>NC_073745.1:281253236-282454802 GCF_029784135.1 Toxorhynchites rutilus septentrionalis
TTTTCCGATATTTTCGTCCACTACATCTACACACAGTCAGATAAAAATTTGTTCGTAAAATATTCCAAAACTTTGAATTTGGAGCTTCGGAATGAGGTGTATCCAATCCTCCTGTGTTGATTTTTTACAAAGTTACACTGCCGTTCTATAGCTTTTGCTAGGGAGAGTAGACGTGTCCGTTTGGGCTCTGTTCTTGCTGTCGGAATATCGATGTTTTTCTAGCGTTGCGATAGACAAATTTAATATATTTTGTGTAAAAGTGTGTCTGCTATCTCGACAAATCAGAATCCAGTGAAGTTTGATTAAACGTGCTAGAGTATCTCACGTAAAAATATTTTTAAAAGCAAATTGCCGGAGGAATTTCGCTATCGTGTTTTAGTGTTTGCGCGTTCGCATTCGCATTTGTATTCGTGCTGCATCGTATCTCTTTTTTCGTCGTGGTTTCTATCTCTATCGCGCGTGTACGGAATCAATCTAAATGTTGACACTCTAGTACTCGGAATATATATGTGGAAGTGGTTTGCCATGCCGTTTTGGTCAACATTATCACATACAGTTTGCGGTTAGAAAATATGTGTATTCATCGCTGCAGTTGCAAAACATGTAGTTGTATACAAGTTTTATGCAAAGGAATGGAGAGATGAAAATCTACACGCTGGAAATCATTTGGTCATATACTTCATTGGTGAGATCGTTCTTTATTAAACAAAATGTTTCTAGGAGATTGTGCGAAATATTGGGTTGGGGAAAAAGAAATGTCAATATATGGCAACACCTAAACATATCTTGTGTTGTACTTATCGCATCGGGTCATACTATACGGCTATTCAAAGACGACAATCTGTGCTACAAGTCGTTTTGACAGTGTTGTGATTGTCCTTTTCGGTCTCAAGTTATAGCGCATCAAAGATGGAGTCCACAAAGCAAGAAATTCGCCATATTCTACGTTTTTACTACCTGCGAGGTAAAACTGCAACGAAGGCGGCCGAAAAAATTTGTATAGTTTATGGACCCGATACTGTAACGATTCGCACAGCACAGCATTGGTTTGATCGATTTCGTTCTGGTGTAGTGGCTGTCGAAGATAAACCCCGTACTGGTAGGCTACTCGTCGTGGAAACCGATAAAATCGTTGAAATCTTCCAAGTAGATCGGCATGTGAGCACTCGCTCGATTGGCCAGGAACTGGGTATAGACCATAAAATCGTTTGGAACCATTTGCAGAAGATTTGATTCCAAAAAAAGCTGGATGTGTGGATGCCACACGAGTTGACGCAAAAAAAATCTTTTAGACCGAATCAACGCCTGCGATGCACTGCTGAAACGGAACGAACTCGACCCATTTTTGAAGAAGATGGTGACTGGTGATGAAAAGTGGATCTCGTACGACAACCTAAAGCGAAAGAAGTCGTGGTCGAAGCACAGTGAGCCGGCCCAAACCATCGCCAAGCCTGGATTGACGGCCAGGAAGGTTTTGCTGTGTGTTCGGTGGGATTGGAAGGGAATCATCCACTATGAGCTGCTCAACTATGGCCAGACCCTCAACTCGGTTCTCTACTGTAAGCAGCTCGACCGTTTGAAGCAGGCGATTGACCAGAAGCGGCCAGAAATAGTGATACTAAGTTGACCTCAAAAGAGGCTTGCGAAAACTGGCTGTCTGAGTTTTTCGCAAATAAGGAGGGGGGAGATCGAACTTGCGTTTCGAATATTTTTAGAGGGTCTTGATCAGGTAGTCTTCTAGTGTGTACACATTTCTGCTGTTGTGTATCTGTGTCTAGATAGATTTATGATCTCAAATTTGTCGTTTTTAGATTTTCATTTGTTTATAATTTACGTAATTAAATATTAAATGCATGCTGAGATAATATACTGTGTTTATCTGTTTTCATAGCCGTTCCAAATGAAAACTTAGCTTGTTTTGTTTTGAGTATCAGCAAAAATGTAAAATCATACCATATCTCATTTCATATATAAATACATCATCTTTTTTTCTACCGTTTATTCCAATAACGTTAGTTCTTTTTCATTTTTTTTTCAATTAAACTAGCGGATGCTAGATTTTGTTCCTATATTACAGAATTCATATTCCAGACTTCAGTTTCTGCTCTTAGATTAAAGTAGAATATGGTTTATATTTTTTTCCTTGTGAATATAACTGCTGCTTGGGTGTAAATATCTGTGTATGTGTACAGTATTGTAGATGGTTTACGCATAAAATTTCGTTGTGATCGAAAACTATGATAAAGAGCACAATCTCTTTAATAAAGAAAGGAAAAAAAGAGCACGCGCGATTAAGAACGAAAATATCGTCATTCTTATTAGTTTTACCGAAGCTTTTTGGTTACCTTCTCATGTTTCCCAGAGATAACTCTACGCCGTCGGGATTTGAGTTCGACAAAGAGTACACTCGATGATTAGAGGAATATATCGACGGTTTGATTGGTTACAGAGTGGTTATCCTCTCAGGTTTCCCAATAATAACTATCGCCGTCGCGATTAGAGTTCAATAATAAGTACACTCGACGATACATCATCAGTTTTAGATTGGTAAGATTAGCTTCGTTGTCGTCATTGTAGCTCGATAAAGAATACACGCGATGAATAATAAAGTTGTATATATTTTCGGTCTCATGGTTTCTGTAAGTATTTCTATTGATTACCTTCTCAGGTTTCCTAAAGATAACTCTCCGTCATCGCAATTGAAGATCGATAAAATGTATGTGCAATAAATAGTCGGTCCATTTAATTTTATTGTTTTTCCTCCTCAGATTCTCTAGATATATTCTCTGCCGTGTCTGACACATGAGATTTTCAGAATTTTGTTCCGTCGAGTGGTTGATAGCTCGCGTCCACATAATCACATCACTTACCTCAGTGAATCCTGATTCTCACCTCTCCCTACTAACAACCATCCCTTCCATGATAAACGCTAGGGAACCACGCTATAGAGGCGACCCTTCTGGCCTTCGGGCGGCGAATATCATACTAACATTCCTTCCCTTCTCCTGGTGACGAGCATTAAATGGTCGTTATTGACCATTTAAAGCTCGAATCACCGAAAATTGCACAACGAGAATGATTTGCTAGTCCCAAGCGTCATTCTGTGTGTTCTTTGTGTAATTTGGTTGGTTCAGGTCAAACACGGAGAGCAACTACGAATTGTACAGTCTACCCAAGCCCAAGCTCAAGTTCAAAGTTACACTGCCGTTTTACGCATAGTTGTCCCATGTTCCAAAATCAGCAACTGAGAAAAAACACAATCAAAGTTGTGTAGCATATTTGTCTAACAGAAGCTTTAGACATTTCAGTTTAGCAATACACCGGGTTTTTTTCTGAGCAGAAAACTATTGTCTAATGAAATGTGAAAAGTTCCCCTCATTTGAATTAATCAAGCGTGGTTATAAGATTAAAAATTCATGGTGGGACAGCTATGCCTGGAATATGGGACAATTGAACTTGAAGTTTTTTATTTAAATAATGGGAACAAACAATAAATTTTTGGGTGTTTTCCGAAAGATAATGCATGAAAACATCGTTTTATGAAGAAGGGAGTGATCTGCAACATATTTACAGAAGATAAATCTCATTGTTATTAGGCATTCACTTACAAGGTGTACACGTGTTTGGTTAAACTTTCTTTTATTTGTTTGAGAATTAGTTCGTTCTTCCAAACCAGAAATGAGTGCATTAGCACTGCTGAAAGCGTGGCATTAAATTCTTGTACTTGAACCAATTTGTTTATTATGGATCTACAAAAAAATACATGGCGAGACAGTTATGCCTAGAATATCAACATGGGACAGTTGAGCTTGGTGTTGTTTTTCAAAAGCTGGAAACAAACAATAATGTTTTTTGTGTTTTTCCAGAGAATTAGGCATAAAAACATCGTTTTATGAAGAAAAGTGAAAATTGTCAAAAAGTAACATGGGACAACTATGCGTAGAACGCCAGTACAGCATTTCAAAAATCATTTTAAAAATTTGAATCCACACTCTGTTCCTTTATTTTTTCTGTCAAGTGTCTCCACAAAGTTAAATTCTGAATGGTATATAAATAAATTGATTAATGGCACAACAAACTATAAACCTATGAGGAAAACAAAATGTTCAAATTACTTGAGGTCGTGGTCAATAGTTTAGGTTAAATATATAATTCAATTCACATTTGTACTATGTGCGTAATGTTTTTGTAGCAAACCAATTCACTCGTAGAACGGAAGTTCGAATTAATTTGGTACACTCAATAATACATCGAAGCGGAAAGCGACGACAACTCGTATACTCTTCCCGAGATTCGATAGCGTACTGCTCTCGCCGCCGAATGCGCTAAAAGGCGTGGGTGCGATATCTTAGCAATTCTAATGAAACAACACTTACCCCAGCGACAGCGGTAATTAACTTTAATAATATCCTGACCATTTGTTCGGGGATGTGCGGCTCATTATCGCAGCCGTTCGACAGAGAGGAAAAAAAATTGAAGCCAAGACGCTGTTGCGGAATTACCAACTTTATCGGGCCCCCTTCGGGATAGGAATCCTTTCGAAGAACGGGACATAGATAAGCTTATAAATTAGCCCATTAATATTAATAATTAGCCTTTGGTGGCGCACAAAACCGGGCAACTCTTCAAAGCATGACCACGGCCCGAGCTCTCGGTGTGAAGATTAATTAGGTATAGGATGTGTGTTTGTGTGTGTGCGAAAACGGATTTTAGTATTCATCGGTGACTAGCGGCGAGCTTTCCCACGTGGTTAATTGTTTATGCATTCGATCCTTTGGGGTGTGATAAATTTGCTGCGTGTTGGTTATAACATATCTACATGAGTAATTATCTATGTTCGAATTTCAAATTGCATGGAGGCTGTAATTTGCACTCAAAGCGACATAACTTTGTTACAAATGGCTGCAGATAAATAACCACCCAAATATACCACCCCTTCCTTTTTTTGTGGACACATTTATTCACACGAATTCCACTTTGATCCCTCGCAATCCGCTCACTGAGAACTCCCCGCGTTCGGACACAGTTGCACTATCAATTTTCGTGCTAATCACAGTGGAATGCTGTCAGATTACTCATGATGGCGGTGGATGCACTTACCTCTGTTATTGGAGCGGCCGGGTTCGGGTGATCCGGGCTTAACTGTTTTTTGATCGGTGAGGCCTGGTGTTGAACCCCGGAGTGAACCGTACTGGTGGTCTGCATGCTCTGTCCAAAGCCTGATGGATGCGATAATGGAAGGGAGAGAGGCAAAAAACGTAGAAAATAGATTGTAAAATCCCGGTAAATCTTCGTTATGAATAGTGAAATGTGCATGCAGCTTATGTCGGAGGCCAAAAAAAGGACACCAGCGCGAGACTGAATAATGAAATGTAAATACTCGCTGCGTGTTTGTGAAACGGTGTACGTAACAATGTGCCGTTTTTGTCCCGTTTGACTGGTTCCGCTGGTCTCGAATGTCCCATCTGGATAGAGGACGCATTTTTTGTTATTGTGTTGCTACTCCTTTGGGTGGGAAGAGTAAAAGCTTTCCGGTAAATGGATCGCGTAATTTGAATGCTTGTGCGTTTTGAACCCGCTGCTACCGGAGAGATTGAAAGGTGTTTCGCCGCCGAGTGAGAGCATAAATTGGCGGTTCCAAGCAGTTTGCAATGGGTCTATTTGGGAAATAAACAGATCGCTGGGATAACATCCTGGGATGACACACGCAAAGAGCGTTGAGATTTGGAAGTGGAATCGACTGTATGCGGAAACGTTGTGAAAATAGCTGGGATTCGCCCTTCAGATTTTGGCTTCATTCACTATTGTTCCGTGAGTGAATCCGAATGACGTTATTTTGAATGGAGTAACAGCAGGTTTGATCATCGGGGTGTTCTATCTCCTGTATATTATTCTAATGTCATAATAGAAGAATCGAATCACTGAATTTATTTAAGATTGTATGTCTTTTTCTTGACGTTTCAACTCTATCTCTGAAACTACAAGATATAATTGAAAGTAAATAGATCTTATATAACACATCATAGCGAACCACCTATCGATGGCTTTGTTTTGCCCAACTTTAAGAAGGGCTTACTTCAAGAGGTAAAATCGATTCTGTCGGTTCAATCAATTCCTAATATATTTGAAAATACAGCCATTCCATGTGAAACCGTTATATACAGGGTTAGTAGTAATAACTGTCAGTGTTTTATAGACGTGTTTAATTTAAGATAGGTTAATCACAGATGTCCCTGCATATTTTTCGTTTAGAGTGTATTCAAATGTCAACATCCCTTGCAAGTTTGGTTTGAATTTTCATTCGTTTAAGAGTCGTGGTAACCATGGACGCAAAAAGGGAGCTTGTGATAAGTCTGTTCTTGAAAAGTTTTCGACCGTGTGATATCTTAAAGAAGCTGAAACCATTCGGAATCAACGAAAGATTCGTACGATCTTTCGTACCATCAAGAGATACAAGAAGTCTGGTTCTTGGAAAATACTTCCCAAGCCTGGTCGTAAACGCACTGTGAGGAGTCCGGAAGCCATCAAACGAGTAAGAGAGCGAGTTCGACGGAATCCTGCTCAGTCTGGACGTAAGATGGCCAAGGAGCTGGAGATATCGCAGTCAATCATGAAGACTATTTTGAAAGATGATCTTCGATTGATTCCATACAAAAAACAACGGATGCACGGTTTGACTGAAAAGCAGAAGGCTGGAAGAGTCGAAAGATGTCGGCAGCTGCTCAAGCGGCACGGTGGTTGTGAAATTCTGTTTTCGGACCAAAAAATGTTCCTGTTACAGGATCACCACAATCAACAAAATGATCGGATATATGCAGCACATCTTTCTGATATTTCCAAAGATTCCAAAATGTTTCCAGGATGATGGTATGGGGATATTTCTCCAAAAATTTGAAGGTTCCCTTGCTGTTCATCGAACCTGGTGTTAAAATCAACACTGAATACTACATCGACAATGTTTTGAAGAACAATTTGCTTCCCATTGTCAGAAAACACTACAAGAATACGCCATACTGCTTCCAACAAGATTCTGCACCGTCTCATCAGGCAAAAGCTACACAGGCTTGGTGTGAGGACAATTTTCCGGATTTCATTTCTTCGAAAGCGTGGCCTGCCTCTTCGCCTGATTTGAATCCTCTCGACTTCTCTGCATGGGGTTACATGCTTGGCAAACTAGGGAGTACCAAAGGATTGACAGTGGATACTTTCAAGCAACGTTTGGAGAAGGTTTGGAATGAAATGCCTCAGGATATCGTGCGTGCCAGCTGTAACGCTTTCCAACAACGATTGCGACTGGTAATTAAAGTAAAGGGAGAAAGATTCGAATTGGACTAATTTGACTGAAATGTTATGGATGTACTTAAAATGAAATACACTCTAAATTAAAATTTATTCAAGCGTTTAATTTTTGTGACCATTTGCTTTACTGACAGTTATTACTACTCACCCTGTATATATCTCAGATTTTCGTGAAAAGTGGTAGTTTTGTTCATTACCGCAAAATATTAGACCTTTTTTTATTTTTTTATCAGGGTGACCATTTCCATTTTAGGGTGGTCCGAAAAATCGACTTTTTCCCATTTTTTTTCCAAATATGCCTTTTTTAAAAAATCATAATTTTTGAACAACTTAACCGATGCATATGATCGTCATATCAAATATCATATCTTTTTTTTTAAATATACCTGAAAAAAAAATTAGCATTTGATTTTGTAATTATTGATTTATTTGTTTTTTTTTTTAATTACATGGTCTCGGGACATTCGCTATCCAACTCTTGACGAGTAAAGTTCAGTGTCGGTATTGTGCGTTGCCAGTTTTACTATTGTGCTATTGGTATAGTGTACGAGTGAAGGTCATTGCTGCCCGCTTTCGAATTGACCTTTTGTGAAGTGGAACAAAGGAAGCAGCGCTCTTGCAGCTTGCAGCCCTTGGCGGCTGTTGAACATCGGCATAACGGGATCGCCATCGTGTGGCTGTCGTTAACGGGAATTATCATCGCGTGACCGTGTGAGCTATTCTTGCGCTATTGTGTTGATCCATAGCGCGTAGCCTCTGGTTAGGGCAGTAGAGCGCAGTATAGGAACAACTTTTATATTAAGGCACACATATTTAATATTAATATTATTATTCAACTCATATGTTCATTGCTTAACATTATCATCATAATTTTTTTGTTTGTTTTGTTATTTATTTTTTTTTGAGATTATTGTTAAAATCAATAATAGATTAAAAATAAAACACAAATTTTTGTAAAATGGAGAATAGTGGAGAATCTCCAGAGATGGATATCTCCGATAATGAATCCCATACAAGATCTGGGAAAAAACATAAACGAGTCCCTCAAAAAGAAGATAATTCTTCTGGGGACGAATCTGCTCATCCTTCCAAACCCCCCTCTAAGAAAATAGCAAGCCTCCCTTCTGAACCCACTGTTACTTCCACTCCCCCTCTCCCATCATCGATTTCGCTTCCCCCTTCTGATGTTTCCGATCCAACCCAATCCTCGTCCTCGTCCTCGTCCTCGTCCTCGTCTTCTCCCTCTGTTGTCTCCGCTCCACGTGTCAGAGTTTATCCAGAAGATGCACCTGGAACTGGCCCTTGGGTTGTTTTCCTCCGGCCAAAACCAAAAGGAAAAAGCCTTAACGTGATTCAGATCATGAAAGATCTGGCCAGATACTCTTCTGTATCTGAAATTCGCAGGGTTAGACCGAACAAATTGCGGGTTGTCGTGAATGAACGGAAACACGCAAACGAGATTGTTGCTGACCAACACTTCACTCTCGAATATAGAACATTTATACCCTCCCATAACGTAGAAATTGAGGGGGTGATAACTGAAACGGGTCTGACAAGCGAACAAATAACAAAAGAAGGAAAAGGCAAGTTCAAGAAGCTTCCCTCAATGGAAGTAAAGATCTTGGACTGTCGCCAACTCGGGAAACTCTCCCATGATGGGGACCAAACTAAATTTACGCCATCAGACTCGTTTCGAGTCACATTTGCTGGTGCTGCCCTCCCTGACTACGTTATGGTGGACAAATTGAGACTACCTGTGCGACTCTTCGTGCCAAAGCCCATGACTTGCAACAAATGCAAGTCAGTTGGTCACACTTCAGATTATTGTGCCAACAAGGAGCGCTGTGCCACTTTCGGGGAGCAACATGAGGGGAAATCCTGCAGTGCGACTGAGCATAAGTGTCCATATTGCGGAGGATCCCCACACGTGCTCTCAGCTTGTGGAACTTACAAGAGTCGCTGGGAGAAACAGAAGCGCTCTTTAAAGGAACACTCGAAGCGCACTTTTGCGGAAATTTTAAAGGGCGCTTCTCCACTGGCCCAACAACAACAACAACCAATCTCAACACACAATACCTTTTCCACGTTGCCAGTTGATGAAATGGAAGCGGACACAGCTAGCGGGGGCACACCGTTCATTTTCAAAGGGAATCCCAGGCGCAAAACTGTGACCACTCCCAAAGTTCAAGAACGAGTCCCCCCGGTGATACCCCCAGCTAGCTTGCCTAAAAAATCGAGTGCAGCGGACAAGCAAAATCAGGTTCCTCCTGGCTTCCGTGGGAATAGTTCACCTTCGAACGACCCAGCACTCGAGGGGACATCAAAAACCCCAACTGTCCCTGTTTTTCCGTCCAGCTCAACTTCCCAATCGGGATTTATAAAGTTGTCTGACCTTTTGGATCAAATCTTCAAGTGTTTTAATGTTTCCGACTCCATCAGAACCATTGTCATCTCAATGCTTCCAGTATTAAAGACAATTTTGCAACAATTGATGCAAACATGGCCCCTCCTTACAATGATTATCTCTCTTGATGTCTAATTCAAATAGAGAGGTCGAAGATATCACTGTTTTACAGTGGAATTGTCGTAGTCTTATCCCTAAATTGGATACATTCAAATTTTTAATTCATAACTTCAATTGTGATGTTTTTGCTCTGTCCGAAACTTGGCTTTCTTCGCGAGATGATATCTCTTTCCACGATTTTAATATTATACGCTTGGACCGTGATGACAGATACGGAGGGGTGCTATTGGGGATCAATAAGTGCCACTCATTTTATCGAATTGACCTTCCACCTATTGGAGGGATCGAAGCTGTTGCTTGTCATGCAAACATCAGAGGCAAAGACCTCTGTATTGTCAGCTTGTATTGGCCTCCGAGAGCTGCGGTTAGCCGCAAACAACTTGATGACATGTGCTCACTCCTTCCTGAGCCACGATTGATCTTGGGAGACTTCAACTCTCACGGAACTGCCTGGGGGGAACAGTACGACGAAAATCGTTCATTGTTGATATATGACCTTTGTAACAACTTCAATATGACCGTTCAAACACTAGGGAAACAACACGTGTGCCTAAACATCCTGCTAACCCAAGTGCTCTTGACCTCTCGCTTTGCTCGAATTCACTATCGTTAGATTGCAAGTGGAATGTAATCCAGAACCCCAACGGTAGTGATCACTTGCCAATCAAAATTTCCATCACCATTGGGTCGAATTCTTCTGAATCTATAAACATGGCATATGACCTCACAAGACACATTGACTGGAAAAAATATTCGGACGCGATTGCTCTAGCCATCAATTCCAGAGATGGTTTACCTCCATTGGAGGAGTATAACTTCCTTTCTCGTTTGATCTATGACAGCGCGGTTCGCGCTCAAACGAAACCCATCCCAGGTTCCACCATTTCCCGAAGGCCTCCCAATCTATGGTGGGATAGCATATGTTCCAAGCTTTATGTAGAAAAATCGAATGCATTTAAAGCTTTTCGAAAACGTGGAACCCCTGAAAATTTTCAGACGTATTTGGACCTTGAAAATCAATTTAAAAACTTGATCAAAGGGAAAAAACGTGCTTATTGGCGAAATTTCGTGGGAGGTTTGTCACGAGAAACGTCAAATGAAAAAATTATGGAAAGTGGCTCGAAACATGAGAAATCGCTCTTCAACGAATGAAAGCGAAGAATCTTCACATCGATGGATTTTGAATTTTGCACGGAAGGTTTGTCCTGATTCCGCTCCTGTGCAAAAAATTGTTCGAGATATACCACAAGATAGGTGCGATCTTGATTCCGAGTTTTCGATGGTAGAATTCTCTCTTGCTCTCCTTTCATGTAACAATTCTGCTCCGGGATCGGATAGAATTAAGTTCAACTTGCTGAAAAATCTCCCTGATGTGGCGAAACATCGCTTGTTGAACTTATTCAATTGGTTTCTGGAGCATAATATTGTTCCAGATGATTGGAGACAAGTACGAGTTATAGCTATTCAAAAACCCGGAAAACCCGCGTCCGACTTCAATTCGTACCGCCCAATAGCAATGCTGTCTTGTATACGGAAATTGTTGGAGAAAATGATCTTGTTTCGCCTTGATCGATGGGTTGAAACGAATGGCCTACTCTCAGATACACAATATGGGTTCCGCAGGGGCAAGGGGACGAATGATTGTCTTGCGTTGCTTTCTTCAGAAATTCAAATGGCTTACGCCGAAAAAAAACAAATGGCTTCAATATTCTTGGACATAAAGGGGGCCTTTGATTCTGTTTCAATAGAGGTTTTGTCAGACAAATTCCACTCTCGAGGTCTGCCGCCTCTATTGAATAATATGTTATATAACTTGCTTTGTGAGAAACATTTGAACTTTTCTCACGGAGATTCGGCAGTAAGTCGGGTCTCTTACATGGGCCTCCCCCAGGGCTCATGTTTAAGCCCCCTTTTGTACAACTTCTACGTAAGCGACATTGACAATTGCCTTACACAAAATTGCAGCCGAAGACAACTCGCAGATGATGGAGTGGTGTCTGTCGTAGGATCAAACGAATCCGACCTGCAAGGACCCTTACAAGATACTTTGAACAATTTTTCAACCTGGGCCATTGGGCTAGGGATCGAATTCTCCACGGAGAAAACAGAGATGGTGGTTTTTTTAGGAAGCATAGACCAGCAAAACCAAAACTTCAACTTTTGGGTAAACCGATCACTCATGCTATGTCATTCAAGTATCTTGGGGTCTGGTTCGACTCCAAATGTACTTGGGTGGCCCATATTAGGTATCTGAGTAAAAAATGTCAACAAAGAATAAACTTTCTCCGTACAATTACCGGCACCTGGTGGGGAGCCCATCCCGAAGATCTTATTATGTTGTATCGAACAACTATTCTCTCAGTGATGGAGTATGGCAGTTTTTGTTTTCAATCAGCTGCCAAAACACACCTCATTAAACTCGAGCGAATTCAGTATCTTTGTCTCCGTATTGCGTTGGGATGTATGCCCTCAACGCATACCATGAGTCTCGAGGTTTTGGCAGGTGTACTCCCACTAAAAGATCGCTTCAATTTATTATCTCTTCGGTTCCTCATCCGGTGTAAGGTTATGAATCCATTGGTGATCGGAAATTTTGAGCAATTGATCGAGCTAAATTTTCATTCTGGATTCATGAGTTCATATCATGAATTCACCTCTATGCAGGTTTTTCCTTCTTCGTATATTCCCAACCGTGTTTGTTTTCCTGACTACATCAATTCCTCTGTACATTTCGATCTATTCATGGAGGAGAAAATCCATGAAAATCCAGATTATCTTAGATTGGGGTTCGTTCCTACGATCTTCAATGCAAAGTATGGGCGTATCAATTGTGATAATATGTACTTTACTGATGGGTCCTCTATGAATGAGTCCACAGGATTTGGAGTGTTCAACGTATTTTTTAGAACCTCACACAGTCTTCAGAATCCTTGCTCGGTATATATTGCTGAATTGGCAGCGATATACTGGGCGCTGGACAGCGTCGCCTCAAGACCTGTTGAACACTATTACATTGTAACGGATAGTCTTAGTTCTGTCGAAGCTATCCGTTCAGTGAGGCCGGAAAAGCACTCGCCGTACTTCCTTGAGAGAATACGACAAATTTTGAGTGCTTTATCCAGACGCTGTTATGTCATTACCTTTGTCTAGGTCCCTTCACATTGCTCAATTCCGGGTAATGAGAGGGCTGACTCATTGGCAAAGGTAGGTGCAATTGAAGGCGATATATATCAGCGTCAAATCGCCTTCAATGAATTTTATTCTTTAGTCCGCAAAAATACCATCGCTAACTGGCAACGCAAGTGGAATGAAGATGAATTGGGCCGGTGGTTTCACTCGATTATCCCTAAGGTTAGCCTCAAACCGTGGTTCAAAAGTCTGGACTTGAGTCGGGACTTTATTCGCACATTCTCCCGACTCATGTCCAATCACTGTTCGTTAGATGCACTACTCTTCCGTTTCAATCTTGCCAACAGCAATCTCTGCGTTTGTGGCCAAGGTTATCACGACATCGAGCACGTTGTTTGGTCGTGCGAGGTGTATCTGGTCGCCAGATCGAATATAGAAAACTCCCTTCGGGCCCGAGGAAGACAGCCCAATATGCCGGTGAGAGATGTGTTGGCTCGGTTAGACCTTGATTACATGTCCCATATATATGTTTTCCTTAAAACTATAGATCTTCGCGTGTGATTGTCCCTACATCCTTATACCCTCCTTTCCTTCCTTTGCGGGTAATTCGCCCCCTTGCTATGAATAGTAGAATAAGTTGAAATGTAAATAAACTATAGATATACGAATAGATTTAAGAATTGAGTATTCATCAACATTGTTACAATTTCCTTATATCCCATCCTTCTCCTAAAAATATGTCACCCTTCTAAACTCGAGTACACCGCGAGTAATCGGTTTTCCACCTTACTAACCATAGATGTAAGAAAATTGTTTATATATATATATATATACATAGTTTTAAAATTATATTTAAGAATGCGGCTCCTTTAAACTTAAGTAACTGAGCCTGTAAAAATAAACGAATTAATAAAAAAAATGGTCTCGGGACCAAAGGGCTATATTTTTTATATTTTTTCTTGAAAGCTGAGGATTTTTCACATAACATGTTCAAAAATCAGAGAGGGTTTACATTTTTTCTTGAGTTATTATTTTTCAAAATCATCCGATGGTCTGAAAAATCAATTTTTACCCCTTTTTCCACCACAAAGATTCATAACTTTTGAATGACTGAATCCATTCAGATGACCGATATATCGAAATAAAGTTAAAAAGCTAGTCTTGTTTGAAAAAAGTCTCGTATTTGTAATTATTGATTGTAATTGTTTTCCATAGCTTACGTGTGTTCGGGACCAAGGGCGCCATAGTTTTTATATTTTTTCTTGAAAGCTGAGGTTTTTTCACATAACATTTCCGAATATGAGGGAGGTGTTTCTCTTCGTTTTTTGAGTTATGATTTTTCAAATTTAACATGTTTTCAGTTTTTGTTCAATATTCCTATGCGATTGGACTACATTTATGCGACTAGAATCCAATGCGAGTGTGGTATTTTTTCAAAGAAGATCAACTCATTGGCTTCAAATTGGTATATATATATCGATCATCCGAAACGGTAGTTCAAATCTATCATCCCAGTAGTTCAAAAGTTATCAATTTTTGATAAAAGTCACTTTTGGTAATAAGGGAAAAAACTATTTTTCGGACCATCATTTTGAAAAATCATAACTCAGGAACAGATAATAACGCCTCTGTGATTTTTGGATATATTATGTGAAAAAGCTGAGAAGCTTTTAAGAAAAAAAAATAACCGAAAATTTCAAAGCTAGTTCTCTCGACTTTCCTTGTTTATGTTTCCTCTAAATTGGCGGTTGTAATGAGCCTTTTGAAATAAATCTTAGCTTCTCCCTTCAGTAATTTTTTTTCCTTCGTGTGTACTGCTAAATTTCGATGAAGTGTCGTTGACAATCACCAGCTAACCTTCCGTCATGGCAACAGGGATTTCTTTCTTCCTCTCATCCAGGGTTGCCACATTTAAATCTGTAAAATTATCTGAAAAAATCTGTATATCTGTATTTTTATCAAAAAAAATCTGCATAAAAAACCTGTATCGAAAAATTAGGGGAAAAAATTAAAATAAAGGTTTATATTCATTTTGAATTTATTTTCCTTATTTATGAGCTGTTAAAGTCGTATCAATACAACACAATAAGTCAGGTTCTCTCATATCAAAGTGGAAGCGATCTGGCGTAGTGGTAACATCCATGCCTCTCACGCTAAAGGTCACGAATACAATTCTCACTCCCGATATCCTTCCAAAAATGGAAGTAAAAAGTGACGAACCAGCCAAATAAGTTGAAAATCAATATAATACAGAAAAAAAAGGTTCTCTCATAATAATTGTTAATGTTTATACATGTTTTGGTGAACTTTGCCTTAAAATTTTCGTTAATTTCATCCTTGAAGCTCCTCCTTGAGACAATACATAGTTCTTCGCTTTCAAAATAGAGTCTATAATTGTGGATGCCAACCGATTTCCGGACGTTGTTTTATTGATATCGTAAAGCAAGAATATTCACTCAACACACACTGATGAATGTTAAGTGTATCACAAACGACCTTAGCAATGGATTCAAAAAAATTTCATAACGCATTTTGACATCCAACATCTGTGGACCAAGTTATATCTGAGACATTCGATTTTTGCCCCACAAAATTCGTCTTGAATAGCCGGAATTCGTTATCCAAGTCTTGTCTATTACCTGCTTCAACGAATTAACAAAAAAGCGCATCAAATCATTAAGGTTTGGTAGACGAACTTTTGAGGGTTTATCAAAGCCGCAGTTTTGATAACCGGATCGCAGAAACCAAATCTCTTTGAAATCTGTTTCACGAGCTAAATATAGGAATCACGACAAATAGATTTAAAGGTCACTTTTCTAGCTGCATCCAATCCTTTTTCAGCTTCTTCTGCATCGATACTAACGTAAACATACGCAGGCTTTTTCAGAAAGTCTTCAAAATCAAGGTTTGCATTAGTAAATCGTCGCACGGTGCTCTACAAACAAAAGTTACTCAATATGATCAACTATAACATTCTTGTCTCATTACAAAGTTCGCAAAATTAAGAACTTTCTGATTAAAAGGTGCAGTTGACGTTGTTGATGAGCGGTAGAACAAAGTTTAGGAACAGTATAATCGGTTTAGTCATAGGATCGTTTAAATAAGGCAATATACAATTTGCGGATTGATTATGGTCATACTTAACTTGGAACGAATAGATTACTGTAAGCTCTTCAAATCGCTCAAGATTTCGCCTAACGTCTCCACAAACCCATCTCGTTGCGTTTCGTTCAATATTTTTATAAATCATGGTATCTATGTATGTACTGTAATAAAATTAATTTTTAAAATTGAATTTAAACAAAAAATCTGTGAATTCTGTATTTTGCTGGAAATCTGTGATTCTGTATATACAGATTCTGTATCAGAAATTTGACGAAAAATCTGTAAAATACAGAATATTCTGTATATGTGGCAACCCTGCTCTCATCCCCAAATGTGAAAGAACTGCAAATTTTAAGGCCTCTCTGAAACAAAAAGATTAGCAATTATCCCCCTCAGATTAAAGATTGTCTGTAGTGGCGACCAATGTTGCCACATTTTAATCTGTATCTCTGTGAATATTTCTCATCTGTACTTTTATTTTCCAAAAATCTGTACCATCTAAAATATTCGTTTTAGTAAAAATATATATTCAGTCATTCAATGCCAAACCGATATAGTGGTTCTCAGATTTTCGTGAAAAGTGGTTGATTTATTGTTTATCGCAAACGATTAGACCCATTTTTTCACTTTTTTCCTAATATGACTTTTTTTCAAAATTCTTAACTTTTGAACTACTGAACCGATTCTAACGATCAACAAATCAAATTAAAGTCAATCACCATCGTCTTTTTAAAAAAATACTTGAGTTGCAGAAAATTTAAATTTTGTTTCCGTTATTATTGATTGTATTTGTTTTTTGTGATTTTCATGGTCTGGGGGCCAGTGGTGCTATATTTTTCTATATTTTTTCTAGAAAGCTGAGAATTTTTTACATAAAATATCTGAAAATCAGAGATGTGTTCCTTTTTTTTTTTTCAATTTATGATTTAAAATTTAAAAAAAAATTATTTATTTTCAATTATTGAATCTTTTTAGATATCAAATTTTTGTCCACCAATCCTGCATATGCTCATTTTCTGAAACCGTGATTTTCTTACGGAGTTATTTTACCTTCAGATACGGAATTTATTTTCCAGATCATGTATATTCCCATCGTAGAACCCTGGAAACGCCTCTAACACAATGAATTTTGTTCTTATGAAACTGATCAATTATTGCATTGTAAATGCGTTTATGATCAGCAGCGCCTAGCGATACTGCGGCGTAAAAGTCGTCATGTACCTTAATGTTGCTTTGCTCAAATGTAAGAAATACAGAATCTGTAAAAAAATAACCAAAAACATATAGAGAGACTCTAAACATTGTTGAAGTTCAGACGGTTGTTCCGAATTGACAGTTGGAATCCATCTTCGGTTAGATTACAACTATCACCTCGACATAACCAGTATTCCAACATCTACAACGATAACCCCAAAACAAGGTATGTTCATGTACAAATTAATGGCATGGTCATCCCAAGGCGGAAAACACTACTAATCCTCAGCGTCACCTTAGATCGGAAACTGTATTTTTTGTAGGTATTGCGACAGGTTCTAGGAAGAGTGCAGTAGCCTGAAACAGACGTGAGACATTTTGCAGTGGCATCGTAAACTCACAATTGACATACGGGTTGAAACCAATGAGGTACATATAGAGGTGGAGCAGTAGGCGAAGTGTATCTGTATTGGCAAGCCAAATATCGTGTCGAAATTATTTGCATTCAATATGGAATGTATATGGAAGAAACAAAACAATGTTGGAAGTACTTACGGTTGCATGATAATTTGAGCCAAAATTCTCATGAAATCATTCAACTGGTTGTTTTTTAACAGATGACAATTATATCGTGGCTTATTCCGATTATTCTTGTGGTAAAAAGGTCCAGAGAGCAGTCGTATGTTTAGTTCTCGAAAGCAGTAATATTTTCCGTGAAATTTTGATTAATTGGCGATTATTATCTCACAACATACACACCGACACTGAGAGCCTTCGAAACATCAACTTCATAATGGTAAAATAATGAAATTTCGTTTGTTTCTATGAACGTGGGGTAGTGAAAATGACACATGGAAATATCACTTTTATCCGTCTTTTTCGACGTCATTTCACAAATATTCACTTCACGCTATCACATTAGCCTCATATTCGGCGGAAGCTCCACGTTTTTAATTGATAAATTACTTCCTGAAATTGGCATTTTTACATGGATACGGTGGGCAATCAAAGATAAACACAACGACTGACGTCACTATTTGCGAAAAAGTTATGACAGCGCATGTTATGTCGCTCGAAATTCGACCATCTTCATTACCTTTTTTCCAGGACATTGGGTTGAAACCATGGTTATCCAGAACCTGCTGGAGAATATCGGACTCATATACCGCCGCGCGATCAGAACTCCCAAAGGTATCCTTCCATCCACACACGAGGATGTAGTCTGTACTGAGAGCTCATCTCATCGATTCGATTCGGCTCATCTTCTAGGAAGCAGTCTACCACCGAAGGATTGGCTTCATTAACAAAACAACAAGATCGAATCATCAGCAATTTCTCCTTGCCGAGGCAAAACCGCCTTCTCTACGAAATTGTTGGCCAGGAGCTCCGTTTAGTGTACTAAAACCAAGTTAAAATAAAAACTGACGGAACGGTTGAAAAAATTACAAAGAATCTCGAAAAAGATTCGCTCGAAAAACCTCGAGGCTCGAATAAAAGGCGAGGCTCGAATAACCGAAATCATTGTCCATCCAGAATACCTACAGTCAATCGCAAAATTGAGTATACACCCCGTGTTAGTTTGTTATTTTTGTGTTCTTCGGGGTTAAAAGTAAATAATTAAAAGTGACTTATATCCATCGTAAAATTTATCCTTTTTATTTTCAAGTAGTAATAAGAAAAAAAATTAAAGCGGTCAACATTTCTATTTCATGTTTTTAAAACAAACAAAAAATCTTCAATCAAGACGTAACAATACTTAGTGTACAGTTCATGTTCTTCTTAAAAAGAAAATTGAAATGTTGATAGATAACAAAAATCAATCCCCTAGTATTTGGTATGGCCCCCTTTTGGCGTCCAGCACTTACTGCAAGCGACGAGGCGAGATTTATGGTCACTGTAGACGGGAGTGCGTGCCAGATCTCCGTTATCGTCGTTTCGAGTTCCCTTGGATTTTTATTCTTCAGATGGTTCTTGATTTCCCACCATAGGTACTCAATAGTGTTCAAGTCCGGTGACTGCGGTGACTTATAGAGCAAGTATTCCCGCACGATGAGGTCAGATTGCTTCGGGTCATTATTTTGTTGGAATTAGTAATCACGAGGGAGACACAATTTCTGAACGGCAGACTAAAGGTTACATTTCAGGAAGATCAATTAAGCCATCTTGTCCATCGCCGAATCTATAAACTCCATGGTTCCAGATCCAGAAGCCGCCAATGTGCCATTCATCAACTGACTGCCGACGCCGTGTTTTACTGTGGGAACCTGGAACACCGATTCCTACTTTCCTCCATACTATCTGTCACCCGTTCGTTTCAAAGATATTGGTTTCCGGCTCATCTGGCTTCAGCTCGCGTTCATGGATGAATTTATTTGGAAGGTCATGCGTTGGTAATGTATGTTTACCTGTGGGGCAAAATCGAATGTTTTTGTCACAAGCAAGACGATGTACTCGATTTTGTTCAACGCAGATTGCTTCTCGGGAAACGTGTGTTGACTACCATAAAAGCACACAAAGGAAATGTTGAAAATGTTGGCCTGATGTGACAAATTTCCACTATGACCGGGAGGTTGTTCCCGTTGTGATATCGCACCATTGTGGTGGATTTTATCGAATTTTCATTTTAATTTATGAGATACTATAAATCCACCCAAATACCTTCAATTACCTATGTGGACAATGCCTTCCGTTCCTGCACAAAGCGTCGTACGCGACATTCCGCTCCAATGCGATTATGAGAATTTTTCGATGGTAGAATTCTCATTTGCCCTCCTCTCATGTAACAATTCAGCTCCGGGGTCGGACAAGATTAAATTCAACTTGTTGAAGAATCTAATAACGAAACAGCGTTTGCTGAACTTGTTCAACAAGTTTCTGGAGCAAAATATTGTCCCACATGGCTGGAGACAAGTGAGAGTGATAGCCATACGAAAACCCAACAAGCCGGCTTGCGATCACAATTCGTATAGGCTGATTGCAATGTTATTCTGTATTCGTAATACGCAGTTTGGCTTCCGCCGAGGTAAAGGGACGAAGGATTGTCTCGCGCTGCTATCTTCTGAAATCCAAATCGCATTTGCTCGCAAAGAACAAATGGCTTCCGTTTCCTCGATATCAAAGGGGCATTTGATTCAGTTTCCATGAAAATTCTCTCAGAGAAACTTCATAATCGTGGACTTTCGCCAATAATTTCCTGTACAATTTACTGTCAGAAAAGCACATGTTTTTCAATCATGGCAGCTTGAAATCTTCTCGATACAGTTTTATGGGCCTACCACAAGGCTCCTGCCTAAGCCCCTCTTGTATAGATTTTACGTCAATGATATAGATGATTGTCTAACTAGAGATTGCACGTTGAGACAACTTGCAGACGATGGAGTTATTTCCATCACGGGTACTAATCCCGCCGTTCTGCAAAAACCCTTGTAAGATACCCTGAACAACCTGTTCACGTGGGTTCTCAAGCTGGGTATCGAATTCTCTACGGAGAAAACCGAAATTTTCGTTTTTTCTAGGAAGCTCGAACCCGCCCAATTCCAGCTTCACCAAACAATCTTTGTGATTGGGGCGATGGCTATCACGACATCGAGCATATTGTCTGGTCGTGTATCCGGTTCCATACTGCTCGCTCTCAGATCTCTAGAGCACTGAGAGCAAAAGGCAGACAATCGGATATCCCCGTCCGGGATATCTTAAATAGCCGTAATCCTGATCTTCTGCTTCATCTCTACCTGTTCCTCAGAAACGCCGACGTCAACGTTTAATGATGTTTCCTTCGTTGTGTCCCTATTTCATATCCCTCCTATCCTTCTTCTTCTTCTTTTTGGCTTTAAGAGGGTTTAAACTTTTCAGTTCATTCACCTCTAAAATCCCTCTTATCCGATCTATAAATATTTACTTAGTCGCGGCAATACATACACTCTTTACAGATACACGGCCCAAAGGTTGTGCAGTCCACTGATCATTCAACAAGAGCCAAAGGTTGTACCGCTCATGACAACTCTACACAAGCTGATGACTGCGCCGGCTAGTGACCATTCTATCCTGGATTCCTCGAGTCGTGAAGACGCACCACGCTAGATATGAGGTATAGACTAGGGGGCGTTGCTGATTAATGGTCAGCTGCACCCCTATAGGAAGTATCCCGTGTCGGGCACACGTACAGAGCATTGGAGACAGCATCATCCCAATTACGAAAACACTTGTAATAAAGGGTGTGTCACATCAAATTGCATCACGGAAAAAACGCTGTAGAAATTCGCCCAGTAGAACGATCCTTTTGAAAATTTTAGACAGTAAAATAAAAACTATTAAACAACTTTTGGCATTTTCTTTTTATTCATACTTCGAGCCCAAGCCCGTATGCTCGCACCTCCTCTTTACCCCGTCCATAAGGTTCTGTACAACGTCAGGTTGTAGTTTTTTTTGAACAGAAATCCATTTTCTCTTGAAGTCCGCCTCCGATTTGACAACTTTTGGGTTCTTCTGGAGGGCCTGCTTCATAATCGCCCAATATTTCTCTTTTGGAGGAAGCTCCGGCGCGTTGGGCGGGTTCATTTCCTTTGGCACGAAGGTGACCCCGTTGGCTTCGTACCACTCCAACACGTCCTTTGAATAGTGGCACGAAGCGAGATCCGGCCAGAAGATGGTCGGGCCCTCGTGCTGTTTCAATAGTGGTAGTAAGCGCTTCTGTAGGCACTCCTTAAGGTAAACCTGCCCGTTTACCGTGCCGGTCATCACGAAGGGGGCGCTCCGCTTACCGCAAGAGCAGATCGCTTGCCACACCATGTACTTTTTGGCAAACTTGGATAGTTTCTGCTTGCGAATCTCCTCCGGAACGCTGAATTTGTCCTCTGCGGAGAAGAACAACAGGCCCGGCAGCTGACGAAAGTCCGCTTTGACGTAGGTTTCGTCGTCCATTACCAGGCAATGCGGCTTCGTCAGCATTTCGGTGTACAGCTTCCGAGCTCGCGTCTTCCCCACCGTGTTTTGCCTTTCGTCGCGGTTAGGAGCCTTCTGAACCTTGTATGTACGCAGGCCCTCCCGCTGCTTGGTCCGCTGGACGAATGAACTTGACAAATTCAGCTTATTGGCGACATCCCGGACCGAACTTCTCGGATCACGTCTAAACTGCTTAACTACGCGCTTGTGATCTTTTTCACTGACGGAGCATCCATTTTTGCCGTACTTCACCTTCCGGTCGATGGTTAGGTTCTCGAAGTATCGTTTTAGTACTCTGCTGACCGTGGATTGGACGATTCACAGCATCTTACCGATGTCCCGATGTGACACCTCCGGATTCTCGAAATGAGTGCACAGGATTAATTCACGACGCTCTCTTTCGTTCGACGACATTTTTCCAAATTTACGTAAAATTGACAGTGAAGCATGGCCAATGTGATCTATACACTCTTATCTGATTATAAGCGAAAGCTGAAGATAAAATTCCTTAAAATTAAATTTCTACAGCATTTTTTCCGTGATGCAATTTGATGTGACACACCCTTCATACCATAATACATATTACTAACATAGATAATAAGAAAAATTGTTAAAATATTGAACTCCCGGCTCCGTCAGGCTAACGCCATATGAGCCTTGATAAATTTTGGAAAAAAATGCTTTATTCATCTAGAAATTCATTGAGAAATTATTGAAGACATTTGCGCTAGGGAGAGTCACCTGCAACCGCCCACCGCATACGAGCAAAGTCACCAGATATCACTATCATTTGGATCCCTGGTAGCATAAACGTAGTCTATTTTGCTGGGTCAGCACAATGAGCAAGACTCAAGACACTAACACCTGGTCCCTGAAGAGTGCTCGAAGATTTGGGTGACCAAAACATTTGAAGACAAGTTGGTTAATGAGTCGTACGGTGGCAGTATTTCATTCCCAAAAAAGGCGAAGTAGAAGACCCTGGCATGTATTTTGGTATTGCCCACAATATGAGAGAACTAAGTTATTCGATGGCATCCATGAAAGCATCAAAGATGCTCTAGGTCAGTGGTTTTCAACCTTTTTTGCTCAATTCCCCCCTTTACGAAAATTAATCCCAGTGCTTCACCCCTATCAGTATTTTGTAAAAAAGTCTGTAGCATATCAGTAAAGTAATGTAAGAATACCAACGGTTTTTATGTCACATTCGCAACAATTTGATTTTATTCTTGTATCTGATTACAAAAAAGGTTATAAAATTTGGCAAGTTAGTAAGGCACCTGCGCCTGAACGCTTTCCGCCTAAATCGTCATTCTTGAGAACATTGTTGAAAAGCACACCTCATGTCTTCGATATTCACTCTGTTACGGTGTTTTGTTCCCATCAGCAGCATTGTAGGACATCCAGATTCACATAAATTCTACGCAGAAGACAACAATACTCGTAACGCTTATTCCGCATATCAGGATAAGAATCGATCATTTGTAGATCTATGAGTTTGTTCTGAAATTGATCCGAAACTTTCGTCACAGCCAGTCGAAAGGGAATACAAACCATGTCTAAATCTTGTTCTTTGATATAAGGAAAATATGTTTCAAGTTTAACTTGTTGTAAAAAATCTTGGCAAATGCTGTACGATTTCTTTTTTAATGGTCTTCTGTACTGTTTCGTCGTCTGTTCCATTATCATTCTCTGACGAAAGTCTTTCAAACATTGCACAGTTGTTCGATTGAACATTACACTTCAGATTTGGAAATCTTTGCCGAGGATCGCAAATTTTAGGGTATCCAATAAAGTTTTTGTGGTAATTTTTGCTAATCATTGTCATCTTCAAAACAAAGTAAATGTGCAATATTCCCAGGTTAGGTTAGGTTTTGAATTAAAGTGACTTTAAACTCTGAGAGTTCATTCGTCTCGTACAATATTCCCATGCACAATTCCCCCTATTAATGATCAAATTCCCCACTAGAGGGGAATTCCCCACCGGTTGAAAATCACTGCTCTAGGTGATCACATCAACATCAACAACAGTACTACTCTTCCTGAAGGGCACCAGGCTGTACAAATTGAAATGGCCAAAAAATGATAGCTGGTAGGAGCGAAGTGTCTCCGATGAACTCCAAAGATGTCTATTGCTGATGGAATCTTCTCCAATCATATAGTTAAAATCGATGAAGAAATAGGCAATCAACATGGACATGATCAAGTAAATAACTACAAGAGATTCAACAGGCGAAGACCATACTTGACACAATAGATACATTATCTGAAACAGATCAAAACTAATTAAATAAATACTTGAGGTGGCGTTCTCGAGTACTTCCACGTTTAAAGTGTTTTATAGACAAGGGACCCACTTATGAATTCTTACTCGTACTTGGACCCCTACATAGAATTGAACTAGCCAATGAATTAAAACCTTTCTAATAGAGAATAAAAGGTACTTGCTCCTACACTCGTAGTTCCTACAGTTATAACCAAGTTTTTTTGTGGTTGGAAAATCGGAAAAATTTTAGCTGACGGAAAAATGGTTAATCCCTTTACCGGAATTGGATTTCAAGTATTCAACACCATAAGTCTAATAAGCGCTGACACCTCGAACCACTCACTGACACAAAAGTAAATTAATATATCCGTTCATGCAGATTGCATGTGTTTTTCACCGATTCATACATACAGTTGCTGGAATGCATCACCTATTCAGAAACATTTGTTTTGCATTAGAGCAAACAGCTTCTGTGTATCCGTGAATAGGAGAATAGGATAAAGGATCCACATTGGCGTGAAACCAAAAATCAACACCCCATTCGTAGTCCAAACAAACGTAGCTGCATTCAAAATGTTCAAACAGCTCTTCCGAATTCAGCATGTTGACGTTTACGCGGAAACAATTGAAACGGCTTACGGGGAAACGAGGTTCTGTTGCAACCCCGCTGGTAGTGAATCGCGCCGAATTCGCAACATCGCAACACGGAACAAATTCTATTTATCCAAGCTCGACGGTAAACCCAGGTAAACACACATTCTCAGCGCAAGCTTCAATTTATGCAATATAATTCCAAGCCTAACCACGCTTTTCGGATGCACCATTCTTCGCTTGCTCTCGCCAAGGACTCTGTGCTCTGTGTGAGGTATGTTCCCGGGGTAGCCGTCGGGCCGAAAGCTTTCCGCCATCAGCCAATTGTGTTTATAAATGTAGCTGGCACCCGACGTGATTTGATTGTGCTCAAATCCGCGATGCGCTCGGAATGGGGGGGTCCCAGTTTTCGGGAAAAACTAGAATATACCAGGTATGCATAAGCGTGAGCGGTAATCGACGTATTAATTTCCCTTCGCATAACTGTAACACTGCGAAGTTGTTGGGTCCGGATGAATAATATTCACCGTTTAGGGCGCGAAATTTCCTAATTTCCGCTCCCTGGTCGTGTCAGCCCTTTTTTCGACGCTCTGCGAACTAATGATTGCGAAGCCTGTGTATGGCGTCAAAACTAATGGAACCACTTCCAGGCTGTTACGAGCGAGGAAATTGAAATTTTTGAGCTCATTTGGGCCGAAATGTGGGTAGGGAAAAGCGCCTCTAGCCAGATGGGTTCAAAGCAAAATTGTAAAATGCTGCAGAGTTGAAATTTCCATTCGAAGTGTTCAGCGCTAGTTAATCATTGGTCGGAATGCAGTAAATACAAATCTTGGATAATCATTTCGGAGGGACTATCTGTCATACTTACCATTTTTTAATTTACAGTTGGAGATTATGTCGTTCATTAATTCCTTATTTTTCTGTAAAAGGTTAATGAGAGAAAGAAAAAAAATTATTGAAATGGATGTGCTGTAGTTGGGGCCTGATATATTTTCGCACAGTGAGGGTAATTTTTTATTTTCTGCTTCCGTAAAGCCTTTTTTATGATTCAATTAAAATTAATTTGGTCTGCCTGTGTATCGTTTCCTGAAAGAGAGATTTCATTGAAGTTGGATTAAAAAGGTATTATTTATTCATTATAAATCGTATCGACTTCCACTGAATGCACACAGGTATTCCAGTCGGGGGATGGCGATATTTATGGAACTGAATTAATAAAAACGCCGATGCGGCAATAATGAAGCCTGGAAATAATCACTCGTATTGTTGCCCTGTCAGTTGAACGGAATGTTTTCAATGCTCTCGCAGTTGTACAGAAAAATATTCACTGAGTGATGTTGATGGAAAACATAGATCCTATTTATCTCATATATCTTCCAAAGTATTCATCACTCTAAAATAATCTTGCAAAGGATTGTTGGATTTGCATCCCGGAGCAATGAGTTATGTGTGAAGAGAAGAATAGAATTAGAATTTCCAGTTTTCCGATCGAATGAAAAATGAAAATTAAAAAATTGACATGTAATTTTGGCAGGCTAAAATAATTGAATGTTCGCACGATTTTTTAATCCCTCAATTTTTGAGATTTTTATTTTTTTGCGATTGAAGGTTTAGTACAGACATAACTTTCATAATTTCTATTGTAATCTTTATTTCAGACACAGTGAAGGTCGAATGTGAATGAAGATCGATCTGTGCATTGCGTCCGAGTTGAAGCGATTTCATGTTATCCGACACGATACGTAGCGGCTCGGGTCGGACGAAGAATTCTGTTCGAGTATTTCGTGAATCTTTGTCGAATCGAATCTGCAATATATATATATGTATACAAATTTGAAACACTTGTAAATACTAGGGGTAGTGGGGGCAAAGCGGTCACCTGCTTGTTTGGTAGTATAACTATTGACTATGGATGCCGTATAGATAGTCACCTTATGTTTGAAGAATTCAATGACTTTTGAGTCAACCTGTACTTCAATAGAGCAGTGGCATGTAAAAATACAAATAAAAATAGAAATTGCTCTTTCGATAGCTATTAGGCCGTAGTTCTATGCGCATGGTATCTAAGGAATTTCTCGTGAAATTTAGTTTATTCTATCTGATATATTGGACAAATTATCAGTTTGGACGACTGTTCACATATTCTAGGAGAGGTGAACAAATTTTTTGTTTAAGCTCAGCGATTAATTATCGTAGAAACTACTTTGTCATAGGTGGGCAAAGTGGTCATAGGTTTATAACGACTTACAATCTTCTGTTTACTAAAGCTGATATACCGCATCACATTCGGCTCTTGAAGAAGATCCTTTTGTGGTTTTGACTCTGGACTCTGACTTCCACTTCAACTAAACCAAGTCTTATTATGCGGAACGTTATGTGTTTCTTATTACGTTTTTGTATGCATGAGAAAATTTAAATTGAGACTCTAGGTGAATAGTCCAAGCTAATTCACCTGTACCTTCTATTTCAAATATGATTTGAACAAATTTGGACGAACAAAAATGCATAAAGCTATCCCATTCCATCCCATAGCTAGATATGTGCGCGTGACCACTTCACCTCCAAGTAAAAAAAAAAAAGTTCGATATTTCACCTTTTTTCCTAATGATGAAAAGTGTACTATTTTTTATTTTAATAGTAAAAGCCGTCTTCTATCTTGAAGAACAATGAGTAGAACTATAATATTCTTCGAGAAACGGGAATTGAATCGGTTTGGGGACGCTGGGCGCTGGAATTCCTTAGGGTGACCACAATGCCCCTACTTTCCCTACTCGTCTTGTATGAAACGCAACGCTTCAGCTTCGTGTCGTGCCAGATACAACCAGATTTGCGAACTTTCCAGTTTTTCCTGGATATTGCCAGTTTTTTTCCATCACTCCAGGAATGTAGCCAAAGGCAAATAAATCTCCAGTTTTTTTAAATTTTTTTCATTTTTAGCCGTTTTTTTATTTTTCGGCATTTTACCCTAATTTTTTTTTCTATTTGTGGGAATCCTACTCCGCTCCACTCACATCGAATACCTGTATGACGTTTATCGGTTTCCACTAGCTATCGTCATATTCAACTGAAAATCGCCAAGGAACTATGATACCATCATCCTTCGCATTCAATTGGAAACGTGTTTTGGTTTCATCCAGCAGATTCTCTGTCAACATGAATCAAAACTCATTCTGCCGCTTTCTCTGTTATCTGCTTCTACTTCGTCCGTGTTCATTTCATTTATCACCGTAAAATAAACTTCACGGCATATTGAAATGACTCCCCTCTCAAATTGGATTCATTTCTTTCTCTCTCTCTCTCTCATTTACATATTGTAGATGAGTTCTCGGTAGATAAACAATTAAGCTAACTACTTTTTTGCATCAGGAATTAAGTTTTCGTTTCGCTTTATGTAGATGTTAAAATTGGATTATATACGTTCAAATTAGATCAGTAGTCAAATTGAAGAAGAGGTAGATTTATATTCATTTGCCACGGCAAGCAACCATTTTCTTCCACTTAAAATGAATTGACGAACGTGAGGAACGGAAAAAAACTGATGTTTGGCAGCGATTGCGTTCATTGTGACTCAATTACAAGAGAGGGGATGACGTTTATGGAAATGTACCTGCTCGAAACAAAGCGACTGAGAGAAAAGTACGTAGGATTACGTCTTTCGGGAACATATTGGGGTACAAATTGAAAATCGAAAATCGAGCACATCGTGAAAATTGTCCAATTTCAAACGCCTATTGCTCAGTCATTTCATGATGAATTGATGAAATTTTGGCGTCAATCGATTTCGGCACTCCATAACAATTTTTTGTTATATTGTGTGGTGTGGAGCGGTTGAGCGACGTTTGCGTTGAACGACGTTGAGCGTTCCGTTTCCGTTTCTTTTTCTTTTGCCGTAGGACTACGTCTTTGATTTCTATAAAAGTGAGTCACTCTACGAAAAATGTAACGAACAATGAAGAGTTTTCAAACGCATATTACGCAGAATCGTCCTTACGATATATTTTATAATATATACCATTAGACGTAAAAATTATCCAGAATTTTTTTTTGTCTGAGACATCAACAACGAAAATAGTAGTGAGCAGTTTAACGAATAAAAGAGGTATGATTTGCAAGCGAATGCAAAGGTATACATATATTATGCATTCTTTCTTTCAACTTGGTTTCCGTGAATGCTGTATGCAACACAAGATTGAGTGCAATAATTCGTTCTATCAATCAAATTGGAGTTCCTGTCAATGTGTAGGAATAAGGGTGATGTGGATGGTGGAGTGGGTTAGTAAAATGACGGCAATTCCATAGAAATTTATTGGGCTTTATCCCCGACGGTGGAAACGATGCCTTATTCGGTTTGGCAAACCGACGACAACGGTACGGTGTCGACATCTGGATAGGAAGTTAGTTTTTCACTAAAACGTATCATTATAATTTGAAATTATGTTCAGATACACATTTGGAAGAGATTATTTTACCACATGGAAAGACAAAGTTTTTCTTTCACATTTAATCCGGAGAAGTTAATTTTAATTCATAATTTTTATTTGAAAGGTGTTCATTATGCCTGAAAACCCATTATTATCTTTGACGCTTCACTAACTCGTAAAACGTTTTTTCAATATTTCTTGTTTCTTCTTCGTATTCAATGTAATAAAGATTGTAAATGTAAATATAATTTTTACCGATTCGATTATCGATTACCGAATGTTTACCGATCAACATATACTTTGTCTATCATTATACCCCATTGTGTGTCACACTGATATTCATTAACCCACTAACGACCAAGCTTTAAAAAATGTTTTTTCAACGAAAGGTATTGGTGTAATTTTGATTATGGGGGTTACATAAAACCCAATCTCAAGGAATAATTTTTTTCCGTTCTTCCGTTTTCCGGAAAATGACAAAAAAAACCAAAAATCTCCAAACAAAAACATTGGCCGTAACCTACATGTTTGTTCCTGTAGGAGGTTCAATCCAATACTTGTTTTCCTACATAACAATGTGTGTTCTTATACCAAAGTAATACTGTAGAAAAAGTTTACATATTTTTACATTTTATAAGGTTTTGTTTTTTGGTTAGGTTATGTTAGGTTATATATTTTCCGTTGTCTTAAACCGAATTTGTTGCTCAAAAAAGTTATGCAAATTTGGATGAAACTGATAGTAAGTGATGGCTAATAAACTAAACAATCATTTGATGCCAAAACCTTACCATATGGTTGCTTACCAAAGCTATGAAAAATTATCAATGTTGCTGTCCGATTGTTCTAACGCTTGGCCTAAAATGGGTTAATCATTTTCAGTTGGACAGTTGACCAATTGAGCTTCTGGCAGGAAAGTTAAGTTTTTTGTTCGTTGCAACCCGTTCGACGGTTATGAGTACACAAACAAACCTTTCCAGAGTCATCGTTTGGAGTTTCAAAAGAGTCAAAATAGCAGATTTCTGAACAATGAAAAGAATTACACCCAGGTTTTTTTTTAAGCGGGGGATACGTACCTCGTAAAAAAAACCGCGTAAATTGGAAAATCCGCGTAAAAAAAACCACGTTGATTGGAAAATCCGCGTAAAAACCGCGTTAATTGGAAAATCCGCGTAAAAAAACTCGTAAAAAAAAGTGTAAGGGGATTTGAAAGCATACTTCCATGAAAGATACGTTGTATTTAAATAAATGCATAGTATGTCCGTACTCCAAAATTGTGGATACTCTTCCATATCCGCACTAGCGCAAAAATTTTCCGTCTGCTGCTGACACCCTCTTTGTCGAAGCACACTTCGATACGGAGGGCTTCCTCTTCTTCGAGGGTGTGTAGTGAATGCGGATGAAATTACATTGCCGTTTCGCAATATCTTCAATTCTTGCATCGAGCTGTGTGTATCTATGTGTGTAAAATCAACATTAGGTATGAGTGATGTCCGCTCGTTGTGTTGCACTTACTCACTCCTCGCTCGCAATTGTGGTTTCATTCCATTCCATCAGTGGAAAGAAACTCTACTCCATACTCCTCTTTTCCTTGTCTTTCCCGAAAAGGAAAGAAAAATAATAAGTGAAAGAATCCATTCTCGCTCGTTGTTCGCCAGCGACGATATTGGTCCGATGACCGATAACGAGAAGTGGTGTGGGCTCAAATTGTGGATGGCTTATTTATATCAAATAAGTTGGAAACGGGTAGAAACGAATGTACAGTAAAACCTGTTTTTGTGCGGTTTCTTTTTGCGCGATTTTTTTTTGTGTGATTTTTTCTATGCGGTTTTCTGTTCTTGTGCGGTTTTCTGTTCTTGTGCGGTTTTTTTGGTGCTATTTTTTGTGCGGTATATGAAAAGAAGCATATTTGACGAAGTTATCGTCCATTTAGTTTTTTTTCGATGGTTTATATGCATTTCAGGGAAACAAAAGTAAATTGAACGGTGAACGGCGTGAATTTGAGTTATTTTCTTGGGGGAAACTTTTTCCCTATCTACCGCACAAAATTTTTTTTTTTCAAAATGTGTTCCGAATACGATTTTATAAAGCTACTGGTGAAGTTTTGCACGATTTTTTATGCGATTTTTTTTATACGGTCCCTATCCCCCGCACAAAAAATTGTTTACCTGTATTAGTTGCTCGTTATAGACGGTACGGGTACCGGAAGCATACAAATCGGCAGAACAAATGTATGGAAAAAAGGAAGTTCTTCTAGTTTTCATGAATTTAAACCGTTTAGAGATTAAGGAATTGTAATGTATAGCATATCAAACAAATCTCAGAATTTAGAATTTCCGATTCGATTGGTATGCAAATCATAAGAATACGTTTACAGTGGAAATAGTTATTAACGTTAACTTTATTTCATAAAAACGTGACCGGTTTTTTCAATTGGTACCCTTCCTGAAAGACGTAGTTCTTCGTCAATAATTGTTCCGAACAATCATCGTCCTACGTCAAACCTACGTTCGTGCCCCTAGGCTCAGACTATTCTACTTTTTCTTATACTGAATCATAGTGACTTGCAACACTTTTTGGCTGGTTCGTTACTTGAATGTATCAGTTCACACTTTTTTTAAACGAATTTTGATGTCTTGTGAAAAATTGCGACCAGTACAACACATATCGAAATTTAATACGACCGCAAAGGGTTAAATTTATGAGCTCAATTTTGAAGCAAAATATTAGCTTTAGTATCATTAATTGGCATAGCTATTATGAATTTGGCGATGTTCGCTTATTTTAGAACATTTTCGATGTGACCACCTCTTTTTCGATAAGGCGTTTTAAACGGTGAACAAAATTCTTCATGCATAACTCTAGCATTGCGACTTCGATGCTGTTGAAAATCCGAGTTATTTCTTCTTCAAGTTTCTCCAAATTCTGTGGCTCATTAACATAGCAACGGTCCTTCACGTACCCCCAGAGGAAGTAATCGACGACGAGAAATGTTGAAATTCTTACTATAAGTGGACAAAGTTTCATTTAGGCTTCGATTACTCGAGTAATACGATTTCACAAAGAAATACACGTTCTTGTGAATTGTACATCTTGACACTAAAAACCATCCGATCAGACTGAACGAGTAGCCCAATATTTCGGGACGATATTTGATTTTTCTCGCGTGAGCGTTTAATCTGTAAGACCCTGTAAACAGTGTTATTTATTCATTGTAAAGCTAGCCGATGACGCAGACTTTTGCATCTTTTCGCCTTAGATTTAACCTGAGACCAAGGCGCCTAGAAGTATATACTAACGTGAGGCCGGGGAATTATTTGCCTGTAGCGTGAAAGAGACAGACTGATCACGAGCGAGCTTCGGCACTAGCGTATTGTGTTTTGTGTACAAACAAAACACAGTAGACTTCCAAGATGTCTGAAGAGTGGTTTTAGCAAGTTGGCTCACCTTAGAATATACTTCTAGGCGCCTTGGTCTTAGGTTAAATCTAAGGCGAAAAGATGCAAAAGTCGGCGTCATCGGCTAGCTTTACAATGAATAAATAACACTGTTTACAGGGTCTTACAGATTAAACGCTCACGCAAGAAAAATCGAATAGCTCCTTATAATAAAATAATCTAAACAAAAATAAAATAATCTCGTACAAAAATTGTATCTGAAGATAATTTTATATTAAAATGATAAGTTTTAGTAAGAATATCGGAAAGTGTATAGAAAATAGGTCAAGTTAGGGTAAGAAAGACGTGCTTCAAATAAATAAATAACGCCAAGTAAAAATTTTCTTCAGATTTTAGTGCCTTCGGGCCGAGTAGTAAGACTTGTTAAAAACTATTTTCGTATCCAGATGTCAACACTATCGTTGTCATCGCGGATACACTTCATTTCGTTTTCACCGTGAAGTGTATACAGGAGTAATGCTTTATAATTCAACTTTGATATCGTTCAAATACTGACAGTACTGAAATATTGATAAAATAATACATTCCCAAAATATAACAGCGTTTATTCAGGGTTTTTTGTAGGTATCTATGCTTTATTCAGGTTCCAACATGATATTAAATACTTTTCTGTTGCCTTGGTTGTTATTTGTTATTTGATCCTAATTTTATTGCTAACTGCTTTACGGTTGGAAAATAATTGAATGTTCTTCTCTGCTAGGCCGCTGCTATTATGCTATGCTAGGGAAGAGAATCACAAAAATATATAGGGTAGAAATTCCGATGCAATGTTTCCCTCTCTTCAGAAACTGAACACCGGACGTAATAGAAACGAAAATATACAAAGAATCCATAATAGAAATTTTCGCTAAAATGAAATGTGAATGCTATTATTCAATTTTGAATATATTTGGCAACACTGTGAAAATGTTGAAATCCTATTTTTGTATATTTATCTTTGTCAATTATTTTCCTCATCAACCATTCAGAAGCCCAGTTGCAAGTGGTCCGAGTTTGACAGAAGAAGTAGTCCGGAATCGGCCCCCTATTGTCATGTCTCGTCTCAGGATTTAACATGAGAAAGCAGTACTGCACGCTACAGTTGAATGTCAAAATCACTCTGATTCAGACTGATTCGAATCCTATATGAATAGAGTGGGTGAGTTGGGAAAAAATATTACTGAGATTGGACCATAGCTAATATTGGATCGCTATTTTCAAAAATCTGTAAATATGTATGAAAATAAAAAACAAAATCTGTAATCTATATCTACAGATTCTTGGTTTCAAAGAGCCTAAAAAATCTGTATAAATACAGATCTTTCTGTAGATATGGTAACCCTGATCGGGAGTAGATTTATGAAACACAGCAAGAGTTATACTACACATTCCATTACTGAAGTCGCCAAAAACAAGAATTTTGTGTGATGAATGGCCATCCTTTACCATTAATCGATTTCACTCTCAATTGATTGACGTTGAATTTTATGCTTGCTTTGATTTTCACTTACATGCAATGATCTTCAATTCCGACGTTTCGCATATCATGACGAAAATGAGGATGCAAATGGAAAATGAACTTCATGGCAAGCTGATGTTGATGTTCATTCCACTGGTGTTCATTGATAGTGTTGTTTCATATTTATCTACTCTCGCTTGAGCAGTAGGTTATCAATCCAAGGTAGACTGAAATTTGCCGTATTTGAATGTCGTGAACGTGAATATTTTCGGCATTGGTTCCTTTGGATTACAAATTAATATTCTGTGAAAAAATATCGTTCGTTCACTTTTTTGCGAACTATTTCTTTCGTACCGTTCGCAAATGGATTTTTCATCCTTTTTAACTGACGGTACGTAACGTTCTCATTCAAAACCCGCTTTTCTAATCTCTAATTCTAACTTCTGTTACTTCCACATTACAAACAATAACTATAAAAAGTTCGACCATGTCCGGAGGCACGTCCTTCTCCTTCTATCTTGAACTTGTTCTCCGAGCTACGATCGCCAAAAGTGTAATAACAGTTCAGATAAAGTACCACTGATGCAGTCGAACCATAAATCATCATTACTCTCGGGCCGGTTAGAACGACGATCAAAATTTACGCGCCCAAACTCGCGACACAACAAAACACAAAAAGCGAGAAGCATCACAAGCATCAAGATAGGACGAGAAGTTTAGGCCTTTTTCCTGGGAAATTATCTACCGCCCAATCACAACAACGATAACAATAGCTCAGCAAATGATGATGACGATGATGATGACGATAATGACGAGGACCGCAACAGGCGCAAGTGGCGGCGTGAGTGCATCAAGACGGAACGATGGCCAAATAATGATAACGAGAAGTTATTTTTGTCCCATCGCCCATCCTTCCTATCTCTCATTCTCTCTCGATGACGTCGGCTGCCTGTTGCCATGTGTTTGCGAGGACGAATCCGGTACACTTGGTTTTCCCAGCTCCCGCTGAGTGGGTAGTGAGAAAGCGGAAGTAATTAATGGGAGCTTAGAGCGCATGTATGTGTGTGTGTGTGGGAGGGAGCACACATTACTGGATTTCCGGATTTCTTTCTGAAAACTGAAAATTGTTAAAATCGTTGGGACTGCAAACCGCAACTGAAACTCGAGTGGAAACACAGCGGATTAAAACGGAGCCGGAAAAGTGTCTCTGATGTTTGCAAAGTTGGGGCAATTCTGTCCAAGCTCTTCACGTGTAGTGCGCGGATAATAGCTTTCTACGCCAAACTAGGACGAATTGAGGACAACTTGAAATGTTTTACCGGAGGAAGGAGTGAAAATCCGAAAAAATTTAACGGCTCCGGATCTGGCGTGGGTCGTGTCAATTGGAATATTTTGGTTCGCTTCTCAGAAGAGACTAATTAATGCATCTAAACAAGTATATTTTTAGCCGTTACGGTGGAAATTGTTTGTTCATTCACTCGATAATAATTGGTTTTCCATCAAATCACTATCAACACGGAACCCACAACCCACACGAAAGTAATAATATAATCAATAGGTGTGGAGGCGATCTGGCGTAGTGGTAACATCCATGTCTCTGCCGCTAAAGGTCACGAGTTCTCACTCCCGACATTCTTCCAAAAATGTCCAGACGCTTCTCGGAAACAAACATAATCAAAATGAACCGGGATTTCGTTCCATCGCTAAACTTCCGCTCACTGGCAGAGGGTCGGCAAATGTGTGCCCATCCTGGATCGGATGATTGTTATTTCGGGGTATGCTGCGAGGCTGTTCCGGAAGGCAGCTTATTTTTCTTTCGCTTGAACGCCACGAAAATCGGTGAAAACTTTATTTATTGGATTCTTCCGCCGACCACATTGAAAATCGATCCACGGAGGGTTGCCTGGAGGGGGGCTGGTCGGAGCGAAAAGCTTTCCGTCTATGTAGAGTCTCGATGATTCATTGGCATGTTCTCGGTATTGCCGGAGGGAAACCCGGCGCTTTTCAGTTTCGTCTGTTGCTTTCAGTGCTTTAATGCTCGAGAAGCTGTGTGTGTATGTGTATATAGCTTCACAGCTGTAAATTTATCTTCGTTTATTCTTCACCATTCGATAAGAACGGTTTGCCAGTTTCACTAATCCGCGCATTTGTTATGCCTTCCTAGAAGTTACGAGCGGATGAGACGAACAAAAAAATCACGGGAAGAGTTCGCTCTAGGTCAAACTGTGTGATGCGGAATGACTGAATAATTACTCCAAATATCAGCGAAGTTATCATATCGTGAATTAGAAAAGATTGATCGTCACATAAATAGAAGACGGTCTTACCCCTTAGCATAGAGTACAATTTAACACAATGTATACAAAATTGAAACATTTCATTATGCCAGCATCGATCTTTAGGATGTTTTCCGCAATCACATTGACTTCCACAAGTTTTTATTTTTATAATGTTATATGATAAATTAAAAAAGGTATGAAAAAGGTGCTACTAAAATCATAACGAGTCAAGTTGGCCACCACTAAGGGTGAGATGGGCACATGAAATTACTTGTGAGTAAATGTAGTAAACAAAATTATCGGGAAGAAATGAAAAATCTTTTTTTTCCTGTTTTTTCAGAGATTTTGTGGACTAACACAATTTTAGCCAACTTATTCAAAACAAAATCTAATTAACAAATATCCGAATGTAACGTTTACCCGAATTCCGCAAATCAGGTTATGAGTTTTGTCAAATATAAAAAAATAAATAAGATTTTATCAATACAACATTAGAAAGCAATACGCAGCAAAATGAAAAATTGTAATGGGGAAATTTGAAAATGATGCGGGAGACTTCGCTGGTTCATCTATAGAAATCAATGTAACAACAATTAACATGCCGTCTTCTTTCCTTTCCGTATTGCTCTTTAAGGATAAGAGATCACTCAGAAATGAACACGGGTTTTGGAATATTTTTTTGCGAAAATGAAGCAGGTAATTCTAACATAAAAATTATCTATATACAGCCATGCTAAGCCGATATAGTGGTTCTCAGATTTTCGTGAAAATTGGTAATTTTGTTCCTTATCGCAAAACATTAGACCTCTATTTATTTATTTTTTCATTAGGGTGACCATTTCCATTTTAAGATTATCCGAAAAATCAACTTTTTCCTCTTTTGACATAGGACTATGTCTTTGATTTCTATATAGATGGGTCACTCTACGAAAAATGTAACGATTTATTAAGAGTTTTCAAGTTTTCAAGTTAACAGTTTTCAAGAGTTTTTTTTACTTAAAATGGTTATTGCGACATATGTTGTGTTATATATCATTAGACAGGAAATTATCCTCAATTTTTTTTGCTTGAAACATGAACAGTGAATATAGTAAAAAAAGTTAACAATTTGACGATTTAATTTGATATGTTTTCTTTCGATTGCACTACCCACTCGCTTCCTCTCCGACGCAACGAGCCATATTTTTGCCTAAATTCGGGCGTTAGCTAATAATGTGAGTTGATGCGTAAAATGAATTATTCTCCATTTACCGATAATAGGCATCAATTCTATATTTTATTGTATGTTGTCAAATCAATTTGTGCTCAATTCATGTTTTTATCGTGTAGGTCTCACTACTAATAATTTGTGTAATTGTGGTCCAGGATGTCATAATATCGAGTATGTTGTTTGGTTATGTAAAAATGCAATAAATGAATTTAAAGGGTGTGTCACATCAAATTGCATCACGGAAAAAACGCTGTAGAAATTCGCCCAGTAGACCGATCCTTTTGAAAATTTTAGACAGTAAAATAAAAACTATTAAACAACTTTTGGCATTTTCTTTTTAATCATACTTCGAGCCCAAGCTCGTATGCTCGCACCTTCCTCTTTACCCCGTCCATAAGGTTCTGTACAACGTCAGGTTGTAGTTTTTTTTGAACAGAAATCCATTTTCTCTTGAAGTCCGCCTCCGATTTGACAACTTTTGGGTTCTTCCGGAGGGCCTGCTTCATAATCGCCCAATATTTCTCTATTGGGCGAAGCTCCGGCGCGTTGGGCGGGTTCATTTCCTTTGGCACGAAGGTGACCCCGTTGGCTTCGTACCACTCCAACACGTCCTTTGAATAGTGGCACGAAGCGAGATCCGGCCAGAAGATGGTCGGGCCCTCGTGCTGCTTCAATAGTGGTAGTAGGCGCTTCTGTAGGCACTCCTTAAGGTAAACCTGCCCGTTTACCGTGCCGGTCATCACGAAGGGAGCGCTCCGCTTTCCGCAAGAGCAGATGGCTTACCACACCATGTACTTTTTGGCAAACTTGGATAGTTTCTGCTTGCGAATCTCCTCCGGAACGCTGAATTTGGCCTCTGCGGAGAAGAACAACAGGCCCGGCAGCTGACGAAAGTCCGCTTTGACGTAGGTTTCGTCGTCCATTACCAGGCAATGCGGCTTCGTCAGCATTTCGGTGTACAGCTTCCGGGCTCGCGTCTTCCCCACCATGTTTTGCCTTTCGTCGCGGTTAGGACCCTTCTGAACCTTGTATGTACGCAGGCCCTCCCGCTGCTTGGTCCGCTGGACGAATGAACTTGACAAATTCAGCTTATTGGCGACATCCCGGACCGAACAACTCGGATCACGTCTAAACTGCTTAACTACGCGCTTGTGATCTTTTTCACTGACTGAGCATCCATTTTTGCCGTTCTTCACCTTCCGGTCGATGGTTAGGTTCCCGAAGTATCGTTTTAGTACTCTGCTGACCGTGGATTGGACGATTCCCAGCATCTTACCGATGTCCCGATGTGACAACTCCGGATTCTCGAAATGAGTGTACAAGATTAATTCACGACGCTCTTTTTCGTTCGATGACATTTTTCCAAATTTACGAAAAATTGACAGTGAAGCATGGCCAACGTGATCTATACACTCTTATTTGATTATAAAACCAAAGCTGAAGATATAATTCCTAAAAATTAAATTTCTACAGCGTTTTTTCCGTGATGCAATTTGATGTGACACACCCTTTAAATGGCTGCTGATTTAGAAGATCGAAAGGGTATACCCACGTAAATCAGATTATGATAGCTTGAGTAGTCGCGATCTTACAGGGCTATAAAGTTATTACAAACAATGTTCCGGACAATGTGGTAACGATGGGGATGATGCTATTTTTATCTATAATATATTTTTGTAGTCATAGATTTATTTGACTCAGGCTTATATATATGTAGATATTAACTATTCAGACTTGTGTTTAAAAATGATACATGATGACTCTTTGTCTTCTTCTGCATGACTGAATAAACAGAAGAAAAGGGTAGTAATGGCTTTAATGATATTTTTGTGTATCAATTTAAATGCAATTACTACACACAATCATAGTCCTATGTCAAGATCCCGTCCGTGCCCCTAGGCTCAGACCCATCAATTTTTTTCCAAAAATGACTTTTTTTCAAAAATTCATAACTTTTGAATTACTACACCGATTCAGATGATCGATATATCAAATTAAAGCCAATCACCTTTATTGAAAAAATACTATAACTGCAGAAAATTTGAATTCTGCTCCCGTTATTATTGATTGTATTCGTTTTTTTATTGTTTTCGTTGTCTCGGAACCAAAGGCGCTATATTTTTTTAATATTTTTTTCTGGAAAGCAAAGGATTTTTCACATATGTCGAAACTAGAAAGGTTTTTTTTTGTTTTGAGTTATGATTTTTCAAAGTTAACCGATGGTCCGAAAAATAATTTTTTCCCCATTTTTTCCACTACAAAAAATCATAACTTTTGATCTACTGGACCGACACATCAAATTAAAGCTAATGCGCTATTCTTGTTTCAAAAAATATTACACTCTGAATAAAAAGGATTTTGTTTTCATAATTATTGATTATATTTTTTTTATAGCTCACATCTTTTCGGGACCACGGGCGCCATATTTTTTCCTGAAAGATGAGGTTTTTTTACACAATATATCAAAATACCAGAGAGGTGTTATTTTTTTTTTTATAAGTTATGATTTTTTAAAGTTAACATGTTTTCGGGTTTCGTTCAATATTTCTATGCGACTAGACTGGATGTATGTGGGAAAATAGGGGAAAATGTTTTTTTGGACCATCGGTTAACAAAAACGAAAAAAACATAACTTTTGCCTGGTTTCGAGATATGTTATTTGAAAAATCCTTTCCTGGAAAAAAATAAAAAAATATAGCGCCTTTGGTCCCGAGACCATGAAAACTATAAAACAACAAATACAATCAATAATAACGAAAACATAATTCAAATTTTCTGCAACTGTAGTATTTTCCCGAAATAGACCAGCTATATGGCTTCAATTTAATATATCAAACATCTGAGTTAGTCCAGTGGTTCAAAAGTTATGAATTTTTGAAAAAATCATCTGAAATTTCAACAAGTCCCCAATACTTTTACAACTTTTACAAAAACAGTAAAAGTACCCATCTTCCGATGTGTGTGTTGTTGAATGTTTGAATAATTTTTTTTTGAATTTAAGAAAACATATTTTTGAGAAAAAATAGTTTTAATTTTCAAAATATTTTTTTCCTGAGAAATTTGTTTCAAAAAAATTGTTTGATATTTTTAATAAAATCATAAATAATTTCCTACATTTCATTCTCTAACCTACATTTTGTAGATCTTATAGTTTTGCGTTAAGATTTTTCGAAAAAAAAGTTAAAAAAAACTCAAAACTAAAAATAACTATATGTGTGGATGTGTGGAAACCATAAGACCTACCAAATGTTGGTTACAGAATGAAATGTAGGAAATTATTGAAATTTCCATTAAAAAGTAACAAAGGATTTTTTTTACAAAAATTTCATTGAAAAAAAATATTTTGAAGATTAAAATTCATTTTTCTCAAAAATATGATTTTTTTTTCAAAACATTTTCCCTTTAAAAGTGCCCATCTTCCGATGTGTGGACTACCTGTTGGAAATTATAAGGGCTGTTCACATAACTTTTGTTAAGAATTTTTAAAAAGTACGCTGTTGAGGAAAATGATTGTAAATTTTAATTTTTTTCTATGTATTTTTTTATTTTTGGTATTCATGCAATTTTTACATTTCATCCTTTGACTATAATTTTGTAGATATTATAGTTTTTGAGTTTTAATTTTTTGTAAAAAATAGAAAAATTGTCCTTTTAGAAAAGTAGTCGAATTCTTTTTCTATGATTTCAAGTATGCATAGTTGCTTAACCCTTTGTAAACCCGTGGCAACTATATTGCACCTTTATTTTCGCTGTGCTTGGAATATTGTTTTAATATTTTACCTAACCAAAAACTTCTTCTGCTGAAAATGTGCGATATTAATTTGGGAGTCTTTTTTCTGGGTCGTTTTTCTGTTCTCAGCAACCACAGCTAAGAATTATACTGAATACATTATTCAACCATGTAACAGTTTACACTTTTCTGAACGAATTTCAATGTCTAGTGAACCGGTAATCCAATGGTACTATGAATAATAGATAACAGTACTCAGTATAAACAAAAGGGAAATTGATTCCGACCGCAAAGGGTTAATTGTGCTAAAAACAAAACGATACAGTGTTGAAGTGGCTACACGAAGTGGAAATGAAGATTTCAGTGGAAAATGGTTCAGTGGTTGTTTTTGTAAAAATGTAAACAACAGCTGTGAGAAAGAAACCTGCGATGTGCAAATTTGCAAAAAAGAACCTTCAACAAAAGTATATATTCGGAAACCGCCAAAATCGACTTTCTTCATGTAAGAACATAACCTTACTATACGAATCCGATGCCGTCCTTCAAATATAACTGGTACAGTCATGAATGAAATGCCCTATTTCAAAACGATGCTATAATTGTTCCAACGAATATGAAAATAGAGGTGTGCGTGGAAGCACAATTTTGCTGGAACTGTAAAGAGAAACAGTCGAGATGGAACTGTGCTTGCAGTCGAGATGTAAAATTAAACAAAATCATTGAGCAAAATAAACAGAGAAATAATTCGGTACCACACAGATAAAAGCCCGATCAAATTTACTGATCAATGAAACAGAACTTCAAACAAGAAGGTAAATTGTAGGGGTTTGTGACCAGCACATATAGAACTACGAAATTATTTTATGCAATCCGCTTGACTTAATTCAATTTCATTTGACTCATACGCGCCCTCGCGAGAGCAATGCATAAGCTGGCCATTTGTTGTAATTTGTTTCCTTATGTTAACGAACCTACTGCAGTATAAAACGCTAACGTTCTTCTTCTTCTTCTTCTTCATATTATAATTACACCCATCGTGGCTGTCTTTTTCGCAACTGACACACACTCGGTCATAGGCGATTATATATTTTTTCCATCACCACCATTATTCCACATTTCCAGCATCCAACATGGCAACACAATAATAATTTCTAAATACCTTTGTCTATGTATCAAAACAAGAATGTATGCGAATTGATGCGAAAATACACAAACACTCTGCATCAGATGGCACTAAAATCGACGCAGTGTATCATTTCTATTATCTTGGATTTAAAGACGCGAATAGAAGCGGTAGGCGACAACACCACTTATTTACAACACACTATCGACCTTCCGAAGCGATTTTGCTTTCAAAATCCGTGTCAAACAAAATTGTTGTGTTTGACATCGACATTAACATGTTGAGGCCTGCGTCGGTCCCTTGGAACTGACACTAAATTTTCCATCTAGTTCGCGCTGGTTTCATCGTATCGACAGTGGACAGATATGTGTTACAGCTTCGTTTTAAAAAATTTAAGAGCTCTTTCTGTTAACACTAGTGGTCATGGGCAAACGTATAAATGTTATTGTATTTCAAATGGCAAAAGTTCTAACGAGACAATGAAAGAAATGAGAAATGAAAATAAAGAAAATCAGAAATGCACAATATTTCAAAAGATCAGTAAGTGTAATTGGTCCAATCATTGGACAATTCATTAATCCTTGTTTAATTTCCAGATTAATATTTTTTCCAGCTTTGTAAAGAGTTTTTATTTCACGCGGTTTATGACAACGAATGTAAGTTTTATTTTGCTTTTTATCATGCGTTTATTGCCATGGTTGTCGTCATCGTCGAGGTTCGCTTGTATAACTTGGCATGGAAAACAGTTCGATTTCACCTTATCTGATAAATAATGAAGTAAACTATGCTGATGGTAACGCAGAGAGTCGAGAGATGTTTCTTCATAGTCCAAGAATAGAGAAGTTGTATATGCAGCATGAACCATGACGAATGGGAATTGGGAAATCGAGATTAGCGAGGTAATTTGTACATCAGAACGTATGTACTTCAAAACCACATTTTGTCACCAAATAAAATATGCAACCGTACATCGAATTCCTTCAACCGGCGACGCTGCGATTCATTGAGGCAAGATACACACCGGTTGATAAATAGCAAATGCTCAGTAACCCCGTTCTAATCTCCGCTTCATTTATTATTTGAACTCTAGAGTAACAACGCTGCCGAGCGCTCAGCACAATTCATTTTCACGAAGCGTACCTCCGAACAATACGTCACTCATCCTCGACACTTGACACGACGACTGAGCAAATAAATCATCCTCCTTTCGAAATAACGTGGGGGGGGGGGCGGTAAAATCCAATTGCGGACGCACCACCCGCACTCACGGAAATCTGAACCATCTCCGTTCAAAAGGTCGGGCCCATTTAGAAGAATTCTCGTGCTCTGACGCTTCCTCAGAATGGATGTAAGAAACGTTTCGCCGCGGCAAAGAGGACCTGCTGCTGGCGATGATGATATCGCATACCACATTGAGTTTTGTCGTTCGCCGCCTGAAGCGTCTCGCGTTCAAGATAAATGCCGCCGCTTCTGTCTTCCCAGACAGTTCCCGGAATACGGGATATTTATTTCCGCAGTAGCAGCGATCTCCCGTCCTCGGAAACTCTGTTGGTTTTTGGTAACCTCCCATGATTTCAGTTCGCCCGCCGTCAGTTGACTGAAACAGAGTGAAGCAAAGGACACATTTCCATGTTCGCCACATACATTTGGGGGTATCGCCTTTGGCGACACAAATCACGTGCCTTGAATCGATTTTACGCTAACTACATGGGAAACTCTTCATCCTGCACATGGCCCCCAATCGAAACCCGGAGGGGGAGGAGCAAAATCGAACCAACGAACGAACGATTCCGCGCGAGTGTTGTTTTCAACAAGTTATCTTGACACTGCTAGCGACTGAACGTGAGACACATCTGAATCGGATTCTCACGTCGTCGGTGGACCGATGGGACCACGCCATCCAATGGTATGTGGATGGAGTGGTTTCGTACCAGGAACATGGTCCTTCTCGAATCGGATGGTTGTTATTAAGTTGCTGTACACTTTGTAATGTGCTGCTGCTGGATGTGTGGGATTGTGTGTGTGGATGTGTGTGGAAACTCTGCTCAAACTTAACCGATGTTAAAAGTGTACCACACAGTTCACGTTGAAATATGAATGGGATGTTCGCCAGATCCAGGGAAATTGCTTCTTCTACGGAATTAATTTACTTTTGCTGTTTCCCGGGGAAGGTTGAAATTTACGGTCGGAAGATTGTGGGGGATCACATCAGAATCTGTTTTTTGCTCCCTTTCTCTCAATGGGAACTTTGTCGGTAAGTTGACTGCATAATATAATAATGTTCCCCAGCAGCATAGAATAGAAGACGAAGCCATCCTCATCAATCTGCTCGTTTTCTAAGGAATCACAATCCCATACCGCGCAGACTGCGAGAACTACGACAAGCACTCGTGAAATGTCAATTTCAATATCTTATGGTATTAGAGTGTTGGTGGGTGGAATGGAGTAGCTCAAGTCTTAGATGCATTATACAGTCAACCCTCCTATAACGCGGTGAGTACGTACTGCGTTATACGGAAACCGCGCTATAAGCAACTCGGATTTTACATACAAACCAGGCTAATCCGTAGCGCGTTGTATGGAAACCATCTACCGTGTTGTATGGAAACCGCGCTATAAGAAACTCATGAGTACAAATCACATCATTCGTAACGCATAGTATGGAGACCAATGAGAGATCAAAAAAGGGAATTATAAGAAAATAAAACAAAAAGTAGAAGGGTCTGAGCCTAGGGGTACGGACGGAAGTTTGACGTAGGATTCTAATTGTTCAGAACAGTTGGTTTTTGACTTAGGACTACGTCTAACCGGAAGATATAGGGGGTGAAATGGAAATCTAGGCACTGAACAAGTAGGAAAAAATGCAAGATTTGGAACGCTTATAACTCGAGCATTTCTCAATAGATCGCGAAGGTTTTTGCATCAATTGATAGAAAATATATCTACGAATCTATCATAACGAATAACATTTCATTTTTCTTGAGATAAATAATTGAATAACTGTGAAATATCAAGCATTGTCAAAATGCACTATGTGCCCATTTTTGAATGGTCCATTTTGTGCTCCTCAAATCGTACCGACCAAAAACGGGCAACCAGCGGCAGCAGCGAAATAGAATGAAGCACGATTGGAAAGGAAAAAGAAAAAAAATGAACGAAACATTGGTCGCAGTCTCACACATGCGTAATTCTCGAGCCAGCCAGTCAGCTTAAAAATCCCCGCTCCGCTGCCGTAACGATCATTCTCGTTCAAACCGTACACCACATCGGTTCGCATCACAACACAACCCAACCCAAGCAGCCATGTCTGGACATGGTAAAGGAGGAAAAGTGAAGGGAAAGGCAGGGGGTCTCCGTAGCCACATTGGTTGCGCGTTCGCTTAGTAAGCTATCGATCGTGAGTTCAAAACTCAGGGCCCCCATTGACCATCTTTGTGTTGTTACAGAATAACTACGTCCACGCAACAATCATCAGAGATGGAGATCGATCCACGGTCGAAATAAGATCGATTCATCCATACAACTGCTCTGCTCTGCAAGAAACATCGGGCTGCTGTTCTATAAATAACTCAGCAATGGATCAACGACTGTCTCCGCTGTCCAGTCTTAACTGGATAATGGAAGAACAGATAGAAAACTCTTACGCCTAAATGGCTACTGTGTAAATTTGTACCATTTGCAATGGTATAGAAGGGAATACTCTAACGCCGAAAAATGGCAACTGTGTAGATATGATAAATATGTGACATGTACACGATTAAAATTCGGCTCTGTTACAGCTAAAATGCTAATGAGCCTAAAATAAACAAAAAGGGATAAAAAAAAGGGAAAGGCAAAATCCCGCTCGAACCGTGTCTGGAGTTCCCCGCAAGGGTAGCTAGGCCGTGCGCGTTAGTACCAGTGCACCAGTCCACCTAGCCGGCGTTATATAGTTTCGGCCGCCGAAGTGATCGAGTTAGCAAAGCTGCTCGTGACGATAAGAAAACCCGCATTCGGAACAAAACACATTCGGTTCGGTGGACATCAAGACAACAGGCAGTTGCAGCGAGTGGCGAGTGGCAAACGCAATCGCAAAACGGTATCAGGTAGCTGAAGAAAAATGTTTGTTCTTTATACAAACTTATCGAAATGGTTTTTTTCAAAACCACGAGTACTAAGTTTTCTAAATTGGAACCATTCCATAAAACAAGGCGCTTTTCAGGGCCATTAAACCTTCCAAAAAAGAGTTTAGGAAATACAGTTCAATGTTTTCCAAAAACATTATCCAAAATAATAATAAAACACAAATTGATTTTTTCATAATTTGTTTGCCAGGATCTGATCAGTATGTGAATTTGGCAGTTGTTCTGAGCTTATTGATAGTTGGGGACTTTCCTGATTATTCAATTTTCACCAATTCTTAAATTGTTTCCAGATTGAAAGTACAGTAATTTACAATTAGTTCGACATTTAGCTAATTGGACGGACATGTAATGCGACTTATTTAGATGGACATTTTTGTAAACATAGAGATCCAAATTATGACCCCACATTGAAAGTCGACACTGTTCCACTGTCATCGCAAATGTTCAATTACAGGTTAAAATCACCTCCAATGCGACACTGAGTGGTGCTTCGGCACGTCGCATTGAATGTAATTTACTGTACAACATGTTACAAAGCTGGATGGGAAGAAATTTTCTAACTGTGAAAGCTGTGGCGAGTGGCAACAAATCGCTAAACAGGAAGGTTCAGCCGAACAAGATTGGGATATGGGATATCGAGTGATAACAAAACAATAAACTCTTTAGATTGAAGATAATTTTGTGATCCTGAAAAGGACCCTTTTTAGCCTGCATGTGAATCCAACGAGCGAACAAATCGTAATGAATGTATTTTTCTGCCATCGCTGCCTTTTAACGCTCTTTCGTTCGTCTCGTTGGACTCGCCCCTTTGGCTGAGTCTGCCGATTTATCTCTATCCTGTGAGTGTGTACCGCTAGAGTATAAAACACGCGGACCCCAAAAAAATATCTTATTTTCTTTCGAACCGTAAACCCGTGTGGTTGTACGGCATCGGCATTAAGACAAGTTAAGGGAAAGGCAAAGTCTCACTCGAACCGTGTAGGTCTCCAGTTCCCTGTTGGTCGCATTCACTGATTGCTCCGCAAGGGTAACTAGGCCGAACGGATTGGTGCCGGAGCACCAGTATACTTAGCAGCGATTATAGAGTTTCGGCCGTCGGAGTGCTCGAGTTGGCTTGCAAAGCTGCTCACGACAATCAGAAAACCCGCATCAAGAACAGAGCAGCTTCGGTTCGGCGCTCATCAAGGCAACAATTAGTTTCAGTGAGTGGCAAAGTGTTTCTCCGGCACGTCGCATTAAATGTAATTTACTGAACAACATGTCACAAGCTGGATGAGAAGAAATTTTCCAACTGTGAAAGCTGTGGCGAGTGGCAAACGCAATAGCAAAACAGGAAGGTTTAACCGAACAAGATGGGAATATCGAGTGATAACAAAAACACAACACCAAAGGTTCTTTTCAGAACCATCAACATATTCATAAAGAGTAAACAGTAAACTAATCCATTTTTTAGTAGATTTTCAGGTTCACGTAGGAGAAGAAAATAAAACAACATATTTAAAATATATCTAAAAAAATAAAATATATGTCCACGACATTACCCACCCGTCTTTTATGAAATATTATTCTTTTCATTGTTCATAAATCTGTTAATTTGGTTCTTTTGAGACTCTAAATAGTAGCCCTGAAAAGGGCCGTTTGCTATGTGTACTCATAACCGTCAAACGGTTTGTAACAGTTTGTACTCATAATCGGGAGCAGTAGCTTTTTCGGTGGAATAATGTTCGTTTGAGGACTATCACAATCAAGTCGTATTGGTTGTACTGCTCAATCCATCATAGAAAGAATTGATTCATTGAGAATTATGAATATGAGTCATGAAGATTAATATTTCATTTCGTTCCATTTTTGTGATGCGATGTAACGACGATCTCAATAGGTCCTCGCATGATAATCGCTGCCATCCTCCTAGTATTGATATCATTTTTCGCTGTACAATTGCCAAAGTTGCCGCAGCCTGGAAGACACTCGATGTTCGTCACCCCGTCATATAAAGAAGTCATTCCCTAACTGGAATATCTTCAACTGGACTTATCTATAACAGGGCGTACGTTAACTGGGATGCAAAGCAGTTATGTATCAATAATAGATGTTATCTTCAATTCGAAGTTCAATTTTGCCGTTTAGCAGTTCAGTTAGCGAGTAAAATCCGATAGGTGTATTGATTTTTCGGACCAATTAACGAACTTTTTTTTATTTGTTAAATTGTGCACTTGTTTTATTATTCCCACTGTTGATGTCTCAGGCGAAAAAATTGCTGGATAAATTTGCTGTCTAATGGTATATATTATAACAGATATCGTAGGAACATAAGAAACGGCTCTGAATTTGTTGCTATTGAAAGCAAGCTATCGAGAAAAAGAAAGTTGTTCTGGCCGTCTTTATTGATTTAAAAAGATCATTTGAAACAATTGATCGTCGAAAATCAATAGATTTGCTTTCCAGTTATTTTGTAGTAGGATCTCCATTTAATTGGTTTGAGAGTTACCTTTACGGGCGAACATAGATCACTAGGTATAGAGACTGTAAATCTTCGACGGAACCAATTGATTTGGGTGTCCCTCAAGGAAGAGTTTTTGGGCCATTATTGTTCCTGCTGTACATAAATGATATTAAACAGGTGTTAAACTATAGCGACGTGAACTTGTTTGCTGATGACACAGTAATATTCGTTGTGGCAGATACTTTGGAAGATTGTTACATAAAAATGAACCAAGAACTGTAATATCTAGATGACTGGTTGAAGTGGAAGAAGCTAAAATTAAACATTAATAAAACTAAGTACATGGTTGTATCGACACGTGTTGTTGAAAGTAACAACTTTAATATAATTAAACAATCAGTGGAGAGGGCGTCATCAATAAAATATCTTGGTGTTATTTTAGATGAAACACTACACTTCAATGAACACATAAACTACACAATAAAGAAAGCAGCTCAAAAATACGGAGTGCTTTGTAGAATAAATTGATTTCTGATCTTTGAAAGTAAAATGACGATCTACAAAGCATTGATTGCTCCGCATTTTGATTATTGTGCATCCGTTTTGTTCCTTGCAAACAAGAGACAAATGCAACGAATGCAAATGCTACAAAACAAAGCCATGTGCTTGATATTAAAATGTGATCGTTGAACTCCACGGAGATTTATGTTAGAATGCCTACAATGGATGTCAATAGGTCAGAGAATAAAATATTGCACGCTTACGTTTATATTTAAAATGACGAATGGAATGACACCGAATTTTTTACAGAATACTATATCATATGGAAGAGATAGAGATATATACCAATACAATACTAGACAAGCAAGTGACCTCAGAACTATGAACTTCCGGATGTCTTGCACCCAAAACTCATTTTTTTTATAAATGGTACCGATACACTGCCCCGTGAAGCAAAAATAACAACAAATCTCAGAATATTCCGAAATTTTTGCAAAATTTGCAAGGAGTTTTTAAAGAATGATTTGGAATTGTGACCTGTTCGATAGTCAGTGTTATTGTGTAAATTGACGAAGTGATGACGGATAGAATCTTACTTTTGTATTTGTTTGTGCATGTGTTTTTGTTTTTTTGTCTGACTAAAATAATGATGGTATTTAGTTTACTTTTAGTTTTTTTTAGTTATTAGTTAATTTGAAAATATTGTAAAGTCTACAAAAGTTTGAGCGTCGCGCGCGTTCACCGGCATAGAAAATTGAGATTGAACAAATGCAAAAGAAAATTAATTTCCAAGAGTAATGCACTTCATTTAGAAGGGTCCAATGTAAAAATTGGAATGAAGCTGGGGTTAGTAGAAGCTGGGGGTAGTAGAAGATTACAACGAGATTTTTCAAGGTTGTGGCAGATCTGATTGCAGATTCCGATAAACACGTTAGTCCCTGAATTATGTAGAACCTGAAGCGTCAGTAAAACTCATTTGAAGGGTCTAATGAAGAAGCTGGGATGATGCTGGGGATAGCCCAACCGGAATACTCGTAAACTTATCTGTTAAGTAGATGGTTATAACGAGATTTTTCTGGGTTGTGGCAGATCTGATTGCGAGTTCCTGTATACATGTTTGTACCCCGATTATGAAGGGCCTGAAGTGTTGGCTAGAATTAGGATCGGGTTTGCTCAGCTGTCTGAGCTTGATAACGATCGCATCAGCAGACCGTTATCGAGAATCTAGTAAAGCGGGAAGACCCTTGTAAATTCACGGCTGATACGGACATAGTATTGGGTTCCCATCGGTTAAGGATTTTTTCGGGTTTGAAATTTTCTTGACATGCCTTGGGTTTTGTTGCTGAGCCAGAATTATCGACTAGATTTAGGCTTAGGTTTGCTCAGCTGTCTGGACTTGATAACGATCGCATTAGCAGACCGTTATCGGGAATCTAGTCGGGAATCTAAATTCACGGTCGATAAGAACATAGGTATTGGGTTCAATTCCCGATCGGTCAAGGATTTTTTCGGGTTGGAAATTTTCTTGACAGGCTATGGATGAAATGCGCTCACGCAATGTCTCAAAATGTTCATTTGGTAAAATTTCTATGTCTGTGACAAAACCAGTCCGTTCTTTTATTTTTTTATTATCTTGCTTACTGGGTCAGTTTGATGGTATAAAGGAAAATTCTAACATTTAATTATCTTAAAGATAACTTGTCCAGCTCAAAACTTTGTAGGGGAATAAGGTGGGACCATTATTATATAAAAAGAACGATTTAGCGTAATATGCATTTGAAAACTCTTAATAAACGTTACATTTTTCGTAGAGTGACCCCTTATATAGAAATCAAAAACATAGTCTTACATCCAAATGAAACTAAAAATTTTCATTTAAATGTTAAAATTTCAAAACTGACTTCAGGTGGTTCTTCTCTGATAAAAATGGATCCCTACCTAGATGGGGACTACGGACGTTGATGATGCTGATGTTAAAGAAGTGGATTCTCATACTCAATCTGCACATTATTTCTGTAACCATTTTTAAAGTATACTGATTTTTTGAAAACAAAACACAATACGCTTCTGCACATTTGTGAACTCTACAACAGTTCATGTTGCAAAAAATTTCTAGTAGCAGCTGAATACTACTTAAATTATGAGAGAGTTCAAAATTCATTCAAACTGATCATCCTTTCTCTTTAACATTTCAGAAAACCCCCCTTCCGCTTTCTGCCGTACTGTTTTCTACCGCTTCTCTAACCCAGCCTAATAACCAAACGGGCGCAATCTGTCTTGAGCTCACCGCGTAGTTCGATAGGTTTGGCAACGACAGCTAATTTTGCAGCACATCCTGATTAGCGAATCATGTCCTCTAAGCCAGAGCTTGCCTGAAACCGATGTCGTAAACGGCTAAGAGATTGTCTTGATTGTTTATATAAACATATCCAGTTAAAATCGTGCATTGGTTGCACGAAAAGAACAGATGGGACGTTGTTGAACGGAAGCCGCACTATAAGAGTACCGCGTTATAGGAGGGCTGTCGCACTTTCATAGGTTGGGGTAAAAATAATCCATTATTTTTGGGTGAAATTAAAAACTTTACTTAATATGCTTCGGATTGTCCGATATGGGTTAATATACACCGTTTTGTTGTAAAATTTGTTGCCATTCTAAAGGTAGCTTCGTAATGCGTCTCTCATAGTAGTCTTGGTCTTTATTGGCAAAAAACCCTAGCAATCGATTTGTACAGTCTTCTGTTGAACCCAATTTCTTATCACTCAGAAAGTTTAGCAATGCGAATAAAAGGTGGTAATCGATTGGATTATACGGTGGATGCATCAAGCTCCCAAAATCTCTGGCGAGTCACTATAGACATGCGTTGTCCTGATAGAACATAACACCTCTTCTATTGGCCAATTCTGGACGTTTTTGGCCAATAACTAGCTTTAAACGGTTCAGTTGTTGTATACACGTATTGTTCTGTTACAGTATCGACACCATAAACATCATTCACAATTTCAGCGGTCTGGCTTGTATTTTAACCTTTATTAAAGAAAAAGTGCAAAAAGTACCGAACTTACTCTTTATTGACTTCAATTGTTAACACCCTGTAACTCACAACTGAATGGAACAATCATGAAACAGCAAAATCATTTTTTTAGTGTGGATTTTTACAGCGAAAACGAAATTGTACGATCGACATTACACGAGATATCGATCACTACAGCCAGCTATCGAGAAAATCATGGATTACTTTTTCCCCAACTTAAATAAATGGTGTTTAATGTCATGAATTTAGCTGTAATTGAATTATTTGTCCTTTTATTTGAACATGATGTTGGCATATGGATGCCTCTGTGCTATCTGCGGGGGAAGTCCAATTTTCGATAATTTTCACAGCTATGGATTCCTCATATTGTCTTTCATGGCGTCGATAGTTTGCAGTTGATTAACATATAACAGAAACTTGGAAGACAATTGACGAATCCGCCACGAGAAATTCTTTGATCGCCGAGCTTTTTCTCTCAATAAATAACCATCTTGAACCGTCTTGATAGTTTCGTATTGAAGGCACTCCATTAGAGTAATGCGGGGCAAAGGTGCGCACCTAACTGTTGTCGTCCAATAACTCTTTAAAAAAAAAGCAAATCAAATTCCGTTTGATTACCTATATATATTACCTTTATAAATAATTAATTTATATATATATATATATATATATATATATATACATATTATTATTTATATATGAGGGGCTTAGAATGCAAGGGGTGTAAGTGACTTGATTGATTTCTCTTCATCAACTTTTTCTTTAGATAATAGGTCAATTGCAAAAACGTTCCAATTTAAGTTTGCTATAGAATCTTGTAGGTGACCTATCTTCCACATTGACAAATACAGCTGAGAATGTATTTGAGGCTAAGCTATGGCCAAAAGAGAGAATCGATGTAGAGAAATCGATCAAATCACTTACACCCCTTTCATTCTAAGCCCCTCATATATTAACTATATATATTACCTTAGAAACGTAGTACAAGCATTTCTCGAGTTGTGTTTGTAATTGGACAAATATCCCTTTTTTCATACAAAAAGACAAATGCGCACCTTTGCCCCATAGTGGGGGCAAAGGTGTGCACCGTACGGGGCAAAAGTGCGCACTTATTGAATTGAACTTCTGAGATAACTTAAATCAAAAATAAATGGTTTATCATCAGAAGCGGGAGGAGACTGACAATATAAGATATCCGAAAATGTCCAACATTTCAAACAGAATTCGTTTTTATTAACAAACTAGCTGATCCAGCGAACTTCGTCCCACCCACAATTGATATATTGATATAAATCATTTCGAACACTCAAGTTATTTTTATGTACGTAATCTATACTCGCGGTATATAATTTCTTTATATATACCTGATATAAACTATATATATAAACCTGATGTAAACTAAGACACATCGATCCTGATACTGACTGTTTAAATCCGTTGCTCCGTTCTTGAGTTAAATCGTGAGGAACGGACACCAAATCATTTTTATTTATATAGATCAAGTTTATAAATATAACTATGTATTTATAACCTTGATCTATATAAATAAAAATGATTTGGTGTCCTTCACTTGATTTATTTGAAACTCATTGTTGAAAAAAAACAATATTTATTTGAAGTTCATTGTGAAAACATAAACATCAATGAAACATAACCGTTATTGAATTGAATGCATGGTGAAAATGAAACCATTTTTCATTTGAAATTTATTTTGAGCGATTGTTTATTTTTATTCCTCATCTTATGATATGAGCCTCTTCCTCTGAGCTGATTCAGAAATACCGAGGCCTGCCGCAATCCGATGCTTCGAGACTCCCTCCCGAAGCTTCTGTCGGGCCATTTGAGCATTTCTGGAGTGCATTTCTTCAAATCAGTCTTCTGCTTGTGGGTCCCGTTAAAAATTTGGTTGAAAACATTTTATAAATTTTTTTTCAAAGCAGAACGCTAGTGCCAACTTTTACCCCACAGCCACTGCGCACTTTTGCCCCACAAGCAATTTTTGAACTATTCGAATTTTTAAAAAAAGCTCTTGAATTTTTTCACAAAAACGAATATGCACTATCATCTACTATAGAATTAAGGTTTTCTTGACAGTGTAGTTTCGAACTTTCCAGTTATTTTAGGTAAATAAATCGTCATCTACAAAACTGAAAAAATTACATCAAAATATCGCAAAACTCTTTTTACCTCATAACTTTTTGCCACTTTCATGAAATGTATCTTGTTTATATGTGTGAGCTGCTGGTGTGATAATGTATCAAACGAATACACTGTTGTCGAATTTTTATGCTCGTTTGTTTCAAAAAGGCCAATGCGCACCTTTGCCCGGTACGCACCATTGCCCCGCACTTCTCTATGGTGCAAAAAGCCGATAATCATGGTATTGCAGCAGTAGCAGTGACCGTTAGCACTCAGGCTGGCATCATTCTTGAAGAAAAACGGATCAATGATCTCATCGGCCCATAAAGCGCACCAAGCATGGTCACGCACTGTACAACCTTTCTGAAGATGCCTAGAGTGAAGGTGGTGTTCCAAAGGCATACATTTCCCCAATCTAAAACGTAAAATGGACACAGAACATCATGAGATTCTCGAACAGAGTAATAGTTTTCATAAAAAATAGTGCAATTTGCAGGTTTTGTTCAGATATTAGTTTATTCAAATTGAAACGACAAATCAAACTGAACTCGCAATAAGTGACAGCTGTAAATATCGCAAATATTAGAAATGCCAACTTAAAGTTCTAAATCTATATCAAAACACCCATTACTGGGATCGTAACCAAATTTCTGCCCATAAATGCACTAGTAGTGGTTAACAATGCATATGTTTTTTTCTTCTTCTTATTCTTGACATTTGCAAACAACATTCATTTAGCCTACACAACAATTGACTAGATTTTATTTACGTTGCAAAAAACTGAAACCGAAAAGTTTTTTGACATATGCTTTTGGTAGTTTTTTTTTTTTTGGGAGCTTGACGTAGGACTGTGATTATTTGTAGTTATTGCATTTGAATTGAGTTTTTTCGTTGTTCAAAAATCTGTAATTTTTAATCTTTCGATACATCAAATGGTGACATTTATTTGTAGAAATATTGAATATCCACCTACGATTGTGATTGTGTTGTTGGTGAAATCTCTATGAATCTGCCCTGCAAGGCGATAAAAGTTTCAGATCACTGTATGGGCCATGCTTGTGGTAACAGTATCGATCAATTATATTTCGGATTCCGAATGGTTTGAACCTCAATAGAATTTCAAGATTCTATCGAAGTTGTCTTTCACATTCTTGAATTCGTTCGACTCAAATTCAATCATTCTATGCAAATGTGGAAAACTGTCAAAACAATTATTCCGTATTCGTGGAGCAGTTTACTCTCTATCAGACTTACAGCCCCGAAAGCAATTTTGAATTGTTGAAATTTGAATGAAAATTATCACATGATGTCATTTGAATACATAAAAGACATAGCCCTGACTCTAACTTTACTTTTTTTTTCCAAAAATTTCCTTACATTTTGAACAAAACTTTATCCATGATATAAAATCATCATCAAACACAATTTCGTTCAATATTTTTCATCACAGAATTTGTTACTTTTTTTACGTAGAACACATATTTGATATATAGAGCTGATTTTCATTCAAAATTTTTGTTTTAAAACACGCGTGCTGTAATTACATCACACTGTATTGCGTTTAGGCCTGACAAACGAAAAGATTGTGTCGGCTTTGCTCATGATCAGTGTTGTCACATTCAAATCTGCACCAGAGGGGTCAAAAATCTTACTCATCTGTACTTTTTCTCCAAAAATCTGTAAATTCTTGTCGCTATTCAAATGGTCTTCATATTTAATAGCATTGGACATTGAAACAACGTAAGATTCCCCGCAGATAGTAGTGAGAATGATCAAATCAAAATCTTTCAGCTCTTCATGTAGCATCATGAATGCATGTTTTTCTGCCTGGAACAAACGATTCAATCTGTTGATCTGGGGCAAAACATACGTCGCACCGTCCGACGCGAATCCTTTCAGACGATCCTTGTAACGAATTTCATCCTTATGAAACTGATCAATCATTGCATTGTTAATGCTTTTTAAGATCAGCAGGACCAAACGATACTGCGGCGTAAAAGTCGTCATGTACCTTAATATCGCCTTATTCAAATGTAAGAAATTTAACAAGTGGAAAAATTGGTACAGATTTTTGTACTGTACTTTTTGAAGAAAATCTGTACGTGTGGCAACACTGCTCATGATAGCGTCTCGCAAGGTTATGCATTCTTTTTCACGCCGCTTTTGTTGATTCTCTCGTGTGTGTCAACAATGAATTCGTCGGTAATGCGCCTGGTTTTAGACGAATTGATGATACTTGCACATGTATAGATGAAAGTTCGATTAACACTTTCGTCGCCCAGAGCGATTGGGTCGAGTTTCTTGCGAGGCCCAAATTCAACTGTCGGGGCGCTAGAGAAATAAGCGAGAGAAATAAAATAAAACGAAATAACGATAATAATGAATTCGTGTTCGATTCAGGACTACTTTTCTGTTGAATCCGAATGAAATCAACTAACTGCTGATTAGAAAACTCATAAACATAATTTTTCAGTCGATTATACAGTGTTGTCAATGATAATGAAAAATGAAATTCAATCGAACGTACTTGCACTTTATATTATATTCGATGGCGATGATTAACTACAATTTTATTGGAGAATATGGAATATTCTGTTCAATCGATTGCGAAGATTCTGTGAATATATCATACCAAGAACGTATGTCACTTTTGTGGGAAAATAATCGTCATAAACTATATCACATTTGGCAACTTCGATTTTTCACGTGATTCGTTTTCATCGTTCTTTGCGCTTGAAAGTTAAAAAGTTAAAATAAGAAGCAGGTTTTTTTTTCTGAGAATGAGAATAATAATTGCGCAACGCAGATCAGCCCCTGTTTATTCCCTGTTTTATTCCGGACGGCGTAATAGTAAATCTGGAAGCGAGGAAAGTAGTAACGACAAAATAGTGTGAAGCGTTAGAAGAAAAGTTTCGAGTATTATCTCATCGAGTTCCGATTAGGATATTGGGACTATACGCATGTGAAGACCTGGACGATATGTTAGAAGAACTCACTATAGACGACATAAAGATATTGATTTTTTAAAGGTACATTTAAAATGTGATTTTTCACAAATAAGTATGTTCTACTAGTTAAGCCCATTCATTTGATACCCATATTGATGGGGTTTTGACAAAATATGTAGTACGCCATTTTGTAGCGACCGTCATCTTGGATTTTCTAGATCATGGAATACCCAGTTTGATAACGAGAGCAGAGATAAAGACGTGCTCCAAATTTCGGATCAATCGGTCAACAGGAAGGAGGTTAAATTTCTATTCATGTGGGACAACCCTGCAGATAAACATACAAACATATTTACAGTAGGTAATGCTAAATAAAACTGTTTGAAAGTATATTATAAAAACTGTATTTTTAAGTTGTTGATTTTTTGATTACTCTACATAACCCCTATTCATATTTAAGTGCCTATTCTATCAAATTCCGTTTAAAAATCCTATTCAAATTCAACGAGAGAAGTGTCACCCAGATCTGGGTGACGGGGCGATCAAAGTGTTAAGGAGGTATTCTAGTGTAGAGAAACGAATTTCAGACGTTTTTTCGAACTCCGTAAAAACAAAATAACGAATATTTTTACTATGCATTATATCATTATTTGTTCATCTATCTTTTAACACCAAACTTACCATCATTTTATATATACCGATTCCTACCGCTGGCGGTCAAATGACCGCTTTTCGAATAAACGTTATGTTTTTTTAAATCAATTATGATCAAAACATAATTTTTCATGAACAATGAAACACAATTAATCATCATGTAATAATCATAAAATATTCAACATTTTCCATAAACATATCTTTTTCATGTAGAACATATGTTTATTATTTTCCTCTATTTGCAACATCCAATTTGACAGGTTTTTCGTCTCTCTAAATTGCACTTGATTCTGCTTAAGTTTTCTCCATACTTTTCATTCCTTGTTTCTAAAAATCTTGATATTCAGTGGCAAGTTCCTCCTCCAACTGAAATAGAAATTCTTGTCGCGATATGTTTTCTCCTGTTGTCTGCTTGTATAAAATCCAAGCATTTATACCAGTCAAATCCAAAATGTTGAAAAATACATGAACAGGCCATCTATGAGATATTTATTTTGTGTTATACTTTTTATACTTTTTAGACATTTGGTCTGTTATAAAGGGTGTGTCACATCAAATTGCATCACGGAAAAAACGCTGTAGAAATTCGCCCAGTAGACCGATCCTTTTGAAAATTTTAGACAGTAAAATAAAAACTATTAAACATCTTTTGGCATTTTCTTTTTATTCATACTTCGAGCCCAAGACCGTATGCTCGCACCTTCCTCTTTACCCCGTCCATAAGGTTCTGTACAACGTCAGGTTGTAGTTTTTTTTGAACAGAAATCCATTTTCTCTTGAAGTCCGTCTCCGATTTGACAACTTTTGGGTTCTTCCGGAGGGCCTGCTTCATAATCGCCCAATATTTCTCTATTGGGCAAAGCTCCGGCGCGTTGGGCGGGTTCATTTCCTTTGGCACGAATGTGACCCCGTTGGCTTCGTACCACTCCAACACGTCCTTGGAATAGTGGCACGAAGCGAGATCCGGCCAGAAGATGGTCGGGCCCTCGTGCTGCTTCAATAGTGGTAGTAAGCGCTTCTGTAGGCACTCCTTAAGGTAAACCTGCCCGTTTACCGTGCCGGTCATCACGAAGGGGGCGCTCCGCTTTCCGCACGAGCAGATCGCACACCATGTACTTTTTGGCAAACTTGGATAGTTTCTGCTTGTGAATCTACTCCGGAACGCTGAATTTGTCCTCTGCGGAGAAGAACAACAGGCCCGGCAGCTGACGAAAGTCCGCTTTGACGTAGGTTTCGTCGTCCATTACCAGGCAATGCGGCTTCGTCAGCATTTCGGTGTACAGCTTCCGGGCTCGCGTCTTCCCCACCATGTTTTGCCTTTCGTCGCGGTTAGGAGCCTTCTGAACCTTGTATGTACGCAGGCCCTCCCGCTGCTTGGTCCGCTGGACGAATGAACTTGACAAATTCAGCTTATTGGCGACATCCCGGACCGAACTTCTCGGATCACGTCTAAACTGCTCAACTACGCGCTTGTGATCTTTTTCACTGACGGAGCATCCATTTTTGCCGTTCTTCACCTTCCGGTCGATGGTTAGGTTCTCGAAGTATCGTTTTAGTACTCTGCTGACCGTGGATTGGACGATTCCCAGCATCTTACCGATGTCCCGATGTGACAACTCCGGATTCTCGAAATGAGTGCACAGGATTAATTCACGACGCTCTTTTTCGTTCGACGACATTTTTCCAAATTTACGAAAAATTGACAGTGAAGCATGGCCAACGTGATCTATACACTCTTATCTAATTATAAGCGAAAGCTGAAGATATAATTCCTAAAAATTAAATTTCTACAGCGTTTTTTCCGTGATGCAATTTGATGTGAAACACCCTTTATTCACACCATATTCAGTGTGGTTATAATATGAAATAGTCTCAGGTATACATTTACCTATTTTTCCAATTTTTACCAACTTATGTTTCGAACTCAGCGAGAGATCTTTTTTGTTCGTTTTGCTTTATAAATTGTTAAAGTACAATTTTCTGATTTGTAAAGCTGCGTTGCAAAATGTGCAATCATTCTTTTGTTCTGCAGGTTTGGGCAATTCCATCTTGTTCGCTCAAATAGCCCCTATCAAAGTAGTTCTTTCTGATAGGAGTTTTTTTACCATTATCGTTGGTTATATCCCTTTCGCACCCTGTGGTTCAGTGGTTCAGCGTTTCACTTTCCGAAGTACGAAAATCTCTTTTCAAAATATTTACTCTTAACGTTTGATACCAACCAAAATTTAATTCCAAACTAAACGGGTTTGTGGGCATACATTGAGTAAATCTACATTTTGTTTTTGTCGCAAGTAGTTGTTCGTCAACGGTTTTATTTCCACCTTCGACATAAGAGCGAATTTGTCAGTCTGTAAACGCTTCATTCGTCTCCTTCATCAAAACGAATAATTCACATGATTTCTGAGAAACAATCTTTGTTCATTGCTCGCAAATAAATCAGGGCCCCATTTCTTATTCCATAAATATGAAATGTTGCAATTTCTTGTTTGATGCGCAATACGTGCATCTAGAATTGGGATAAAAGCATCTAATTCTGCAGAACTTAAACTCCATTCGGATCCAACCACTCGACGTGCTTCATTCTCTGTACACATTTTTACGTGTTTCATAATTCGTTGCTCAAGTATCAACGAAAATGCACTCCTTACTTCTCCCATCATTATATTGCGTTTCGCAAACCCTGTTGGTCCTGGCGTTGCTCTAAAAATGGTATGAAACGGGAATTTCCCAGGTTCAGAGCTATGAATTTTCAGCTAAGTTATTCCATAAGGTGAAGTTTCCATATCCTGAATGTTCTGTTCACAATGATCATCGGAGCTAGAAAACAATTTCATTCTTTTTGGTTCCCTACGTGTGTTCACAATGTTTCCTTCCTCATTATCGGTGTCGAGTAGATCAAAGATTTGATCCAATAGATCATATATACTTTCCATATTCTCAGAATTTGCTTCGTGTATTTCAGACCATAGTTCGTTATGATCGTTTATTTCTTCTAACAACAATTTTTTTTTACATGCTGAGAATAAATTTCTGAATTTGTATTTTGATAATCCATCAATAATAAATTACAAAAATTATCACTTACTATTTTTAAAACAACTTAAAAAAACTTAAAATGCTTGCTTGAGTTTCAATGCAAAAAACTTCATAAAAAATCATATATTCTCCAGCGGTCAAATGCCCGCTCATGGTAGGTAAAGGTATCATACATATGATTATCAGGAAAAACAAAAGAAGAAGAGAAATAGAGTTTGAGAAATAAAGTAGCTTTATAATATAGAATAAGTTGTGTAGTAACTTCACATGAAATAAAAACCTGGAATTTAACAATTTTGATTAAAGTTTCAAAAGCGGTCATTTGACCGCTCTGGTAGTTTCATCAGCTTGTAACTATTCTAGTTATAAATATTTTTTCTCCGTTCAATTTTTGTTTTATTATTAACACTAATAATAAAACAAAAATTGAACGGAGAAAAAATATTTATAACTAGAATAGTTACAAGCTGATGAAGTGACGGCATTCAAAACAAAGTTGTGCGATGGCGTACACGTTTGCAGCCCTCCTGGTTATCCTAAATATTAGAAGTATTTGATTTTTTTTTGTATTTAAAATAAATTAGAGATATAATTATGTCAAGAATATAGAAAAATATGTACATTAGGGTGCAAATGAAAATGGTCATCTCGAATTTCAAAAAGTTACCACACAAAAAATGTTCACCGCATCGAAAAAACACCCTATGCTGAATTTCAGCTCAATCGGAATTAAGGGAGAGTGGCGCAAAGTGGACGAAGTTTGAGTTTTTGGAAAATCGAAAAATCACTCAACGGGGAGTAAAGAAGATCAGGGTTTGATGTCAAATGTCTTAAAATTGCATGAAACGTCGAGATCTAGTGTCATCTCGAAAATTTTTTTTTTTCAAAAATCGGCCTTCTGGGACTTGCGAAACGAAAAGTACGGTTTAGGGTGCCAAATAGTTATCTAGTTATAGAGGGCCGATTAAGCTATTTGTCTTCTAGAAATACTCGAAGCAGGGGAGGACGTTAATGACGAAGTTAATGAAAGAATATTTTTGAATGACGTTTAAAACTAATTCTTCCTCTTAAAATTGCATTTCTCGGATTTTTAATTAAACTAGAAAATGGTGGCTAAAATTTCAAAATGTATACACATTACCTAAACGATTTATGTCAGGGCTGAATCGACCATTTTAGGCTGAAAAATAATATTCAATAGTTTTTCCCAATTGTTGCTCTATTGAGCTTACTTAGTAGAGTCAATTGATCCAATTGATTATTTCATTCAAACGAATGTTTCGGCTTCCTGGTTAAACCATTTTTTTTATAATTCCAAAGTCTTCGACTCTCCTAATCTGTTTGCATTTCACGCACAGTGTGGATTATGAATGGCATTAGGGTGTCCGAGTAAAGTCACTAAACTACATATCGAGCTCGATTTTTGCTGACAATGTTCAATACTCCAGCGCTTTCAGATTTTTCTGTGAGGGTACGGTTTTTTTTTTCTATTTTTTCGGTACAAATCTTTACCGTACAGATCACAGATTTTTGTGCTATAGTACAGATAGGTACAGTTTTTTTAGTGTTAAATTTAAAACGCGTGGGGTTGGTCAAGCAGATGAGAAAGAGATTCAATTTTAATTATTCGACTCTCAAGGCTACAGCAATGTTAAATCCCAAATGCCAGCGGAATTGCGAAAAAGAAAACAATTATACCTCACTCCTCTGAAACTGTCAAGTATTTTTTTTTATTATAACAACAATAAAGCCAAGCTTTGTTTTTAGGTTCAACAAACGACACGATGTACATGATTTTCATTATTTAAAACTTGTAATACTAAGAGAACGGATATTTCTAGGATAAAATGTTATATTTGACGAATTTCATGCCAACTCGACTGGCCGTTGGCAACACCATGTCAGATAGCAATGAAACGTTGTGGGTGTGAAGACATGTGTCATTTAAGCAACTTTGCATACTTGAAATATTCGAAAAATAATTAAACTACTTTTCGAAAAGCCAAATTTTTTTTCTTAATTTTTTACAAAAATTTATAAGTTGAAAACTATGATACATACAAAATTCTTGTCAAAGGATAAAATATAGGAATATATTTAAATTTTCACAAAAAAAAAATACCAAAAATTCAGAAATTCGAGAAAAATGAATTTTAATTTACAAAATTTTTTTTTTTTCAATGAAATTTTTTCCAAAAAATTCTTTGATAATTTTTAATGAAAACCCAAGTAATTTCCTACATTTCATTCTCTGACCAACTTTTTGTAGATTAAGTTGAGATTTTCCGAAAAAAAAAATTGAAAAAACTCAAAATTTAAAAAAAAACCTACCAGAAAAAAAATCTATCAGACCTACAAAATGTTAGTCATAGAATGGAATTTTTTTTAGAAAAAAAAAAATCATAGGAAAAAAATATTTTGAAAATTAAAATTAATTTTTCTCGAAAACATATGCTTTTCAAATTCGGAAAGAAATAGATATAAATAGCCCTTAAAATTTCCATACATCGGACGATGGGCACAATTACATGGAAAAAGTTTTTCGAACAACAACTTTTTCATTTTTTTTTCTTTGAAAAAATACTATTAATGTTTGATTCGTAACATTTTTATGTATAAATTATTGCAATTTACATGCTCTGCTAACTTTTCTTTATTTAGAAACATGTCAAGAACATGTCAAACGTGAGAATTTACACACAAAATGTTACGAGCAAAACATCATTTTTTTCAGGAGAGTTCATAAAAAAATGACTTATATTCCAAAAACTAGAAAAGATAGAAAGTTGATGTCTTGGACAAAAGTTTATATTTTAACATTTCATCCTTTGACAAGAATTTTGTAGAATTTTTTGGTTATAATGTTTTGTAAAAAATAAAAAATAAATTGTCTTTTTCCAAAAAGTAGTCTAATTCTTTTTCGAATATTTCAAGTGTCCAAAGTTGCTTAAATGACCCATGTCTTTACACTCCTAAGACTAGTTGGCATGAAATTCGTCATTTGGCTTTTTATGCAAGATTATTTATTATAGATTACATTTTTTTATATTACGCACAGTACTGAAAATTCATAAATTTCTAAAAATTCATATCTTCATGTTGGTGAGTCCGACACGGTCCCACTATACGTACTTTGTTAAATTGAAAGGATTTTATAATGAAAATATTTTTAGAAATATTTAGAGAATGGGTCTTGTTTGAGCTATAAATACTTTTTATATTAAATTTTTGAGCAATATTTGTTAACAGTGTTTTTTAAATGTTTTTTTTTTTTATTATAATTCCAATAATTTTCCAACAACTTTGCCGTGTATTATATTTCAATCAGACCTCTGGATTTCAAGTAAAAAAAAATTTATTCAAGAATGTTCAATGATTCTGAATGCGCCCTTAGGCGTGAAGCACAAATTACGTAACGCTAAAAATCCGTATTTTAGATATAGTTGCGACAGTATAATCACGCTTCCATAATTTCTGAAATTACGAACCAGTAATTTTATCAAAAGAAGTGCCTTGTGAAAAAGTTATTGCTATTTCTGGAGCAGCATGAGGGTGATAGTCTTCTATGATTTGAATTATCAAGCTTTCACAATCCACCAAAAAACTGTCATAATTTTCGTATACGATTTTTTTTTTGTTCAACCGTCATCACTTTTTCACCAGAAACAAGAAACAGAGAGGCGTCATAAATCTAGCAATTTGAAACTAATTTAAACTGTCGTTAACCATATCATTCTCAGCGTCAGCATCACAGATAAACACTTGAATAATGGTACCCATCAGATCACTCAAAACGATCAAAAAAAACTAGCTACAAATAGAGGAAAACTTCCAACTTTTCGACTTCCCAAAGATTGAGAGGAAAAGTTTCGCCATTTATCCTCATGGGGCCGAGGCAGCCGGCTCAATGAAAACATAGCCAAGCCAGGCCATAAAGAAGAACGCGTATGTGCGAGCAGCGATGGAATTTCGCACAGACGTATGACTTTAACAAGTCACTCTGAGATGATTCTGCTTTTTTTCCACACATGCTTTGGACCACACCAACCGAAATGGCTGTCATTGGGTGGAAATAATGGGGGCGGGAGACCCCATATTCGCCATTTTACGACACACACGGAATCCTGTTCGGTTGTGATTTGTTGTTTCGTGGAATGGGTTGACGTGAAACGATACTAAATTCGCGCGCTGGGGCATGACTTGACGCGCGAAGGCTTTTGTCGTAAAGTTGCTCGATGTGGTTTAGCAAGAGTTGTGTGAAATCGGATGGAATCGTATAAGTTTTAATGCCCGTATGTGCCGGGAAGAAGTCGGCTAAATACTAAATCCCGCATCACAGGAAACATCGGCGCGGTCGGCGATATATTATTCGTCCGTTTGAGTCTGAGTTTACTTTATTTACGGTGAGAAACTTACCTCGAAAATCAGTCTGAAATCTGCTTGCTCCACCCGCAGCAATTCGCACGTTGTTTTCGTCACTACCGTACTGTCGCGGGGCAGGTCGTGTAAGATGGACTCTCCGAAGGTAGCACCGACGCCCAAATTACATAGCGTTACCGCAAGCTGGAATTAGAAGAAGGAATAAAACTGGCTTTAGATTGCTAGTTCGAATGTGTACACATAGCATCTGATACACTGGAATTACTAGTTTCTTTCTATGCTGACAATATCTGCTTTCTTGTGAAACTTCGGAAACTATAATAAAGTTATCAGTTTGCCGCCGTTGACAATAATGTCGTAACTTCTCTGGATTTCCCAGGGACACAGAAAATGCGAACGGGAAAAACATTTCTGGGGCTTTCCAGAATCGGGTGATAGCTACAAGATGTTACATTGTGTGCGCTGTGGGGAAAAGGGGGAAACGATTTCGTTGAAGTTAATAAATTAATTCTGTTGGAGAATCCCATCACTATTCAGTTGAAGTAAGTTTTTTGCGGAACAATCAAATGGAACAGCGGACGGGGAGATGCAGCTACGATCCGAGTGGACCCAACAGAAAGCCATGTGAAAATCATTCAGTTTCATTAGATGGGATGTCCTCATCATTAGTAACAACATTATTTTGTGGCAAGTTCCCCGAACGGATGGAATGGAGGAATTTGTTGAATTCATTTTACTCTTGGTGCCCTAACGGAATTGGATCAGTTTTGATGAAAACCGGGGTTGTGGAATTTAGTTGGATTCAACGAAATAAACAATATGTATTCCAAAGTTCGCATGTTACACTCTGCTTTTAGTCGTTATCCATTCTGTGCAAAATAAAATCGATGCCCAAAATGCGATGAATTTTATTCAGTTCCAGATCCGTTCGTTACGACAAATATTTCAACTGAACTTTTATGAATTCACGTACGCTTACGCCATCAGTTTCTCATCTTTCATTATCTATTAACAAATGGATTTTGCTATTGAATTGCGTTCAAATATTTATAATTATATTCTTTTCTAGGATTCAATTCTAGAAATAAACAAAAGAATGTTGGTGTCTTCAGGTAATATTTCTGTCTTTTTTGGAATAGGTTCAGATTGATTGCCTTTTCTGGCTCAACTAAGCCAACTGTCGATATTTAAATTCAGTCGAACAGTGGCCCGAAGATAATATCGTCCGCCAACACACCAGAGTTAAGACCCAATAAGTAATATTGGTCAATTTTGGAGGATAAATGAATGAAGAAGGATGAAACTGCAAGCGAAGAGAACGACTTGAAGTGAAGATGGATTCGGTTGTTCATCGAATATTATGTAAGACTGCATCGAAAAAATAACTTTTAATAAAAAGTTTTGGTGGCTGTGTGAAGGGTTGTTACTAGTTTCTTTCTATGCTGACAATATCTGCTTTCTTGTGAAACTTCGGAAACTATAATAAAGTTATCAGTTTGCCGCCGTTGACAATAATATCGTAACTTCCCTGGATTTCCCAGGGACACAGAAAATGCGAACGGGAAAAACATTTCTGGGGCTTTCCAGAATCGGGTGATAGCTACAAGATGTTACATTGTGTGCGCTGTGGGGAAAAGGGGGAAACGATTTTTTTGAAGTTAATAAATGAATTCTGTTGGAGAATCCCATCGCTATTCAGTTGAAGTAAGTTTTTGTGGTTTTGTAGAAGCAGGTGAGGATGGTTAATTCCTAATTCATCCTCGTCCTCGCGAGTACAATACACAAACTGGCCATATGTCGAAATGTGTTTCTTTATTGCCAATGCACGTATGGTACTCAGTATGAAACGCGGCCACCGGCAACTATTCATTTATTTCATCATCATCATCCCTTCAAGCAGGGACCCCGGTCTGGAAGGTCGAAAAAATCACCCTCAGAAATGATGTCCTAAAAAGTTTTTTCGATATTTGATTTTGTTGGAAAGTTACAGCCAGAAGAATGAGATCACCTCTTGTGATATAGTATTGCTGTAGAAATTATAAACGTGTTTTGCTCGAAGTCATGTTTTTTCAGCCGGTAGAATTTATTTTTATTATTTATTATAGTAATATTTATAATTGGATGTTTAGTGTTCATTTCTAGACGAAAACATTCGATATCTCAGGATCTACTCGTCCGATTTGGATGATTTTGTTTTATCAGAATGTAAAAATGGATTATCTGGAGATATCTATTTTTTTCGATTTTTTATGAGTTTCTAAACTGTGATTTATCATAAAAAATATCTCATTTTTAACAAAAATGGGGGCCATTTTGGTAATTTTCCGATTTTTAAAACCGCTATGTAACGCTTACGATATTGTCCTAAAGTTTCAAAAGCTCCATTCGTACACTCGAAAAATGGAAAATGCATCTTCAAATATACCTTAAACAATAACGAAAATACTCGAACACTTCACTTTATTCCTAGCATCTGAAAAAATCACAAAAATTCATTATTTTTCGACTTTCCAGCAGGGGTACCTTAACAGAGCATAAAATCAACAATAAAATGTAATATGTAAACACTGTCCAACCTACGATATGGAATCTGACGCGCTGCTCTTTCCATTAAACGTCCGCCGCGAAATTAATAACAAAACATTGGAAATAGATCATATTAACCGCGCGATGTGATATTCTTCATTCACAACACAGTATCGACACTCCGAACCAAATTCACTGTCAGACTTCGCGTCGGGAAAAGGTGTGTAGCTGTTAGCTGCTCGCCGGCTGGAGTGAGACTAGAACAGAAATCACAAAAGAAATTTCTTTTATGTTTCCCCGGAAGCAAAGACGGAGCCAAAGGTGCAATTTTTTTTTTCCTGCTCCGAATCAATGCTTTTGCGCGTCGATACAAGCATACCTTGTGCCTATTCTGTGAATGCATTCTGGAAGAAATAGCTTCGTACATTCGTTCAACACATAAGTGAAAAAAAACTGACAGTGATATCCCTTGAATAAAATAAATTACGATAATTTTGGCGATGGTGTGGATATATTCAAACTGTGCTTTGTTTGCAATTTGAAAACAATACAGGTTGGACTGATTGGATTTTCTTTCAGATAATGCAATACATTTTCCAATTATTCAATAGCTAACGTATAAGCGTTGGAAATCTTTCATAATTTTGTTATATTTTCAATTTTCAGATTTTCATTTTATACCCTATATTCCTGTTAATCGTAGTCTCAAAGCTTTTGGACTATAGATCAGATTTTTAAGCCAATATTTAGAGCCAGCGTTCAGATTCAGACTCTCGATTTTATCACTGAAAATGTTTCATTTATATCACGTTTTTCGAAACATAAGAAATTATATTCAAAGTTCAATTTGTCGTTAGATTATTGAACAAAAAATGAGAATTAAGTAGAACAAATTATTTTTAAGCTTTCATCCCGCCTCTAGTGATTGAAAGTATTCGCGAAAGATGTTCTTACTGTGGAATTTGCAGCGAATACTTGGTATTTATTTTAAAAACCTCCGTACTATTTTCTAACGTTCAAAATCAACAAATATGGGTGTTTCTGAGCGACTTTCTCTTGTGTTTGATACGGGTAAATGGCAGTAGTACAGTACTTTATTTCGTCAATTGTATCCAGTTATTTGAATACTATAGGAAATGACAACTTTTACATCAAGACTTACGTGACAAGAGCACCAGAAAGTTGGCTATAAAAGTTTATAATTTGTAAAAGCTGGGCATTTTTGAAAACGAAAAAAAAAAAGATTCACATGCAGAGCTCGAAAATTGTGCGTTATTTTTTGAGTACCTGCATCGCTCAAGTTCAGAAGTTTCTCCATTTCAAAAAAGAGTTTCGGTTTTCGTAAGCTCATAATATTGTATGTAATAAAAAACCAGGTATATCATCGCGACAAAAACATCAAAACATTACATTAGTTCATACGGAAAAAGGAGAATCAAAACTGATCAAACCAGATAACTTTCGGGCCGTGTTCTGTGATAAGCTTGAATTGCCATTGATGATAATTGGAAGATTGAACAATCTTCGAAGTTTAAAATATATGTCACTTCCAGTGTATTCTCGAGAATCTGGTGATGCTTGAATGAACAGGCAACAATTTCGTGTATGGTTCCAAAATCAGTTTATCCCGGAAGTTCATGCTTAACATGTCATGTTAACATGCTAGTTAATTGTAGTGCGCCCTAATGAAATTTTATGTGATAATAGATTATTATGAGATTTTTTTCTACTGACAAACGTATTGGTCAACCCATGTAGCAGAAAATAACTCGAAATAACTATCTAATCAACCCAGAAACAATTGAGATAACAATCATGCTAAGTTCATAAACGCTGATCCAGACACTGTTTTACATTAAAAGATGTATAATTTTGGCATTTTCTCTGCTATTTTAGTCTTCGCAGCATGTTTTATCAACCACAATCACCAAATGGATGTGGTGCAATCTATGAGTACGAAATTTCTCCGTCAAATCTGTTTATGATTCTTGTTCCAGAAACTGAAATAGTCGTACGGGAACTCGAAGAAGAAAGAATATATCTCGATGTCAGATGCTATCAACAGGGCCCGAAATCTTCGAAGGTGAAAAATGAGGACCGACTGTCATCTCAGCAGCTTCGCTTCGACTAAAACTGCTTCGGCAGTCGACGCCAACAAAAACTATGGATGGGTTCTACCTATGATATAACCGCAAGGTTGACGTAGGACTGCCGTTGGTTTAGTAATCAATTGTATTTCTTCAATTAGCAATAATCCCACCTCGGATGTCCCTCATTGGGTACAATATCGCCGCTGCGCAGAGCTATCTATTGATTATATTATTGATTAATCTAGTGAATGAATGAAACTATTTACGAATATTCAATTGCAAACTAATCCCAATTTATGTCAATTCATGCATTATGGTAGTAGTTATTGCAGCAAATAGTTATCAACATTTTGCCTAATCATCAAACGGTATGCGTTCAGTGAGCTGGCGACATGAAGAGATATCTTCTAATGCAGTCTTGAATAATCGAGCCAAAGCGTTGCATTTGTACCCGCTTTTGTAGACCATGTTAGCAAAACGAATTCCGGAGTGTAAAAAAGCATGGGGGTATAAAAGTATTGCCGGCTTGAATGTATCTGCAATGCCGATGCCCGAATGCCCAATTTCTTGGTTTCGGAATCTGTATTGGGAAAACACATTACGGTTTGCAAAAATGCAAGCGAGTACAAACGTACCCGTAGTTTGCATCTATTTTGCAATGCCAATTTCCCCAAGCTCCATGTTTTTTAAATATGTGTTAGGGAAACATTCCAATTTGCAAAAACGCAAACGAGTACAAAAGTACCCACTGCTTGCATCTATTTTGCAATGCCGATTTCGCCAGACTTCATGGTTTTGAAGTTTGTGTTAGGGAAACATCCATCCATTCCAGCGATCGTACCTCAATCGTTGCGCAATCATAACTGTTGCACAATCATAACGGAGTGGATTTCCGAGCGGCACTCGTTTATATACCGATAGGTGTAATTTCAATAGCCTGTTTTGAAAGCAATTTTAGGGCTATTGAAACAAGTTTTGGATCAAAAAGTAGCAAGCATATAACGCGTAGACATTTTATCTTTCGAATGAAGTGTTTATCATACCATTTCGTTCAGTTATTTAGGAGCTATTAACGTTCAAAATCTCGTTCTCCGGCGTAACGCCTTCGTTTTCGAAACTTTGAACTTACACCCCAGTATAGAAATGAAAGACGTAGTCCTACGTCAAAAGAGACTTGACTAGAAAATGAATTGACTAGCGTTGACTAGCGAGGATGACTGGTGAACTAGTCCAGTCAGTGGTTATTTTAACTGACTCGACTAATGAATACAAATCTGTCTCTTCATTCAACTGACTTCAATCCACACTTCCATTTCCCCCTGACACTAATTCATACCCGCGTACGCAATATTATTTTTACGTCCTTATAAAGAGGAACGAAAACATGATTTCTGATGCAAAAAAGAAGTTACCCCATCAATGGACGGTTTATTGTCTACCCATCGTGAACTCAAACCAACGAACTTAGACATTTATCAAGTATGCTATAAAGGTCCTCGCGTTAGTATTAGTTAGTATTAGGCGTGCAAAATAGCGCACACACACTGCACGTTATTTTATACGTGTAAGTAATTTTCGTGTATGACACAAAAGAATCTAGCTCACCTGTAGCGTATGTCAAACCACGTTGAACTCAAATATCGATGCATGCACATGTACATGGGAGAGAGAAAGAGAGGAACGAATTCGTTTTGGGCGAAGTCACTTCAAAATGCAATGAGGACAATTTGACTGGGAAGAATGAATTGATATAGATGAGTCGGTAGAGGGAGATAGCGACTGAACGTACAACTGACTGTTCAGTCGTTTTGGCGGAGAAACTGCGTGCAGAAGCCAAAAGTCATTACTAACTGACTATGGATAGAGTCAGTCAGATAGTCAGCTGATTATCCTCAGTTGACTATGACTATGCAGAGCCCTGGCTATCAGTATGAAGAATGGGCAATTAGAAAGAAATGAATATATTGATTTCGAGGAAGATGAAGGAAAAAGTAAAGATTAAAAAATAATCTATTTCGAATATATCACGTTTCCATCATATTACGCGAAAATTATTTTTGAGCGTGATATAATTTGTTCCCATATTCATGCACATTTCGACGAATATAATAATTTGAAAAAAAAAAAATTTTTTTGAGCAGTGTAACCGATTTTGATCTTTTTACAGCAGATGAAAGGATTTTTTAGGACAAAACATGTTTCTCTGGTTTAAGGTGTCGTAACCAAAAAGATCCTTGCTTTTCGAATGCTGAAACTTTTTATACACTTTTTCTACAACATATGATCAACTCATACAGGCTCGTTATGTTTACGTTCTTGAAATATTTTATTTTTGCCCATTTTCTTTGATGATTTTGTGGAATATACTTATTTGTACTAATTTGTATCTCAAGCGATATATTGACTGATCAAAGAAAATGAAAGGTTTTAAATGGAATGGAAATGAAATGAAAATGAATGGAATGATTCGTGAACTGCATGCCGAATGATGATCAGACGAAAACTTTGGAAAATATCGTTATGAAGTTTTTGAGGTGTCGAGGCCGAAGATTTTTTTAGTTTTTTAGATGACTCTTGGGAAGCTGAGAGTTTTTTACATAATTGATACGTTATGTAAAACACATACCAAATCCTTCATTTGCTGTAAAGAGATCTTTCGTGTGTACTCTGGTCGGAATCAACAGAAAAAGAAAAAAAAGAAATAGAACCCAATACAAAATATGTCTTTTTGACATTTGTATGACATTTAAAGAAGTGTCAACCTTCCAAAAATGACATAAATAGCTAGAGTTGCTAAGGTGCCGTCACTTCGAAAATCACAAAAAAAAATATTTCTGAAGGTTTCGTAGAAAGTATGGATTTAAAGTGCATTTCAGAATTTTCAGTAAACTTTTCGGATAGGACTATATTAGTTTGCCCGAAAAGTAATTCCCGATGATTTCATAGCAAATGAAATACATTTTTTTGTACATAGAATGAAAGCATAAAGATGCGATGTACATCATTTCAAAGCTTAAACTCTCAAGCTTTCGAATATTTTACGAACGAACATTTTTATCTTAGAGTTTGTAAATGTAGTTGACAAAAATATCGGAAAGAAATAAAAAATCGATTTCGTTCTGGTTTTTAAAAAGTTGTTGTAAATAAACACAATTTTTCCCAACTAATTCAATAGAAAATCCAATCCAATTAGTCAGCTTCCATTTGATTCTCATAACGTCCCTGTAGGACCTTTTAATACAGAGATATTGTCGTTTGAATGCAAAATTTCCTCTTCGTCTTTGATGATTAATTGTTCAACAAATAATGATCGCATCGCAAATCGAAAGGTAGTTTTAGAACATCGCTTTTGCGTGTATGGTGGAATATTTGCGGAGTCTTTAATTTGGAACCTACATAAATCGTGGATACATACCTTTACTGTGGAGTGGAGTTATTTATGGAGTGGGCCAATCTTCAAACTAAAAGTGGCCAGCCTCCCCCAACAGAAAATGCGTTATTCAGCAACACATAAAAGCGACACCGTACTGTTTTAAGCCCTGGGAAAATCATTAGTCAATCATCAGCTATTGAATTTTTATCATGTCCAAAATGATGTTTCCATAGATATTCCGCCTGAAAACCTAAAATTGTCTAAAATTGAAGATTACTGATATCGAGGGTGGATACAGAATTGATTGAAAAGAATGTTAAAAAGTTATATGCTTGAATTTAATTTATAAAACATGATATAACTCTTTCTATCCCATTATAATTCTTTGACGTTACATTGGACGAGAAGCGATTCTCAAATATTCATGGGCATTATGTTTGGTTTTCATTTTCCAAGAATCAATTTTCGAGCGCTCGCTTGCAACTTTTGAAAAATGTACTTGTAAACTTTCATTATAATAAATGTGGCGTGTACCGGACGTATCTTTCCACAAAAAAGCAGCTCAATATCGAAAGCGTTGGGTAATGGAATTCAGGCAAACGATGCCCTCGAATAAAAGCTTCCCCAAAACTGTAGAGCAAATAATGTTCCCTATAGGGAGGGTAAACATTTACAGAATGCAGAACGCAGAATGCAAAAGTTTTAAGTTTCCTCTTGTTATTTTTACTATCATTTTTCGCAAAGTTACTTTATCCCTATTCATTGCACTCAGCCGAAATGAGCTGTACCAACCCACCTCGTTGTGTGATGCATTGTTAATGTTCGTCCTGCATCACAGCAAGGGCAGGATGCAGTACACTCCCAAAAAAAATTTTACGTCCACTGCTGTGGAAGTCAGATTTTACCCAAACTTCTCAACTATATTTCTCTATATTACACTTGAATGCATTTTACAAGTCGTTGTTGCTTCATTGGCGAGGAAGTTCAAAGCAGTTGTAAGACTTTCAACAATCGCACTTTGGAAAATTGGAGCATCCACCCCTCAACATTGATTGCTTGAAATATTCTTCTTCTTTGTTCTAGGAATACAATAAAGCCAATTCAGCCACGTGAAAATTATTGTTATGGCAGTTCACCTGTATTGAACCATCCACAGCGCCAGATGCTGTGGCAATCCTCTTCTATTTCGCGTTCGCTTCATCGCAATCGATTTATCTACAGATCCGTATTATTTACCTTGTTCCTCCATCTCGCGGTGTCCTTATTCGATAGGTCGTATCCACCGTGCCGTCGTCGGCTTCTCAGGTACCACATTCCAATGGAGAGCGGGAGTGTCTTTGTCACGCTTCGCGTACTGTTTGTTTTCACTCAAAAGTATTCACAGGGAATGTCATTTCACCTTTGTTTTCGCCGAATTTGTTTGAGTTATCAAGCTAATGTCCTTACGTATGGTGTTGTTCGATAGTAGATTGAGCTTCATTCGGTTGGATCGTTTGGACAGAATGGCACTCAACAGAAGTACCGTCAAGTTTGCCGAATCGCCAACGAAATGTAACACTGTTGACGATGGCCAATGTGCCAAAAGAGCAAATTCAAGTAGTCCTAGTCCTTGGGTGGTTTGATCCAGTGGCAAATATTGGCGAGTGGCCGTGGGAGGAAACAACTATTGTGGGATGGTGTCGCTTGCGATTACTAGAGACTCTCAAAGGAGCAGCTGTCGATGGAGCTATTCCGGGTGGTGGGCGGCTCTTCAAATAGCAGGAAAAGAACAAGACAAGACAGGATTTGTTTCTATCTTATTGTGAACACAAAATTCACTTGCTTCAGCCAAGTGTTCCATGTAAGTTGGAACGATGTCGGTGCACACGGGCAGAACGTGTTCGAAGTGCAGATTGAAAAACTTTTTGCCGTTATGAGATATGTGAAAAAGATTGCATAGTCATGTTGCTATTCAGGGTGAGGCGGAGAGGTCGGAAAGGAAGCGTGTAAAAAGAAAACTGTCGGAGGCTAAAATTCGTGACTAGCCAGATTCATAACAAATTTTTTCTTGCTAGCAAGTTCGAATTATAACGAACAAGTTAATTTAGGGGTTTTACAGTATTAAAAAATCGGAAATCCACTAATAGTATTTGATCAATATTGAAATGACTACGAGTAATTTAACGTTCAGGTAAATCGAAGCTCTCCAACCAAAATAAGCCGGCAATAATACCAACTGCTTTGAATACTTCGAAATCGTTGATGCGAATCATGCAGTATTCAGTATTCCGTTCCTCGGGCGACAATTCGTCAAGTGTTGGTCAAAAGGAAATTGAAACTTTTTCAGGTTGTTCTCAGTAATGAAGTAAATTCAACTTAATTCAAACCGAACCCAATGGATTTAATGGATATTGGCGTGATTTACGAAAAAAGAACAACTCGAACTTTGGTGACGAATCGTGCTTGGAATGGGCAGGGTTCTGCGCAGCTGAAAAGGTCAAGACAGCTTTTTCATCCGTCAAAATTAATAGAAAGGACTACTTCCGGATTCAACTGGACAATTTACTACCTTTTTACGCATATATCACCGAAAACAATATACGATTCAGTCTCACAAGTTATGTAACGTTAAAAATAATGAACATCTGATGTGGTCAACGTATGCTGGTTGTAAAAAGTGCGTATTATCTGTCAGTCGATGTAGCGATACCAACACTACCTCTGGCAACAAATAGAAACAACAATGTGTGCGGGTGATAGCAAAAATACAGAAGCACGCTGCGCCAGACGGTACGAAAATGGATGCGGTGGCTCTCCTTGAATTCAAAGTTACGAATAAAAATGAAATTGCACCGGTCTGTGCAATATATTCTAATCACAATACCATCGTTCTTCCAAAATGATTTTGCTCCTGGACTTTGTGTCGAGCAGATCCGTTGTGTGTAATATACGCATTAGGAAAGACTGCTTTCCGATCTCTAGCTAAAGCGAGGCTGGGTATTAGACATTATTCATAATTATTTATATCTAATAAGTTATTAATAAGGAAGAAAGAAAGAAAAAGTTATTAATAAGGAAATCATTAATATCTAATAACAAGTTCTAAGTTAGCGGACCTCCGCGAACACGAATTTCACAAAAGAAAATTCGAATTTGGATCCTCAAAGGAATCATCCAATCAGTAACAACAAGTAACGTACGATATCAACTATCTCTGAAATTACATTTCACATCGTAATTTTATTGACCTTTGTCGGTGAGGCTCTTGCTTTTTTGTTTTGTTCATGACTTTCACTGATTTAGGATTGGGCGATCTGGGAAGATCGATCTTTTCCTCTCAGGTTTCCAATTGTTTGGATCGATTCGTTGTACTCCCAAAAATCGCGGAAATCGATCTTTTCTTTTAGATCTTTCGGACCTTTTGGATCGTAGAAATTTTTTTGCAAATTTGTTTCTCAATGAATAATTATTTTGATCTAACTAAAAACCACCTAACAAGTTTCCTAAAAAATTGATCCCTTTAAGGTTGACAAATTAGCGGTCGTAAACTTAGTAGAAGCAGTTTTGTAAGTTTGGTAATTACAAAACAAGTGGTTTTTTTTTATCCAAAATATATATTTTTATTAAAGCTCATATGGCGTCAACCTGACGGGGCCGGGAGTTCAATATTTCGACAATGTTTGCCTTATAACTATGTTAGTAATATGTAACCGATTACTCGCGGTTGGCTCGAGGTTAGTATTACAAGTGTTTTCGTAATTGTGATGTTGCTGTCTCCAATGCTCTGTACCTGTGCCCGACACGGGTTACAAGTGGTTACAAGTTATATTTACACCATCATTTTCTGCTACCATTTCTGAGACTGCTACCAAGATTCCGAGTAAATGCCAGACATATAGCACGATTGAATTGTATGGAATCACTATCAGCGATGTTCTGGATAAATATCAGCTGTTGAATTTCTAATAATAATTTCCAATTAATTTATTTAATTAAATAATTCAATGACGGTACAGGATGAACGCCCTGGAAAATACAATTTTTCTGGGCTTTCAAGTTTTTTTCTGACCATCATTCTGAGAATCAAAATAAAATACCTTTGACGTCTGAATATATTTTTTTCCAATTCATTTATTTGTAAGACTCAATCGCAAAAGCTTTGCGGAGCCGCTAATTCAAGATTTCTTTATACAAAATTTCAACTTAAAGCTATGTTTGGTAGGATTCGACTGATTACTCGTGGTTTACTCGAGGTTAGAGGGGCAACAATTCTTATGGGACTGGTGAGGTTAGAAGAGAATACACTTATAGAGGGAGTGATTAAATTGGAAAAAAGACATTCGATTTTTAATATATCTATTCAGTACAGATCGATCCTTTGGTACCGATTTAACCAGTGAATTAAAGTGAAGTTTAGAAAATCGATCCGTCAAGATCGATATTTTCCTAAAGATCGCCCAATCCTATAAGAACCTTCCCCGGCCCAAAAACCCCTACATACAAATTTTCACGCCAATCGCTCCAGTAATTTCCACGTGCATAAGAATCAGACAGACAGAAATCCATTTTTATATATATACAACCATACCATGCCCAACCGATATAGTAGTTTTCAGATTTCCGTGAGGTAGTTTTGTTCCTTATCGCAAAATATTCTACCCGTATTTTTCTATTTTCATTATTAGGGTGCCCATTTTTCATTTTAGGGTGGTCCGAAAAATTAATTTTCCCCCTTTTTCCGAAAATCACTTTTTTCAAAAAATCATAACTTTTGATCTACTGGCCCGATTCTAATTATCAACATATCAAATCGAAACCAATTAGCTAGTCTAGCTTGCAAAAAAATAGATTTTGTTTTAAAAATTATTGATTGTTTTTGTTTTCCATAGCTTACATGGTCTTGGGACCAAGGGCGCTATATATTTTTTAAAAATTATTTTCTTGAGCTAAGGTTTTTTTTAACATAACATATCCGAAGAAGGCTTATTTTTTGTTCTTGAGTTATTATTTTTCAAAATTAACCGATGGTGCGAAAAATCATTATTCACCTTTGTTCCATAATTGACTTTTTTCAACAATTCATAACTTTCGAGCTACTGGGCTGATTTAGATGATCGATATATCAATTTGAAGCCAATGAGTAAAAAAATGGTCCATGGCCTCGAAAGCATGTAAACTATGAAAAACAATTACAATCAATTATTACGAAAACAAAATTCAATTTTTCCCAAGTGTAATATTTATCTAAACAAGAATAGTTCATTGGCTTTAATGTGATATATCGATCATCTGAATTGGCCCAGTAGTTATGAATTTTTGTGATGGAAAAAAGGGGTAATAATTGATTTTTCGGACCATCGGTTGATTTTGTAAAATCACAACTCAAGAACAAAAATAACGCCTGTCCGATATTTGGATATGTTATGTAAAAAAACCTCAGCTTTCAAGAAAAAATATAACCAATATGGTTCCCTTGCTACCGAGACCATGTCTACTATAAAAAACAAATACAATCAATATAAACCGAAACAAAATCATTTTTTTAGGAAGTGTAGTGTTTTTGCAAAGAGGACTAGTTCATTGGCTTCAATTTGAAATGCTGGTCCTCAAAACCGCCCCACTAGTTCAAAAGTTATGAGTTTTTGAGAAAGTAAAAAAGTTAGCTTGTTCTTAACATACTGCGAACCGCTCACGAGTTTTATCTATTACGGATGGATCACGAAATAACTCGTGTTTTCTACGCTTGATGGTTAAAACCTTGTTCTGACAAGACTCTAAAAAGGCCTACCGATAACCCGCCTTCGTCTTATACACACAGAAGGAAACGATCTCATTCGTGGAATCCGAACAAATGAAGCGTACAAGTTTGCCCCAAAATGTGCGGTCCTTAATATGTTAATGATGGATCGTGCTCAAAATTAACATTAAGACCACTAACAGTAGTACAAACTTAAAAAAAATTTGAAAAATGTTCAGTGGGAACATTTTTAAATTAACAAAAATGAAACCTCATCATTTCCGTCTGGACAATTTACCCCGCGTCTTCCAAAAACAACTTCAGATTCCGTTTGAAAAGAGTCAAAATTTTCGAATGAGTTTGAGGATCAGTTGCATTTACTTTTCTACCACTTTCGGGTTTCCGGTGTTTTTGACAAAAGGTTTGTAATAACTCATTATTTTGACAACGAATGCTTAGTGTGATTGTATACACTTTCAACGAAATTAAGTGAAATTTTGATAAATTTTACTCATGCTATAAATAAATTGCAGCATTTTTATTGTGTCTGTTGATCGTTTATGTTAGTGTTCAAATATTGAATTTTTATGTATTGTAGCATAGCTGAAATACTTAGTGAACAACATCATATTGATAATGATAGATTGTTTTACGCTGAAGTAGTTACAAAATTGCAGCTAACAGTTTTATAGCATTTTCCTCCGAAGCACATTTAGCCGAAAACATTTACCGGATGTAAATAAACACTCAAAAACAATAAGCCGAAAAACATAAAAAAATTCGAGGGGTTGTTTCCGAGACACGACCCCTAAGGACGTAGGACTCCACAATCTTTATTTTTTTAATTTGTTGGCTTGCGTGGTTTTGTAGAATCAATTCAAGAAGCAACGATTCCTTCTTGCCTTTGCGAGAACAATACGCTAATTGGGCATATGCCGCAATTTGTTTCTTTATATCAATGCACGCATTGTACTGAGTATGAGAGACATCTCCCCTGCATCGCTATTCAACAAGCATCGAACACGCGTCTAACAGATGCACACAGTTGCAGCGATAAAAATGAAACATCGGAACACACTTCATGTAAAATGTTCGCTAGCGTTCACAGCTCGAGGGGAAACATAAAACACAAAACGAGCAGAATAAGCGACCTTTGTTGTTTCGGGCACAGAAAGATTCTTAGAATTTTCCTCAGAGGAGATGCAATATTGATGCGCTAGCGACAGCTTAGTTACTAAGCAAGGGTGGAGTTTACTTCGCAAATATTCTCTTTTCGCTATAACCCTTAGTTGTTCCTATTCTAGCGGCTGCATAAGTTGCCTGTTATAGACGGCTTTGTTCGGAAAAGCGCACAAATGGACAGAACAAATGTATGAGGAAATGGGAATGCTTCCAATTGTCATCAATTTAAACCATATTCAAAAATCTTACAAAATTACCGATTCGATTGGTATGCAAACCGTTTAAATCCGTTCGCGGCAAAATTAGTTATTAACGTGGTTGGTAAATGACTGGTCTAAGCGTACCATCGGTACTTCGCGTACCTGCAGGCATAAAATAGACCCCATTCGTGGTCCTTAGCTTCCTGTCCAGTAACTCCTATCCCTACCTCCCCGTGGTACCGGCTGGGGTACGAGTAACCATAGTGAAGATCGGGTAACCAACCCCGGTGGGATCTTGGTCGTATGCTGACAGGGAAGGGGGCCTATCCGAGCGTCTGTTCACCATGGAGGAGCGGCTCAAAACAGCGTCTGATCCCCATGTTAGGGGCGGCTGATCACTGTCTTCGTGCCAGCGGGGACTCTAAAAAGAGCTGTGCACGACGGTCCTCCGGCGAGACAGGGGGTTGGTGTAGGCCCTGCAAGCCATCCGTAAAAATAAAACGCACAGGAAAATTCACAAAGAAATTCGAGACAGGACAATCGGACTAGACTTACGCAAAGAACACGGACTAGAGATTGGAAACTCGGAACATGGAACTGCAAGTCTTTCAATTTTCTTGCGAGTACCCGAATTCTTTCGGAAATATTAAGAGCCCGCAATTTCAACATCGTAGCGCTGCAGGAGGTGTGCTGGAAAGGTTCGATGGTGCGATCGTTCCATGGTGGATATACCATCTATCAGAGCTGCGGCAACACACACGAGCTGGGTACAGCTTTCATCGTGATGGGGGAGATGCAAAAATGGGTGATTGGTTGGTGGCCGATCAATGAAAAAATGTGCAGATTGAGGATGAGAGGCCACTTCTTCAATATCAGCATTATCAACGTCCACAGCCCCCATCTAGCTAGCACCGATGACGATAAAGAAGAATTCTACGCGTAGCTAGAGCGTGAATACGATCGCTGCCCAAAACATGACATCAAAATCGTCATCGGTGATTTGAACGCTCAGGTCGGCCAGGAGGAGGAATTCAGACCGGTAATTGGTAGGTTCAGCGCCCATCAGCGAACCAACGCAAACGGCCTAAGACTTATCGACTTCGCTGCCTCCAAGAACATGGCCATACGTAGCACCTTCTTCCAGCACAGCCTCCAATACCGTTACACCTGGAGATCACCACAGCAAACAGAAACACAAATTGACCACGTTTTGATCGACGGTCGGCACTTCTCGGATATCATCGACGTCAGAACCTATCGTGACGCTAACATCGATTCAGACCACTACCTGGTGATGGTCAAACTGCGTTCTAAACTGTCAGTCGTCAATAACATAAGACACCAGCGCTCACCACGGTACCACCTACGACGACTACAGGAGCCGAACGTTGCTGCAACATTCTCGCAGCGTCTTGAAGCTGCGTTACCGTGGGTAGACGAACTGGATGCTGTTCCCCTCGATGAATGCTGGAACTCCTTAAAATCAGCAATTAGCAGCACACCAGGGACCCGTCATCGGGTATGAACAACGAGGACAACGGAAAGAATGGTTTGACGACGAGTGCCGAGCGCTCCTGAACGAGAAGGATGCAGCACGCGCAGCCATGCTGCAACGAGCGACTCGACAAAACGTGGAACGATACAGACTGAAACGAAGGCAGCAAACACATCTCTTTCGGGAAGAAAGCGCCGCCTGGAAGAGAAAGAGTGTGAGGAGATGGAGCTGCTTTATCGTTCTCGAGAATCGCCGAAGTTCTTCAAGAAACTAAACGCCTCGCACAAAGGCTTTGTGCCGCGGGCCGAAATGTGCAGAAACAAGGAAGGAGGCATCTTGACGAACGAACGCGAGGTGATCGAAAGGTGGAGGCAGCACTACGATGAACACCTGAACAGCGCGCAGACAGGAGACCTAGACGGCGTTGAGGAGGACTACACCGGTGCAATGAACAACGACGACGTACCACCCCCGACGATGGGTGAAGTTAAGGAGGCCATTAATCAGCTCAAGAACCACAAAGCAGCTGGTAAGGATGGCCTCGTAGCGGAGCTCTTCAAGGGAGGTCCGAGAAAACTTGTAGAGTGTATGCACCGGTTGATAGTCAGGATCTGGGACACAGAACAGCTACCGGAGGAGTGGAAGGACGGGGTAATCTGCCCCATCTATAAAAAAGGCGACAAGTTGGATTGTGGGAACTATCGTGCCATCACAATCCTGAATGGTGCCTACAAAATTTTGTCTCAGATCCTCTTCCGCCGCCTATCGCCAATAGTAAGTAGATTTGTGGGAAGTTATCAGGCCGGATTCATGCCCGGTTGCTCGACGACGGACCAGATTTTTACACTGCGGCAGATCCTCCAGAAGTGCCGCGAGTATCAGGTCCCTACACACCACATCTTCGTCGACTTCAAGGCCACATCTTTGATACAATCGACCGACGACAGCTATGGAGGATCATGGACGAACACGGCTTTCCCCGAAAGCTGACAAGACTGATTCAGGCAACGATGAACGGTGTGCGGTGCAGTGTGCGGATCTCAGGTGAGCTGTCGGAATCATTTGAGACTCTCGGGGGACTTCGACAAGGCGATGGAATCTCCTGTCTGCTCTTCAACGTGGCGCTGGAAGGTGTTATGCGGAGAGCGGGCTTCAACATGCGGGGCACGATTTTCAACAAGTCTAGTCAGTTTATCTGCTTCGCCGACGACGTGGACATAATCGGGAGAACACATGCGACGGTAGCCGACTTGTATACCCGACTGAAAAACGAAGCAGGGCTGATTGGGCTTGGGATCAATGCGTCTAAGTCTAAATACATGCTAGCTGGAGGGACTGATCGCAACAGAGTTCTTCTTGGTAGTAGTGTTGTGATCGACGGCGACGAGCTCGAGGTGGTAGAGGAATTCGTCTACCTTGGCTCGTTGATAACAACTGACAACAATAACATCCGTGAAATTCGAAGACGCATTGTCAATGGAAGTCGTGCCTACTATGGGCTCCGCAAATCCTTGAGATCCAACAAACTCCGACCCCGTACGAAATGTACCATGTACAAATCCCTAATTCGACCGGTTGTTCTCTATGGGCACGAAGCATTGACGATGCTTGAAGAGGACTCACAAGCGCTTGGAGTTTTCGAACGCCGAGTGCTCAGAACAATATACGTGGTTTACAGGAAAGCGGAGTATGGAGAAGGAGAATGAACCACGAACTGGCGCAACTCTACGGCGAACCCAGCATTCAGAAAGTCGCCAAGGCTGGACGAGTGCGATGGGCAGGGCATGTTGCAAGATTGCCGGACAGCAGCCCTGCAAAGATGGTGTTCGCATCGAATTCGGTAGGAACAAGAAGGAGAGGAGCCCAGCGAGCGAGGTGGTTGGACCAGGTGGAGCAGGACTTGGCAAGAATCGGTGCAGCCGGGAGTTGGAGAACTGCAGCCATGGATCGGGACTATTGGCGAAAAATTGTGAAGAAGATCTAATCTCTCAATGGGATTTAGTATCATTATAAATAAAATAAAAAAACGTTAACTTTATTTCATAAAAAACTTGCCCTGTTATCTGATTTGGCACCATTAATGTAAGATGTAGTCCTACGCAAAAAAATTGATCAAATCTCCTGACGATAGCTAATATTAATTTCATGTAATGAAAAATATCATCAAACTTATGATGTGGATTGAGGAATTGAAATACCGTTTTGTCTTGAATTCCGAACACTTAAGCTTTGCTGATCATTAATCAGTGTATAATTACTGAAAATGGTACTGTTTCTCGAAATTAATTTAATTTTTTGATACAATAGAGCCATTTCTTTAATTGACTACAATAAAATTCATTTATATTTATGGTAAAAACCAAAAATATGTCCAATTACATTTGTCTCAAATTTCGAACACTATTTAACACGTTGACTATTACGTCAGTTACCGGTGACTGACACTGAGTTTTCGCTCAGACTGCCTCTGTCACCGGTGACTGACAGTATAATATATGATAATAAAGGTAACTGATATTAGCATATAAGCTTATAAGCATTCCCTTTCGATCAAAAATACCTTCCACTACGATAAGAATCGATGACGCCAATACGTTTAAAAAATTCCAGTCGCTATTAAATCGTGGCACTCAACGTGTTAAACGTATAGCTTTGCGCAGTGGCGATATCGTAACCAATGAGGTTTTACCGAGGTGCGATTATTGCTAGTTGAAAAAAAAACGTGTTAAACGCTAATTCTAATGAAGATTTATGCATAAACGATCAATGGTTCATCCATTTATGTAGATTCTTACCTTTCCTAGCACTTAACACTTATCAGTATAGCAAACAAAATAGTTAGAACAACTACAAAAACTGAAAAATTAACGATGTCTGTCTTTTACGGAATTTGCTAACGCAACCATTTTATCACTGGTTCTGACAGCCATTTTTTTTGCAAATGCTTAATATTATGAATTATAGGGTGAATCGATACCTGTAAATGATGTTGAAATGAAGCCTATACCAATGAATACAAATTGATTTGGATTTTTCTTGATGAACCATGGAATTTCAATATAGAAAAATTCCAAAGCATAAATCTTCTAGAAATATCGTGAGAGTTTGAGAAATTCACATCGAACATTTTTAGGTAATTATTCCTTCTTTCTTCTTTTCGTTCGGGTTGTATACAAGTTTGAGAAAATTTAATCACTTATCAGAAAAGACTTATAATAATCTGATAATAATCTTTTTTTTTTAAATTTTTTATCGATGTGACGTTCGAATAAGAGTTAAGGAATCAATGAAAAAAATAATAAAAAATAAGTTTAGTTTTTGGTTTAAATTGAGTTGTATAGAAAGTTCATGCTGCTCATGTTGATCAAATCGAGATGCGAAAAAAAGCGTAATTTTAGTAGTGAAAACCCCTTCAGAAAAAGGGAAAATAGATTTGCGAACTTAAAATAGCGTTCAATACATCCTTGAGAATATTTTTGACGTAGGACTACGTCTTACATTAAGGGTGCCAAATCAGAAAACAGGTCACGTTTTTATGAAATAAAGTTAACGTTAATAACTATTTTTGCTGCGAACGGATTTTAACGATTTGCATACCAATCGAATCGGAAATTCTCTAAGATTTGTTTGATATGCGATACATTACAATTCCATAGTCTGTACATGGTTTAAATTGATGAAAATTGAAAGCATTCCCATTTTCCCATACATTTGTTCTGTCCATTTGTGTGCTTTCCCGAACAGAGCTTTCAATAATTAGCAACTTATGCAGCCGCTAGAATAGGAACAGTCGGAGACGAATGAATCGTTGGATTTAAAGTCTCCGTAAACAAAGAAAAAGAAGAAGAAGAATAGAAACAACGAAGAGGGATAGCGAAAAGAGAATATTTGCGAAGTAAGTGAGCTGTCGCTAGCTTATAAGTATTGCATCTCCTCTGAGGAAAATTCTCAGAATCTATCTGTGACCGAAACAACCAAGGTCGCTAATTCTGCTCGTTTTGTGTTTTATGTTTCCCCTCGAGCTGTGAACGCTAGCGAACATTTCACATGAAGTGTGTTTCGATGTTTCATTTTTATCGCTGCAACTATGTGCATCTGCTAGACGCGTGTTTGATGCTTGTTGAATGGAGATACGCGGAAGATGCCTCTCGTTGAATGTTCAGTGCAATGCGTGCATTGATATAAAGAATCAAATTGCGACATATAACCAATTAGTGCATTGTTCTCTCAAAGGCAAGAAAGAATCGTTGCTTCTCGAAATGATTCTACAAAACCACGCAAGCCATTAAACTTTTTCAGGTTCCCGGAACTTTTCACTAAAAAGTTATTTATGAAATTTCGACGTATTCGCAAATGATATCCGAAATGATGAACCAACAAATTTCAAAAATAAAAATTGCGTTGTCCTACGTCCTAAGCGGTCGTGTCTCGGAAACAACCCCTCGAATTTTTTTCTCGTTCCAACGCCGTCAATTGTAATAATCATAATCGGAATTTTTCATCGGAAGTGCTAACAAAAACCTTTTATATTATTAAAAAAGTCATAGCCAGCTTGATCACAAGAAAATCAGTGGCGCTTAAAGCGCATAGTGAATGTTTCAACATAGACTGAACAGTTTATACAAGTGGAGTGATCTGACTACTTCGAACTGGATAGAATAATTTCATAGGCTAAATGGCATTGGATCCTTTGCATCCGCCTCCCGGCGATCCATTGTAATACATGAATTCTAGTACATTACCCAAATGGATGGACAGAATGGGAATGTACGGACAAAGAATTGTGCTATCATTGAGACAGATTTGAAACAATATTCTCCCGAAAAATCCCTTCGTCATTGGGAAATCAATTGATGAAGTTTGTGGTAAAATTGAGGCAGCTCACACAGAAGAGAATGTTACCAAATATGCACTTAAAACCAGGAGTACGGAACAAGCACGAAAACTAATGGAAATGACCGAGTTACTTGATGGCACAAAAGTAGAAGTCGTCCCTCATGAAAGACTAAACATAAGCCGCTGCGTAGTAAGCTGCCGTGAGGTTATAGGACTAACTGAAGATGAGTTACAACAGGAACTGAAGGCTCAGAATATCATTGCTGTTCGTGGTTTAAATTGGATGAAGTAGGATTACTCGTAATGAAGGCAACAAAAAAATTAACACACCAACGCTCATACTCACAATAAACGGAACCGTACCTCCGAAATATGTGATGTTTGGTCCTCTACGTATTCCAACCAGACTCTTTTATCCAACGCCAATGATATGCTATAAATGTTTCAACTATGGCCATGTAACTGCAAAATGCGAAAATGATGCGATTTGTAGTAAGTGCTCTCAGAGTCACCCAAGAGAAATAGAGGAATGCACTAGAGTAGCAGTTTGTAAACACTGCAGTGGAAACCACTCCCCGGTCAATGAAAAATGCCCAATATACGCAAAAGAAGAGAACATCATAAAGATAAAAGCGGAAAGTAGCATTTCATTCGCTGAAGCAAGGAAAGAATACGCCAAATTATACAGTGCAAATACTTATTCAGCAGTATGTAGTGCACAGAGTAGACTGGAGAACATCAGAAAAGACAGCGAGAAGGACAACGAAACACGCATGTTGAAGGAGGAACTGAAACGCCACAGACAACAAAGAAGTGAATCGGAAAAGGACAAAGAAATCGAAAGATTACGGATGGAATTGATACAAACGAAAAACATATTGAAAGGATTGAAACAACTTCAGGTAGAAATCGAAGAATTAAAATGCAAAGACAATCAAGCTACCGGACAGTCCACGTCAAACATATCTAACTTCTCAAGCCCAGGAACGAAATCACCGAAAACTAAGAAAGTTAAATCTACCATTGACATCAGCAGTGATGACAAACACGATGCATCACAAAATATGTATTCTGTTACGTCGACAGAGCTTGAAAAGCCAAAACATGTAAAGAGGAAATCTGGCCGTTCCCGCAAAGCGCAAGCTACGAGAAAGAAAGCAACAGATGAAAACTGTGACTCCAGTGAAATGGAAGTTTTTTAATAGAATCATTCAATGCCACGTCTTTTTTCTCAAACGTACATGTCTAACACGAAATCCAAAAAAACAAACATCATCACATCAATTTTCGGTAAATTCATTGAACACACGAGAACTTAGCATTGGAGAAGTAGATATTCAACGTAATGAAAATGAACATCACAACCAACCTACTAGCAGCAGAATAATCGGCTCGAATAGAGCCAGGGCCTTCCTCGCGTCAACCCCGACCGATGACGTTCCAGGCTTTCCTGAAGATCCGTCGGCGGCTGTTGACACGAGAGGGCTGTTTCCGCAGGCAAGTTATATGTACAATAGCTCAGTTACACTACCTAATTATATATCCCTCCGGATACAGCTACAGCTCAACTGGTAACAAACCATTACCCCATGATAATTTCATGGAACATCCAAGGATTCAGAACTGGAAAGGCAGAATTAGACTTGTTGATCAACGAAAAGGATCCATTGGTGCTTTGTTTGCAAGAGACCATGTGTCATCCTCCGCAAATTAACGGTTACACGGTTCATAACAGAGATAGAACTGACTGCCATCGGGCTGCAGGAGGAGTACTTGTTGCAGTGAAGAACGGTATTAATAGTCAAAGAATTGATACTGACTCCACCTTAGAAGTCATCATCGTGAAGATCGGACAACCTATAAATACTGTCATCATAAATGCATATTTGTCGCCCAGCAGAAACGTAAACAAAACAGATATCGAATCGCTGATTCGTAGTGTGGCTGAACCAATTATATTTGTCGGTGATATAAATACACACCATCCTTCATGGGGATCCTCCTACTTTAATTCCAGAGGAAAAGATTTGGATGAAGTATTTACAGAATGTAATATGGTCGTATTGAACAGTGGCGAAACAACCTTCGTTAATCACGCTACAGGTAACGAGTCATGTATTAACATTGCCTGTTGTTCAACACAGTTAGCTGGTTGCTTAGACTGGAGTATTGCTGAGGAAACGCATGGAAGTGATACTCGTCCTATGTTCATCTCCTTCCCAGGAATACTACAGAATACATGTTTCAGACCGAGATGGAAAATAGAACAAGCTGATTGGGCGCAGTATCAAAACATACTTCAGTTCACCACCAATCGGAATCCAGAAGAACAAATGCTGAACATGACGGAAGCAATGCTACAAGCCACCAACGAAGCAATACCCAAAACCACATATCAACCTGGCATATCAAGTGGTTCCGTTGTAGAACAAAGACATAGGTGCAGCAATAAAAAAAACGAAAAAAAGTGCTTAGGAAAATGAAATCCGTTGCAGATGATCACCCTCGCAAACAACGTATTGTAGAAGAATTGGGTGGACTGTGCTGATGTGTTAAATCGAAAGTTGTTTGAGTTTTCATTTTGTTACCCTAACGTTATATTAATAGGGGATTTCAACACGGACTTAAATAAGCGGACAAACAAAAGCTTGCGGTTTGGTAATGTAATTGACAATCTCGGATTTAAATGCGTAAATCAAGAGCCCACTCACTTCTATCCTGGGGGATGCTCTCTGATTGATTTATTATTAACAAACAATGAAGATTTTATCGTTAACTTCAATCAAGTAGCGGCGCCGGGCTTCTCTAAACACGATATAATTTTCTCATCAATTAACGTTGCTCGTGTTCCTTCTTATCAACCGATGCTCTTCAGAGACTATAGACGAATTGATTATGATCAATTATTTAGTAGTTTGGCTCAAATCGACTGGACTTTACTCTTTAGCATGCAAGATACAGATCTTGCAGTTGATTTTCTAAACATGCGAATATTAGAACTTTTTGATAGGTTCGTTCCAATCCGAACCTGTCGCCCCAGATCGAATAATTTTCATTTTGATGAAGAAATTCGTAATGCCATGATTTCGAGAAATGTTTCATACAAACAGTGGATAAGAGGTAGAAGTGATTTTGACCATGCGCAGTATAAACGATTACGCAACCGTGTAAATCATTTAATCAACAAAGCCAAAGCTGATTACGTTTCCTTCTTCTTTCTTTGTTTTTAAGAGGCTTTAAACTTTGCAGTTCATTCGCCTCTACTTACGTTTCCTCTGTTTTGCATTCCAGTTGTTCTAGCAAGCAGTTGTGAACGAGACTTAAGCAACTCAATGTGTCTAAACCTGCTGGTAATCAATCAATGATAACTTACTCTGGCGATGAAATCAACAAATTTTTCAGCGAAAACTTTACGTGTGACCTAGAGCTACCACCACTACCTCCAGAAAATCCGAATGGTTTTAGATTTCTTGCATGTAGTGAATCAGAGGATGCAAAAGCAATTGAATCTATTACTTCGAACGCTGTTGGTCTTGACGGCATCCCTTTGAAATTCATCAAATTGATGCTACCCTACGTTATCATTCCAATTACATTCGTGTTCAACCTAGTTTTTTAGACTTCTAAATTTCCTCGAGCGTGGAAAGCGTCTAGGATAATTCCGATACCAAAAAAACCAAGAAAAACTGCATTAAACAACCTGCGTCCAATTAGCATACCTTCCTCGTTGTCCAAAGCTTTCGAAAGAGCTGCGGTTAGCCGCAAGCAACTTGCTGACACGTGCTCACTCCTTCCTGAGCCACGGTTGATCTTGGGAGACTTCAATTCTCACGGAACCGCCTGGGGGGAACAGTACGATGACAACCGTTCATCGTTGATATATGACCTTTGTAACAGCTTCAATATGACCATTTTGAATACTGGGGAAACAACACGTGTACCTAAACCACCTGCTAAGCCAAGTGCTCTTGACCTCTCGCTTTGCTCGAACTCACTTTCGTTAGATTGCAAGTGTAATGTAATACAGGATCCCAACGGTAGTGATCACTTGCCAATCAAAATTTCCATCACCACTGGGTCGAATTCTTCTGAATCTATAAATTTGGCATATGACCTCACAAGACACATTGACTGGAAAAAATATGCGGACGCGATTGCTCTAGCCATCAATTCCAGAGATGGTTTACCTCCATTGGAGGAGTATAACTTCCTTTCTCGTTTGATCTATGACAGCGCAGTTCGCGCTCAAACGAAACCCATCCCAGGTTCCACCATTTGCCGAAGGCCTCCCAATCTATGGTGGGATAGCCAATGTTCCAAGCTTTATATAGAAAAATCGAATGCATTTAAAGCTTTTCGGAAACGTGGAACTCCTGAAAATTTTCAAACGAATTTAGCCCTTGAGAATCAGTTCAAAAATTTGATCAAAGGGAAAAAACGTGCTTATTGGCGAAATTTCGTGGGAGGTTTGTCACGAGAAACGTCAATGAAAAAATTATGGAAAGTGGCTCGAAACATGAGAAATCGCTCTTCAACGAATGAAAGCGAAGAATATTCACATCGATGGATTTTTAATTTTGCACGGAAGGTTTGTCCCGATTCCGCTCCCGTGCAGAAAATTGTTCGAGATATACAAGATAGGTGCGATCTTGATTCCGAGTTTTCGATGGTAGAATTCTCTCTTGCTCTCCTTTCATGTAACAATTCTGCTCCGGGATCGGATAGAATTAAGTTCAACTTGCTGAAAAACCTCCCTGATGTGGCGAAACATCGCTTGTTGAATTTATTCAATCGGTTTCTGGAGCATAATATTGTTCCAGATGATTGGAGACAAGTACGAGTTATAGCTATTCAAAAACCCGGAAAACCCGCGTCCGACTTCAATTCGTACCGCCCAATAGCAATGCTGTCTTGTATACGGAAATTGTTGGAGAAAATCATCTTGTTTCGCCTTGATCGATGGGTTGAAACGAATGGCCTACTCTCAGATACACAATATGGGTTCCGCAGGGGCAAGGGGACGAATGATTGTCTTGCGTTGCTTTCTTCAGAAATTCAAATGGCTTACGCCGAAAAAAAAACAAATGGCTTCAGTATTCTTGGACATAAAGGGGGCCTTTGATTCTGTTTCAATAGAGGTTTTGTCAGACAAATTACACTCTCGGGGACTGCCGCCTCTATTGAATAATATGTTATATAACTTGCTTTGTGAGAAACATTTGAACTTTTCTCATGGAGATTCGACAGTAAGCCGGGTCTCCTACATGGGCCTCCCCCAGGGCTCATGTTTAAGCCCCCTTTTGTACAACTTCTATGTAAGCGACATTGACAATTGTCTTACACAAAATTGCAGCCTAAGACAACTAGCAGATGATGGAGTGGTGTCTGTCGTAGGATCAAACGAATCCGACCTGCAAGAACCCTTACAAGATACTTTGAACAATTTTTCAACCTGGGCCATTGGGCTAGGGATCGAATTCTCCACGGAGAAAACAGAGATGGTGGTTTTTTCTAGGAAGCATAGACCAGCAAAACCAAAGCTTCAACTTTTGGGTAAACCGATCACTCATGCTATGTCATTCAAGTATCTTGGGGTCTGGTTCGACTCCAAATGTTCTTGGGGGGCCCATATTAAGTATCTGAGTAAAAAATGCCAACAAAGAATAAACTTTCTCCGTACAATCACCGGCACATGGTGGGGAGCCCATCCCGAAGATCTTATAATGTTGTATCGAACAACTATTCTCTCAGTGATGGAGTATGGCAGTTTCTGTTTTCAATCAGCTGCCAAAACACACCTCATTAAACTCGAGCGAATTCAGTATCTTTGTCTCCGTATTGCGTTGGGATGTATGCCCTCAACGCATACCATGAGTCTCGAGGTTTTGGCAGGCGTACTCCCACTAAAAGATCGCTTCAATTTATTATCTCTTCGGTTCCTCATCCGGTGTAAGGTTATGAATCCATTGGTGATCGGAAATTTTGAGCAATTGATCGAGCTAAATTTTCATTCTGGGTTCATGAGTTCATATCATGAATTCACCTCTATGCAGGTTTTTCCTTCTTCGTATATTCCCAACCGTGTTTGTTTTCCTGACTACATCAATTCCTCTGTACATTTTGATCTGTTCATGAAGGAGAAAATCCATGGAATTCCAGATTATCTTCTATCGGGGATCGTTCCTACGATCTTTAATGCAAAGTATGGGCGTATCAATTGCGATAATATGTACTTTACTGATGGGTCCTCTATGAATGAGTCCACAGGATTTGGAGTGTTCAACGTATTTTTTAGCACCTCACACAGTCTTCAGTATCCTTGCTCAGTGTATATTGCTGAATTGGCAGCAATACACTGGGCGCTGGACAGAGTCGCCTCACGACCTGTTGAACACTATTACATTGTAACGTATAGTCTTAGCTCTGTCGAAGCTATCCATTCAGTGAGGCCGGAAAAGCACTCGCCGTATTTCCTTGAGAGAATACGAGAAGTTTTGAGTGCTTTAACCAGACGCTGTTATGTCATTACCTTTGTCTGGGTCCCTTCTCATTGCTCAATTCCGGGTAATGAGAGGGCTGACTCATTAGCAAAGGTAGATGCGATTGAAGGCGATATTTATCAGCGTCAAATCGCCTTCAATGAATTTTATTCTTTAGTCCATAAAAATACCATCGCTAATTGGCAACGCAAATGGAACGAAGATGAATTGGGCCGGTGGCTCCACTCAATTATCCCTAAGGTTAGCTTCAAACCATGGTTCAAAAGTCTGGACTTGAGTCGGGACTTTATTCGCACCTTCTCCCGACTCATGTCCAACCACTGTTCGTTAGACGCGCTACTCTTTCGTATTAATCTTGCCGACAGCAATCTTTGTGTTTGTGGCCACGGTTACCACGACATCGAGCACGTTGTTTGGTCGTGCGAGTTGTATCTTGTCGCCAGATCGAATTTAGAAAACTCCCTCAGGGCTAGAGGAAGACAGCCCAATGTGCCGGTGAGAGATGTGTTGGCTCGGTTAGACCTTGATTACATGTCCCAAATCTATATTTTCCTTGAAGCTATCGATGTTCGTGTGTGATTATCCTTATATCCTTATATCCTTTGCGTGCAATTGGTCCCCTTGCTACAAACAGTAGAATAAGTTGAAATGTAAATACACAATAGATATACGAATAGATTTAAGAATTGAGTGTGTGAGATTATCATTATTGTAACAATTTCCTTATATCCCATCCTTTTCCTGAACAAATATGTCACCCTACTAAACTCGAGTAGACCGCGAGTAATCAGTTTTCTACCTTACTTACCTTAGATTTAGAAAATGTTTATGTATAGTAATAAAAATATAATTAAGAATTCGGCTCCTTTAAACTTATGTAACTGAGCCTGTAAAAATAAACGAATTTAATAAAAAAAAAGCTTTCGAAAAAATTGGCAAACACCAAATGCAGGAGTTTATCAACACATTCAACCTGTTTACTCCGTATCAATCAGATTTTAGAGCTGGACATAGTACAGCATCAGCTTTGTTGTAGGTTCTTGGTGACATAAATGAATTTATAGACAAAAAAGGAGCAGCCTTTCTACTTCTCATTGACTTTTCAAAAGCTTTTGATAGAGTGTCCCATGTCAAATTATTGAAAAAACTCTCAGATCAGTACAGCTTTTCCCGGGGAGCAGTTTATCTTATTGGGTCATATCTTTGTCAGCGCACCCAAGTAGTTGAATCCCAAGGAACTCTATCAAATTCGGTCAACATAATGGCAGGTGTACCACAAGGGTCAGTGATTGGGCCATTACTTTTCTCACTATTCATTAATGATTTGCCCACTATTCTCAAATATTGTATGATCCACATTTTTGCTGATGATGTTCAGCTTTATTTTTGCTCCCTCGATAGCGCGGTCGATGAAATGGCTCGGTTAATTAATTCTGATCTGGAGAATATCTGTCGGTGGTCAGAACGTAACCTACTCCCTATTAATACTTCCAAAACGAAAGTTATGTTTATAAGTAGACGGCAGAGACCACATTCATTGCCAAATATTCTTCTCAATAATGAAGTTCTAGAATATGTTGACAAAGCTTCCAACCTGGGAGTTATTTTTCAGTATGATTTGGAGTGGGATGCTCATATGAATACACAGTGCTCCAAAATCTATGCTGGCCTGCGCCACTTGAGGCTTACTGCAAGTATGTTGTCTTCTTCTTCTTCAATGGCACTAACGTTCCTAGAGGAACTTCGCCGTCTCAACGTAGTATTACTTGCGTCATTTTTTATTAGTACTTAGTTGAGACTTCTATGCCAAATAACACGCCTTGAATGCATTCTGAGTGGCAACCTCTAGAATACGCGTGATCACAGTGCAAGTCGGAGGAAATTTCTTTGACGAAAAATTCCCCCGACCAGAACGGGAATCGAACCCGAACACCCGGCATGTTAGTTATGACGCTAACCACTCGGCCACGGGAGCAGTATGTTGTCTGCCACGGTTAAAATACGATTATTTAAATCTCTCCTACTACCCTACTTCACTTATGGCTTGGAATTAACATCGAATGCTTCTGTAGCTGCTATCGAGAGATTGAGGATTGCGCTAAATGGGTGTATTAGATGGATATTCGGAATTAGTACGTTTTCTCGAGTTTCTCATCTTCACCATCAGCTATGGGGATGTTCTTTTCATAATTTTCTTAAAATGCGATACATCATCTTTCTGTTTAGAATAGTACATCATGGTCCCCTTTATCTTTCTGAAAAGCTTACTTCTTTTAGAGGCACGCGAACCCAAAATTTTGTTCTGCCACAAGTAAATACCTCTCATTTTAGAGACTCATTCTTCGTGCGAGCAATTATTCTGTGTAACCAGCTACTAGCTGAAATTAAAATCATTCGATCACGCGGACGGTTCAATCGTGAATGTATAGATTGGCTAGAAGGAAGAAATTAGAAATTAGAATAGGAAAATAGTTGTTCATTGAATTCGGATCCAAAATTTAAGATGTGGTCGTATTGAATCCAATTGCAGAATTTAAAAAGGAGAAGTCCTTACTCTGCAAGTATCTATGAATGAATAACTGAATGAAAGTATTGTAGAAGAATTCAAACAAGCGAGGAAAACTGTATGTGAATTAATTAACTCAGCAGTCATCGTAGCAAAAATTTGCAACCAGTTTCAATTCACAAACATGAAGGAAATGTGGAGTAAGTTTCGTAGAATTCAAGGAGATGGTAAAACAAACTTTATAGGAGCAATAACGTATGATGGCCGAACTGCAACAATGAACCATGATATAGCCGAGTTACTTACCGAAGCCTTTAGTTTTGTTTCAAGCAATGCATCTTACACCGCACAATTTCGTCAGAGAAAAATAATACTTGAAGCACAGTCGTTGTTTGTTCCTGATCAAGCCAATGAAAAGTACAATGAAATTTTTTCCATGTACGAAATGGAAGAAGCTCTAGAAGGAATAAATAGTTCCTCTCCTGGGGAAGACGAAACGCACTATTCAATGATTACACACTTATCTCAAGAATGTAAAGCACAACTGTTAAAAGCATACAATGGCCTGTGGATAGAGTCGATATACCCATCGCAATGGACTACATCAATAATTGTCCCAATTTATAAAGGGAAAGACGAACGAGTTAATCCAAAGAATTATAGACCTATTTTCCTAAATAGTTGCGTGGCAAAAGTTTTCGAACGCATGGTGAATAACGATTTTTCTTCTGGAGTCGAAAAAACTACTTCACCAACATCAATATGGATTTAGAAAAGGAAGGTCCACAACAGATCACCTAGTTACATTCAAAAAAACTATACGAGAATTATTGAAGAAAAGGTATTACGCACAAGCAGTGTTTTTGGATATAACAAAAGCGTACGATACGACATGGAGGCGCATGGTGTTAGAAAAACTTAGTTCATGGAGCATTGGAGGTCGCTTATGGAAATTCATAGAACAATCATTGAAGAAAAGAACTTTTCGAGTTGCTGTTAATGGGAGTTTGTCTAACGAAAAAATAATGGAAAATGGTCTGTGTCAGGGATCTGTTCTTAGTGTTACCCTATTTTTAGTGGCTATTAACACTTTAACTGAAGATCTGATCAACGATGTGATCTGTCTCAGTTACGCGGACGATGTGGTATTGATATCAGGTGAAAGAACTCAAAAGGATACTGAAACTAGGCTACAAAGAGCGCTGAACGTGATCAGCAGCTGGAAAGAACGAACGGGTTTCCAAATTTCTGCTGAAAATTGTGCAACCATGATCTTCAAACATCCGACAGCCAGGAGAATTGTTTCGACACGCACATTGAAAATGGATGATACTCCAATCCCCATACGAAAGGTGTATAAATGTTTAGGGATCACTCTCGATCAGCAGCTTCAATTTAAAAAACATATCGAGCAAATTCGAGCATCGTGTCACCAAAGGCTACACTTAATTCGCTGTGTAGCCAATAAATCGTAGGGCGGCGATAGAGCAACATTGTTAAAACTATATAAAGCTACAGTTCTGGAAAAAATGCTTTATGCAGCTCTGGTAATCTCAGCAGTGCGAAAAATGAAAATTTGAAAAGGTTGGAAACGATACACAATGCCAGATTGAGGGCAATTAATGGAGCATTTTACACCAGTCCTATCATCAGCATTCAAGCGGAAGTGGGTATTCCCAGTCTTAGAACACTACTTGATCAGCGAACTGCTATATATACAGCAAAAATGAAGGCAAGGAAAGAAGCAGAACGTACAGCAATTGACTCAGAAGTACTATTTATCAGACATGGGTTCCAGTTCCGGTGAACTTTGGGATTCACCACAATTCACAGGGTCCGGTACTACTGAAGAGCGAGGAACGAATATTTTGGGAAAATTGCAAATCTTGCTTCCTAGTATATATAATTTCTCCCATCCAAGTAGCTCTCCCTGGGAGAGACGATTGATCAAGGTTGATACATCTTTGTTGAAAGCTACTCGCATGAATGATTTACCAGCATCATTACTACAGCGATTTCTTCTAAGAAAATCGACGAGATATCGAAATCATGAAACTTTATACACGGACGGGTCTAAACGTGAAGAAAGAAGCGGATTTAGCATTATCGATAGAAATACAGGTGGTACGCAGGAGAATGGTGGATATTGCGAGCATTTATGCAGCGGAAAGCGAAGCAGCTAAAGAAGCTTTACTACGAGTAAAGAATAAAGAGGGGACTGGAGCGTACCTTATTTGCACAGATTCGCTCAGTGTGATAACTTCGCTCGGAAGCTACAGAATAAGGACGAAATGGAGAGACTGCATGGAAACACTTTACAATACATATTTCAATAATGGGAAAGATATCACGTTTTGCTGGATACCGAGTCATATTGATATACCAGGCAACGAGCTTGCTGACCAAGAGGCGAAAGCGTCACTGAATCATACAGTCGAGATATTCATTTCGGTTGATATTCGGGAAGTTAATACCCATATAAAGAGACGAATCACCTGGAGATGGCAGGCAGAATGGGATGCTGTGAGGGAGAACAAGCCGAGAGTAGTTAAAAATACGGTTGATGTACGGAAATGTGATGCTTACTCGATTGCGTATAGGACACACGCTACTTACACATCAGTACTTGCTCGACAGGACAGATGCTCCGAATTGTCGGTGGTGTAGTGGACGATTGACCATAAAGCACATTATAGTTGAGTGTCCTGGTTTAGAATACGAACGTAGGAGTACGGGATTACGAGCAAATATGCGAGAAGCTCTAGCAGATGGAGAGGATCGAATCAAAAGCATCATGGAGTTTCTGAGGAAAATTGAAATTTATACAGAAATATGATACGAAAATATGAATTGTAAATTAACTGAATTGTAATATTTAGACTTCTTCTTCTTCTTCAATGGCACTAACGTTCCTAGAGGAACTTCACCGTCTCAACGTAGTATTACTTACGTCATTTTTATAAGTACTTAGTTGAGATTTCTATGCCAAATAACACGCCTTGAATGCATTCTGAGTGGCAAGCTCTAGAATACGCGTGATCACAGTGCAATTCGGAGGAAATTTCTTTGACGAAAAATTCCCCCGACCAGAACGGGAATCGAACCCGAACACCCCGCATGTTAGTTATGACGCTAACCACTCGGCCACGGGAGCACATATTTAGACTTAAAAAACCCAAATAACATATAGTGGAACGGGTCTCTACTATCAATAAAAAATAAATAAAAAAAAACAAAAATAAATCGAGATGCTGGTGAAGAATACTTCTCGGAACATGACACCCAGTTAGCCTTGGTTGCTTAAATCGTAACAATCTATGGATTACACTTAATTTGCTCAGAAACATTCGATGGATCGCCTGAGACTCGCTTTATAAACGCAACGAAAACATGATGTTTTTAAGCTACTCTTGACGGGTGATGGAAATTTTACAATACCGTTCATCAACTAAAACTTCGAGGTAAGCGAAAAGGTCCATCACCAACAATCGTCAAAGCAGACATTTCTTCACATAAAGAAAGTTCCGTATTGTTGGGTCCTGTCGAGCAACCAGCCAATAGATTTCAACTAATACCGCTCGCAACAGGAAAAAATCAAGACAAACGTCGAGAGCTAGAGAGCTTTCGTTGTGTTCCACCACAGGACAATGTTAGACCTAATGTTTCTTTGACAACCCGACTCGAGTTGTTGGAGTTTAACTGGAATGTGCTATTTTACCTGCCGTACTCACCAAATATTGCATCTTCCTTGTTAAGCTCCCTGCTAAATATACTGAAGAACAAAACCTTTGACTCTTTGGGCAATATAAAAAGCAATTAGTCTAGTTTTTCGACGAGAAAACATACAAGTTCTGGGAAGGAAAGGTGGTGCTAAATTATGGAACAAAACGGTACAGATATAATCGTATGTTTTCCTATAAAAATTATGCTGTTTAAGTGTTCCTAAAATTGACGGCGCCAGTGGTTGTGTGGTTAGCGTAAAAGCCTCACAATCCGATCGGCCTGGGTTCAATCCCAGCTGGCGTCGTTGGGATTTTCTGAGGTGAAAAATCTCTGGTTACGTCTTTCTTCGGAGGGGAAGTAAAAGAAGTTGGCCCGGCTCATGAGTTGTTGAGTATGATAGGTAGGAACAGGTGGAGTCGCCTCCCTGATGTCGGTGATTGGCACTGAAGTGGCAGAAATAGGCCGACGAAAAATAAGCGAAGATAAAAAAAAATTGTTCCTAAAATCCGCTCGGATTGTTCGTATAACCTAATATCCTCATCAAATCTTCAAATCTATTGTCATTTTCTGAGGCTTCCATACGAAGACGCGAGTATTATAATAAGATAATATTTTTTTTCAAAAACATGAAATCTTCTGTCATTTGAGCAAATGAAAAATAATTGGTTTGAGTGGGCCACAAATTCAAACACGTCAGAATAATGTCCATCTTCACAGCCGACACAGGTTCCATCATAGCGGAGCAATTTCCCAGAATAAACCCGGTTTTAATTTGAAGACTGTCGTTTCAGCAGCGCAAATTTGCCCAATAAAGCAAATTTCTTTCGGAAAACAAAACCTTTTATACTCGCAAACTTCTCTGTCCCTCCTTCGGGCAATTCGAGGGGCCCTCATCTTCCTTCGACGCGGAGTCATTATTTTGGCCGGTCCGGCTGTCATCCCTTCTCACATTTCGTGATCACACTGGCTTCGGAAGGTGTCTGTGTTTGTAGCCTGCGATGGACCCAATCTGTCCACTTGGCGACGAAAGTAGAAGTTTAATCCTTCGCGGACACTCCCCCCGGGGTACGAACAAATTCATTAAAGACGGCAAGGACCGACGACCATCCGACAGAAGACAGGCGCATTTGATAGACTTCCCTCGCCGTTATGATTCGGACAACCGGACATCATCTTCAAGGAGAAACTTATCCATTTTTGTGTTCTCGGAGTGAAGAATACCTTTTTGTGCGCTCTTGTCTTTCATCGTTAATCATGATGATGTCGGCAGCAGAGGGATAGAGAGTGGTGCAAAAGTTGGTACAGAAAGAGTAAGGGTTACTATCGTTTTCCACTTTGGGAGCCCATCGACCAACACTTGGAGGACACAAGCTTCTCTTCCAGCAGGCGCTATTCTTCAATTAAACAAAGCACAAAATGTGCGAATGTCTTTGAGGGATCAAGCTTGAATCCCGGCCCGAGCAAATTTGTGTGAAGGGAGCTCAATGAACACGTTTCAAACGAGGCGATTAAAGCGTCCGTAATAAATCATTGCCTTAAATCATCAAGCCAAATGAAGACATGCAAATGAACGAATTGATGAGCATTAGATAAAGCCCTCGGAAGCAATCGAAATGCGCAATTTTATACGACCCAACGAAAGCTTTAAGCAACGTTACTCACCACAAAAGCCCATTCACCTGTCATGTATTATTCGGCTGGGAACGGTACAGATGGGTGCCCGCACACATACAGCTGAGCACACACACACGCGCCCACCTTTATCCACACACACAAAGGAGAGCGAAGGTAAAAAGCAAACACAGGCGGCAACAGAGTTGACAATGATACCAAGCACTGCTTCCTTTTCCCCCTGCGAGTAGTGGGAGGGTAGACATTTGCAAACGTATCGCTTTCAGTTCCCCCATAATGTGTTACAAGTTCTGTGCCCCAGCGTGAGATTTGACCCTCTTTCCAAGTGGAGAGCACCTGTTGTTGCAAATAGCGGTTACAGGGTGGTGTACCCACTCACCCCGTCTCACCCTTCGTTCACCGAATCGGTACCGGTGTTGACAATCCTGAAACCAAAAACGCGAGTGTGTATATCGAGGGTAGCTCAAAAGTGAGCTCCAGCTGGGTTCAAAGTTGTTTGTCAGCGGTGTTCGCAAGTTGCAAAATGAGGAGGCTTACAGGCTGTTGGGCTAGAACGAAGGTACTATAGGAACCACCACGTAAGCATGTGTGAATGGGTTCGAGTCAAAAGCTGAAAAGCAAGAGCATCTATTTGCACTCTCGATCCTGCCGGGAGAACTTTACTAAAACCAACTTTCCAACAAAAGGAAACACCTCAGCCCTCCAGGGCTATTACGCAGAGGTGGAAAACGTGGGACTATGGAAGCTGGCTCAAGATTTAATTTATTTCAACGTGTTTTTTTCAATTCGCCCGACCTTTTCCGACGAACCTCGAGCCTCGACGACAGAACCATGGTTTTTTTTTCATCGTAGAAGCGCAATAAAATCTTTTTCACGAATATGTTCAGAAATTGTGATAGCAATAATAATTCCCATTCATTACATCTAGGCCCCAGTGGAATCCGGAAGGCCGTGGAAAGAAGGAATACTTTCCCGGTTGAATCATTTCCCTGTCGTTTGACTGCTGCCGGTAGTGCCGCGACAGGATCAAAAAGCATCCACAACAACAAAAAAATCGGGTCTCTTATATAAAGGGTGTGTCACATCAAATTGCATCACGGAAAAAACGCTGTAGAAATTCGCCCAGTAGACCTATCCTTTTGAAAATTTTAGACAGTAAAATAAAAACTATTAAACAACTTTTGGCATTTTCTTTTTATTCATACTTCGAGCCCAAGCCCGTATGCTCGCACCTTCCTCTTTACCCCGCCCATAAGGTTCTGTACAACGTCAGGTTGTAGTTTTTTTTGAACAGAAATCCATTTTCTCTTGAAGTCCGCCTCCGATTTGACAACTTTTGGGTTCTTCCGGAGGGCCTGCTTCATAATCGCCCAATATTTCTCTATTGGGCGAAGCTCCGGCGCATTGGGCGGGTTCATTTCCTTTGGCACGAAGGTGACCCCGTTGGCTTCGTACCACTCCAACTCGTCCTTTGAATAGTGGCACGAAGCGAGATCCGGCCAGAAGATGGTTGGGCCCTCGTGCTGCTTCCATAGTGGTAGTAAGCGCTTCTGTAGGCACTCCTTAAGGTAAACCTGCCCGTTTACCGTGCCGGTCATCACGAAGGGGGCGCTCCGCTTTCCGCAAGAGCAGATCGCTTGCCACACCATGTACTTTTTGGCAAACTTGGATAGTTTCTGCTTGCGAATCTCCTCCGGAACGCTGAATTTGTCCTCTGCGGAGAAGAACAACAGGCCCGGCAGCTGACGAAAGTCCGCTTTGACGTAGGTTTCGTCGTCCATTAGCAGGCAATGCGGCTTCGTCAGCATTTCGGTGTACTGCTTCCGGGCTCGCGTCTTCCCCACCATGTTTTGCCTTTCGTCGCGGTTAGGAGCCTTCTGAACCTTGTATGTACGCAGGCCCTCCCGCTGCTTGGTCCGCTGGACGAATGAACTTGACAAATTCACCTTATTGGCGACATCCCGGATCGAACTTCTCGGATCACGTCTAAACTGCTTAACTACGCGCTTGTGATCTTTTTCACTGACGGAGCATCCATTTTTGCCGTTCTTCACCTTCCGGTCGATGGTTAGGTTCTCGAAGTATCGTTTTAGTACTCTGCTGACCGTGGATTGGACGATTCCCAGCATCTTACCGATGTCCCGATGTGACAACTCCGGATTCTCGAAATGAGTGCACAGGATTAATTCACGATACTCTTTTTCGTTCGACGACATTTTTCCAAATTTACGAAAAATTGACAGTGAAGCATGGCCAACGTCATCTATACACTCTTATCTGATTATAAGCGAAAGCTGAAGATATAATTCCTAAAAATTAAATTTCTACAGCGTTTTTTCCGTGATGCAATTTGATGTGACATACCCTTTAGGCACCGTTTTTTCTTCCTTCCAGTATCAACCGCCCGACCAACCAACACCGGATGACTACCAGCGTTTAGAATAAATGAGAAGGGAAATATAATGAAAATTTCATTTAGCCTTTTCTCTGCTCCAATGGCTGACGGTGTTGCGAGAATTATGCGTTTTTTTTTGTGTGCGTGGATTAAATAGAAACGTTTAACATGGTGTGATCGTCTATTTGTAGATTTAATTTCCCGCGTTTTCGTGATATTCGCCGTGGAAGGGAAGTACTCCCTTAGAGAATAATAACCAAATTCGGCGTATTTTGTCATAATAATTATATTTGCAACCGTTGCTGGGGATGTTTACCAGTCGCCCGATTTTCGATTGACGAAAACATCCGAAATTGCTGCTGCGGAAATTCGCTTTCGTGGGAGTTTTAGTATCAATCGTGATTATATTTATATTTATCCTGCTACTATTTTTGAACTCTACCCATATCACACACAGCACTTGGGAGTGTAAATGTTCAATCTCATTGCCGTCGAAATAATGAAGGGGAAATATTTGGCTATGCTAATAATCATAAAATCACTTCAACCAAATACATCACTATTTTGTGATGCTATTTAAATTACTTTGCGTTTTGTAAAGGTGTACAAAACGCAAAGTAATAATTTGGCACTTCTTTTTTATAATTTTCTCCTGTCACTTTCATCACATATTATAGGGAAGGTGGTATTTGTCTAATACTCACAAAAACGCATGTAAATTTTTTCATTGCTGGATAATAGCTTTTCTATGAGGAGAATAGGATTGGGCGATCTTCATGAAAAGATCGATCTTGTCGAATCGATTTTCCAAACGGCGTTTGGATCGATGTCGGTGCCAAAGAATCGATGATTGTCGAATCGATCTTTTTTTTCGGCAGACTTGTCTCACTTCTTGATTAGGCAAACCTAGCCAGAATATTCACTTGCCCCTGGGCTTCTGAATGCCAAAAGAGGACTGGGCTCTGCGGAATGCACGTATCTGCATGCTCGTGCTGTTTTAGTCCTGACCGAGGAATTGTCGGACAATCGCGCAGGTGCTAAGGATGTCCGACTGTTGGATGCCGGCCAATTCCTTCTCCATATTTTACACCTTCAGCGCTTCCAGAAGTGTCTTCGGGACAATTCTAGTTCCAGAGAGAACGACTGGAACAATTCTTGAGATCTCCCTTAGCCACCACAATTCTCTGAGTTCCACGGCCAATGGGCGATACTTGCAAATTTTGCGACCGTGGGTCTCCTCCAGATTCTGGTTCAGTGGAATAGCGGTCGCTCTTGTCATACACTATAATATCTGGACGGTTGTGGTGGATCGAGAGGTCGGTCAGAACAGTGCGATCCCAGTACAGCTTGAAACGGTCATTTTCCAAGACAGGTGCAGGCAGGTACCGGTAGATGAGTACGTTGTTTTGCAGTAGACTACATTGGAGCGCCAGTTGTCGATGAACAATATGGGCCACGTTGTTGTGGCGCTCGTTTTAGGCTGCGTTGGCCAAAACGGGACAGCCTCCCATAATGTGCTCTATGTTTTCACCTGGTTGATGACACATCCGGCAAATGTCATCAACGTCTTGATGCGAGACGTACCGCCTGCAGTTTCTCGTCGGCATTATCCTGTCCTGGATGGCTATCATGTCGGCTTCTACCACTGAAGAGGGTTCATCACACGTTAGCCACAGATTAGATGCGGCCTTGTCGACGTGTGGCCGGTTCAGTTGATGGGGATGAGCACCATGCACTGCCTTCTGCTTCCAAGCTGCAATATTCTCCTCCACTGTCTGCCGATTGCAGTTGAGTTGGTACTCCGCTTGCGCCAAGTGCAGAGCGCTGTACCCTCTGTCAGCGGCCTGGTATAGCGCGTTTTGGTTGGCGCGTTCTGCGAAGTACTCGCGCAGTTGTCGTACCTGGGCAACAGACAGTGCAGATATGTCGACTATTCCACGTCCCCATTCTTTGCGTGCTAGTGAAACTCTCTTCAGTGCCGATTGAGGATGGTGCATTTCGGCCTCTTTGAATGTATTCCTCATTCTCCTCTCAAGGTCTTCTAGGTCAGTTTTGCTCCATTTGACTACACCAAAACTGAAGGTCAGCAGGGGAACCGCGAATGTGTTGATCGCGTGTACCTTGTTCCCCGCGTTGATGAAAGTCCTCAGGACACAGTTCCCTCGACTCAAGAAATTGTATCGCAGCTCTGTCTTGATGTCAGAGTGGTGAATCCCGGTGAGCTGTCGAAATCCAAGATATTTATAGGATTCGCCACGAACCATGCCTCTTATCAACTCTCCGTCATTGACCTCGTAACCTCCGGATTCGATATGCTGCCCTTTCAGCAGATGGACACAGCGGCACTTGTCGAGGCCGAACTCCATGCAGATGTCCCTGCTTATGTCTTCGACAACCCGGATAGCTACACCTAGACGCTGATGTGAATCAGCGTAGTCCTTGAGATCATCTATGTGAAAGGTATGGGTTACTTCTTCGTGGGCGCCTTCCCCATACCTTATTTTATAGCCATGACCGTTTCTATTGAGCGTCCTGCTGAGGAGGTTCAGTGCCAGACAAAACCAAAGCGGGCTGAAAGAGTCGCCTTGGAATATCCCCCTCTTTATTTGCAGCATTCTAGACTTCAACACATTTTCCCCTATCACTAAGGTGCAGAGAGGTTCTTCACTGCCTCATCGTATGCTGCAGGAACCTAACGACGACGGGATCAATTTTGTAGAGCTCCAATACCCGGACGAGAAACGAGTGAGGTATGGAGTCATAAGCCTTCCTGTAATCGATGTAGGCCATGCTTAGGTTCCGCTGGTTATATACCGCCTGGCCGACCATGGCTGCGTCGCTGATAGCCTGGTCTTTGCAGCCATGCGTATTTTTCCTGCATCCTTTCTGCTCTTCTGCGATGATGTGATGTTGTTCGCAGTGAGCAGAAACTTTGGCGGTTATGATGCTGCTTAAAATCTTGTACAGACTCGATAGGTACGTTATCGGTCTGTACCGTATTGTCTCATATTCCGAACAGTCTCAAATTCCGAACACTTCATTTTTAAATGTAAATTTACTACACTTTAATGTTATAAATAATCGAATAATGAAAGCCCTGACATTCTTTGAGGTATAAGCAACATTTTAACATCATTTACAGGCTCTGATTTAGCCTATAATTTGAAATAATAAATATTTTCAAAAAAGTGACAGTCAAAATCAAAGATAAAATGCTTGCGTTAGCAAATTGCGTAAAAAGCAAGCATTATTAATTGTTTAGTTTCTTTCAACTTCTTTGTTTCCTTTTTTTCATGTTGAGTGCTAGATAAGGTGAGAATCTACAATAAATTAATGAAAAAATGATATTTTATGAAGAAATGTTCATTAAAATTAGTATTAAAGTAGTGTTCGGAATTTGAATCAAGTTTCTTTGCATAATTGAAATTCCGAACACTTCATTTTAAATGTAAATTTACTAAATTTTAATGGTATAAATAATTGGATAATGAGAGCCTTGACATTCTATGGGTTATAGTCTTCATTTTAACATCATTTACAGGTATCGATAAAGCTTATAATTTATAATATTAAGCATTTGCAAAAAAATGACAGTCAAAACCAATGGTGAAATGTTTTCGTTAGCAAATTCCATAAAACACAGGCACCATTATTTTTCAGTTTTTGTAGTTTTACTATTTTGTTTGCTGTTTTTATGTAAAGTACTAGAAAAGTAAGAATCTACAAATGGATGAAAAAAAATTATATTTTATGCAGAAATATTTATTAAAATTAGTATTGAAGTAGAGTTCAGAATCTGAATGGAGTTTCGACGTATGATTCAAATCCCAAATACATCTTTTGTACATGAGAATTTGATGAACTTTAATGTTATAAATAATTTCATAATGAAAACCTAAACATAAACTATCGAAAACCAGTGATAAAATGTTTGCATTAGCAAATTTCATCGAAAACAAGCATCGTGAATTTTTAAATTGTTGTATGTTAATTGCTGTTTATATGTTCGTTCGGTAAGAAACTCTTCACGAATCCACTATAAATTGTTAAAAAAATCTTTTATGAAGAAACGACCCGGCAAACTTCGTCCCGCCAAAAATTTGTTTTTTGTTATCAAAACCTTCAAACATTCACGTTTTCTTACTATGAGCAAGTTCATGGGTCTAATCGCAGAAATGTTCATTGATTGATCTTCTAATCGACCCCATTGAATTTATCTTTTACTATGAAATTCCACATCATTATAATATCAGATTATTTTCAGACACAATTCTCGTTCAAGATTTTTCAACCACTTGCAAATAACATGTTTCTCCGTTACATGGAATAAATGTTTTATACAGAAAATATGATAGATTAAGGACAGTCCTAAGTCGGACAATTGCTTCGAGTTCTGCTCTTATCAACACATTCGGCTATACTTTTTTATTGGTTTAGATAAAAGAAAATATAGGAGTGCGTTTCATCACATTAAAATCCATTTCCAGTTTCGAACAAAGATCAATTTCACTTGCGAAAACATCAAATGGACCAACAGTACTTGTCACTATGTAATTGTAGAACATTCAACTGTCATGTTTGGTTGGAATATTTTTGGCTGTTCGGAATTTGAGACAAAAGTGTTCGGAATGTGGTCGTAGAACGCCTTTTCGTTATCTCCAAACATCCAAACAACATTTTGGCAGCCATACAAATGAATCACGAAATTCAGCATAACTCGAGAACTATGGTGGATAGACACTCCTCACACCTCTCTAAGGGGGAGGGCTGCCACACAAATGAAACAAAAAATTTCTTCAAAACTCGAAAACTGGTCAAGCAAATGGAGCCAAATTTGGCATGTGAAGGTTCCAGAGGGCACAAAACGTTTCTATGGTGTATAGACACTCCTGCTTCTGAATAACTCGATAACTAATCAAGCAAATAGAGCCAAATTGGGGATGTGAAGACTTGTGGGTACGAGAAATGTTTTTATGATGGTATGACACCCCTCCCTCCTCTGGAATGAAGAGGGGGTCCCATAAAAATATTACACATATTTCAACCAGACATGACAATTGAAAACATTCAGAAAACTCTGAAGGGCAATGTGAAAATTCAATTCCCATATGTTCTATAATTACATAGTGACTCTTCTATATCTATATCTTCTATATCTTCTTCTAGCTATATATATAAAAATGGAAAAATGGAGCCAAACAAATGAAGCATACATTTCTGCATAATTCAAGAACGAATTAAGCAAAAGAAACCAAATTTGGCATGTGGAGGTTTTAGGGAACATGTTGAGATTTTAGGGGGCACGAAACATTTCTATGGTGGCTCGACATACCTACGCCCTCTCTAAGGGCATGAGGGCTGCCATACAAATGAAACACAAACTTCTACAGAATGGATAATAATTTCCGATCGTAGAGCAATAATAAAATGCAAAACCGTCTGCATACAGGCGTAGTTTTCATTACCGCTTCGGAAAGCAATAAAATATGTAAATAATCAGATGCCCTTATTAATCAAACGTTTGTGTAAGTATTCGTTATGATATGTTTTGACTCTACTCATCAATGCCGATATTGTCATATCATAACGAAGTGATAACAGATGAACGGTTTTATCATTCTTAACTAGGAATATTGAAAAGTAACATTGAAATTTTTTTTTATTTTTGTCGCAAAGTGTAAAAAACGATGTCTTTGCTTCGTACGCGAACACAGCAAAATTCCAACATCACCAATAACAGCAGTACATAGGTTCCATTTGTCTTCGAAACTGTCTTGTCGCGTTGATTTACGATTACTTTCACGGGGAGATCCAAACCACTGCAGGTTGAATCCGCTTGAATAAATTAAATTCCAATCGTTATCGCAAAACAATTTCGGCGATAATCTTCAACCCTCCAAAACTTTTTGTCTATCCGTCTCTCGTCCTCGCTGTCACGCTATCTGTTTATTCAGTCGAAACTTCGACAATATGGAATCCAATCTTTCCTCGAGCGCGTAGACACGACAAAAAATTAAAAAAAAATAAACGCCGAAAATCCGCACCAAATTCCTTCGGGGGCTAGACAGTTTAGAATCCACAACAATTTCCTCCCACGGAAACATCGTTTTCCCGAATTGCCGGATCAAGTCGCGGAATACAAACACTGTTTTCATTGCTGAACGCGGCTTATCGTGTCTTTTCTACTAAAAAAAAAACTCTTCGACGCAATTCCTTTGAACTTTGCCCTCACGCAACAGCATTTCATCGCAACACACGTGGCTTCAATACTTCTCACTTTACGACCGCCGTGTCTCAGGTGCACTTCGAGTGGCACTTCCGACCTAATATTGACAAAAAACCAATCGATCGTGACATTCAAGCGCGTTGTTCACTATCACTACCACTAACTGATTACTCGTGAAACCGCTTCAGGTGCCGGTGAGGTGATATGATGATATCGACACTGGCGCAGAACACTTCCAGCTGATAAGCCACAAAAAAAAAACGCCGCAAGATTGTGAACACGCAAATCGGTGGTAGCGGTAAAACACAAAATAAATGTAAATAGTTCAAGATATCGTGAGCGCGCAACGTGAGAACAGTTTCCCACTGTTCCTCTTATCTGGGTGCTCTTTTGGCTGATCTTTTCCGATACAAGGCCGCGAGGTGCATCCGAGAGACCACCACATGGGTGTGAGAATGGGAATGTGTGATGCTATTATTTGTGGCTTGATTTGGGTACCGGGTGCCTCGGTTGCTTCATGGACTCCGGCCTTGTGGTCGACTGTTATTTCATCGAGTTGCACAACTGTGTGTGTGTGTGTCAATTGGGGGCGCCTGGTGTTTGCTAATTAGTGTTTGTTCTTGAATCCGTTTTACATGCTTTGGACCGGTGGGATGCGACGTAGTTTGCATGCCTAATTTTCACCTAAAAACTCTCAATTTTCTTTTTTTATAAAATTTTGTTATTTTTATCCATGCATTGAAACTGAAAAACATTATTATTTAGTAATGGAAGGATCAGAGGTTGTGTTAGAGCATATCAAGTGACATTTTTTCTAGTTCGAGAAAAACAAATTCAAATTTAAGCCTCTGTTTTTTTTAATTTTTTTAATTTTTTCTGTTTTTTATTCCTAAACAATGTCTGAAAATATTACGACTGTAAAACGAAATACATTTTGTGGGTAATTACAAGATATTCTAGAATGCCTCTCATTACTTTGTCCAATCTGGCTAAGCAAAAAAAAAGGGTAAATATTAAACTGAACAAATTGAAACATTGTTTCTGTTAGTTATTTTGTATTTCCCAGAATAAGAAACGACGAAAAAATCACTGTCATTCCCTCGGTATTCCCTCGTTTACCAACCAATAGAAGTTAATCTCATGCTATCGATCCACCACAGCGATGCAATTTTGTTCGATGGAAATGCCGTAACCTTCACCAACGAGTTATTTCAAAATATTCGATGCATTCTAAAGTAATATCCGAAGTGATAAAATCAAAATGATGTTTGTAACTTGTTGCCGGGAAAAAGCTTGTGTGAATTTAGGAGTGCTTTGGGCTTATTGGTGACTATTTCCGATCAATAATTACATTTTGGCGAATTCGTGCATTGTTTCTGGGTTCAAAGTGGCGTCAAAGTGCAGCTCATTTGAAGGTGATTGTGTGAAGAAGATATTTTACTGCGGTGTTAGCTGTGTTCTTCGGTTGAAAACTGAAGATGAAAATATGTTTCGATGTAAACAACCGATTTAGTTGGAATTTCCTGTTCCCATTCCGCGAAAGGTGCTGCATAGTATAATTTGTGGGTTTTGATGTCTTTGGAAGCTGAGGCCAAGAGTTGATCTGAAAATTTCATTGCTTCATTGCTTTGCGCCGCTCAGTTCTTTAGTTTGCTTTCATTACATCTGCGCTGTATAAAAATATATTTAGAAAGCAACATAATAAACTATATATTCGGCTTGTTTTTCGAAAAGTTCATAACACGACCGTTCCGACCAATATATTTAGAAAGCAACATAATAAACTATATATTCGGCTTGTTTTTCGAAAGGTTCTAAACTCGAACATTCCTCGACAGACCGCAGAGGTGTTTGCATCAATCGATTGAGGATATTTACGCACCTATTACAACAAAGGAAATAATATCCTTTTTGAAACAAACTATTGAATAATTTGAAAATAAAAAGCTAATACCAGATTTTGCATATTTTCCGCGTCGTTATTCATCTTGTTTAACACTCCTATACTCGCGCATTGGTCTGTCAGACCGAGAAATCAATAATTCGTTCATTTCTCAGAAAATATCAACACTACGACTTTGCGATTCTCTCTAGCTTCGTTATTCGTCGTTCGTCATCGTTTAGCGTATCGCAAGTGTTGGTACAAAAGGGACGTGTGCCACTTTTTTAACACTTTCGGTCTGACACACCGACGCGAGTATAGGAGTAACTTTTTTGGACAAGCGCCATTTTTCCTATTCTAGAATATTGTTGAATGACATGTATAAAATTATGTTAGCGGCGTGGAATATTCATTGAATATATTGCATAAGATCATTACCGGACTATTCTATTTGATTTCAGTCCCTTTTGTAATTGGATTGAAAGGATCCATATATTAACTATTCGTCGTTAGATTCATACGTTCAAAAGCAAAATATAAATGTTTGACTTTCGTAAACAGTACACTATAAACTAATCGGTGGCTTATTGTAATTTTTAACAGTTACAGTTTCGAGGATTTTTTTTTATAATGGACAATATCTACAAGAAAACAAGAAAAAGAAAAGGAAGTTCCTAGAAATTCTTCTATATAATCTTTTTATGCCCCATCTAAAAAAGGCATTAATTCTTAGTTTACCAAGAATACAGAGACAAAGAATATTATAAATATGCAAATGTTATATTCCAGAACCTTTATCATCTGGTAATTATCTAGAATACGTTATACATTCTTCTCTTTGATAAAAAAAAACCGAAAAACATGCAACAACTGCATGAAATGCAAAAAAATATGTTTGCTTCGGGCATGCAGTTATGCTATGTTTCGATTCTTACTCCAATGAAACCACAATCGATTAATACGTTTTTATGTTATTTTATAGCTCTTTATACTTTCATGAATTATATTCTGTTACTTACTTTTAATTAATAACCGTGAAAAATTCGAATTTCGTTATTTGTGTTGAAGTATCAAAAATAACTCTGATTTGATGAGGATGAATTAGATGACTATTAAAACATAATAAAGACGAAGAAAACATATTTTTTGGAGTTTTTTTATTCAATCATACCCTCTTCTTCAAATAAATGCCAATAAAGCCTGAAAAATACACAATGGCAACATTACAAAGAACTTTAATTTTCGGTTTGTGACTCCGTGCGCGAGTATACGTGTTATGATTTTGCACGCGAGTACAGGAGGGTTAAAAAGTCTCATTTCGTTTTCGGTTCTATAGTTTTATATTATAACTAGCTGACCCGGCAAACTTCGTCCCGCCCAAAATTTGTTTTTTGTTGTCAATACCTTCAAACTTACACGTTTTCTTACTAAGCGCAAGTTCATAAATCCAATCGCAGAACTGTTCATTAATTGATCTTCTAATCGACCCCGTTGAATTTACCTTTTACTAAAAAAAATCCTAGTACTTCTACCAAAACTCATCATTATAATATCAGATTATTTTCGGGCACAGACCCCTCTCTCTCCTCCCCTTTAGAGAGGGGGGAGGAGTGTCTATTGACCATTCAAACGTTTCGTGCCCCCTAAAATTTTCACATGTCAAATTTGGCTCCATTTGCTTGATTAGTTTTCGAGTTATGCAGAAATTTGTGTTTCATTTGTATGACAGCCCACCCTAAGAGAGGGAGGAGAAGTATCTTACCATGATAGAATCATTTATTGCACCCTAAAACCTCCGCATGCCAAATTTGGTTTCGTTTGCTTGATTAATTCTCGAGTAATGCAGAAGTTTGTGTTTCATTTGTATGGCAGCCCCCCCTTAGAGAGGGGGGTGGAGTGTCTTACCACCATAGAAACATTTATTGCACCCTAAAACCTCCAGATGCATTCGGTTGCATTTGCATGATTAATTCTCGAGTGATGCAGAAATTTGTGTTTCATTTGTATGGCAGCCCCCCCTTAGAAAGGGGGGTGGAGTGTCTTACCACTATAGAAACATTTATTGCACCATGAAACCATCACATGCCACATTTAGTTCCATTTGCGTGATTAATTCTCGAGTAATTGAAATTCGTGTTTCATTTGTATGGCAGCCCCCCTTAGAGAGGGGGTGGAGTGTCTTACCACCATATAAACATTTATTGCACCCTTAAACTTCCACATGCCAAATTTCGTTACATTTGCGTGATTAATTCTCGAGTAATGCAGAAATTTGTGTTTCATTTGTATGGCTACGCAATTATATTATGCAATCCACTTGTTTACCACTTCGATTATTATTTTAGAATGCATCGAAATTTTCGTAAAAATTATGTTCCTCGTTACAAATAAATTTGATGGACGTCCTTTTTCGTTTTATACAATGCCTAGGACTACCAAATATATGTGAACGAAAGATTTGTCAAACGATCATTTTGTTTTACATTTCCCTCTGAAATTATTGCATCTCTCATGTTTACGTAGTTCTCGAACCGCGAAAGTTCATTCACCTCTAGTATCTGAAATGACAATTTTCCTAGTCTTCTCAGTTTGAAAGTGCGTTTAAGGGAAACAAATTCCGCTCTGCACAACGACAAGCAAGTACAAAAGTACTTAACACATTAATTTTAAAGTCCGTGTTAAGGAAACACAGCTCGGTGGGAATAAACTTGCATGTATATTTGCAAAGCGGATTTCCACAGGTGCATCGATTTTGAAGTCTGTGTTGGGGAATCCGTAAATCGGGCCAATCAAAACTTTTCAGGTTTAGATAACGCTTGATATTTTACAGTTATTCAATTGTTCATCTCATGAAAAATAATATTTTATTAATTGTGATAGACGCGTAGAAATATTTTCTATCAATTGATGCATCTTTCCGATCTATTAAGAAATGTTCGAGTTATAAGCATTCGAAATACGGATAGGGATAGCAAACACATATCGGCAGAACAAATGTATGGTAAAAATGAAATTCTTCCAGTTTTAATGAATTTAAACCATTCAGAGATTAAAGAATTGTAATGTATCGTTTATCATACAAATCATAGAGAATTTTCGATTCGATTGGTATGCAAATCATGAGAATTCGTTCGTTAACTTTATTTCATAAAAACGTGACCTGTTTTCTGATTTGGCACTCTTCCTGGAAGACGTAGTTTACGTCAAAAATATTGTAGATAGTCGAATGTATTATTATTAATTCACTCAAACTGATATTCGAACGGTAGTTGAAATTTCAATTCGATTTCGAAAGGGTTGATCAATTCCAGAATTCAAACTTCAGTATGAAAACCTTCGTTTATTGCAACTGCCTTTAGTTGCCTTTAGCCGTTATCTACGAGCTCTTTTGTGTATTTAGGACCAAGTGTTATTTGGAAGGTGTGCTGAATTCTAATCAAGGAGGGAAATCACGTGATAGCTAACGAATTTGTTTACCAGAACACGAATAAAAAAAACAACGGGAGAGTTGATGTTGAAAATTACATCAAACGAAAGGTGAGGGAATTAGATTTCTTCCGCGATCGATGTATTTTTGGCCACTATTAGTTGCCAAATCACACGCAACGTCACGTTTTTGTTTTCATCGGTAAAATCAAATATGTGGGAGCTCCAGTTAAGGTGGAATAATTTTCCGTTTTTATGACCTGGGTTCCGCCTCAAAACCTGACGGAGATGTAATTAGCTCCGACGACCCTAATCATTCGGTCGCGCGCCCGTTAACGATGTGTTTGTTCACACTGTAAATGAATTTGTAGCTAGAACCTACAATTTACAAACCGATACTCGAACCCTGGTTACGGTCGTCAGTGGGGCGACTGGATGACCCGGGTACCGTCGAAGGGTCTGACGAATGTCAATTTTCATATCCGAGTGAGTGGGTTGAGGTTGGGTTTAAGATGCACCGAAGATAATGAAACAAGGCACATTAATTATTCATTTTACCAGACAGCACTCCTACTTCGTTGGGCTCTGGCGCTTGCCGCAGACAGTCGCGCGTCGCGTGTGGGTGGACCGCTGATTTGCGTGGCGGCCGGGCGAGTAAACAGCGAAACCAAAACATAAAAAAGATGATGATGCCAGCCGCCGGATTATCAGAGGAGCGCTCACGATTTTGCGATCGTCGTTCTTGTTGCTGAAGAATCTTTTCTTCGAGAGGGAACCAATCATTTCGAGTGTTTTTTTTCTTTTATTTTGTATGAATCAATCATCTGCAGCCTCATCTAGTTCTAGGCGGACGGAAGCAATTATTCATAGCCTAGTTCATCATTTCATCAGAACGGTTCATTGCTTGTTCCTAGCGGCTGGATAAAGATCTGCTCCGCTGAATTATTGATAACCGGGGGAACCGGCTACGCGATGAAGGAAATCGATATTCCCTAGGCATGATTTCATACCTCGACGAGCCGCTCTCGGAGAGAGTAGGGCATGAAAAAATAACCAGGAGTAAAAGGTAGTAGCAGTAACGACCAATTACCCACTTTTCCCCTTCCTTCGTTCCCTCCAGCGATAACCCCACTCGTCTGGGAGAATGGCGAATGCCGACACGGGCGTTAATTTCCTGACCGCTATCACATCCTGACCACCTTCTGCCATCCTTGGCTGCTTTTGTTCCCCGCTTCCTTCCTTCGTTTCGGGAGGGCAAGTGCAGTTCTTTTCCATAACCTCACTCTATCCAACCGTTAAATAACTTCGCGGAAGGGCGGCAGCAAGATTGCACGCCATTGATAAATAATTAATGTGTAAAAATCAACAGTTGGGCTTCGTCTCGCCCGGCGTGGTGGCGTGGCTAAAGTGTGAATATTCCGCTTCGATTCATTTTCGTGGTTTGCGGGTACTCCAGACGGTTCCAGACGTATACATGCGCTGCGAAGTGGCGGCGATGCGAAATAGGACCGTTTACTGCACGAGCGCTGTTACCATGTTGATGAGCCAGTCTGGCGGAAGATAATTGTGGCTAATTACTAGGGCCCTGGTACTGTTTACATCACGATAATTGTGTACTGTTTACTGCTTCCTCCTGGGTGGAAGTCGCGGATGAATCTAGGCCAATGTGTTCTCGCCACGGCAAGACTGTTGGTTTTGGATTATAATTAAGTAAAACTTTAAGCCGAAAGTGTGTATCCGAAGATTGCTCTAGACTGGCAATTATATTGAAATGTCTTCTCTCTAAGAGATGGCACACTCTGCAAATTATAACGAGGTCGTTTTCACTTGTATAATAATTTATGACAATGTCCTCGTTTCCAATTATACATAATGCAAAAAATTACCTTATGGGGTACAAAACTGAAGGCGATATAGATTGTCTAGAAATTTTGTGTAGAGAAAGCAAGACGTCACTTTAAAACTGAATAAGTAAGTTTTGATAATGCGACATATGCGATAGTTATGTAAACTAGCATTCCAAAGGATGTAGTCACGGCAATCTCATACAACTGCTGGTTGCCATGGGACGCACCCTCGCACAATGTTTATTAAATTAATTACAATGAACCGTCGGTTCTATTCATTCAACTTTAATAATCCTGATTCACGACTGAGCCCCGCTCCCTTCCAGATGTCGGCTGCATATCATTATCTTCAGGCTTCAGGCAGTGGTGATCAGAGAGCCCCCGGTTCGGTGCCTTTCGCAAAACACGTCCCACCTAATTATCTTCGGTGATATGACTGCCCTCCGCCCACATGGATGGCTTCCATCCTCCCGTCGTTGCATTGAACCGGGTGCAGCAGCATCATAGGTGTAGCTACTATCCACAACCCGGAGCACATTGCACATCTGCATAGTGCAACACCGACACCATAAGAGCATAAGAGCTGGTGAAAGATGGGAAGCTCGAGCTGACTGGAACGAAAAAGGCTATGTTCCCCAGGGCGCCGGATATCATTCGCCATCAAAATGGAACGAAGTCAATTTAGTTCCTTCGGTAGGACTGTACCCGTACCCGTAAGCTCTACTTCCCACTCCAGCTCTGGTGTTATTCTGGTTTTATATATTTATCTTTGGACACAGACAAGTTATGCTGCAGACAGGTATAAAATTGGTTTGGAAGGGTGGGGTCCCATGTTTACACGGGTTTGACATAGATTTGAAACAATCACTCTCATGATTTGAGTTATAGTTTAGTCTATGGGGTTATAGTTTTTGCGGAACCGGGTCATAACATAAGTTGGATATTCTAATCTGCATGTTGTTGAACAGGTTTTTCAATTTAGGGTGTAGTCACTACTCACCAGCGATCCATACACACAGATTGTTAATTGTTTACCTGAAACGATAAAAGAAAGTTGAGATCAGTAAAAATCGCTTTTTTTAGGTTTCCAGTAGGTGATTGTTGTTTGATATTGTTAAATCGTCTCGATAAATCTCATTGTAATATTATCATAAAACAATAACTTTGAGTTTCGCTTTTGTTTTCCAGTTTTTCGAAGATACGCTGCGTTGAGTCGAGTACATGCATTAGGTTGGGGTAAAAGAAATTGATTGTTTTAGCGTGTAATTCAAAACATTATTTAAGATGTTTCGGATTGTCTGATTTGGGTCAAATATGCACCGTTTTAACTGTATAGTTTAAATGGTGGTTTCATAATATCTCTCTCATGGAATTCTTGGTCCATATTGGCGGAAAACTAATTGATTTTCTCAAGATCCCAATTTCTTATGAATCAGGATGTTTTGCAATGAGAAAAAATGGGGTAATCGCTTGGTGCCAGGTCCGCAGCAGAGGGGAATTCGGTCCATTTTTTTGTGTTAATTGGTGTCATATCCAAACATCGAGCTACCTTTAAAATTGCAACAAATTAAACAAAGAAACGATGCATATTTAACTCGAATCGGACAATTCGGAACATCTCAAATAAAATTTCTAATTTCACGCAAAAATAACGATTTCCTTTCCCCCAACCAAGTATGTATATCTTTGATAAATAAGTAAAAAAAAATTATTTCCAAATAAGACTAACGAGACGGGAATAAATGCCCCTACATAACGCCTCCAAGTTACACAACGCATTGCACAATGGTCCAGGGGATGCATTCAAGTGGAAAATAGCAATTAGAGCTCGACAGTTATTCTCTAGATAAAAACTGTCTGAGACAAAATTGTTACATATGATAGAGCGCACATTTTTTTTTGTTATCAAAAATAGCGTGACCAAAACTGTCGATAAAATAAAAAAAAATATAACTTTCTTATTTTTATAGATAGAGGCAAACATAGTTCGACAATGTTGTAGTCTCAGTTATTTGAGACATTTTTGTAGATATTTTTTTTCTATCTCTTAAAATAACCGATATATCGTCTTCTTTCTAAGTTACGTTAGGGTGACCATGAAAAAAACTGTTCTCTTGCTCAAACTTTCATGTTTCAAATTCTACATACAAAGTGTCTTTGAAAGAATTTTAGAACATACTAATACAAACATTTTGAGATGCAGAACTTGTCAACATCTTAACTTCACTCAAAGTTATTGATATTCCTTCCCAAAAAACAAGCTTTTTTCATTTGTTTGTCATTCTTTTTGGGGCAAATATAAGAAATGTTTGTTGACGGAATTTGAAAGAACCTATTTCACACTATATAATATGTGATTTTTAAAACTTTTAAAAAAATGTTATTTTTCGTGTTTGAGTAAATTAAAATTGAAATCATGAGTTTTCGGATGAATACCCATCAATAACTTTGAGCAGGATTTGACAAATTGTGCATCGCAAAATGTTGGTATTGATAAGCTCTAAAAGTTTTTCGAAGACAACTTTGACGTAGAATTTTAAATAGAAAAGTTAGAGTGAAAAAATCAGTTTTTTCATGGTTACCCTGATGTAACTTAGATAGAAAGCGCTAAAAACAACTTTGAGGAAGATATTTATTCTTTAGACAAAAACTGTCTTCGACAAAGTTGTTACAAATGATAGAGCGCTCATTTCTATGTTATCAAAAATAGGGTGACCAAAATTGTCGATGAAATAAAATATCTAACTTTCTCCTCTTTATAAATAACCTTGATAAACGTAGTTTGACAATGTTGTAGCATTTAAGCAACTTTGTAGAACAAACCTTTTTCAATCTTTTGATATAATCGAATTAGCGCTTTTTTTCTAAGTTGCATTAGAGTGACCATGAAAAAACGGGGTTTTTTGCTTTAACTTTTATATTTCAATTCCTACATCAAAACTGTCTTCGTACGACTTTTAGAGCTTATCAATAACAACATTTTGCGATGCAGTACTTGTCAATATCCTAATCCTATGATTTCAATTTTAATTTACTCAAACACGAAAAATAACATAGTTTTGGAAATCACACATCATGTAGAGTTAAATATGCTCTTTCAAATGCCGCCAATAGAATTTGTTTATGTTTTTGGGAACAAATATCAATAACATTGAGTGAAGTTGAGATATTGACAAGTTCTGCATCGCAAAATGTTTGTATTAGTAAGCTTTGAAAGTCTTTGGAAGACAGTTTGCATGTAGAATTTGAATTATGAAAGTTAGAGCAAGAAAACAGTTTTTTCATGGTGACCCTGACGTAACGATTATTTCAAGATATAGAAAAAAACTTTGTTCTACAAAGATGTCTCAAATAATTGGGACTACAACATTGTCGAACTATGTTTACCTCTATCTATATAGATAATAAAGTTATATTTTGTATTTCATCGACAAGTTTAGTCACCCTATTTTCGATAACATAGAAATAAGCGCTCTATCATATGTAACAACTTTGTCTAAGACAGTTTTTATCTAGAGAATAACTGTCGAGCTCTAAATGCTAATTTCCACTTAAATGCATCTCCTGGACCATTGTGCATTGTTTAATCAATTTGATCGGGCAGAGCTAAGAAGCCTTCCAATTAAAGAACCTGGTGGTGGATTTCAGGACATGTTTTCACTAGTGGCTAAAGATAATTATGATCATCTAGAGCTGGCCTCCCGGGTTACAGGAGATAATCTCTTACCAAACACGAACTTCATACGTTGCAAATTGCATATATTTAACCCTCTACCGCCCAAGTTTTTTATTTATCTGAAAAAACCTACTCCACTTTTATCTCGAATTTCCATCTTACAACATAAAATAATCCTAGCAGAAAGCTGCCAGCATAAAAACAATGTGTATGTGTGATAGATGAAAATATTCTAAAGACGTTCTAGTGGGGGTGAACATTGAAAATAATGTCCGAATAATTTGAAAAGAGAATCCGCGAAGCCCGTCTAAAGGCGGGCTTGAGCTGTAAAGGGTTAAGCGTTTCTGGAACGTTTCACGAAGAAAAACATCAGAGACGCAAACCAAAATAAAACAATTGAATCATTTTTGATTGTAATGTGTTAAACCGACATTGGGGCTTTCTTAACAACTCATACCTATGGAATATAATTGTGGAATGTGAAAAGGTATAGTCAAGAAGCTCAAGGATTTGTAGATCTTAAGGTTCCAGAAGAATTTTTCGAGTATCTGGAACTAGAATGGTTTCCAAGACACTGCTGAAACATTGAAACATCGAAAATCGATTGACTGACTCTTAAACACTTTAGTGAACATTTTTGGTGGCCTCAAAAAAGATTATTGGCTTTGTATAAGAAACGTCGAACCTAGAACCTGAAATTACATCACCGGAACGAACTCACGGTCGAGCTCTTATGGGTTCATATAGCAGATCTGACAGTTAAAGCGATACCGAAAAGAAGAAACGAAAGAGCCCCCATTTGCATGCAAATTTAGTTAGTTGTAGTTTACTATTTATTTATTCCAAAATTCCATAAATCAACCGCAACACTATAGCAGCCACATTAATCTACCGTTGGTAACGCCTAAAAACAACAACAATGTATGTATGTGACGCAGAAATACGCAAACACTCTCCACTAGATGGTTTGAAAACCGAAGCGGAGGCTGTCCTTCATCGAGTCTTCACTTCAGATTGAAAATTTCCATCAGAATCGCACCGTAGTGTGTGTCATCTTTCATTCAGAACACACTCTCAAACGTATTTTTCTAGGAACTATCATCGAACAAAACCACTTAACAAAGGCTGTTGGCTGTGCTCGCTGACTGAAGTCAGAACAGTATAGAAAATGATTGATGTTGTCTGATATAGAGGCTTCACACTTTCCAGTTCATTATCTTTTCTAGTTATATATAAGGCCATCATAAGAAAAATTAAAAATCTCCCCGAAACCTTCAGTCAAACCTTCACTAGCACGGACGTCACTAGTGCTACATAACAAATTAAAAATACGTCCCCAATGGCTCGGTGCTATGAATTAGTAGGTAGTATAAGTAAGGGAAGAAGAAGAACAAAAGAAATAGAAAAATAAGAAGAAAGGAATAACAAAGAAAAGACGAAAAAAAAGGTAAAAGAAACCTTGTCTTTATTCTCATTTTTTATGGCATTTTGCACAATTTGATTTGTGACGAAATAAAATAAAAGAAAGTGAGGATCAAAACACGGCAGCTTTGTTAACGTGGAACAGCTACCCATATTTCCATGTTCTTGTTATTTCAATAGTTTTCTTAGTTTTTGTGCATTATTCAGGGTCGATAAGTAACAAACGTCACTTGTACATGTTTGATTTTTTGAATGAATTGATTATCATATCACTTCGTTCAGTTGGCAAAAAGGTTCTAATACTCGAAACCCTTACATTCCAAACGTAACGCTCTTGTTTTCGAAAATTTGAACAACACCCCAGTACAGAAATGAAAGTCGTAGACCTTGTCAAAAAATACGTGGTTCGAATGTGGCAAATTGTGGATCGCAGGAAAAAATGGTATAAATAGAGCCACCCGTTGGAAAAAATTGTTTGAAGAACAGGTTGGTTGAATCAGTGGTGATGCTTAGCCCTGTAGAAGCAGGGAACACAAACCGGATACAGGAATGGACACCAACATCATGCGACAAATAGAAAAATACAAAGGTCACCTTTAGGGGGAAATTCACGTCGTCAGTTTCTAATCGAACTATTCGCCGGAAAATCGCAGAACATGGTTTGATAAGGAAGTTTTCTCGAAAGTTGGCATTCATCTCCAAAGCAAATTTGGTCAAGAGACTGTAGTTTGCTCACGAGCATGAAGATAAGTCGGTAGAGTATTGAATGGAGGTTCTGTGGATTGACGAGATCAAGTTTGAGCTTTTCAGCAAGAAAATGCATGTACATACACAGCGTAAACGGGAAGAGAAGCTCCATGAACGACAAATTTAAGGCATCATGAAGCATGGAAGGGCTGTTAACCATCCAAAGGCAACCTATAATTGGTTTGAGGATGTTTTTCATTGACCCTCATGAAAATATCGAGGTTTTATTGATTAAAACGGGCCTAAAAAAGACGGGTAGTAATGTTGAGGACATAATCGAAGAGATGTAGGACTATATAGACCAATGGTGGCCATCATGCGAGCCTTCGGTTCATGCTGTCCGCAGCCTGATTTGAAAAATGATGAAATTTTGTTTTTCATCTTCAAAAAACTGAGTAAAAATAACTTTGCGAGTAATTCTTGTTAACCGTGTGTGTCCAAGCTGATCTTGTCTGTGTTCTTTCCTATTTTTCCTATGTTAATTCAACCTTCTGACAGTTGTTCTTGTTAGTACTCAATGGACTTTTTCACGCTTTTGGTACTCACACTCACGTTAATTAATGCGGATAACTGCAACAACTGCTGCCAATGTTAACACTTACGTATTAACGCCACTGGAAAGCATTTTTTAATATATATAATAAATATATATTTTTTTTTCGTAATAAAATTTATTCTGCCGTCTCTGCGGCCGCGACCTCTCTCAAGCAAACCTGTCGTTAACCAATTGCCGGGTTAGTTTGAAACATATGAGAAAATCCTTAAGTAAGCTTACCGAGCATCGGGGGACATACGTCTGCCTGGTGTATTACGGTTTGCCGGTTAATTTTTGCTTTGAAATATATAATTCATATATTTTGTCCAGGCCGGCGGCGGCTACGAAAAAATAAATCTAAATCTATATACAGGGTTTAAATTCCGAAAGTAAATTGAAATAAAACACACTTAGAATTCGAATTTCGATGAAACTTTTATTTCAAATTAAAGTTTGGTTTATGCCATTATGTATGAAATACAACATCATTCAAATGTCCACCTAGGGCTTCCTCGCACACCTTGATCCGGAACAGGTAATTTTCGACGACTTTTCGGCACATATGGGGCGGTATCTCGGTCATAACTTCACGAATGTTGTCTTTCAAATGTTCAAGAGTTTGCGGAGATTTGGCATAGTCACGGTGTTTCGCATAACCCAACATAAAAAAGTCTAGCGGGTTCAAATCGCATGATCTGGACGGCCAATTGGCATCACCAGAACGCGAAATTATGCGTCCCTCAAATTTCGTTCGCAATATGGCCATGTTCGGTCGTGTTGTGTGGCATGTGGCGTCGTCCTGCTGAAACCACATGTCATCCGTATCCATATCTTCAATTTGTGGCAAAAAAAATCGGTTAACATGCGGCCATAGCGCTCACCATTCACAGTTACCGTCTCGCCGTCCTCATTTCCAAAGAAATACGGCCCGATGACTCCACCAGACCATAATGCGCACCAAACAGTGACTTTTGGCGGATGCAATGGCCTCTCAACAATCACGTGTGGATTTTCTGAGCCCCATATACGGAAATTTTGGGTGTTCACATAGCATTTTGCTGCTGTTGTTCGTTCACCCAATCGACGTATGCCCGACGCATTCCATGGTCACCACGCTCTAATTTTTGTACCAATTGGACTTTATATGGATGTAGGTGCAAGTCCAAATGCAAAATTCGCCACAATGATGTGTTTGACAAGCCCAATTGCTGAGCACGCCGTGGAATCGAAACATTCGGGTCATCCTCCACACTGACAGCAACAGCAGCAATATTTTCGGCCGAACGCACATTACGATGATGCACAGTTTGTTCGAATTTACGCACTACATTAGCGATTGTGTGCTCTGTAGGCCGTCCATGACGACCAAAATCCGTCCGTAATGTTCGAAAAACATTTGCCGGTTTTTCATCATTTTTATAGTATAATTTAACAAAATTAACACGTTGTGCGATGGTAAAACGATCCATATTGTAAAATGGCAGACATTCAACTAACGAAGCCCGAAATGGAAAACCCTGTATATAAAAATGGATTTCTGTCTGTCTGATTCTAATGAACACGGAAACTACTGAACCGATCGACTGTCTATCTTTATTCTATCATATTTTCTGTATCAAACATTTATTCCATGTATCGGAGAAACATGTTATTTGCATGTGGTTGAAAAATCTTGAACGAGAATTATGTCTGAAAATAATCTGATATTATAATGATGAGTTTTGGTAGAAGTGCTAGGAATTTTTAGTAAAAGATAAATTCAACGGGGTCGATTAGAAGATCAATCAATGAACGGTTCTGCAATTGGACTCATGAACTTGCGCTTAGTAAGAAAACGTGAATGTTTGAAAGTATTGATAACAAAAAACAAATTTTGGGCGGGACGAAGTTTGCCGAGTCAGCTAGCTCATAATAAAAACTGTGCTCCGATGACGTTAATGCGTAAGTACCCCAGTGTTTCCAAGTTTCTAAGGAGAGAGAGAACAGGATTCACAAAAGTATGAACAAAGAAAGTTTTGAAGAGAATTCAGCTAATTTTTGCTACGCTTTCGCCATTGAAGAACAGTCGAGTGTCTATTGGAAATTGCTTCTTCTTGTTTGCAGTCGCGTGTCTTGTGTATATTGAAGCGATATGGAAACCAGCACTAGCGAACAAAAATCTGAATGACGAAGAACTTGTTTTCTAGTAGCAATGATTCGAAATATTTTTTTAAAGGTTTGTTTTGTAGCGAAGCTGTTGATTCAATGATGTTTGCGATTGAGTGTATGGAGATAGCGGCTCCAACGATTAGCCAATTATTAACATTATTGAGCCGATTAGGTGAGATTGTATTTTATTTAGTGGCGATGGATAAAAATACAGATATTTCTAATACAATCAATTCCTAATGAACATCATAAGCCTTCTGAGAAATTTGAACTTGGGCCTGCGAGGCAAATCGGTTCACAACCCAATCAGACAAAAAACGAAATCAAACTCATGTTGTTCGAAAAACAAATAGGAAAATGTTTGTATTTCAGAATATATTTCAATTATTCTATATTGAAATAAAATAGAAAATAATATAACAACTTTTCTAGGGACTGAAAGAACACTCAATTTAACCGTGATACCGTCTTCAAATTATAGAACAGAATAGTTTTTAATTTAAATGCTGAAGTGAGCGTAAAGTAGTGCGGGGCAAAGGTGCGCATTGGCCTTTTGGAAGCAAACGAGCATAAAATTTCGACAACAGTGTATTCGTTTGATACATTATTACACCAGCAGCTCACACATGTAAACAAGATACATTTCATGAAAGTGGCAAAAAGTTATGAGGTAAAAAAAGTTTTGCGATGCTTTGAACTAATTTTTTCACTGTCAAGAAAACCTTCATTCTATAATAGATGATAGTGCGTATTCGTTTTTGTGAAAAAGTTCAAGAGCTTTTTTTTACAAAAAATCGATTAGTTCAAAAATTGCTTGTGGGGCAAAGGTGCGCAGTGGCTGCGGGGCAATAGTTCACACCAGAGTTTTGCTCTTAAAAAAATTATAAAATGTTTTCAACCAAATTTTTAACGGGACCCACAAGAAGAAAACTGATTTGAAGAATTGCACTCCAGAAATGCTCAAATGGCCCGACAGAGGCTTCGGAAGGGAGCCTCGAAGCGTCGGATTGCGGCAGACCTCGGTATTTCTGAATCAGCTCTGAGGAAGAGGCTCATATCAATGAGTGATTTATGATTTGAATCATTTATTGACATTTCTACTTCTGCTGGGATGTGCCAGCGAGCACCTAGGGCGGTTTAGACAAGTATTACGAGTGAGCAGTCTGAGGATCTGGCAGACCACTGCAGAGCACTGGACAAAGCTTTCTATGGTATGACTCTCAAAGATTTACGTCGTCTGGCATTTAATTTTGCGGAAACCAACAACTTCCAGCACGAATTTAATCAAGTTGCAAAACAGGCAGGAAGAGATTGGGATTCTAGCTTCATGAGGAACCATCGCCCGTCTCTTCGAACCCCACAATAGCGCTACGAAGCAACAGCGCTCCATGGCAAAGCATCGGAATCCTCAGTACCGAATCCAAGATGAGGAAGAAAAATAAACAATTGCTTGAAAATAATTCAAAATGAATTTCAAATGAAAATATAACGGTTATGTTCCGTTTATGTTTATATTTTCACAATGAACTTCAAATAAATATGTTTTTTTTCTACAATGAGTTTCAAATAAATCAAGTGAAGGTAACTATGTATTTATAAACTTGATCTATATTGATAAAAACGATTTGGTGTCCGTTCCTCACGATTTAACTCAAGAACGGAGCAACGGATTTAAACATTCAGTATCAGGATTGATGCGTCTTAGTCTGCATTAGGTTTATATGTCAAAAAAAAAAATGTATATGCCACGAGTATAGATTATGTTTTATTTTTATAGAAATAATTTCTGTGGGAACTTGAGTGTTCGAAATGATTTATATCAATATATCAATTGTGGGTGGGACAAAGTTCGCCGGGTCAGCTAGTTTGTTAATAAAAAAATAATTCTGTTTCAAATGTTGGACATTTTCAGATATCAGATTTCAGAGATATATCCCTCCCTCTGGTAATGATGCTTCTTCCGCTGGTAATGATAAAGCATTTATTTTTGTTACAAGTCACCTCAGAAGTACAATTCAATAAGTGCGCACCTTTGCCCCCACTATGCATTTGCACGCATTTGCCATTTTGTATCAAAATAGGTTTTTGTCTAACTACAAAACTCGAGAAATTCTTGTACTACGTTTCGAAGGTAATATATATATATATATATATATATATATATATATATATATATAGTTACAATTTGGTAAGCAAACTGAACTTTATTTGCTTCTATTCCAAGAGTTATTGGACGACAACAGTTAGATGAACGTTGAACTATTGGGGATCAAAAAACGTCACTCCTTCTATAGAGTCACTATCCCATCGATTACAGGCATTGAAGTTGTCGCTTGCCAGATACAAATCAATGGCAAAGCACTCTACATTGCTTCGATATATATTCCTCCCAGGACTACGGTAGGCCGCCATCAGTTCTTTGATATTATCGAGGCATTGCCGAAGCCGCGGTTAATCTTAGGTGACTTCAACTCCCATGGAACAGCATGGGGGTCACTCTACGATGACAACCGTGCCACGTTGATTTATGATCTGAGCGACAACTTCAACATGACAGTTTTAAATACTGGGGAAGCAACTAGGATAGCCAACCCTCCTGCACGGGCAAGCATGCTAGACATATCTCTCTGCTCTTCTTCATTATCCCTGGATTGCACATGGAAGGTAATCCAAGATCCCCACGGTAGTGATCACCTACCAATAATTTTATCGATCGCCAATGAATCAAAATCTAGTGAGTCAGTCGATATTGCGTATGACCTAACGAAGAATATTGACTGGAGAAAATTTGCGAAATTAACATCTGAAGCAATCATTTCGATGCATGAACTTCCTCCCCTTGAAGAGTATAACTTTATATCAAGTTTGATTTACGATAGCGCTTCAAGCTCAAAAGAAACGTGTACCGGCTACCACTTTCCGACGTCGTCCTCCATCACTTTGGTGGGACAGGGAGTGTTCAAAAATCTACCTTGAAAAATCATCCGCTTTCAAAAAATTCAGGAAAACTGGATTAGTGGAATGGTTTCGAAAGTACCGAGCTCTAGAAGCCAAACTAAAAGGTTTAATTAAAGCAAAAAACGTGGATATTGGCGGAAATTCGTCAATGGTTTGTCAAGGGAGACCGCTATGAGTACTCTTTGGAATACGGCTAGGAGAATGCGTGGCAGGAACCATACCAATGAAAGAGAGGAATACTCTGACCGTTGGATTTTCAAATTTGCAAGGAAGGTTTGTCTCGATTCTGTTCCTGCACAAAGCGTCGTACACGATATTCCGCTCCAAGGCGATTATGAGAAATTTTCGATGGTAGAGTTTTCAATTGCCCTCCTCTCATGTAACAATTCAGCTCCGGGGTCGGACAAGATTAAATTCAACTTGTTGAAGAATCTTCCCGACTTGGCGAAACAGCGTTTGCTGAACTTGTTCAACAAGTTTCTGGAGCTGAATATAGTCCCACATGACTGGAGACAAGTGAGAGTGATAGCCATACGAAAACCCAACAAGCCGGCTTGCGATCACACCTCGTATAGGCCGATTGCAATGTTATCCTGTATTCGTAAATTGTTAGAGAAAATGATTCTACTTCGTTTGGACAAGTGGGTTGAAACGAACAATTTGCTGTCAAATACGCAGTTTGGCTTTCGCCGAGGTAAAGGGACGAATGATTTGGCTTTCGCCGAGGTAAAGGGACGAATGATTGTCTCGCGCTGCTATCTTCTGAAATCCAAATCGCATTTGCTCGCAAAGAACAAATGGCTTCCGTTTTCCTCGATATCAAAGGGGCATTTGATTCAGTTTCCATGGAAATTCTCTCAGAGAAACTTCATAATCGTGGACTTTCACCAATTCTAAATAATTTCCTGTACAATTTACTGTCAGAAAAGCACATGAATTTCTCTCATGGCAACTCAAAATCTTCTCGTTACAGTTTTATGGGCCTACCCCAAGGCTCCTGCCTAAGCCCCCTCTTGTACAGTTTTTACGTCAATGATATGGATGATTGTCTAACTAGAGACTGCACGTTGAGACAACTTGCAGACGATGGAGTTATTTCCATCACGGGTACTAATCCCGTCGTTCTGCAAAAGTCGTTGCAAGATACCCTGAACAATCTGTTCACGTGGGCCCTCAAGCTGGGTATCGAATTCTCTACGGAGAAAACTGAAATGGTAGTTTTTTCTAGGAAGCACGAACCCGCCCAATTCCAGCTTTACCTATCCGGCAAAACGATCAAGCACTCGATGTTTTTCAAATACCTTGGAGTATATTTTAACTCTAAATGTACCTGGGGAATACACATTGCGTATTTGAAACAGAAATGCCAGCAAAGAATCAATTTTCTCCAAACAATAACCGGAACATGGTGGGGTGCCCATCTAGGAGACCTCATTCAGTTGTAAAAAACAACGATATTGTCAGTGTTAGAATATGGCAGTTTTTGCCTCCGATCAGCTGCCAGGATTCATATTCTCAAGCTGGAGAGGATACATTATCGTTGCTTGCGTATAGCCATGGGGTGTTTGCATTCGACACATACGATGAGTCTCGAAGTCTTGGCAGGAGTACTCCCGCTTACTCTTCGGTTCACAGAATTATCCTACAGATTTCTCATCCGTTGCAAGATCATGAATCCATTGGTGATTGATAACTTCGAAAATCTACTACAACTGACTCCTCAGTCAAGTTTTATGTCTTTATACCATGAGTACCTTACCCACGACGTGCACCCTTCACCAGGCATCTCCAACCAAATTTGCTTCCCATACTTCTGCAATTCCTCTGTCATTTTTGATCTGTCCATGCGAAAAAAAAATCCATGGAATACCAGATCATCTACGCTCCAATGTTATTCCGTCGATATTTTCGGAAAAATATGGGAAAGTTAGATCTGATAAAATGTTCTTTACTGACGATTGATTCATAAACGGGTCCACTGGTTTCGGCATCTTCAATTAAAATTCCAGTGTGTTTTGGTCGAAAAATTATTCAAGATTACCTTAGCATGGGTTCCCTCTCATTGCTCGATTTCGGGGAATGAGAAAGCGGATTCGCTAGCTAAGGTGGGCGCTTCAGAAGGCACACTTTTTGAAAGGCAAATTGCCTATAATGAATTTTTTCACATTCCTCGTCAGCACACACTCATTAGTTGGCAGCGCATGTGGAGTGAAGATGAGTTCGGTCGTTGGTTACACACGATTATCCCTAAGGTCTCGACGAGTGCTTGGTTTAAGGGATTGAATGTAGGTCGTGATTTCATTCGCGTGATATCTCGGCTCATGTCCAATCACTACAACCTAAACGCGCATCTCTATCGCATTGGGCTCGCAGCAAACAATCTTTGTGATTGTGGCGAGGGCTACCACGACATCGAGCATGTTGTCTGGTCGTGTATCCGGTTCCATGCTGCTCGCTCTCAGCTCTCTAGAGCACTGAGAGCAAAAGGCAGACAATCGGATATCCCCGTCCGGGATATCTTAGGTAGCCATGATCCTGATCTTCTGCTTCATCTATACCTGTTTCTCAGAAACGCCGATGTCAACGTTTAATGATATTTCCTTCGTTGTGTCCCTGTTTTATATCCCTCCTATCCGATCTATAAACTTTTACTTAGTCGCGTCAATGCATACACACACTCTTTACAGATACACGGGCCGAAGGTTGTGCAGTCCACTGATGATTCAACAAGAGCCAAAGGTTGTACCGCTCAAGACAACTCTACACGAGCTGATGATTGCGCCGGCTAGTGACCATTCTATCCTGGATTCCTCGAGTCGAGAAGACGCACCACGCTAGATATGGGGTACATACTAGGGGGGCGTTGCTGATTAATGGTCAGCTGCATCCCAATAGGAAGTATCCCGTGTCGGGCACACGTGCAGAGAATTGGAGACAGCAACATCCCAATTACGAGAACACTTGTAATACTAACCTCGAGCCGACCGCGAGTAATCGGTTACATATTACTAACATAGATATTAAGAAAAACTGTTAAAATATTGATCTCCGGCCCCGTCAGGCTAACGCCATATGAGCCTTGATAAAAATATATATTTTGGAAAAAAAAACAGTTAGATGCGCCTTTTGCCCCGCACTACTCTATATTTTACGTTTTATCATAAGCAACAGTGGGAAAAATCATTGCGGCCCGCGACTATGATGAAAAATCAGATGCAGCCCAAATCATACCTATACCTGGCCACCACTGACACAAATCATTATTATTATTGTTCTTTGTTTTAAGAGGGTTCAAACTTTGTAGTTCATTCGCCTTGAATGGTTCATTATGTTGCACCGCAGATTAACTACGAAAGCGAATTTCATAGTAAATTATTTCCATTATGTCCATGCCTTCTTATTAAACGTAGCCCTACGTCAGACCCACGAAAAGATAAAGAACTCATTGTGAACTGGTTAACCTATTGTAATCAAATGCAGATACTATTCAAATTATACATTGTTAATCGTAAGAAAGAGAATCTATCCCATCCACGTTCAACATTGCAATTTAGCGATATGTGAAGTTTATTTATACAATTCAAAGTGACTCTCCTATGATGTTTCAACAATCTGTTTGAATCGACCGAACTTTTTAGTCCCGGTGTCGCTCTGGCTGATAACCTGTAACGGCTACCCAGACCAGCAAAACCCACTGTAATATGCATGAAATCGACTTTGTGTCACCCATTTATTTGCAATCATATTCCACGTGCATTAATGTCACGAAATATGCAATGTCATCGTCATCACTGTGTACTAAGTGTGTCATTTTGCGAGCGAAATACAGGTGCTCCTTTTCCACATAACCTGAGTACGTGAATCATTCGGCTTGTTGGTGTTACCCGACGGTGGCCATATGGGAGTGATTGGGGAAGGCACTCGTTTTAATGTGGTCGAATGACAGCGCGCACGTACAAACGGAATAAGCTCCAACTCCCAACAACTAGCGCGTTGGCGGTTATGAGGATGATGATGATGATTATGACGACGAACGTGAAATATGTTTTCTTGCAACCACCAATTTCTCTTTATTCCAACACTAGCTGCGGCAAACAGGGCAATTAAAAGTTCTGTCTATCAGCGCACTGACAGCTCAGATAAAACGCAAAAAAGTCTGCATCGATAACAAGGCGGAAATGAATAGAGCGAAGGTAAGTGCGCGGGAGGAGATATACGCCTATACCGCTTGGGCAAAACCCCCACACACCTGTTCGCGTTCGCGATTTGGGCGCGAAGCGAAAAAAAAAACAAACGCGTGGAGGAGCACATAAATGCATATGTTTTGATCAATAAAATTCATTATCTTGCCATCAACAACGTTTGTATTCCATAAATTAAGCTCATTGTGGTATGCGTTGTGGGAATGGGGTGAGGGTAGGAGACGAGTGAGGATGTCGCCTGTCCGAATTGCGTGCGAGCTGGTAGAAACCTAGCAAATGTGAGTGTATGTGGGTGTATGCGGTGTATGTGTCCCCCCCCCCCCTCGGTCGTGTGTGCGCGGTTTTATTGGTTTCGATATTCGGTTGACAATATGTAACGCCACTAAATGGTGAGTGGATAGCTGTGGGACTATTTGATTGTGGCTCATTGTGCCGGTTGATGAATGGGGGGTTTGCAACGAAGTCCACGCCGATCCAATTCGATTCGAATCGATCTTGCCGAATGGTGATGAATAGGTGTTTTGAGTTGGTGTTAGAGTTAATTAAAATAGTTTATAGTGAATTAGTAGTTGCTTAGAAATATTATTGATGCATATATAATCGAAAAGTTCTAGGAATTATTTCGAAAAATTGGAAACACAAATTCGGTTAATTTAAAATAATATCTGTATACATAAAAATCTCGAAATCCTCCGAAACGATTCGACTGTTTTTAATGAAATTATACACAAAACAATATAGGAGTTTGTGTCCAGGACACGACTGCATTGTTGACGTAGAACTACGCTGTTATTTTATTCAAGTCGCTTTTTTATGACTTCGGATATAATTTTATAATGCTGCGAAATTTAGAAATAACTGTTTATTACAATGTTCACTCACTCTACGTCACTCTACGAAAAATGCAACGTTAATTAAGAGTTTTCAAATGCATATTACACAGAATCGTTCTTAAACAACGTTAAAATCACGATCGCATAACTCGCATTTTTTGACAATCAAAGTGCTTGTTGTGTTCATGCTACCGTTTCCCTCCACATACAGTTCAACAATAGAAGGAGATGACATTACGAAAATCCAAGTTGAGCCGTACCTTTTGGGATAAAGGGGTGGTCCAAATCACCCCGTATGTCCAAATCCCCCCAACATACCCTACAGCGAAGAATGATATCAATACTAGGAGGATGGAAGCGATTATCATGCGAGGACTTATTGAGGTTGGCATTACATCTCTTCACTAAAATGAAACGAAATGAAATATTAATAACCTTTATGACTCATATTCATAATTCTCAATGACTCACTTCCTTTTATGATGGATTGAGCAGTACAACCATTACAAGTTGATTATTATAGTCTGCAAACAAACATTATTTCACCGAAAGAGCATCTTCTCCCGATGCCTTAGAATATGACTAATAATAAGAATAAAACAAGGGAAAGAAATCACAACATCACCATCAAAAATAAAGCAACTTCATGATTTCATGTGTATTTTACCTCAAAGTATAACGAAATCGTAAAAATTTTCAACTTGTTTTTTGTTTCTTCCTAGTTGTGAAACATCTAAATTTGTGGATTTAAATAACATTTTGGAAGTAAAAAACTTCAAAGTTAGTTATTTTTAATGTGTTATTATTAATTTTATCCTAAAAATTTATATTGAGCTTGATTGTTTGTATCAATTAAATTCAAGCTTTCTAGCCGCTGTACAATTTGTTCTTTGACACCCAACTTAATTTCGCTGCAATATCGATATATACAATTCCTGGTGTAAATTCAAACAAAATCTTCAAAAAATCACGATTTGACTCCACTGCACATGTAATAGCCATTTAAATATCACCTTAACGTTGAAAGGTAATATTTTTTCGTGGAATAAGCCATATTCGAAACATTTTTTTTTTCTCTCAAACAGTATATAATCGAGTCCAAAATTGTATATAATCGAATTACATATAGGGTATATAGGGCATATCCTCTTTTTAAAGGCTCTAATACGATTTTAAAACATCAGAAATCTCTTCTTTGTCGATTATGGTACTTGATCCCATGCGAAACATTGCTCTTTCGTTGGAAAATTTAGTTTGGAAGTAGTATGTCCCATTGATGCTTGTTTCTTAGCATATTGCTAAGGAATATGCGATCAAAATAATGAGATTGTTATGCTGTGAAGTGGCTGTTTTGATGCAAACACAGTGTTGACGTATATATTACAACCTTCTTGATGTTGTGATTCGGCCAATTTATACGATTTTATCGATATAAACATGTATTTTTGTCATAATCATAATTGGTACATTCTTCGGCATAAGCTTCGAGTAACCGGTCATGTGCTGTGAGCGTCTCCGTTAAAGCATTGTTTTCGGTTACCGTTGGCTGTTATTTTTTTTTATCGCCTGGGTGTGCTTTTTTCGCGCGTTTTCGAACTGTTCGAGATATCGTAAAACGCAGTGTGAACTCGGAATTAGTGAGAAAAGCAGAATCATCAAAGCCTGGCAAGGCCAGCCGGCTTTCAGTTTTCGCCGATTTGTCGCCATCGCAATCGAAGTCGGACATCGGTGCTCAGTTGCACGCACACAATACCAGCGCGATTCGCTGTTCACTTACAGCAGTGTGAAGGAGAGCATCACTTCTTAGTGGTGTGTGATAGTGCCGAGCGCTCAAGCGCTCCGATTGAGAAGCAAGCAGCGGTTGCCAGTTCATCAGCACTGGGTGCATTGTGGTGAATAGAAATAAATAAGATAATAAGATTTAATAGAAATAAATAAGAGATAAGATTTTTTTTATTTTTTTTTAATTTTTAATTATTATTATTATTAAAACAAAATATTAGATTAGAGGTACCAATTACGGAATGGCAGAAGGAGGGGGAGGATCTCCAGATATGGAGATCTCTGATGATGACTCCCCTCTGGTTGAAAAAACAAATAAAGGAACAGCGAAGACACTTAAACGCGTTCCTACATCAGAGGATGTTTCGTCCGGGGACGAGTCTGCTAACTCTAGCAAGCCCCCCTCTAAAAAACCTGCAAATATCTCCTCTCCAACCCCCCTCGCTCCTACCCCAGCTCAGATTTCGCCTCCCCATCCTGTTGTCCCTGATCCCCTTCAATCCTCGTCATCTCCTTCTCCTCCTGTTGTCTTCTCTCCACGTGTCAAGGTCTATCCTGAAGATGCACCTGGAACTGGTCCGTGGGTTGTTTTCTTCAGGCCTAAGCCAAACGGAAAAGCACTTAATGTTATTCAGATCATGAAAGATCTGGCAAGATACTCCTCCGTGACAGAAATTACGAAGGTTAGACCGACCAAACTGCGTGTTGTCGTGGCTGATCGGAAAGACGCAAACGGTATTGTCGTCGACCAGAGGTTTACCCTGGAATATCGTGTCTACGTGCCTTCCCATGACGTAGAAATCTCGGGGGTGATAACCGAAACGGGTCTGACGTGCAAATCAATTATGGAAGGAGATGGCAGATTTAAAAAGCTGCCTTTGATTAAGGTTAAAATCTTAGAATGCCGACAACTCGGCAAAGTCTCCCAGGAAGGGAAAGAATCGAAATTTACGCCGTCCGACTCGTTTAGAGTCACTTTTGCTGGCTCCGCCCTCCCTGACTACGTTATGGTGGACAAATTGAGGCTACCGCTGCGACTCTTCGTGCCAAAGCCCATGACTTGCCTGAAATGCAAGTCAGTTGGTCACACAGTAGCTTACTGCGCCAACAAGGAGCGCTGTGCCACTTGCGGAGAGCAACATGTGGACAAATCCTGCAGTGCGATTGAGCAAAAGTGTCCATATTGCGGAGGAAATCCGCACGTGCTCTCGGCTTGTGAAACTTACAAGAGTCGCTGGGAGAAGCAGAAGCGCTCTTTAAAGGAACGCTCGAAGCGCACTTTTGCGGAAATTTTGAAGGGCGCTTCTCCATTGGCCCAACAGCAACAACCTTTAACCGCAAACAATGTCTTCGCTTCGCTGCCAGTTGACGAAATGGAAGCGGATACAGCTAACGAGGGCACACCGTACATCTTCCAAGGGAATCCCCGGCGCAAAAATGTGACCACTCCCAAAGTTCAAGGACAAGCCCCTCCGGTTATACCCTCTGTTAGCATGCCTAAAAATCGAGTGCAGCGGACAAGCAAAATCAGGTTCCTCCTGGCTTCCGTGGGAATAATTCACCTTCGAACGACCCAGCACTCGAAGGGACATCAAAAACCCCAACTGTCCCTATTTTACCGACCAGTTCAACTTCCCAATCGGGATTTATAAAGTTGACTGACCTTGTGGCTCAAATCTTCACATGCTTTAATGTTTCCGACTCCATCAGAACCATTGTCATATCAATGCTTCCAGTATTAAAGACAATTTTGCAACAATTGATGGCCCCTCCTTGCAATGATTATCTCTCTTGATGTCTAATTCAAATAGAGAGGTCGGAGATATCACTGTTTTACAGTGGAATTGTCGTAGTCTTATCCCTAAATTGGATACATTCAAATTTTTAATTCATAACTTCAATTGTGATGTTTTTGCTCTGTCCGAAACTTGGCTTTCTTCGCGAGATGATCTCTCTTTCCACGATTTTAATATTATACGCTTGGACCGTGATGACAGATACGGAGGGGTGCTATTGGGGATCAATAAGTGCCACTCATTTTTTCGAATTGACCTTCCACCTATTGGAGGGATTGAAGCTGTTGCTTGTCATGCAAACATCAGAGGAAAAGACCTCTGTATTGTCAGCTTGTATTGGCCTCCGAGAGCTGCGGTTAGCCGCAAGCAACTTGTTGACATGTGCTCACTCCTTCCTGAGCCACGATTGATCTTGGGAGACTTCAATTCTCACGGAACTGCCTGGGGGGAACAGTACGACGACAATCGTTCACTGTTGATATATGATCTTTGTAACAGCTTCAATATGACACTTGTTCAACAGTGTTCAACACTGGGGAAACAACACGTGTACCTAAACCTCCTGCTAACCCAAGTGCTCTTGACCTCTCGCTTTGCTCGAATTCACTATCGTTAGATTGCAAGTGGAATGTAATCCAGGATCCCAACGGTAGTGATCACTTGCCAATCAAAATTTCCATCACCATTGGGTCGAATTCTTCTGAATCTATAAACATGGCATATGACCTCACAAGACACATTGACTGGAAAAAATATGCGGACGCGATTGCTCTAGCCATCAATTCCAGAGATGGTTTACCTCCATTGGAGGAGTATAACTTCCTTTCTCGTTTGATCTATGACAGCGCGGTTCGCGCTCAAACGAAACCCATCCCAGGCTCCACTATTCGTCGAAGGCCTCCCAATCCATGGTGGGATAGCCAATGTTCCAAGCTTTATCAGGATAAATCGAACGCATTCAAAGCTTTTCGGAAACGTGGAACCCCTGAAAATTTTCAGACGTATTTGGACCTTGAAAATCAATTTAAAAACTTGATCAAAGGGAAAAAACGTGCTTATTGGCGAAATTTCGTGGGAGGTTTGTCACGAGAAACGTCAATGAAAAAATTATGGAAAGTGGCTCGAAACATGAGAAATCGCTCTCCATCCAATGAAAGCGAGGAATATTCACATCGATGGATTTTGAATTTTGCACGGAAGGTTTGTCCTGATTCCGCTCCTGTGCAAAAAATTGTTCGAGATATACCACAAGATAGGTGCGATCTTGATTCCGAGTTTTCGATGGTAGAATTCTCTCTTGCTCTGCTTTCATGTAACAATTCTGCTCCGGGATCGGATAGAATTAAGTTCAACTTGCTGAAAAACCTCCCTGATGTGGCGAAACATCGCTTGTTGAATTTATTCAATCGGTTTCTGGAGAATAATATTGTTCCAGATGATTGGAGACAAGTACGAGTTATAGCTATTCAAAAACCCGGAAAACCCGCGTCCGACTTCAATTCGTACCGCCCAATAGCAATGCTGTCTTGTATACGGAAATTGTTGGAGAAAATGATCTTGTTTCGCCTTGATCGATGGGTTGAAACGAATGGCCTACTCTCAGATACACAATATGGGTTCCGCAGGGGCAAGGGGACGAATGATTGTCTTGCGTTGCTTTCTTCAGAAATTCAAATGGCTTACGCCGGAAAAAAACAAATGGCTTCAGTATTCTTGGACATAAAGGGGGCCTTTGATTCTGTTTCAATAGAGGTTTTGACAGACAAATTACACTCTCGGGGTCTGCCGCCTCTATTGAATAATATATTATATAACTTGCTTTGTGAGAAGCATTTGAACTTTTCTCACGGAGATTCGGCAGTAAGTCGGGTCTCTTACATGGGCCTCCCCCAGGGCTCATGTTTGAGCCCCCTTTTGTACAACTTCTATGTAAGCGACATCGACAATTGCCTTACACAAAATTGCAGCCTAAGACAACTTGCAGATGATGGAGTGGTCTCTGTCGTAGGATCAACAGAATCCGACCTACAAGAACCCTTACAAGATACTTTGAACAATTTTTCAACCTGGGCCATTGGGCTAGGGATCGAATTCTCCACGGAGAAAACAGAGATGGTGGTTTTTTCTAGGAAGCATAGACCAGCAAAACCAAAGCTTCAACTTTTGGGTAAACCGATCACTCATGCTATGTCATTCAAGTATCTTGGGGTCTGGTTCGACTCCAAATGTACTTGGGGGGCCCATATTAGGTATCTGAGTAAAAAATGTCAACAAAGAATAAACTTTCTCCGTACAATTACCGGCACCTGGTGGGGAGCCCATCCCGAAGATCTTATTATGTTGTATAGAACAACTATTCTCTCAGTGATGGAGTATGGTAGTTTCTGTTTTCAATCAGCTGCCAAAACACACTTAATTAAACTCGAGCGAATTCAGTATCTTTGTCTCCGTATTGCGTTGGGATGTATGCCCTCAACGCATACCATGAGTCTCGAGGTTTTGGCAGGCCTACTCCCACTAAAAGATCGCTTCAATTTATTATCTCTTCGGTTCTTCATCCGGTGTAAGGTCATGAACCTATTGGTGATCGGAAATTTTGAGCGGCTGATCGAGCTAAATTTTCACTCCGGATTCATGAGTTCATATCATGAATTCATCTCCATGCAGGTTGATTCTTCTTCGTATATTCCCAACCGTGTTTGTTTCCCTGACTACATCAATTCCTCTGTGCATTTTGATCTGTCCATGAAGCAAGATATCCATGGATATTCAGATTACCAACGATCGAGGATCGCTCCAACGATCTTCGATGAAAAATATAGGGGTATCAATTGTGATAATATGTACTTTACTGATGGGTCCACTATAAATGAGTCCACAGGATTTGGAGTGTTCAACGAATTTTTTAGCACCTCACACAGTCTTCAGAATCCTTGCTCAGTGTATATTGCTGAATTGGCAGCAATTCATTGGGCGCTGGACAGCGTCGCCTCACGACCTGTTGAACACTATTACATTGTAACGGATAGTCTTAGCTCTGTCGAAGCTATCCGTTCAGTGAGGCCGGAAAAGCACTCGCCGTACTTCCTTGAGAGAATACGAAAAATTTTGAGTGCTTTATCCAGACGCTGTTATGTCATTACCTTTGTGTGGGTCCCTTCTCATTGCTCAATTCCGGGTAATGAGAGGGCTGACTCATTAGCAAAGGTAGGTGCGATTGAAGGCGATATTTATCAGCGTCAAATCGCCTTCAATGAATTTTACTCTTTAGTCCGTAAAAATACTATCGCTAACTGGCAACGCAAATGGAACGAAGATGAATTGGGCCGGTGGCTTCACTCGATTATCCCTAAGGTTAGCCTCAAACCATGGTTCAAAAGTCTGGACTTGAGTCGGGACTTTATTCGCACCTTCTCCCGACTCATGTCCAATCACTGTTCGTTAGACGCGCTACTCTTTCGTTTCAATCTGGCCGGCAGCAATATCTGCGTTTGTGGCCGAGGTTACCACGACATCGAACACGTTGTTTGGTCGTGTGAGGTGTATCTTGTTGCCAGATCGAATTTAGAGAACTCCCTTCGGGCTAGAGGAAGGCAGCCCAATGTGCCGGTGAGAGATGTGTTGGCTCGGTTAGACCTTGATTACATGTCCCAAATATATGTTTTCCTTAAATGTATCGATGTTCGTGTGTGATTATCCTTATATCCTTATACCCTCCATTTCTTCCTTTGTGAGTAATTGGTCCGCTTGCTATAAACAGAAGAATGAAATGTAAATTCACAACTGATGTACGAATAGATTTAAGAATTGAGTGTGTGTGATTATCAACATTGTAATAATTTCCTTATACCCCATCCTTTTCCTGAGAAAATGTCACCCTTTTAATCTCGAGTCCACCACGAGTAATCGGTTTCCCACATTACTAACCATAGATTTAAGAAAATTGTTCATATATATAGTTTTAAAAATATATTTAAGATTTCGGCTCCTTTAAACTTATGTAACTGAGCCTGTAAAAATAAACGAATCTATAAAAAAAAAAAAATAATTGGTACAACTTGGTACAATTTCAAATCTTCGTGCCACTTATCGCAATATCGAAAGATGCATGTTCCTATTATGGTTGTAGGAAATCACTGCAAAGCTGAAAAGCATAGCTGCTATGCTCCTATTATAGTTGTACGTTGTTATGTTATGGTTGTTATGTTATTATGGTTGTATCTCACGTTTTCACGCTTTGCAGTTGCATATCATTGGGCGCTTTTAAACGCTCAGTAGTGTTGTGAAATAGGACAATGCGTGTCCGACCGAAGCATGTTTGTTTGATTTACCATGTTGAAAATTAAATCTCAGGTGAATGTGTATTATAAAGGATATTAGTTCAGCGAAAAATACATCACAACGCCATTGTGATCCTCCTGTCAGCTAGCAAAAAGCACTGGCAACGAGGAGCAGGCAGTTATTTTACAACCGGGAAGCAAATAACAACAGTCTAATCTAGAGATGAAACGGATATTCGATATCCTGCCTATCCGGTCAATATTTAGTACCGGGCCAGATACCGGATATTAGAAAAAAAACAATAATTTCTCATTGACATAATCATAACCGGAGCTTGTAATGCTTGTTAGTTCTTTTTTGATTTGTAGTTAATTAAGTGTACACTCTCTCAGATTATCATCTCGGAAGTTCTTAATTTTTAAATTTTGAATACAAATAATTGGTTGATGTTCTCTGCATATTATTGAAATTATTTGGCACAAAATCTGTCTGGAAGACCATGGTTAACGTAAGATAAAGTCAATAAAGGGAATCGAACAAAGCAAAAGACAAAATTAGGCAAAAATTGCCGAATAATGAATAATAAATAGTGAGTCTTGTACAAAATATATTGGCATTTTCAAAACTGCCTTCTGATTCGGGAATAATCGCATTATTGAAAAATTATTCATTAGAAAAAGGGAAATTTTTCATTCTATCAAAACTTTTTCCTATAGTGAAACGACCTACAGGAGCGTTCTTGGAATCAAGTGAATGCTGTTTGATAAGGTTAATTGGATTTACTATTGACTAGGTTAATAAAAAACTGTGTTAATCTACAAAAAACAAAAAAACAGAAAAAAAAACATTTTTATTCATTCCAGTATTGTTATCCACAACACCTACACACAAAAAGATAGAAGCATTCAAGTATTACATCTCAAAACTTGAAGCTTTAAATGAAGCTTCAAAATGATGTATATTCCATCTTAATGCGTTGGTTTTTCACAAAGTTACAGTGTTTCTAAAATCACTTATAAACTTCGACTTCGCGCTCCGTTCTCATAATTTTTGTCGATAATTTTTAGAATCAACGACATAGTATTGCATACTAGGAATGAGATTAGATTAGTAGGAGTTTTATTTAAAAATTATAATTAAAGCATTATTTGAATCCTATTTACACTTTTTCTATGTGACACCGACTATTACCATAATTGGTACACTTATTACTAAACTTCAGGAACAGTATTACCATAATGAGTACATGGAAGTGGCATTTTCAAACATGTTTTTATACAATTTAGTCAATTAATCATCGAAATATCAGTGAGAATCTCCAAAAACATAGTTCAAACTGCTAGAAAAAGTATACTTTTGTATACTTTTGAATTAGAATATAAATACTCTATTCTATTCGCCAATTTCTGCAAGTTGGTGATATATGTCCTCCATAATTGGTACACTTACCCTATCTAAGTTATCATCTTGATTTGCTCACGATTTGCCAACGAGCTTTGTGATACACGATCAATTATAATAATTACTACTTACGGAGCCACTACGAGCTACGATTGTTATACCAACATTTTTTCCCATTCAAACTGGTGGCTATAAGAATGTGACCGATACTTTTATTGGCTATGTAATGATTGATTCAACGAATTTTGTAGGTACAATGAGAATGGAATGCCACTTTCACGTGTCATTCAGTGTTTTCGTTGTGTTATTTCACGAGAAAAGCTCCGAAATGCACAATTCACTCAAGCTAAATTCCGTGCTTATCTCTTCGGAGACAGTGTTGCATTTGTTTACCGTATTTTAACAAGATAATCCATTCCCTTGTTGGGTGGTTAAGTTAATCAGCAGTGACACATACTCGAGCGAATGGATTCGTCGAACTCATTATCCGACAACCAGAACGCTACAAATTTGTGTCAATAAATTTGTACCAGATAATTACCATTTCATTCTTAAACATTCCACCTCAATTTACTTCCCCCGATTGCTCTCGCCCTGCTAAAACATTCCACATCGCATGGAGACCGACCGTAAATATTTGCAGGTTCATTATAACATTATCGTTCATTCATCAATATTGCTGTGTAAATACTTGGCATGTTTGCACTCCTCGACCGCCCGGCTATGAACAAGCTGTAAACGGTGGTAAACAGATTTTTGTCTGTCTGACCGATTGGAGTGGACCCAGAACGGAAAACATTTTCCCCAAATGTGTGAACCGGATGAATCAACAAAGGGCCTCACTTCTTGTTCGTACAATAGTACAATTCACCAAAACTGTACTCGGTAAGTTCGGGTCCGGAATCGGATTACCTTGGCTCGTCTCGACAACTAATTCCTGCTAAAAATAGACATTCGAAAGTGCACCGAAAGCATTCGACAAAATCGACCCGTGCCTCGAAAGGTGGACCACATCTCGAAACAAGGGATTCTTTTCATCTCCCTTCGTTTGCATTTATTCGGAATGCATTCAACTGAAAGCGCACCCAGGTGGAGGAGGGGGAGGAGAAAGAGTTCTAGCATTGCTTTCGCACATCGAAGCTATGCGGATGAATGGTTTTGAAGAATTTTCTACCACTTTGATGCTATGCTTGTTAATACGGACAAAGAACACCGGAAAGCTTGTATTTCCGGTTGAGTGGGCGAGGTAGGGAGATTGCACAGCTTGATGCACGGAATGCATTTCCAGTGCACGTTTATCTGCGATAAGATTTATGTATCTGCTAGTGTTTGATTCAATTTAATTACGAAACAGATGCTAGCGTTGGCTAGCTAACGTTCACGTTGAGTTTTTTGTGCATTGGAAGTATTTTATCGGATCTCGGATGTAAAATAAAATCGTGGAATCATAGAGTTCGAACCAACTACGATATTTATTATTTTTGCCGGTCCCATTGTTTCATTCCATACTGCTTATCTAAACTAACGTTCGACCAACTTTTTACCAACAAATCTGCCATCTTTCCAATGTTTCCGTCATGTCGATGGAGTTATAATTTGACCAATAATGTTATATTTACTGATTTCCAAGGACTCTAATCTTGGAAAAGTCGGTTGCGTTGCAGTCCATTGGTAGTTTTCATTAGTGATGAAACGGATAGTGGTTTGGCTGGATACCTGATATCGGATATCCGGTCAGCTTCGGGGCCGGATAGCCGAAAATCCGGCGGCCGGATATTCCGCTCTTCATTAGCAAATACAAAATTGAGAAAATCGGCATGCGACATGGTGCAAATAAAGTGTTAAATGTGAGAAAGGAATAAACACATTTTTTAATAAAAATTTTGCGCGAATATAAAATTTTGACGTAGAACTACGTCTTCCCTACCCATGCCGTCAATAACGAGGAACTTATCGGCGATCAACGAAGGGGAATGATTTGAAGTCTGTGTGAAAGAAGAAATGAAGAAGAAGAATGAAGGGGAATATTTGCCTAGGGCATACATATTGGATCTCGCTGAGGCAAACATTCTAGAGGCGAATGAACTGCAAGGTGTAGAGTCTCTCTAATACCAACCAAGGCAGGAAGGAAGACAAACATTCAGTATCGTTTTAAATACGAAGCAATGAACATATTCTTCCTTGTTTTGCGTCATCACATGTCTTCGTTTCGGGTTGAGCCGTAGACGCGGTCAAATTACTTACTCGATGATGTCGCTGGAATTGCAATCATTGCATCAAACTGACGCCATTCCATTAAGGTTCCGAACTACACAACTGTGTGGGGAATCATCAAAGTAGGCTATCATCGGCTCACCAGGAAAATGATTTTTCTGGAATTTTGTGTGTGATTTGATTTCGTTGTCATGACACGAATTGCGACATACGATCAGCTAGTGTATTGTTCTGCGATGGCAAAAGCGAATCATCGAACAATTATCGTTAACTGATCATTGTATAAAGAAAGAAAATTTCAGGGCGACCAAACCATTCTACTACTTTTCAACTCATTCTTAATTTCGCTCATATGATTTTTTTTTCAAATCAGTCTGCGGGCCGCATGAACAACGTCGGAGGGCCGCAGGTTGGCCACCACTGTTGTAGACCGTGGATAGTGTAGGTCAAAAGAGAACTGAGAGGTAATTTGACAACGTTGCCTATAAGTGCCAGATTGCCTTGAGAACTAATTTGAAATAATGCCGACGATGAAAATTGTTATGATACCTTCAAGCGGGAACGATGTTGAATTCAATGAAAATTCAATCCAAATTCCCTCTTCATCTGCCTTGAAAAGACACTTCATGGTCATTCGACACTCCACAGCCAACCGTGTCCGCCTTCAACAACATCAAACGACGTTCTTGTGTGTTGTTGTTTCAATACACCACTACCATTGCAAAGCATGCATTCAGTATACATACGAATGTACATGATATTATTCGACACATTGGTTGCTTCGCGAAATTTCATTGCAATAGCCGATCATGCATTGTAAAACGTTTAGTACTAGTGTATAAGTGACACTATCTGGTATTATTTTTGTTGTAAATAGCTACAAAAATGAAACAAATTATTTAAATCTTCAAATTTTAGTATCAATCGCAACAAATGTCTGTTCGCGCATTATTCGAGAACGGATCTTCCGATCTCTGTCTGTCTGTCTGTTTTGTCATATTGTTAGACTAACTGACATTCGTGTTAATGCATGTTGCATGTAGTATGCCGTTGGTTTGAAGCAAAAATGACTATAGACAAACTATTCATTCAATCTCCATATACTCTTTTTATTATTTTATCCATACAGAATGCAGGGCCACAGAAGGCAGTATTCAGATTATCTCATTTCTCTTCGACGTCTTTTATAGTGACATGCACCATGCAACGACTAATCATCACTCTTTTGGCATCATCGCTCTATTGTACCGCTAGTGGAGTGCACAAACAATACCCAACGGTCAAACAAAACGGTCATTTTTAGGGCCACCAAATTAATAACAAAGAAATTGATAATGGAGTTTTACAAACATATCCAAAACCAATATGCAACAAATAGCCTGACGTATTCCGGCGTCATATGCGGTCGTGTCTCGGACACCACCTTCCTGTAACTTTTTGGACAGAACAAGTATTCGAATATTTTATGACATTAACCCACCTGTACTCGCGCGCGAAATCATAACTCGCATACTCGCGCATGGTGTCACAGACTGTGCAACATTGCTCTTGTGTATTTTTAGGCGTTTTTATTTTTAGACGTATTTATTTAAAGAAAAAAAATAGAATGAGAAAAATCCAGAAATAGTTCATTCGAGTTCATTCAGTTTAAATAGTCAATAGCTCCCTCGGAACGAAATTATCGATTCTTGGTCTGTGAGACCTTATGCGCGAGTATAGAAGGCTTAATAAGCCCGAACAGGTAAAAGTTTCTGGTTAGGCTACTCCTACGTAGTGTTAAAACTGTTCTCAAAGATGACGTAAGTCTAGTCTAGAAATTTAAAGAAAAATATTTTTTTCCCTTATATTGGCTGCCAATAAAAATAGTTTTCTCGATTTTTCATTAGGAACTTGCTACGAAATGCAAAATATTAGCTCATTCGGACTTCATTTACTGGTGTCGCAGACGTTAAAATTTGAGTTTTTTGAAAACCGAAAAATCACCAGAAAACGGGGTTTTAAGAAAAATTGATGCCAAATGTCTTAAAATTACATGACACGTCGAGATCTATAGTTCCAGAATGCCGATTTTTGACAAAAAAAATAATTTTCGGGTAGATCTCGACGCTTCATGCAATTTTAAGACATTTGACATCAATTTTTTTTTATTCGAAAACCCCGATTTCCTTTACTCCCCCCTTGGGTGATTTTTCGATATCCAGGAAACTTTGACCGCTTTGCGCCACTCTCCCTTAAGTCGGATTGAGCTTATATTTTGCATAGGGTATTTTTTCGAGGTGGTGAACATTTTTTATGGGGTAACTTTTTGAAATTCGAGATGACCATTTTCATTGGCACCCTAGTGGGCTTCTTTTCTGAAAGGCGGAAAATAATTAATTTTCATGATTTTTTTTCCGGATGTTAGGAATAAAGTGAATTATTCGAGTATTTTGGTTATTGTTTAATGTACGAATAGTGATCACTACGCTGTTGACAGCTGGATGCGTAGATGCCGTCCTAAAATCGGTACCTTGGTATCGGTTCTGAAGCAACAGGGTGTCGCAGAACGAATTCCAATCTTTTTGGATGGCACTAACGTTCCCAGTAGAACTTTTGCCTTCTCAACATAGGTATTACTTTGCGTCATTTTTGTTAGTAGTACCTAGTTGAGATTTCTATGCCGGATATCAAGCCTTGAATGTATTCTGGAGTGGCATGCCCTAGAATACACGTGATCACAGTGCAAGTCGGAAGAAATTTTTTTGACGAAAAATCCTCCGGCCAGAACGGGAATCCAACCCGAACCCCCGGCATGACAATGTGGGACGCTAACCACTCGCCCACGGAAGCACTCCAATAAATATTTCGAAATTCCGGGACGATACCTGAAGCATCACATAGGGGTTTTTGAAAATCCGAAAAATTGTCAAAATTGTGGTCATTTTTGTTAAAAATGAGTTATTTTTCATCAAAAATCGGTGTTTGAAAACTCATAAAAAACTCGAAAATATGAAATATCAGAAAACGACTATGTAATCCATTTTTACATGCTGAAAACAAATTTCTGTAATGGGTCGAGTAAATCCTGAGGCACCTACGTCAACTATGCGGTCGTGTCTCGGACACAACCCTCCTGTAACTTATTTTTTTTTTGGTTTTGATCAATGATGTAATGGATCAGAATGTTTACTTGAACATGAGACTTGAATGTTTACTTGAAATATGAGACAAAACGGTACATTCGCCATTTTTTAGAGAAATAAAACCCATTATTCTGAAAACAGATAGCAAACCTTTTGACTCTCGTATGACACTATGACTTTTTCTAAATAGAATGTTCCGAACGCTTGTTGTCGACTTTCAAAAGAAGGGTAAAGAGATCTGCATGGTGGAGTACGATTACGAGTTTGAGTCACTGTATTTATTTTGATTTCGTTTGCCCTCTATTCACGTTTTCGGTAGCAATTGCTTGACCAGCTAATTCATCCGCGCTGCCGTATGTTTACATTTTCCTCTTTTGTTCAGGCAATCTCTCGACGCCATTAATATGTGCGCATTGGCTTGCCGCGTTCCGTGGCCAAACTGGAATCAGCTGGAAGTCGGCTATCGTCGACACGGCCCACTCTTACTCTGCGCCTCGCCGCCGCTAACTACAACGGCGACGACAACGCCGACGTGTGGCGCATTGCGTCGGCGTAAACATGTTGGGTATTCCTCTGTTTCTTGAGAGAGTGTGTGCAGATTATAATGGTATAGTTTATTCAAGGGTATACAGGCCACGATGCTCAGCGTTCTGCGTCGTCTTCCATAGCAATTAATTGGCGACGCGACGGCAGCGTTTGTTTTGATTGTTTGCTAAGAATTTTAAAACAGATCGTTTAAGTGGCATGTGGTTTTAATGATGCTTCACCATACAGAGTCAGGGCGATTTGATCGGCACCCGCGTTGCGGTGAATTTGTTTCGGCTTGGTTTAAAAACTATGTGGCGATGTTTTCGATTCTATTCAATGTGTTTTTTATGGCCACATACTACAGACAGTGTAACCAGAGAACGAGATAACGCTTGACATTGACATATTCAATGTATTTTCCCAAAGGAAGAAAAAGAGGTAAATAATCTTCACAATAGAACGAAAGACCAACACAAAAAGAGTACACTATTGTGATACGTTGTGCAGCAGCACCAGACTCGGAAGCCATTCGTCGTAACGGCTAAATTCTGAAATGGAGTAACTGAAAATCCCATCCACAGTGTCGCTTATCATTAACGTGCTTCTTTACGCTGAAACAGCGCCCTAAAAGACAACATAATGCATCCTTTATGTTTCTGTTCCTTCGCCGGTGCGCTCGCCTCCTGTCGTACCGAGAGCTTTGGTATTTCTAATGCTTGCTTCCATTCTCGTATCACGGCGGAGTAGGTCCGGGCGGGAAAGAATCCACGCCATTTAGGAAAAATGCCGTAGCAGAGTGACTTTTTATGCATCGTCTCCCAGACAATCCCCTTCCGCTTCTTGGCATTTAACGCGTGCGTTCCCTTCTCACGGCAGCAACCGTAAATCCGTTAATGTATTCATTCGCACCAGGAAAGCCACGCTGAATGGCGGCGAAGCAGCATAAAAAGCACTCCACTCTCCCTGGGATGCCTGACACCTGCCCCGCCCCGAGCGTACTCCTCTCGGTGCAATTCATTTAGCAAAAGGCTTTGTAATGCTGACTTACAACGCGCGGCGCGATGGCGATGGTGACGATGCGATGGCGGCGGAGTTGGAACCGTATTCTCGCTCCCGCACGAACACACACACACAGTCTGGATGTTCTAGTTCCGTTTGTTTAATGGCACTTTTTGCGCTCTCACTTTCCTTCAAGCGGTGGCCCATGATTCGTATTTCCATTTAACACCGATTTGTAGACACGTTTTGCCCGATTTAATTTTTTTAAGCTCCCTCTTTCCAAATGATGCTGCACCGGGTTTGAAATCCGCCATACGAAGTTGGGCTTTTTTGTGTGGAAGTGTTTGCCGCATAATTAGAACAATTAATTCTTACGGTGAATGGTTTTGGCTTTCAAATGTGTCACGGGAAGATATTTGACTTTAAAATTTCGTAACGGGTTGAAAGCGCTAATGAATTTCAGATATGGTTTGGGGCTTTCCGAGTGAGAGACAATGTTAAATCTATTTTTGAATTCATAAGAGATTTCGTCAGTAATGAAAATTTTGAATCTTACACCTTGAGTGAGATCAATTAGATTACACGAGAAAATAGTTCAAATTGGCAGCATGTTTTGCATGTTTTGTTCTCCGGGGGATGAATGGTTAGTGTTACACATGCCGGGCTCGATTCCAGCGTTGAGCACTAGTTAACCCATTTTAGGCCAAGCGTTCGAAAAATCGAACATCAGCTTTGATAATTTGTCATGGCTTTGGAAAGCTACCATATGGTAAGATTTTGGCATCAAATGATAGCTCAGTTTATTAGCTATCACTTACCATCGATTGCATTCAATTTTGTATAACTTTATTGGACAATAAATTCGGTTTAACGCAGCTATGTGCGGAAAGTATAGGTTATGTACAAAACCTAATAACAAAAAACCTAATAAAATATAAAAATATGTAAACTTTTCTATAGTATTACTTTGATAAAAGAACACACATTGTGATGTGGAAAAAAACCATTGGATTGAACCTCCTACAGGAACAAAAAAGTAGGTTTTGGCTAATGTTTTTGTTTGGCTATTTTTCGGTTTTTTGTCATTTTCCGGAAAGCAAAAGGGCGAAAAAAAAATAAAGATTTGGGTTCCTGAAATGCCAATAATCAAAATTACACCAATGGCGTTAAAAAAATAATTTTTACATTTTGGTCGTTAATGGGTTAAGGTATGCTAATGCCGCCCAACCTGCAGTAAAACAACTTGATGATCAGCGAAAATAGTTGGTATTCAACCTGAGAAGCACCAAGTTCTTCACATTACTTCAGTATTGATTTCAACGCCAATACCGATGAACACAGAAGGCATTTATGAACCATTAAACACCATCAAGCCAAATATCTTTACTCCATTAGAATGTTTTTTTTTACGTAGAACTACGTCTTTCAGGAAGGGTGCCAAATCTGAAAACAGGTCAGGTTTTTATGAAATAAAGTTAACGTTAATAACTATTTTTACTGTGAACGAATTCTCATGATTTGCATACCAATTGAATCGAAATTTCTCTAAGATTTGTTTCATATGCCATACATCACAATTCGCTAATTTCTAAATGGTTCAAATTCATAAAAACTGGAAGAACTTTTTTCCCATCAGTTCTGCCGATTTGTGTACTAACCCTTCCCCTATTTCGATTGTTTAAAACTCGAACATTTCTTAACAGATCGGAAAGATGTTTACATCAATTGATAGGAAATATTTCTACGCGTCTATCACAATTAATAAAATATTATTTTTCATGAGATGAGCAATTGAATATCTGTAGAATGTTAAGCATTTTTCAAACGCCCTAACTGCAAAGCATTGATTGGCCAGATTTACGGTTTCCCCAACACAGACTTCAAAATCGATGTGCCTGTGGAAATCTGCTTTGCAAATATACATGCAAGTCGGGGGTATTTTTGTTCCCACCGAGCTGTGTTTCCCTAACACGGATTTTAAAATCAATGTGCCTGGGGGAATCCGCTTTGCAAATACATGCAAGTCGGGGGATAATTTTTGGCGTTCATTAAATTTATTTGTAACGAAAAACATAATCTATTACAAAAATTTCGATGCATTCTAAAATAATATTCATACTTCGAGAACCTAACCATCGACCGGAAGGTGAAGAACGGCAAAAATAGATGCTCCGTCAGTGAAAAAGATCACAAACGCGTAGTTAAGCAGTTTAGACGTGATCCGAGAAGTTCGGTCCGGGATGTCGCCAATAAGCTGAATTTGTCAAGTTCATTCGTCCAGCGGACCAAGCAGCGGGAGGGCCTGCGTACATACAAGGTTCAGAAGGATCCTAACCGCGTCGAAAGGCAAAACATGGTGGGGAAGACGCGAGCCCGGAAGCTGTACACCGAAATGCTGACGAAGCCGCATTGCCTGGTAATGGATGGCCGGGCCTGTTGTTCTTCTCCGCAGAGGACAAATTCAGCGTTCCGGAGGAGATTCGCAAGCAGAAACTATCCAAGTTTGCCAAAAAGTACATGGTGTGGCAAGCGATCTGCACTTGCGGAAAGCGGAGCGCCCCCTTCGTGATGACCGGCGCGGTAAACGGGCAGGTTTACCTTAAGGAGTGCCTACAGAAGCGCTTACGAGGGCCCGACCATCTTCTGGCCGGATATCGCTTCGTGCCACTATTCAAAGGACGTGTTGGAGTGGTACGAAGCCAACGGGGTCACCTTCGTGCCAAAGGAAATGAACCCGCCCAACGCGCCGGAGCTTCGCCCAATAGAGAAATATTGGGCGATTATGAAGCAGGCCCTCCGGAAGAACCTAAAAGTTGTCAAATCAAGAGAAAATGGATTTCTGTTCAAAAAAAACTACAACCTGACGTTGTACAGAACCTTATGGACGGGGTAAAGAGGAAGGTGCGAGCATACGGGCTTGGGCTCGAAGTATGAATAAAAAGAAAATGCCAAAAGTTGTTTAATAGTTTTTATTTTACTGTCTAAAATTTTCAAAAGGATCAGTCTACTGGGCGAATTTCTACAGCGTTTTTTCCGTGATGCAATTCGATGTGACAAACCCTTTATGCGGTCGTGTCCTTGATACAACCCCTTACAATCTTTTTTGTAATCAAATTTTACTTTTACAGGGATATCTTCAAATTTTTGAGATGATACGAACCCATATCTGCGGTTGCGGTTGACGTGGAATCAACGCTGAAAAGTTTTTCATCTGAGAAACGAGTTTGCTTTTGTTTACACCAAGTGTAACAATCTCTTCGATCGAGTCATTCTCAACTCTCTGAAATATTCTGTGATCAAGTGGAAAATATTGGATTTGAAAGATCGAATCACCGTGCAACTCGTGTATGTGTAGATCTCGGACGTCACACTCATTCACACCTGTCAACTAGGGAACCTTTTTTATCGACAGAGTGACAGTGTATGCTCGCCCGATGAAATACTGGGAAGGATCGAGAGTTATCCTCATCACGAGGTGAAGTTCCCAACGAATAAAAACAGAAATATATTCTTGTCTCACTATAGCCAGCGAGCGGTACCAGTTCTTCAAGATTGAGAGTTACCTTTGAAAGATGACGATGTGCTGAATAGTATTTATAATGCTTGCTCGTATCACAGCGGGATAGATCCGGGCGGGAAAGAATCCACGTTTAAAAAAAAAGCCGTAGCAGAGTAACTTCTTATGCAGAGGCTTCAAGATGCATTAAAATGAATAGAATCATCGACAAACAATAAACACTCTGTGAGACTTTAATGGAAATAATTCTCCGATGGAATTTGAACACAATGTTGGCCCTTATTAAGCTATAAATGTCCAAGAATTTCAGCTGAAGCTTTATCATTTTAATATAAACTCATTATCTGACACAATTTTCGTATACATTTTATACTACATGTACAAAATTACTGTTTTACATAGAATTAAGTTGTTTTACGTTCACAATTTTTATTTCAAAATGAATTTATTCCACCTGAAAATCCCACGAAGCTAATTAACGTCAACGCGAGTTCATTGCATAAGAAATTATTTTTGAGTTTTGTTGTCCAGCGTAACGTGACATCGTTTCGACTCACTAGAAACAGTTTTTTTCTCGTTTTCATTCATGTTTTCATGTTTACCCGAATGTAACACATACCGAATGACATTCACCCGAATGGACATTTACGCGAATGACATTCACCCGAATGTAACAAATACCCGAATGCGAAGTTTACTCAAATACTACATTTACCCGAATGTGACAAATACCCGAAAGCGACAATTACCCGAATGCAACATTCACCCGAATCTACGTTTACCCGAATAAAGAAGAAAATATTCCGACAAATCAGATTATAAGTTTTGTCGAATCTGCTGTTGGTAAATAAGTTTAAATCAAAATAACATGTCCAGAGCTACAAAAATAGGAAGTAAAATGAGAAATTGTAATGAGGAAATTCGAAAATGATGTTGAAGACTTCGCTGTGTCATGTTTAGAAATCAGTATAGGCACAATTGACATGCCGTCTTCTTTCCTTTCTGTATTGCACTTTAAGGCCAAGAGATCGTTTAGAAATGAGCACGGGTTATGGAATATTTGGGAAACCAAGCAGGTAATTCTAACATAAAAAAAATAGAAAAATAAATATAAATGCCATGAAAATGTGAAAAGAAGTGAAAAGAAAAAAAAGGTACTTACGTATTCACCACCGCAGCGCAATTTTTATCATGAATTTATTTTTTCGTTATGAAATTTATTCTGGTCAATGTAAGGGGGGGGGGGGATAAGGTCCTCATTTAACGAGGATAAGGAACTGAGGCGAATGAAAATGGAAATGGTCACCCTATGAAAAAATTAAAAAAAAAAATACGGGTCTAATGTTTTGTGATAAAGAACAGAACTACCACTTTTCACGAAAATCTGAGAACCGCTATATCGGTTAGGCATGGAATGGCTGATTTCGGGTTAATATTGAGAAAAATTTAAAAGGAGAGATTTCGAATTCCAATCACCCGAAATGTCTTCGGGTAAATGTGACATAATCGAGAATTCGCCAGGAATTGTTTCAAACGATATTGCAGCGAAATCAAAAAAGATAAAAGTTGGATGTCAAAATCGAATTGTGGAGCGGTTGGACAGCTTTAATTTGGTTAATAGGAACATTTAAGTATATTATGATTTTTTTTTTTCGATAAGTTTAAGAAAAACAGAGCAAAAGCTCAGTAACTCTATCATTGTTGAAATTCGTACATATGTGTAAAAGATTTTTTTTCATCAAGTATGATCCTCTCCTGAAAGAGTTCGGATTTTTATATGAGAAAGGTTTTTTATGGCTTTAAGGGAATGAATCCAAAATTAAATTCTCCTTTTATATTCTAAAAACGAAAAATATATGTTATGTAATGTTATAATATGTAACATTTTTTTGACTCGATTGTATACAGAATTCGATTATATACAGTGAATAAAAATCGAAGACTGTATATAATCGAGTCAAGAAAAATAATTTATTTGTTTTTTATACATATAATAGCTGACCCGGCAAGCTTCGTTCCGCCCAAAATGTAAAATGTATTTTTTTTTGTTATCAATAACTTCAAACATTCACGTTTTATGTTTATTAATTGATCTTCTAATTGATCCTTTACAATTTCCTTCTACTTCGTGTTTCATTTGTATGAGAGATTTAGTAATCTGATCGAAATATGATGTTTGACAAAGCTGCTGGTGAAGTCAACATTCTTTCAAGAAAAAATATCATATTAAATACATTTAAAAACATCCTCAAAATTTAACTTGATTGACTTTAACGATTTTTATTTAAAATTGTAACTCCAATTGCCGCATAAGTAAAAAAGATAGCAGTTTGGTATTTGATGACGATTCATATAGCAGTTCGAGAAAATTGATTTGTTTGATCTAAAAAATAAAGCTTATATTGAATAAATTGAAATACACATTTTTACTTATGAAATATGAAAAATTGGAAAATTTAATCTGTTCTTGAATTTATTATATGTAAATTACAACAGTCTTCTTCTTCTTTAATGGCGTTAACGTTCCCTGTGGAACTTTTGCCGTCTCAACGTGTTCATTAACTAGCGTCATTCATTAATACTTGGTTGAGATTTCGATGCCGAATAACACGCCTTAAATGTACTCTGGAGTGGCAAGCTCTAGAATACGCGTGACCACAGTGCAAGCCGGAAGAATTTTCTTTGACGAAAAATCCCCCGGCCAGAACGGGAATCGAACCCGAACACCCGGCATGATAGTGTGGGACGCTAACCACTCGGCCACGGGTGCACATTACAACAGTCACACATACTAATTAATATAGAATGCATTCTGAATTTCAATGCGTAATGTCGTAATATCTAGGTCTAAAGATAAAAATTGTGTCAAAAATTAAGAATAAAACATTATTCTATTTTTTTCAAATCTATTATATCTCGAGAACGGCTCTTGAAACTGTTAATTTCCATGTCGATTTGCATTCAGATTACGTTTTTAAAATTACTTTTCCTTAATGGTTACGAATACCAAATTTCATCAATTCCGAAAAGATGATATCCTCATTTTTATAAGCCCAACAAGAAATGAACTAGCCGAAAAAATCTGCTAACAAAAATATCCGAAAATTCCTCCGATGTTTTTTTTTGTATATTTTGTTCTGAGGTATAAACTTTTCGAATATTAAATTAAGTTTTTGAGTAATTTCTTCCAAGAGTGTATCTTTTTCCTGTAAAGTAAATTGACCTTCGAACAACTTTTTTGAACACTAAATTTTATTCAGACTGCTGAATGTTACGATTTTGTGGTCAATAACAGTCAATGACTGCGGATACGCTCTATAAAAAATCAGTCGCAGTTAATGTTGGCCAAATGACAATGAAAATTGTACTATTGGGTAGCTGGTTATGTAGAGTTTTAAAAAATTGGAGAGATCCGGGTTGAAATCGGTCTGGAAATAATCTATGGGTTAGGCGTAGGACTTTCCACGTTGCTCTCCTGCTACATTCAAATCATTTATTAATTCCATTGCAATTCATCTACAATGAGTTATACGGACTAATGAACCTTAAGTTTGCAACTTGAATTCATAAATCCAACCATTATCCGTGGAATGTATACAGCATTGTAATCATCAACGAACTAATTCAATGAAATGGCAACGTTTTGCGAGAGTAATTGCATTTTCATCTTCATGCTGCCCGAAATGAACTTGATTATACCAAACCATCACGAATGGATTTACCCGGAGGTGGGTGGCTGCGGCCAACAGATGAAAGCACCGGTTTCATTGCATTACGCAACTCTCCTCTTCGCTTGAGACAAACCGGCATGAAGAAACGGTGGAGAAAAATAAAGCACTATGACAAGTATGATAGCAGCAACACGCAACCATCATAAATAACCTTGCAGAGACGAAGGAGCATTTCTAAGACGAAGAAAATTGTCTTCAGAAATCAGATGGGGGTGGTGGTGGTTGTGCGATGATGCACTTTTATGTGCTGCTGAAGATGCGATGCGATGGCAATGCACTCCACGATAATCGTCTTTTGATGGGTGTATGTGGCTCTCAGCCGTTTACCAGGCTCTGCAGCTGAATGAGACAAATTGTTGCGCTGTTCAAATGTGCTCTTCACTGGTGTCTTTGTAAACTTGCTAAATATTAATGATATTTTGTTATTGTTGCTCGGGAAGGAAACTCATCGGGTTGGTGAGAACGATTCGGATGCGGTTCGTAGCGGTCCACATAAAAATCGAGCCGTCACGCAAGGCTGGGAATTGCGGAGCTATTTTCTGTGCTGGGAACCAGCAGATGCGGGTTAAAGTACTCATCGAAAAGAATTAGATGTCGTTAAAAAAAAAGAGGAGAGCGAGGTTTTTTAGCATTTGCTAAAATAATTATCTGCGTGTTGCTGATGAATACCGAAACGCATTTTTCTCCGTCCATTATCTAATCAAGATGGTTCAAAATCATTCGATTATCATCAATCAAAGTACCGTTTTGGGTTGATCCTACGCGACAATTCAACAGTTTTTGTTGTACTGGACATTGAAGCGCGAAAACGATGATCTCACCAGTGCCTCTAATTTACTTGCCAGCTGGTAGTAAAAAACACAAAAGTGGTTTCAAGGGTGGGTGCAAACTCGCGGATTATGATCACCCACACGCAGCCTCCAACACTTGCCGACACATTGGCACGAGACCATATTTGTCAACGCGACCCACCTTCAGTGGCGCAGAACAGAAATGCGTGAGCGCAAAAGTCCGCTCGGTTCCCTTGTTTCCTGCACCGACATTCACATGTTGGTTAACTAATTCATTGATCTGATTCGGCGAAAGATTGATTGGATTGTTTTACAAACGATAAGCCACGTGACGGAGAGTATAAAATCAACAGTGCGGGAGCTAAACTATCTCAATAGATAGTATATCGTTATGCAGCTTCTGCAGACCGCAGTTTTGAAGACCTGGATCAAATATTAGATAACTGGGCTAAAGGATAGTACGAAAAAGTTCACAGCAGAGGAAGTTATAACGGTTTACCCACATACTAATATTGGTTATCTCGATACATCAATGTGCTATCTGAAAAATTCACTCCTACAAACAACGCACTTCCGTACGAGTGAAGTTGAAAGAAAAAACTCAAACAAGCTGAAAAGTATGCCGGTGGAAGAAGTGTACAAAGTGAACAAAACCCAGAACCACAATATCCTCTACCGACAGGAGAAATAATGGTTGGATTACTTCAGTTCGCTTCATCGCACCACAAATCAATAAATTCATATCTGCGAGGCCCAAAATCGGGTTTTGTCAGCACCGAGACAACGTTTGCAGCAACCCATCGGTGCTTGGAAGCAATCAATTATTCATTGCGTGGAAAAACTTTGCTCTCCGCTTTTTTTCCCCTTGCTGCTCAAAAATCTACACGCATTCTGGCGCAATTTACTGTGTCGGTCCGGACCAAAGTAAGCAACAGAAAGCCGCTTCTGCAAAGCATTACCCCACCTAGACAATGCCTGACTTCCTAAACTTCCGAGAAAAAATGAAAAATATCAACAAAAAACCAACATCACAAGGCTCTGCTAAAAAACAAAACATAAAAAAAAATACAAACAAGCGGCTGCTGGAAGAAAGTAAGCTGTTTTCACGCTACACCTGCTGCCACGTCATCGCCGATGTCGTCGTCATTTTGCGTGACCTTGGCGCCACCACCCGCACTCTCCGCCGCACCGTCGTACACCGCACCATTCGCTGCAAATCCGGAACAAAACCCAACATAACGAACAACATGAATATCCATCAGCAGCGCGCATCGGATGAAAAAACGGCGAAAAAAATCAATTAATTAAATTAATTATATACCGCTGGCAGGATGCGGGGGAGGTGCGGATGGGTTCCGTCCGTTCGGGAATCAAACGATAATTAGCGATTCTTTTCGCCTGTCGAGTGTCGATGGCAGGTTTTTCTTCCGGTGTGTTACCGGCAAATGCTTCCGATGTAGAATAAATTTGAATATATGTTTTTTTCGGTCTTGGGAAGCTTTAGTTAAGCCTCTTAACGTTGTGCTAAGTATATAATGTATAGCTTTGTTGGATAATTGAAAACGGTTTACGGTTTTTTTTATTCAAAGTTTCGTTCCCACGAATTCATTTCCGCACTGGTGTTGAAGGTGTTTGATGTATACTGATGCCTACAAACGATTTCTACGAGATGCAGTTTGTCTTTTGCGGCCTACAGGTACTAATTAAGGGGTAGCGGGTTCAATTACTTTTATTAGTGGATCATTTTCCGCCACGTTGAGAATTACGCACTTTTGACGCAACGCTTCTATCGCTGAACTCTAGCTAGCAGACTCATGAGCACCTGTGTCGAAGTACATCGTTTTGAATTTCTTCTAAAGGAAGACGCAACATGAGTTTACCGGAATTCCCAATAACGTCGACTAATATATTTGTTATATTATATATTTTTTTGCTATTGCCTTAACACTAGAAAGACCGAAACTCAGTATATACCTATATTGCTCAAAAGCAGTCAAAATGACTGCTTTGTGAGAGAATATCTGATGTGTAAAGAAATTTATTTTAATTTAATTTTCAATATTTTTTAAATCATTCACAGTTACATAACAAGTTATTAGTGAATATGCACAATAAATAAATTATTTTACTTAAAAAATCATTTTTGGACTATTTATGTATTTTTTTTCGAAAATGAAAGTGGAAATCTTTTCATGTGTTTTTCATTACTTTTATAAATTTTCGCATATTCATGCTCAGAATCTTGAACAGCTACCCTTTTATTTAGTCCGCTTTTATATACTGTAAGAACACAATTCTCTGATTTACATAACAGAGTAGAAAAACGAGGCATGTTATCTTCCGTTTGATAAGCTAATTTGGATAGTTCTCTTTTGTTTCCTCTAATGGTTCCAACCAGTATTTTTTTTTGTCGATAATTTTGTCGCGAGTGACATGCTAGGGAAAATTGTCGTGATATTTCTTGAATATCTTGTAAATGGCTTGACAAGTTTCAGATCAACGTGTTCACTGAGAAGCGTTGATGATATTTCCCCAAATAAGAAAAACCATTCAAAATATTCATTCCAATTGTATGCCAAGTTTATTGAGTTTATTAGGCATATACTGTGAAAATCTGCATTTGGTTTTTGTCGAAAATAATTGCTTGTCAACTGTAATATTTTGCCCTGGTTGACAGCAAGCTGGACAAAGCTTATAAAAAAAAGCATATAAAATCCCAACAAATGCACATTATTTGAAATTCCTCAAGCAGTCAAAAAGACTGCTTTTGGGCTATATAGGTATAACACATATATTTCTCCGGAAATGAAGGAGAGGGGAGATAACTACAATTATCAATAAACACTGTTATATGTTTTGTAAAAAGTCACAACATTCTAAGAAACTGTGCCATTATACAGCCATTACATGCCAAACCGATATAGTGGTTCTCAGATTTTCGTCAAAAGTGGTAGTTTTGTTCTTTATCGCAAAATATTAGACCCGTATTTTTTTATTTTTTTGTTGAGGTGACCATTTCCATTTTTGGGTGGTCCGATAATGGCACAGTTTCTTAGAATGTTGTGACCAATTTTTCGCATTTTTGCCAAAAATTACTTTTTTCAAAAAATCATAACTTTCGAACCACTGGGCCGATTCAGATGTTCGATATATTAAATTAAAGCCAATTAGCTGATATTTTTTGGAAAAATACTACAGTTGCAGAAAATTGGAATTATGTTTTCGTTATTTCTGATTGTATTTGTTTTTCATAGTTTTCAGGGTCTCGGGACCAAAAATGCTATATTTTTTAATTTTTTTTTTCTGGAAAGTTGATGATTTTTCACATAACATATCTCGAAACCAGGGAGGCGTTTTTTTTCGTTTTTGAGTTATGATTTTTCAAAGTTAACCGATGGTCCGAAAAATCATTTTTTCCCCATTTTTTCCACTACAAAAAATCATAACTTTTGATCCACTGGATCGATTCAGATAATCGGCATATCAGATTAAAGCCAAAAAAAATATTACACTTTGAATAAAAATGGATTTTGTTTTCGTTATTATTGATTATACAGGTAATCTTCGATATAACGTACATTTCACTTTCAAAATTGTACGTTGTATCGAATTGTACGTTATATCGAAGCTTAATAAAGTACTCACAAACGTAGTCTATAATACATTATTGTGTTGCTGTTTTAGTACAGTTGATTAATAACTTCAATCAGAAGACGAAGCCAGCCTTTCTCATGATGTTTCCCTTCGTACTGTTGATTAAAGCTTGATTCATTTAGAATCCAGAATCACAAAACCAGCTGTATTTCGGGATTGGTTGAAGGTACAAAATTTGTTTTAGCATCACAATATAGATAATTAATTGTTCTATCAGAAAAAAAAAATATTGAAAAAAAAATTCCTTTATACTTTGAAAATGTGTACGTTATATCGAGGGTACGTTATATCGAAGTTTCCCTGTATTTGTTTTTACAGCATACATCGTTTCGGGACCACGGGAGTCATATTTTTTTATATTTTTTCCTGAAAGCTGAGTTTTTTTCACATAATATTTTCGAATACCAGAGAGGTGTTATTTTTCGTTTTTAAGTTATGATTTTTCAAAGTTAACATGTTTTCAGTTTTCGTTCAATATTTCTATGCGACTAGACTGGATATATGTGACTATAATCCAATTAATTGGCAAGTGAATTATATTTTTTTAAGGCTAGCTAGTAGGCTTTAAGTTGATATGTTGATCATTTGAATTGGTCCAGTAGTTCAAAACTAATACATTTTTGTAAAAAGTAATTTTTGGGAAAAAAGGAAAACATGATTTAGACCCATCGGTTAACTTTGAAAAATCATAACTCACAAACGAAAAAAAAACGCTTCCCTGGTTTCGAGATATGTTATGTGAAAAATTCCCAGCTTTTCAGAAAAAATATAAAAAAATATAGCACCTTTGGTCCCGAGACCATGAAAACTATAAAAAACAAATACGATCAATAATAACGAAAACGTAATTCAAATTCCCTGCAACCGTAGTATTTTTCCAAAAAAGACCAGCTAATTTAACTGAATATGTCGAACATCTGAATTGGTCCAGTGGTTCGAAAGTTATGAATTTTTGAAAAAAGTCATTTTTGGCAAAAATGCGGAACAAAAAGTTTTTCGGACCACCCTAAAATGGAAATGGCCATCGTAACAAAAAAATTAAAAATACGGGTCTAATAATTTGCGATAAAGAACAAAACTACCACTTTTGACGAAAATCTGAGAACCACTATATCGGTTTGGCACGGAATGGCTGTATATTAGGGTGCCAATGAAAACGGTCATCTCGAGTTTCAAAAAGTTACTCCATAAAAAATGTTCACCACCTCGAAAAAACACCATATGCAAAATATCAGCTCAACGGGCTTAAGGGAGAGTGACGCAAAGCAGTCAAAGTTTGAGTTTTTTGAAAATCGAAAAATCACCCTCCCCCGATTTCCGCTGATTTTCCGATTTTCAAAAAACTCAAATTTTAACGTCTGCGACACCAGTGAATGAAGTCCGAATGAGCTAATATTTTGCATAGGGTATATTATTGAAAAATCGAAATAACTATTATTATTGGCACCCTGAACCATACTTTTCGCTTCGCATGGCGAAAAAAAACGAAAAAAGTCCCAGAGTGCCGATTTTTAACAAAAAACAAATTTTCGAGATGACACTAGACGTTTCATGCAATTTTAAGACATTTGGCATCAAATTTTTTTTTTCGAAAAACCCCGATTTCCTTCACTCCCCCCTTGGGCGATTTTTCGATTTTCAAAAAACTCAAACTTTGACCGCTTTGCGCAACTCTCCCTTAAGTCCGAATGAGCTGAAATTTGGCATAGGGTGTTTTTTCGAGGTGGTGAACATTTTGTATAGGGTAACTTTTTGAAATTTTAGGGTCGATTTTTTCCCATACATTCATTGGCACCCTACTGTATATACATAACAGCTTTCCTAACTGAAATTGTAAAGCAGTCAAAATGACTCAAGTATTTTATGAGAACAATTCCACAGTCCGTAACTTATTCTAAAGCATCAATCATATTTTCAAACGCATGTTTGACATAATAAAATCAAACATAGCACTGGCACTGCTAAACACATCTAAACATAATCTAATGGATTATTGAAACCATAATAGGTTCTATGGCGAATGCAGTGATGTTTAGCAGTTTTCTTTGTTTCAATCGAAAGTAATTTTTTTAGGAACAATTGTGATAGGGAAGAAACGCTGAAGTTAACGAACGTTCTCCGGATGACCAGATAAGAGTACAAACACGAAGTAATCCAGTACGGAAAACCCAAGTGTCCATGTTTCGCAACAGCGATATCAGAGAGACTTTGTCAAACGCTTTGAGGTAGTCGAAATTAGGATTTGGCGATGATGGATCTATTTTCAGGAGATTGATCTTTTCCATTTCGATTTCGATTTTTTGGATCAATTCATTGTACCCGAAAAATCGTGGAGATCAAGTTTTTTTTCGATTTATTTGATCTTAGAGTTTTTTTTCCAGTGTACATCGATTTTAACCTAACCACCTGTCAAATTTTATAAACATAATGTCAGCATTTGGACAGTTTTCGAGGATGTCAAATTAGTGATCGTGAATGGGATTGTGTGATCTTGGATCGATATTTGGAAGATCCTCCCCGACTGCAGATTTTCCGGATAGATTCTTCCTACTCCAAAAAAATCGCGAAAATTGACGTTTCCGTATTTCGTATCGTAGAAGAAAATGTTTTCCTGTGAACATTGATATTGATCTCATCAAATACCACTTGACAAATTTCATAAACATTGGATCCCTTTCAAGGTTGTTGAATTAGCGATCACAAATTTAAGAGAAGCAGTTTCGTACGTTTGGTCATTACACAACAAGTGGCCTCAAGTTATATTTACACCATCACATTCACTAGGCTAATAGTGAAAATTATGACGAGATGAGATGGTGACATCAAGTCCAGCTGAAGCATTCTTTTCTAGAACTGGGACTACTACCAAACTTATTCAGCAAGCGGTAAATATTATAATAATTAGTGTTAGTGGGAATAACGAAAAATTTAGAGAAAATAGGTTAAATTAGGGTCAGGTGTTTTTAGTGATTAAATAACGCTAAGTAAAAATTTTCATTAAATTTTAGCAAATTGAAGGCAGTTTTTGGAACTTCTAATTTGATAGTGAATAGTTTGGGTCACCACCAGACGTCAACACTCTAGAGGAGATGTGTCTGAAACGCGCCTGCCGGGCAATTCGACCCGCCTGATTTTCTCGTAAACCAGCAAGAATAGAAATGCAATGAATATAGGCAATCGTGCTAGTCAATGATTGAATCCTACCATGCAAGTTTTACATTTGTAACATGCTTTAAAAAATAAGATAAATAATTTTCGTTGGAAGCGATTTTCAATGTAATTTTCCACATCATTTCTATAAGGTTTTTGTTGCTCGCAACCGATTCAGATGCGATAACTGTGGGTCATATTTATTGAGTCGAGTTCCCAGTGAATATCTCAAATGACGAAAATGGTAAGAAAGGATTCTTTTCTTTCTTAATTTGATATCAGCTTACCATCGGGCAGTATGGCATACCCTCGATCGGGGCAATTTGCTCGCTTTCGGCCGTAAACATTCTCACGAGAGAAATAGCTTGTATGTAAGTGATGCCAGATGTTTTTTTTTACAAATATCTCTGCATGGCACGAATAAATGTCTTCAAATGTAATCATAATGAACAAAAATGAGCAAACCATCACGATATTTCTAAATCATGTTCGATAAATCACACAAACAATTGTTATCACATACTTTGAAATGACCTCAGTATGTTTTCACAAAATTAAATGTCTTGAAAACGAAAACATGTCTTCACATCTGGCATCTATATTATGTGCTCAGAGAATGCAGGAGAACAAGAGCGCGGACTTGAAATTAATGCACGAATACTGGGAGAATACGCTCACCGGAGGAACGGTTTCTTCTCTTCGCTGGTGGGCATGAAAGGAATAGATTGATGGAATCTCTCATTCATATAAGCTGTTTCTCTGAGCTTTCTAGTCTCTGAGAGAAACAACTCATGGGCATATTATACTTCTGCTGGGCCATTTAACACCGTATGATTGAAAATTTAGAATTTGGGTGCCTTACAAAATAAAATTCGTAGCACTATTGTTATTCAGTATCTAAAATACAGAACGATTACAGATGACTGAGGGTTAACTAATCTACGTACTGACGTAGTTGTTACCTTAAGTTTTAAGAGCACGATCAAGATAAATCCATTCTCGCTTAGGGGGTGCGTATTACACACTTCTTCTATACATTTGTCATCGCGGATTAGCACAATGCAGCATTCTGTAATTCGATCGAATTAAATTCAATCAGGTTGTGCAAATATGGCAACCTTGCAACACAATTTTAGATTACCGACATGGCGGTTCACTTCAACACTTTTAAAATAAAAAATTTTTCATATCAAATATGTTTTCTATGTATTAGAGTAACACATTTTCGGCAAGTGGAAAAAGAATCTTGAACTAAAATTACGTTTGATAATGATTTTATAAGGGGGTCTCCGTAGCCACATTGGTTGCGCGTTCGCTTAGTAAGCTATCGATCGTGGGTTCAAAACTCAGGACCCTCATTGACCATCTTTGTGTTGTTACAGAATAGCTACGTCCACGCAACAATCATCAGCGATGGAGATCGATCCACGGTCGAAATAAGATCGATTAATCCATGCAACTGCTTGCTCTGCAAGACACATCGGGCTGCTGTTCTATAAATAACTCAACAATGATCAATCAACTGTCTCCGCTGTCCGGTGGTCCAACTGGATAATGGAAGAACAGAAAGAATACTCTTACGCCTAAATGGCTACTGTGTGAATGTACCATATGTAATGGTATAGAAGGAATACTGGCGAACGGCAACTGTGTAATGTGCTAATTATAGATATGATAACCATGTGACATGTACACGATTAAAATTCGGCTCTGTTACAGCTGAAATGCTAATAAGCCTTAAATAAATAAATGGGATAAAAAAAAATTATTTTATATTTTTGATCAAATTTAGGGAAATGCTGGGAAAATAATAGAAAAAAAAGTTAAACTGTATTTGGGCCTGGCAATGTGATAAAGAGTAAATAGTTTCACGGATACGGATAAGTGATTTTGACGTTTGTTTTGCGTCAATGCCACTTTTACATATGCCGATTAGGTTTGAATCTTGGCTGGATTGTAAAATGCAGAAGTTGATCTCCATCTGATTGCAAAGCTTCAAATCTTTTAATATTTAGCTTTTAGCTTTTTGATGTTGTTTGTAAACAATTTTATTTTAAACCGTTCCATTTGGAAACAAAAGGAGAAGTGAAAAAATCAAGCACCGTTTTATCTCAATTCCCGTATACTTACGCCATCAATTGAACAGTGTCTCATTACATAGAATAGTACTTTTTCGCGAAATTAATTTGTTTCTGGATACAATGGAGCCCTCTTTTTCATTTGACTACAATAAATTAGATTTACAAATACATAATCATTATGAAACTGAAAATAAGTTTAATCACATTGACGCTATATTTTCTATTTTTTTATTCTTGCAAGCTGAGTTTTTTTACATAAGATATTCAAAAATCAGAGATGTGTTTTTTTCGTGTTTTAGTTATGATTTTCCAAATTTAAGATGTTCGGGTTGCGGTAGCTCGTTGGACAGAAAAGAGGAACATGAAATTTTTTTGTGTAATTTTCCAAAGAAGATCAGCTTTAAAGAAACGGAACTACCAACAACACAAACAAACAATACAAACTACCAAACTACCAATTTTCTGAGAACCGCCATACAGGTTTGGCATGGAATGGCTGTATAGTTCAAATCAGACAAAGACATGGCGAAATTCTTAAAACGCTCTATAATTTGTTCCTAGACATCTAACTCCTATATTTTCTAATTCCGTTGCAATATAATTTTAAACAATTTCTGGTAATTAGAATCTTCATATACCACGACTTTTTCTTTATTGTACTTATAACAGAAAATTAACCTTTACGTTACATTACATTTTTGAAATAAGTCATACTTGAAATATAAAATTTTTTTTTCAACTGTTTTTTAAACCAATATTGTACATAATCGAATCATATATAATCGAGTCAGTATATAATCGAGTCCGACCTGTTACTGCAAGAACCCGGTTTTGTGGTTTTAGTTGAAAACCTGATTAAGAAAATAAATTTTACTCTCGTTGGTTTGCGCCTGCGATCGACGTTTTGCAAGGAAAGAGCTTACAAGCATTTGTTAACAAATGGTATTTTTATATTGTTGCTTCAGAATTGGATTGTTCTTGTACCCCAATTTGTTAATTATTGCTGTATTTGCCTGAAAATAGTGTGTACAAACGTCTTCTGTTCGGAATTTGAATCATGCATCGAAACTTGAATACTAATTTAACGAAGATACTCGCATAGAAGATCTTCTTTTGGAAGCGATCTGGCGTAGTGATAACATCCGTACCTCTCACGCAAAGGTCACGAGCTCAGTTCTCACTCCCGACATTCTTCCAAAAATGGAAGTAAAAGTGACGAACCAGCCAAATGCGCTGAAAGTCGCGATAATAGAGAAAAAAAAGATCTTCTTTTGTAACCATTTATAGTAGATTCTTACCTTTTCTAGTACATAAAACAGCAAACAAAAATAGTTTAAACAACCACAGACTGAAAAATTAACGATGTTTGTTTTTTTACGAAATTTGCAAATGCAAACATTTTAGCACTGGTTTTGACTGTCACTTTTTTGCAAATGTTTTATAGGCTTTATGGGCTTATACGATGTATCGATACATGTAAATTAAATTGAAATGAAGCCTATACACCTAATAATAAATAAAAGTTTAGTAAATTTACATTTAAAAATGAAGAGTTAGGAATTTGAGACAAAACGGTACATAAGTACGCTGATTACAGTTTTCATACTCGATCATTTGAATAGCTTTTAGATCCATTGGTCGCATTGCCAGTGTGACCAGATCAACAGAGTCGAAAGTATTAGCAATATTGGAAATTACACACTCGACAAAAAAAAGGGGAACAGAGAAAAAAATCCGATTTCATAACTATACACATGGCATAGTTCTGAATGCACCCGGGGAAGACATATTGCATATCTGAAACTAAAATGCCAACAGTGAATCAACCTGTTCAAGGAATAACCGGAACATGGTAAACTCTTACCAGGAGATCTCACAGATTTGAACAAAAAAACAATACTATCGGGTCCACTGGCTTTGGCATCTTCAATGAAAATTCCAGTGCCTCTTTCAAACTCAAAGATCCTTGTTCCGTGTATGTTGCTGAACTGGGTGCGATATACTACGCACTGGGGATCATTGAAACATTGCCCATCGACCATTATTTTATTTTTTCAGACAGTCTCAGCTCATTAGAGGCAATCCGCTCAATGAAGGTTGATAAACGCTCATCTTATTTCCTAACAAGAATAAGACAACTATTGAGTGTTTTGGTCGAAAAATTATTCAAGATTACCTTAGCATGGGTTCCCTCTCATTGCTCGATTCCGGGGAATGAGAAAGCGGACTCGCTAGCTAAGGTGGGCGCTTTAGAAGGCACTCTTTTTGAAAGGCAAATTGCTTATAATGAATTTTTCCACATTCCTCGTCAGTATACGCTCGTAAGTTGGCAGCGCATGTGGAGTGGTGATGAGTTCGGTCGTTGGTTACACACGATTATCCCTAAGGTCTCGACGAGGGCATGGTTCAAGGGATTGAATGTAGGTCGTGATTTCATTCGCGTGATATCTCGGCTTATGTCCAATCACTACAACCTAAACGCGCATCTCTATCGCATTGGGCTCGCAGCAAACAATCTTTGTGATTGTGGCGATGGCTACCAGGACATCGAGCATGTTGTCTGGTCGTGTATCCGGTTCCATGCTGCTCGCTCTCAGCTCTCTAGAGCACTAAGAGCACAAGGCAGACAATCGGATATCCCCGTCCGGGATATCTTAGGTAGCCGTGATCCTGATCTTCTGCTTCATCTATACCTGTTCCTCAGAAACGCCGATGTCAACGTTTAATGATGTTTCCTTCGTTGTGTCCCTGTTTTATATCCCTCCTATCCGATCTATAAACTTTTACTTAGTCGCGGCAATGCATACACACACTCTTTACAGATACACGGGCCGAAGGTTGTGCAGTCCACTGATGATTCAACAAGAGCCAAAGGTTGTACCGCTCAAGACAACTCTACACGAGCTGATGATTGCGCCGTCTAGTGACCATTCTATCCTGGATTCCTCGAGTCGAGAAGATGCACCACGCTAGATATGGGGTACATACTAGGGGGGCGTTGCTGATTAATGGTCAGCTGCATCCCAATAGGAAGTATCCCGTGTCGGGCACACGTTACGTCCCAATTACGAAAACACTAGTAATACTAACCTCGAGCCAACCGCGAGTAATCGGTTACATATTACTAACATAGATAATAAGAAAAATTGTATTGAACTCCCGGCCCCGTGAGGCTAACGCCATATGAGCCTTTATAAAAATATATATTTTGGAAAAAAAAACAATACTATGGGTCCTAGAGTACGGTAGCTTTTGATTCCGATTGTCAGTCAAGTCCTATATATATATATATATATATATATATATATATATATATATATATATATATATATATATATATATATATATATATATATATATATATATATATATATATATATATATATATATATATATATATATATATATATATATATATATATATATATATATATATATATATATATATATATATATATATATATATATATATATATATATATATATATATATAGCGCATATAAACTAATGATCATAATAATGGTAATAATGGTAATTGCAACAACAAAAAATGAATATGTACATGCTATTGCAGGCCATATGCGTTCCGATCTTTTCAGCGATGTTTCGGGAAGTAAAACGTTGTTTATTAATGGGTTTTACATTAATAGGTTTTACAATAATTGTAATATACCGTTCTGAATCATATTTCGGACGATTAAGGCATATGATGCAGAAAACAGATCAGGTATTATTTGGTTGATATTTCTAATAAAATAGTTCAATATGCTTTTAAGCTTTCTACTTTGGTACCTATTTGATTGAAAGCATTAAAAAATCATCGAATAAAATGCTTTTCAAATCGAGCATCAAACTTCGGACACCATTTATTTAAAAAAAAATCAAATTTCGGACAGATTGAATTCAAATTTCGGACACTTTATTTTGTAATTTTTTGAACGAAAATTACATTACACTTGATTATATTTTATAGTCAACTGCGAAACACTTACCAAGCAATCACAGTAACCTGATAACGATGATGAGAACTGATGAAACACGAGAGAAATTTAAATATTGGTGAAGGGGTAAATTCTACGTGCTCACGCTAAGCAAACGTCAAACACAAACGATTATGAGTGGATTTTGGATTTTGGATGGATTTTTTCCTATTATGTAATAATTCAAATGTAATTCTTAAATGAAGTGATAGTGAAACCAAGGGATTACTCTAACGAAGCAATTGTGATATTATTTTATAGTTATATCATCAGTGCATCAAGCAATTCAAGACATTAGAACAAAGTGTCTGAAATATGATGTTGTCCGAACTATTTTTCAGAACGGTATCACGTTTTGGAGAAAATAGAATTTCTGCCTATTGAACACTTTTTTTTTATCTATTCAGATACCTCAGTTCAAATGAAGTTATCCGATCAAAGCACTCATGTTATTTTGAGAACTCGCCTTGAAGATTCTGGGTAGGCTATTCGAAAAAGCTAATAGGATTATTCTGGGTTCCAGGCAAGAGCCTCAGACGGTACTTGAGCTGCGAATTAGCCAACACGTATTTTTCTGTGCAATTAGAGCAAAGATAACATGAGTTGCATAAAATTATTCCTAAGGCATGAGTCAACCTCAAACGCATAATTCAAATGGTTTAATAGCTGTAAATGATAGGTTATGAGAAATTTAGTTCGATTAGTAAACATTTAAAAAAGGGTTTCATAATGATCTGTGAGCCAATTAATATAAAAATCGTATATAAATTACAATGCAATATCCGCTCGAGTATATTATTAATGCTTCTGTTGTTAAGCAATTCAAGTGGGAAATACACATAGTAGTACATCGCCGAAAAGCTTTGCCTTCAGGACTTATTCTATTGAGCATTGGTTACTCAACGTTCCTCTCAATACGGACGAGACGATCGAATGGCGTTGTTGTGATCAAACCCCAAGGCCAATGCTTAGCGAAGAAGCATAAACATTCATAATTCATCGATCTGCATCCGGTCAATACCCTCATATTTTGTGAAACGAATAGACCCATTTGTCTGAAACAAATCGTTTACGTCGCGTGTTTATTACACCCTACGGAAACTAATAACATGGATTGCACAAATCTGTGCACATGACCCAAAACGATTTCTTTGTCGTAATTTGTCATCGAATGGAAACGGGGCAGGAAATAATACGACCGAAAATGGCAAACGCTATCCGGCTTCGAACGTTTGGCGGCAGCCGAAAATGATGGCCTGTAAATTAACGGTGATGAGAAACTTTCGCTGAGAGATAGATAAGATATTTGTTCGAAACATGTGAAGAATACAAACTTCAGTAAGCGTTCACAGGGGTCCGCTCTCTGGATGCTGCTCAATTAACAAACACAGAATTGACTCATTAGGAAATAATGACCCACCTTTGCTTACACGAGGCTGAATGTCTGGACGCGTAATTAAACCACCGTAAATTCCGCGTAATGAAGGTAAGCATTCAACCAACCAACAGATCGGTAGCGTTTTACGTCCTCTACCGCTTCAGTGGAATGTTATGGCCGATAATCGACGCACGAACCTTCGATACCCTTTCGCTACAATTATTCCAACAGCGCAAGAAAGTGAAAGCAATGCCGCCTCGCGGACACAGGTTCTAGATTTTCAACGACGACTCTTCTCAGCAATGTCAATCCACACAAAACAACGCACCGTCATTTCACAGAAGCACTCAAGCAGTGCCCTAATCTATTTTCCAAACAAACATCAACAAATATCAATCTTCAATTCCCATCATCGGAAGCATATGTTTTCTACTCGCACTTCCACTCGATGGATTCCACAGAGAAAACTTTCAGCTTCACTTTCGCTTCGTACCGTTGCTTATGGTAGCGAGACGACACGCGTATGGCCCCGTCACTTGCTGGCTGCTCTCCAAAATCGAATCGATTATTATTACGACCCGAATCGATTGTTTCGCTGTAAACAAAACAAACGCGCACTGAAAAAGGGATCACACGCACCACACTTTGCGCTATACGCCTCACTGAGCATCCGCCAGAAATCCAACTAACGCAACGCGACTCGCGCGGGATCCACGAGCGCATCCATCGCGCACACACATTGGAAGTGCGGATGTCGGCGAGCTGAGCGGGAGATACAGAGAGAGAGAACACAACAAAAGGTGTGTAAACAAAGCTCTGCGCTTGCTTTGAGATAACGTTTCCTCACGCTGCGCAGCAGAGGCTGCTGTCCGCAAGAGAATGCCGCAGTTCTCCAATTTGCGATGGACACCGATCTCCGAGCAGATATCTTGATATCTCTCCGATCCACGTGGGAATCATTGAGCCGACGGCGGGAAGTCGCTAATTTGCCAGTGACTCTCTTTCTGTTTTTTTTTCTTTGCAGTTGGTTTGTCGGAATGCTATTCGGTGGCTGGGTTTACCAACAGATCGATTTTCATGAATGGAATCGTTGGTGCCGTTAGTTTGTTACCGATGCCGGATGAAAGTTTTGGGACGGCATGCATATGTTAGTGGAAATCATGGAATTGTACCTCTCATCATATGTTATTGCTTGCCAAACACTTTGATTGTTTTCCAGCAAGTATATGCGTTTGTATTGAATTGAACCAATGGCATTTGATGCGTAGTATATTTTTCAAAATATTTGAATACTACTTTTTCTTCTTTCTTTTCAAGAGGCTTTAATCTTTGCAGTTCATTCGTCAATAAATTTAATGCAAAAATGATACAGGTGGAGTATCAACTAATCTTCTGAGTAACTTAAATGTCGATCATTCTTGTAATCGGTTTTGTACCACTTGTCCAAAACTTTATTGGATACAGTTCGAGAGTCGAGAGGCGATCACATAGATAATATACATGTTTAAAATTATCAAGAGACCAGCGCACCCAGGTTTTTTACGTGTTTTGTTTTTTGCGCGGTTTTTTTTAACGAGTAACGAGTAACGAGTTTTTTACGCGGATTTTCCAATTAACGCGGTACCCGTGCAAAAAAAAGACCAGTGCAATATAACATCTCTCCCTCAGCTCACATTTATCTCTTATACTCTCTCAGAACATATTACGGTAATTAGTGCTTGTGACGGAGCTTGGCGCTTATGGGGAAATTAGTGCCGCATCTTATCACGATTCATACGTGGATTTTAGGTGTTGGGTAACGGGGATCTCACCGGGCGGTACATAGGGACAGGGTTTTTACGGACAGCGATTCGTGAATGTCTTTCCCTGTCTACTTAGCTCTGAACGGTCCAACAGTGATACTGCACGTGCATCGGCAGAAGAGTGTACAAATTACTAGGGAATCAATCTTCCAGCAACAGCAGATGACTTCATTCGTGAGAAAAACCGAACTATAGGTTCCAGTAACCAACGAAATAGCAGGAAGAAACTACAGGTTTTCGGAAGCGAGCAACACTTAACTTTTTACATCCGTTTTACGTAAGGATAGTCCCAATTTTACGCGGATTCTCCAATCAACGCGGTTTTTTACGCGGATTTGCCAATTAACGCGGTTTTTTTTTAAAAGGAAGGGTAGGGCGGGGATAGTTGGTCGTAGGGGTAAGATGGTCAGTGACGATATCTTGGAATCTGAGCGTCCAAAAAATCAGCGATTTATGGATGAAAAATAGCGAATTGCTGATGCAATGAAATAAGCAATTTGGAAAAAAAAATTTACGTAGGTTAAAAAATACGAACATGATTCCGATTTTTCCAAAAATCATTCACTGTTTCCGTTTTCTAAAATTTGTTCTGAAAATGGTAAATAATCATGAAAAAATCGGTTATAACGCAAAACAAAAGTTTGTTGTATGTACAGGGTTTTCCAACTTTAAATTCCGAAAGTAAATTGAAATAAAACACACTTAGAATTCGAATTTCGATGAAACTTTTATTTCAAATTAAAGTTTGGTTTATGCCATTATGTGTGAAATACAACATCATTCAAATGTCCACCTAGGGCTTCCTCGCACACCTTGATCCGGAACAGGTAATTTTCGTCGACTTTTCGGCACATATGTGGCGGTATCTCGGTCATAACTTCACGAATGTTGTCTTTCAAATGTTCAAGAGTTTGCGGAGTGTTGGCATAGACACGGTCTTTCGCATAACCCCACAAAAAAAGTCTAGCGGGTTCAAATCGCATGATCTGGACGGCATCACCAAAACGCGAAATTATGCGTCCCTCAAATTTCGTTCGCAATATGGCCATGTTCGGTCGTGTTGTGTGGCACGTGGCGCCGTCCTGCTGAAACCACATTGTCATCCGTATCCATATCTTCAATTTGTGGCAAAAAAAATGGATTAACATGCGGCCATAGCGCTCACCATTCACAGTTACCGTCTCGCCGTCCTCATTTTCAAAGAAATACGGCCCGATGACTCCACCAGACCATAATGCGCACCAAACAGTGACTTTTGGCGGATGTAATGGCCTCTCAACAATCACGTGTGGGTTTTCTGAGCCCCATATTTTGGGAAATTTTGGGTGTTCACATTTTGGGAAATTTTGGGTGTTCACATAACCGAGCTCGAAATGTGCTCCATCGCTGAAGAAAATTTGATACGAAAATTCAGCATTTTGCTGCTGTTGTTCGTTCACCCAATCGACGTATACCCGACGCATTCCATGGTCACCACGCTCTAATTTTTGTACCAGTTGGACTTTATATGGATGTAGGTGCAAGTCCAAATGCAAAATTCGCCACAATGATGTGTTTGACAAGCCCAATTGCTGAGCACGCCGTGGAATCGAAACATTCGGGTCATCCTCCACACTGGCAGCAACAGCAGCAATATTTTCGGCCGAACGCACATTACGATGATGCACAGGTTTCATAATATCCGCTACGGATCCAGTTTGTTCGAATTTACGTTCAAATTTTAATGGAAATCGCTTATAAAATTATTTTTATTGAATTTTCATGAATATTCTTTTTCATATATAGAGGGGCTAGATGGTCACGAGAATTGCTCGTTTGAGAGCAACGCATATAAATTTTACAGGTATGCCGCGTTTTAACAGATATAGAAAGCATATGTTTTACTGCTAAACCCAGTATATTTGAAACTAAACAACCTGATACTAACCACCGCACAAACCACTTGAAATATAATTGATATTTTTTTTTTAATTTTTTGCTTCAAAATTTCATTTAATATAATAAACGCTGACATTGGATATCAACAACTCATAATAATGTATCAAGTAATGTAGCATACCTGGAGGTTATTTCAATATACTTTGAGGTGAACGGTACAAATGTCATCAAAACAAATACAAGCAAGAAACCGGCTGTGCACCGTAAGGATGCCAGGTGTTTTTTTTAAATGTCTTCACATGGTACGAGAAAATGTCTTCTAATGTCTTCACCATTATATCGGAGGAATGTTCTTGCACAAAAACGAAACTATGATAACTCTATTCGTTTATTTTAGCTTTGAAGTTTTGGTTGTAATTCAAATCATATCCATAAAACTAATTGTTGAAATGGTATGTAACCGGGAAACCTTCGATTTGTGAAGTGGTTGTTTGAAAGATCTAGATATTAATTGTATAGTATAGGCTCAAAATAATATAAATGCAATGTCACAATCATTCGAATTTTAGAGTGCAAAAGAACTAATGACTTCTAGAGACAGTATGTATTCAGACCGCTTCGATCGCTGAGACTAAAGCCCTACTTTTTTGACGATATATTCGGTCAATAGTTAGAATTTCATGGAAATAATATCTTTTGAAAATCCACGTACGCTATCATACTGAAATGTCTTCACATATTTCATAATATCTTCAAAATGTATGTACAAAATCAAATGTTTTTAAAAAGAAGATATGTCTTCAAATCTGGCATCTCTGGTGTGCCAAAAAGTGGAAAAAAGACGAAGTCGCTAGAAAAGATTGGCTGACTAATTTTCTTTGACGATGAGAATTTGAAATTTTCAAGAGAGGCGAATGAACTGCAAAATTTGAAGCCTCTCAAAAACGAAGAATGGAATGGAAATTTTCATTAATTTGTTCTTTACTTGACTATAGGTATTTGTTAACTGTTTCCATTTAGATTTTATTGATTAATTTATAATGAAAGAAACTTCTAATGCAAAAACGCTTATCATTTGCTCAAAAAGAACATGCCTATTATTGACCAACTTACCCCGTGTGTGGGGTTAGCTGGCCAATTTATTCTGAAATATAAAAACGTTAAATAAAAGAAAAATGACAAATAAATGATTCTCTGCTTATTTTTCATTGAAAGGGTAAATGGTAAGCTTCATTGTGGTACATAACATTCTTACGTAAAACTCCGTACTACATAGTTATAGCCAAATTTATTCAAAAATGACGAACTAGCCCCGCCCTACCCTACATATCTCCCGCGTAAAAAAATTCTGGGTGTATTTAGAAAAACCAAGCGAACTGGATCTGTTGCAGGCATGAATATCTATCAAAAGATAACAGTAAAAATAGGCACAAACTGCGAAAAAAAACAAACAATGTTCCTATCCATATTGAGTATTCTGCCAGTGTTCATTATTAACATTCGTCCAGGTCCACCAAATGCGCGCGGGACTCAAACTTTCGTAGACAACGCTCGTTTTTTTTTAACAATCTACAATTTTAACAAATTTAACAATACAAAAAGTTTCTTGCAGTTCAATATTTAAGGTGGGGGTTGTAGTGATCGATATCTATCTATCAGTACATCCATATCTCGTTGTCTCGTTGTCAAATGGTATGATGACCACTTCATTCGAATGATAAAGTATCTACGCGTTATATGCTTGTGCCAAAATGTGCACAAGCATATGAATTGTTAATCCGAAAACTTGTTTCAATAGCTTAAAAAATGCTTCGAAAACAGGCTGTTGAAATCACACAAATCTGTATATAAGCTGGCGACCGCTCGGAAATCCATTTAGTTGTGATTGTATAGTGACGGGAAGATGGTTCGCTCGTCTAAACGCTATGCTCCCCCAATCTCATTTCTTTTCTGCAACCGAGCCGAACGGAGCCGAATACTAGGAAAAAAAATAATAGAAATACTAGAAGGATCTGAGAAACTTGACGTAGGACTTTGAGGACAAATGGTTTTGAATTGAGCTTTTATAACTGTTCTGAAATCCATAAATTTAACTCATTAAAACTCCAAATGGTGGCCCTAGACAAACCGTTTGGTTTATTAACTGAATCGAATTTCATACAGTTTGAAATGTTATATTGGTAGAAAGAATTCGGAAGCATTTATTATAAATAATTTATTTTTTCATAAGGAAACTGTTGAAAACAAATCAGATAGATATACACAAAAGACTCGAAATTCTCTGTTTTTAATGTACTGATGTGCATAAATGAACATAAAAATCCTTATTAACCAAATCGTTCCTGCAGATAAATCTAGCGAACGGTCGTTCTTTTTCTTTCATTTATTTAATTTAGATGAATACGATACGAAAACATCATATTACAGTGCATCCTTAAATTGAGGTGTAAATAACTAGCTTGCCTCAGTGTTATTATACTTGTCATATATCACCAGGTGATGCAGATTCGATTTCTTGTGATAGGGACCCGGTGCTGGTTAACTTGTCAGAGTAGCACATTCGGAATGTGAGGAACTATCTCATCAACCGTTCGTTTCGAGTAAAACCTTCAGGGACCTTTCCAGAGCTAAAAGTGGTATCAGCAGGTGTGCAACAAAGTAGTCTACTTGGCACAATCATGTTAAGTTTGTACACCTCAAACATCATGCATCTTTCAACTTTCTCATACTATCCTTTTCTTTCCTAATGCTGCTGGTACCTAGGGCGAATTTGATCAATACAATGAAAGCCTGAAGAGAAACATTGCGTTGCAAGCCCCACTTCTGTGTAATTCCACAGTCAGTCAATTCTTATAAGTGCCCCCGCAGATTGCATACTTTTTATCAGCCGATAGCACGGTTGGTTTCTTAATCTTTACGGAGAGGTATGAAAGTTATATAGCTTCCGAGCAGAATAGCATAAAACATAATTTTATTCACTAATTGAACTTATAATTACAAAGTCACACTAAGAACTAAACTGTTTTTGGATATCGAACACTTTATAAAGTCTAGAGACTGTTGACTTCGCATTCTTTCAAGTGGCGTGATACGCGTGCAAGGTTTCCATGTCTGGCGAAATCACGTGCACATCATCATTTAGCCTGGCGCGCATGCATTGGGCCAAGCTTGGTTGCATGTGGGCTCAGATGAGTGTGTAAGAAGGAATCTTCATAAAGATACCAGTATTTAAAAAATAATAAAAACCAACTAAATTTACTAAATTTATTTGCCGAGAGAGAGGTTGAGCTTATTGGTGGTTGGTGACTTTCCGATCGTTCGTTCAATTTTCGCAAATTCGTGCATTGTTTTTGGATTGAAAATAGCATCAAAGTACAACACATTACAATCCGGATGGGTAGACGGTATTTTCTAGCAGTGAGAGCTGTGTTCTTCGATTGAAAACTGAAGATGAAAATTCGTTCCACTGCGGATGGTATAGCTGCTGCCACCACAACACAATCGATTTCGGGTTTTCTGTTGTCGTTCTGTTAAAGTGAAAAGGTGAATCATTGGTCCGTATTTGTTTAAAGATGAAGATGAGAACAACTTTACTGTCAATTATGATCGCTATCGTGTATTGGTTACCAACTTTTTATTGTCCACAATACACGAACTAAATCTGCCACACAGCAAACGAAATTATGGACGTATTGCACAATGAATTTGGTGAGAAATTCATCTCTCGTTTTGGACCAGTGAATTGACCGCCTAGATAGTGGAATATTTTTCTGAGGGTAAATCTGAAATATTTTGTCCATGCCAATAAACCAGCATAGATTCAAGGACTATAAGATAACGTCATAAGTGTTATCGGTGAGCTAGCAACCGGTATTATCGAAAAAGTAACTCAAAATTTCTTCACACATGGATCACTCAGAACGTAACCGTTTACATTACAACATTTTCATGAAATATTCTTTAAAAAATTTAAGGATTAATTTTTAACCCCAATAATGCATTTTATGTTTTTTTACAGTCTTCCTGTGTTTATTTCGGTAAATTAAAAATAAAACAGATTTCGCTTTATATTTGTTGAAAATACGTATGAACAAAGGGTGAGTTTCTGTCAAGTCATGTGTGTGTCGAGGAAAAAAAGAGAATATGTCATAATTTTTTTAATTCCATTGCCAAACAGTACACTGGAGTTGCTTTTTTCGCGGGGGATACGGGCTGCGTAAATTCCGAAATCCGCGTAAAAAAGTCGCATTAAAAGCGACTTCAGTGTATGTATTCATTTTTGTCAGACAGAATTATAGCAATAACTGGTTTCATCAATTTTTAAATAAACGTAATCTCGATGACACTTTGGTTTGGCAACAATTATGGCTGAGTAGCGTATGTCAATTGTTGACATTCGACAAGTTTCAATTGACTTTTATTGCATATTTTCTGAGTTGATCATTTTGAATCAGCATGGAGTGAGCAAGGAGAAGGAGGTGATTGTTGCTCAGGGCCCATTCCTATCCAGTGACGATGGTGATGATGATGATGATGATGATGATGGGGCTTGAAATTAATATCAATTAAGTGCGCGCATTCCAATTTTGTACAGTGCAGAGGGCCTTCAATGGAAAGTGGAACGCGGTCGGGATATGAATTAATATTAATTAGTGGTCGACGCTGACGATACGCTGGTGGTTACGAAGGCGGTCGCTTTTGTGTTGGGGGGCCATTCGGATTTGGCCGAGTGCGCCTAACAAGCTGATAATGAAGATAATGGCTTACTGAAAATGTACACAAATTGTGGTGGTCGTATTGTATTGATCTTCATGGCGCAATTAGGAGTAAATTCAGTGCTATTCTGATGTCTGTATATTCCCAGGAAACCGCTTAATCTAAAGTCTATTTCATCGCTGCCTTCCTTTGACCCGGGAGCTGAGAAGCACAAACGTTGTAATGAAATTAATTTGTTTGCCTGCAATCAGCTTAGCTGTTTGTCGAGTGAAATCACTTTTTCGCCAGAACACTTCCGTCGTGTCCTTCGCCAAGTTCCTCCGTGACCGCACAAATGTTTGTTTATTTACACCAACTCGCACTAACTCTTCAATCTCCGGGCCTCTGTTCTCCTTGTCGAGCTCTGGTTAGAATGAATGGTTGTTTCCCCAACAATCGGTTCAACCTGATGGAAAATTGCATTTTCATTGCCCACCGTCTGGGTTAGCCTGCCGATGAGCAGCACTGCCAAGTAATATGTAAACAAAGCACGCCATCTCGGGGAAAAGCGAAGGAAAATTTCAAGGGTCTGGCGCTGTGAAGCAACAATCGGAGGAGAATCCAGGAAGTGTACTTTGCAACACGAGCTGTGTGTAACAATAAGCGAAGAGCTAGTGAGTAATGTGATGTTTGAACAAGTTCCGCCAATTGAATTGGCGGCGTTATGAGTTTTGTTTGCTTCTTCGATAATGTTTAGCTTGCCGGGAATGCAGGATGTATATACAATGTTTGGGAGATGCTGGTCATGAAAATGGTTTGAGTTGAAGAACCGGAAGCGTGTTGAGATGAATCAGGAAACATTGTAATAAACAAGAGAAGATGGATATGCGAACAAGAAGGTAACAAATTCTTCATGCGTTTATCAAATTGTTAAGTCGTGGAATTTTATTTTTAACAAAATGAAAAATTTAGTACTTCTTTCTCAGTTTTATATTTTTCGTTAACGTCCAATCAGCATACATATTTTTGTAAGAACAGTTTTTGATCATTGATCAAACATTGAATGCGATCAAGTGTTTCCGACATGTGATTTTGCACTATTTTGATTTGGTAAAAATGTAACAGAAGTTCATATATGACTTCTTGTAGGTTATGAGGATTTGGCTCAATCACATACGACAAGCAAAGAGAGATACAGACGATTCAAAAGTGGAACATTACGGCATAACTACAATACTAATAATAGACACAAAGGCTAACTGCTATATAGATAATCATAAATGCGGAAATCATATGATAATGCATGATGTAACGTCAAGAAATGCTGCAAAAACTTCAGCATACCATCACAACTTATTGAAAGCTGAACAGTCTAGTTGACGAATGATGACAAAAAACACTTTTTCTCAGTTCCCGGGTTAGTGCTCTCCCCAAGCTAGAGAAGGCAGCAAGTTGGTCTACCTGCTGGCCTTTTTTTGCAACCCATGAAAATACCAACACCCTTGAAACGTCGAACGTCAAAACTGCTCCTTTGAACATTCCATCTCGAACCCCGGTTGGAGCGAATTTTTCGTTCGTCAGCACCGAGCGGGACGAGTGCTCGTTATGTTCCCCATCAATTTCCGTTCAGGTTCACACACACACATATGTGCCCATCAGACTGCCTGCCGAGTGGGACTGATTTAGGGAAACGCAAACTCATTCAAATTGGCCGAGTAGATTGATGACCTTCGAATGCCACTTCCGGGGCGTCCGGCGGGACTCGACCAAACGTTCGCTCTATCCCCTCAATTAATTGATTCTTTTCAATCAAATAAATTTCAAAGCAGAACCGCAGGTAGAAAGTTTACTTCTACTGTGTGGATGAATGTCAGCAGGTGTGTTGCTGTGATTTCGTCCCTCAGAAGCTGAAAAAAGTCATTCTGTTGTTTACCTAACATACGATTTCAAAGGCTCATTTTTCATCCCCACAGTAGCGAAAGTCATTGTTTCCCAACACAAAGAAAGAAGGCTGACTGGCTTCCTAAGCTACCGCCGGTGTTTTGAGCCACGGGGAAGTTTTCCACATGAGTACCATACATAATTTAGCCTTTCCATTGTCCGGCTGTTGTGTTTGATGATTGTTGGGTTTCGTTTGCCCAACAAATCCTTTTATAGTAGTTTGCGGTTTGACCATCACCAGGAGGGCAGGAAAATTCAATATGTTTGTGGCGGCTAGTGATGACTTGATGTTTGTTTGGCCTACCTTACTGTCCTTCGTTTCCGCTCCGTGATAGCGCACCTCCAGCTGGCCTCCCAGCACCGCGTACCAGTAGCGACCCTGTTCGCCCGCTCGGAAAACTGTAGGATGAGAGTAAAAAAAATGGAATATTGTAGATAGAATGCATTTTTTGATATTGGAAGGAGTTCGCTTATTGGTTTGTAACAGTACGATGTCAAACCACAATGTCATGACTTCTCTGCGGTTTTGATGACTTTTTTAGAATTAGACAATTTTGATTATGTCCCATTCATGCCAAGGGAATTCAGTTTTTTATCCCATTTATTTATTTACTAGCTGACCCGGCTTCCTTGTCCCGCCCAAAATTTGTTTTTTGTTATATATACCTTCAAACATTCATTCTATAAAATTCCTAGTACTTCTACCAAAACTCATCATTATAATATCAGATTGTTTTCAGACACAATTTTCGTTCAAGATTTTTCAACCACTTGTAAATAACATGTTTCTCCGATAAAATTCCTCTGTTTCTCAGATAAAATAAAGACAGACCTCTCCCCTCTTCACCCCTTAGAGAGGAGGGACGAGTGTCGAACCACCATAGAAACATTTATTGCACCCTAAAACCTCCACATGCCAAATTTCGTTTCATTTGCTTGATTAATTCTCGAGTAATGTAAAAATTTGTGTTTCATTTGTGTGGCTAATTCAGCTAATTCAGCGATTTTGTCGCAATTTTCGACGACAGGCCTTCCGGAGCGTGGCGCATCTTCGACGACCTCTACACCAGAACGAAAACGTTGAAACCATCGTTGTGCGGTGGAAATGGAAACTGTATCGAGTCCATAAACAGCACAAATTTTATTGGCAGCTTGAGATGCATTTTTGCTTTTGTCATAGTAGTACTGTAAAATATGTCGGATTTTCTCTTTATTTTTCTCCATATTTGCGACACTATAACTCACAAACGACTTAACCAAACAAAACACTGTCAAGGACTATATAATAGCGCGCAAAAATACCTTTCCAACAAGCTATAGTATGACTCGATGCAATGAATACAACTACATTATAATATATATATATATATATATATATATATATATATATATATATATATATATATATATATATATATATATATATATATATATATATATATATATATATATATATATATATATATATATATATATATATATATATATAGAAATTCTGAATTGGGGCTCTTTTGTTTCAACAAGTTGTTCCGCACAGTAACTCGATATTGATAATTCCTCAATATTTTGCTTCGTTGATCGAATTGTTTTCACATACTCACGTTGGACCCTTCCTTAACCCTTCTCTTTGTTGGCCGAGGCATTTTGATTGAATGTAATACTTTTCCGTTTACTATTTTTGAAAGCATAGACAGCCGTGGTAGTGTTCCGAGCTTTGCAATACAATTTTCTTAACCAATGTTCAAGTTTCTAAAACTTACATTATAGACCCATTAAACGTAAAAATAACAATTGTAGTGATATCAACACAATTTTATTTTATTGATTTTCATGACATGAAACGCTATGACTCAGGTGTCGAAAAAATAAAGATGTTTTCACCAAGACAAACAACACCATTGCGGAAGATTGAAAAATGAAAAGTTAACTTTCAGAGCACTAGCTCGAGTTTTACGACGTTTTCCACTATACATTGCGACGACAGATGAAAATTTTATATTTGGTGAGTAATCGATTAGATTTTGGTTAGTATTATTTGGTGGGAAGTGTGTGAAAACGTTCTTTTTTCACACTGTTTCGCAAAATTATTGATTTTCAGGCGAGGGGTAAAGGAGAGAGATGAAAGAAATGAGTGCCATTGTGGCAGCCATTTGTGGCTAGCTTCCACCTTTACCTTAATGTTGCATTTTCTGAGGTTCACTCCCACCTCAAGCGGAATGTAGGAGTAGAAGTGTTCTGAATGGGAAGGAGAAAGTCTGGTGCGGAACCAAACAAACGAAAAGCGCTGATAGCTTTCGACGAATCTGTTCATCCGAAATTTGTCGTAGAAGTTCCCAATAATATCGCAATCACATTTTAGTCCACATTCTACTTCATTTGAAGGTCACCACTTCCCCCAACGCTTTCTAAATGGTGAGGTACAGTTTTAGTTTTCTTCGAATTGCCCTTTTTCAGGGCTACAGGCGAATGAACTGCCAATTTAAATGCCTCTATAATTCAACAGTTCTACTTTTTCTAGTTTCTCTGCAGACATTATGCAGTAACAAACAATATTTCTTGAGTCTGAGAATTGATATTGATATTGGACTTCTTGAAGGCTGTCAAATAGGACCACCAAAATGGTTGTACTTAAAATTGAAACATCTGCTCAAAAAATATCGCGATCTTTGAATTACCGTGGGTTACGTTATTCGATTGAAAAGTTCAGCCCTTTTGAATGTTCAGCTAATTTTTGACAGCTGCTTTGTTTGCACATATTTTGGCTCGTCTTATATTTTTGCCTATTTCAATTGAACAGCGTCCACTGGGATGATTGAACTCTGGAGCAAAACATATTTAGCATATCAAACAAAATATGCTATACATTACAATCCCCTGGTGTGTAAATTTCCCATACATTTATTCTGTTCATTTGTGTGCTTACGCGTACCGTAAACCGGGGGCAAATTGATCTCTATTTTCAGACAAATGTAAATACACTCTGTCCAACTTCTATAAGACCACCCTGATTCTATTTCGTTGCAACACAAACAGTTAAAATTTCAACAAGATACTTTCATACATTGTTGAATGCTTATAATAAAGCATATTTAACATCAATTTCGTTCAAAAGAGTTGTTTGTTTATTTATTGTGCTTAAATATGATAATTTCAGCTGTCCTGTTTCTATAAGACCACTTCAATTTTCATAAGTATTATCAATGAAAAATTCAGAACGATCGGCTGATTTACATGTCAATAATTGGCAAACTTGCCATTTCGACTTATAACCTTGAAAATTCGTGTTGGAATACTGTTTACCAAATTCTGCTGAACGGTTTTCTCGATATTTTTCCAAATTGCGACCTTAAGCTCTTCGTGGTGTACCGTTTTCCCACAGTGTAGATTCTGCGTACAAGGATCCCCCCTAGGATATTCAAGTCTGGAGAGCGAGCCGGCCGGTCCAAAAAAAATAAGTTTTTGGGCCTTAATCCATTGCTTAGTTTACTTGCTGTTATGAATAGTAACATTGTTTCGCTAGAATGTGAATTTTTTGTGACGATATCCACGCAAAAACGGTAGGAGAGAAGATTCCAGAACACGTGTGTAATCCTTGAATGATGTGAAAGCTATCTTGAGCTTCCCGGTTGCTCAGAATCCCGCCCAAACCATGCACGAGCCTCTACCAAAATTCCTGGTTGAAAATTTCTGTTCCTTCTTCCGTAAATCACGCCAGTACCCGTTGAAACCATGAAGACCATCGAAATTGAACTTTTTTTCGTCAGTGAAGATAGCCTACACATCGAAGAACTTTTCGTTATGGTATATAGCAATTGAATTGTCACCCGAGTAGTAGAGAAGCTGAAATATTGCCTTATTTGCATAAGCGATTTTGAGGTAATCGAAGCTGTACTAACTATTTCCCGATTATACCGATCAGAGAGCCTCGATTTACGTGGAGCTCTCTCTTTCTTACCGTATCCTTGAGGATTCGCCCAATAATTGAGCACTACTTGATGGAATCGCTCAATCCGACGAGCAATTTCTCTGATATCAACATTTTCTTGGTGAAAAGCAGCGATTTGTCTTGCTTCTAGTGGAATTTAGATTGTCTGGTTAAGAAAAAAAGTTGTTTTCCATGGTGATTTTTTTGTAAAATTGACTTTTCTCACTCGTTTCAATAGCAATTGCAACTATTTCAGTACTGTTTCAACGCGTAAACTATCGGCTGAGTTTGAACTAATATGTTTAGCGTCTATGAATATCGTTGTTATGTGGTTAAAATATGTGTCTTTATCATACTCGAAAATGGAAACGAAAATCAGAAAAATATGAATTTTCATGTAAATTATAAGCGAATCGTTGAAAACCATTGACAAAAAGAAAAGTTTTAAATTTTATTACTTAAGGTGGGACCAGAATGCCGCGCTATGCGTCGCGTTGCGGCAATTGTGCTTTGACACTTCATTTTAAATGTTTCCATTTAGTCGAACACAATAATGCGTTGCGTTTTTAGCCTTGTTGTACTAAACGCTAACATTTGTTCTAAACTGCTTGCGCCGAAATCGCGATGACAGTGGCATGGTGTCGACGTCTGGTGGCAACTTCAAATTAGGGCCATAATTTGGGCCTCAAACTCGTTTGTGTAATCTCTATCAGATTAGAAGACACGAAACCGGTTTTTAAATTCTAGAATTTGAATTAAAATTTTCACATCATGTTATTTGATTACTTGAAACACGTGTTTCTGACTTTCATTCAACTATATGGCTTCAATAATATGCCACAATTCCAACATTGTTGCTGAATGTTTTCATCATAATATAGATTTGTCTTCATAAACAATTTTCGTATGAGACTTTTTCACCACCTACAAACAAAAATGTTTTTCATTTAAATAGTATACTATTTTGATATGGAAAAGCTAACATTCATTCATAATTTTAATTTTGAAAACATGTTCATTCCGACTGAAAATCAGCTATTCTTTCACGCTCCCCTAAACCAGTAAACGAAGCTCAATGTCGCCAACGCGGATATGTCAATGTGTTGTTTTTGAAAACATTCAACTGATCCGTGGACACAACAAGAATAAGTTTTTCATACGAAATTTATTTTATTTTTGTTTACATGAAAAGTGGTGACGCGAATGCTAGATTGTGACTGCTAATCAACAGACTCCGTCGGGTGAATGTTTTAGTACAAAACGCAAGCAATGACAACTGATGAGAAGCAACGCACAACGCGGCATTCTGTTTCCACCTTTAATCCTTCCAAAAATTAAAGTTTCTTTTCAGTAGTAAGTTTGATCTATTTCACTACAGTGATCAATTTGTCTCCGAGTGACGGTATCATCAATAAGGAGCATATAGTCACGACAAAATAAACAAGGAAGTAGAGGCGAATAAACTGCAATGCCTCTTTAAACAATGAAGAATAAGAAGGAGAAACAACAACGAAGGGAATATGTGCTAGGGTATAAATAGTGGATCTCTGCTAAGGCAAATTTTCAGTCTCGTTCCATACACGAAGCAACGAACATCGCTGGTTCTGCCTTGTTTAGTGTCATCATATGTCTTCGTTCTCCTTTGAGCTGCGGACGCGACCAAATTACTCACTTGCTGATGTGTCTGGCATTGCCATCATTGGATGAAACTGACACCATGGCGTTCTGAGCTACACAATTGAGTGGGGAAGCATCAAGCTAGGCCATTGTCAGCTCATCAGGAAAGTAAATGTCGTTCTGAAATTTTGCTGAGAATGCAATGCAAAATGATAAGAAGTTTTTATATATTTAGTAGCTTTAAACTATTGTGCTCCCGTGGCCGAGTGGGTAGCGTCATAACTAACATGCCGGGTGTTCGGGTTCGATTCCCGTTCTGGGCGGGGGAATTTTTCGTCAAAGAAATTTCCTCCGACTTGCACTGTGATCACGCGTATTCTAGAGCTTGCCATTCAGAATGCATTCAAGGCGTGTTGTTTGGCATAGAAATCTCAACTAAGTACTATTAAAAAATGACGCAAGTAATACTACGCTGAGACGGCGAAGTTCCTCTAGGAACGTTAGTGCCATTGAAGAAGAAGAAGAAGAAGCTTTAAACTATCAATGTGTGGCTCTGTGTGCATGCTATGTTGAACGCTTCTTTGGTACTGGCTGGTTTGCGTTGTACGAACGATGTCTACAAGTGCGATTCCACTGAAGCAATACTAAATAATATGTAGCTTTCATATTTTGACGTAGAACTACGTCTTGCTGGGTGCCAAATCAGAAAACAGGTCACGTTTTTATGAAATAAAGCTAACGTTTATAACTATTTTCACTGTGAACGAATTCTCATGAATCATGAATCCGATTCGATTGGTATGCAAATCAATCGAATCGCATTCTCTAGGATTTGTTTGATATGCTATACATTACAATTCGCTAATCTCTAAACGGTTAAATTCATGAAAACTAGAAGAACTTCCTTTTTCCCATACATTTGTTATGCCGATTTGTGTGCTAACCCCACCCGTATTTCGAATGCTTATAACTCGAACATTAATTAAATAACAGATCGGATAGATGTTTGCTTCAATTGAAAGGAAATATTTCTACGCGTCTATCAAAAATAATAAAATATTATTTTTCATGAGATGAACAACTGAATAACTGTAAAATGCGTTATCTAAACGCCCTAACTGCCAAGTTTTGATTGGCCAGATTTACGGTTCCCCCAACACAGACTTCAAAAACGATGTACCTGTGGATATCCGCTCTGCAACTATACATGCAAGTCCCCGCCGAGCTGTGTTTCCCTAACACGGACTTCAAAATCAATGTGCCTGGGAAAATCCGCTTTGTCAAAACATGTAAGTAGTGATGTCTAAATTTTTCATTTATTCGATTACCGATTAATCGTTGGGGCATTTTTCAATATTCGATTCATTCGAATAATTGTTTTTCAATATTCGATTAATCGAGCGAATATTTATTTCTTGTCATAATCACGTATCACGTTGTCATTCTTGTCGATGTTAGATGGTTGGATGAATGTTAGATGGTTGGATGAAAAAATGTTGGGTAAAAAAATTATATAGCCTCATTCTTAACCTAGAAATGCATTAACCTCGAGAAAAATTCCTTGCTTCATTAATCGCGATTACAGTGGCAATTATTCGATGTATTCATATTATGATTTTAAATTAATCGATACAAAATTACTCGATTATAACTTCAGATATTCGATTATTTGAATTAATCGAACGATTAACCGACGTCTCTACATGTAAGTCGGGGGTATTTTTTGGTGTTGAGTATTTTTGTACTCGCTTGTCGTTGTGCAGACCAGAATATGTTTCCATAAAACGTACTTTTAAACTGAGGAACCTGGGAAATCGTCATTTCAGATACTAGAGGTGAATGAACCTCGCGGTTCGAGAACTACGTGAACATGAGATATGCAATAATTTCAGAGGGAAATGTAGAATACAATGATCGTTTGACAATTCTTCCGTTCACATATTTTGGTAGTCCTAGGCATCATGTCAAACGTAAAAGGACGTTCATCAAATTTATTTGTAACGAAGAACATTATCTATTACAAAATTTTCGATGCATTCTGAAATAATATTCGAAGTGGTTAACAAGTGGATTGCATAATATAATTGCGTAGTTCTACGTCGAAAACATGCGATAGATACAACCCCTTACAACTTTTTTCAAATGATTAATTCTAACAGTATATCAGTATATTTTTAGTCATAGTATACACTTCCAGAAATTCGCCTCGAAATCGGAGAGGGGCTTACAGAGTTATGACACTCAGTTTTAGTAGAAATGTGGAAATCGTAATTTTTAATCAAGGATGTCTGTCCTGGTTATCGGTACTATAAGTATATAATACTTCTAGCATGTAAGGATATATAAATTTAAAAATATACTTACGCGTCACTCCTTTCTCCAAATCTTCGTAAAAACCGCACATGGCGAGCTGCTGCAGGGCGGATCCGGGCAATCGACACAGTGGCTCGACCCGCCGCAACCGACAGGATATCAGCTCGCAATCTCGGAGATTTCTGTCACAGGGTCTATAAATAAAAGAGGCGACAAAACAAACAATTTTAGATTAGTTTTCCAATGGTACGGCATATTTTGATAGGGTAGAACTGAATGAGTAATCATCACGGACCAACATATGTTTGCGGATTTCAATGATTACAGTGCGGTTTCACTGAATGTTCTGAATGTGGCTTCCTGTTGAAGGATGATGACCAAACAGTCAAACTCGAAACGGACACAAGCGGTGGTTGAAATGTTTTTGCCGTTCATTATTTACCCTCTGGATTCACGTCCGAATCTGAATTAAACACCACTTTATTGAACTCTATCATTCCGACTATCCCGGGCGGTGTCGTTTGCATTTCATCCCGAGTCCGCCCGTCCACACGAATACGCAATCTGTTCGCAGCTTAATCTGTTTCATTCATCACCGTGGAAAGCCATTATTGTCGGGCTATAAATTTTCAATTTCCCATCATTGCTGGCTGCTCGACAGCGGTCTCTCCGTCGGAAGACGCTCTCCACAAATCCCTTTACAGGTTATCCTGCGAGTGTGAGAAGTCTGCAGGGAGCTCAATCAATTCACGTCACAGTTGCCTGCAGCAGCGGGGGACTCGTTGGCAGAAGTGGGAACATTTTCTACCTATCACACATCGGGATGCCCGGTACATCCCCGTCGGGAAAACCAAGTAAGGAACATCCGAGCAGTTGCGCCGTGCAACAGAATCAATCTTCTATTCACAGCAGGTAGCTATCGAACAGGTGGAATCGGAATGCTGGCAAAATTTACGATTGTTTGAGTTGTTATTTATGAGATGTTTTCCAACTGTAAACTCCAACGCTCGGAAGGCATAGAATTTATGAGCGTTGACTGGCGAATGGTGATTCCGAGCGAAGCAATGATCGCATAGAAAATTAGAAATATATTCTCCCCAAGATGTTATGTTATGTCGCAGCAAAACACAGAAGAAAACCATCGAATCGCAGGTGAGTAGGAAGACCGCTAACTTTTTCGGAAACCGGAGAGAACAACATCCTGCGGGCCTTGCCGCGTTTGCTTAATATTCCGTCCGTTCGCACCGCTTCCATCCGTTTTGCGAAAGCCCTCTGGCTGCCACACGAGTTTTGCTCGTTATACGTCAAGCTTTCACTTCCATTTTCACGTGCATTTGACGGCTTTTCATCGCGCTAGAGGCTAAAGTCATGATGAACTAGATCGCATTCTGTGCCCCTCTCCCCCCTCGGTGTCAAGGTCAACATGCGCTGCCAAATTGAGCGCTTGAATGGATCGAGTGGATTTGAGGATGTTTTATGGTTATGCATTATAGATGCTAGCTTCAAGCGGAGTGAGATGCTCTGCTTGTGGAATATTCAAATCTGGTGGCGGTGTAACTATTTGAATGAGGAACCAACTCCCCACATCACAACCGCCCCCTTCCGAGGAGGCTTTATTCAGCGTTTGAAGAGTTTAATGTATAGGGGGCTGAGCCGTGAGTGCGATATGCTGGGGAATATGATTGCCAATTGTTCTTAGAGCGTTTCATTATAAACTTTAAGACCCTCTTATAATGTCATAAAATTTGAGTCAAAAATAAAAGATAAACTTGATAATTAACGCGTATGCCAATATATACGACTTTATGGCACTGAGTAAGGAATTTCTAATGACAATTGTGAATTCATAGTCCTACAATTTTCTTTTATATTCCTTTGTAAATGTGAACATCTCATATTTTATTTGCTGCGCTGTGTTTCAAAATGATTTTATTAATCCATTTCATCTATAGCAGGGGTGGCCAAACTTTTGGCCATTACGGGCGGCTAATTGTTCAAATCTTAGGCCGCGATCTACCAACGTTGACTGTATCAAGAAGTCATTTGAAAATGAATGTAGACAATAAAACATAGTGTTAACCCTTCTGTCCTCGCGCGCAGATTCATAACTCGTATGTCACAGACTGTGCGTGTCTCTGTAATTTTGTAATTTTATACTTCAAAGCAAAAAAAAAAATAATTAAATAACAAAACTCCAGAAAATATTTTTTTTCAACATCTTTCAGTTAGTCATAGTCATGTCAGCCTCCTCAAAACAAAATTATTGAGACTGTAAGACCGAGTCTATGAGACAGTTGATTAAACGAAAAACATAAGTCATACTAAAAAGTATTCAAACATAAATTATTTCATGAAATAAAAATAACTATCGGTTACTAAATAATTGATAAGTATTACTTCATTTTCTGTAAAGATTTAACAATCAATATCGTTGATTTTTTTAATGATATCGTCGTTCATGACCATGCGAAGCAATTATTTTCCATTAAAATACACCAGAGATGATTATTATATTCTCCAATTACCTAGAGGTGAAGGGCCATCCATTAGCGACTTGACAGTTTGGTGTCTCCTTGTGAACGAACCCATAAAACGATTTGTCAAAGTCAAAACGTTAGTCAAAATAATCAACATTTTCACCAAGTACACGTACGAGCAACGCTTAATAATTGTTAAAAAGACGGATGGGTAATGTCGGGGACATAACCGGAGTGACGTAGGACTATACAAAGGGGACAGCTTTTGTTAAATAAAGGGTGTGTCACATCAAATTGCATCACGGAAAAAACGCTGTAGAAATTCGCCCAGTAGACCGATCCTTTTGAAAATTTTAGACAGTAAAATAAAAACTATTAAACAACTTTTGGCATTTTCTTCTTATTCATACTTCGAGCCCAAGCCCGTATGCTCGCACCTTCCTCTTTACCCCGTCATAAGGTTCTGTACAACGTCAGGTTGTAGTTTTTTTTAACAGAAATCCATTTTCTCTTGAAGTCCGCCTCCGATTTGACAACTTTTGGGTTCTTCCGGAGGGCCTGCTTTATAATCGCCCAATATTTCTCTATTGGGCGAAGCTCCGGCGCGTTGGGCGGGTTTATTTCCTTTGGCACGAAGGTGACCCCGTTGGCTTCGTACCACTCCAACACGTCCTTTGAATAGTGGCACGAAGCGAGATCCGGCCAGAAGATGGTCGGGTCCTCGTGCTGCTTCAATAGTGGTAGTAAGCGCCTCTGTAGGCACTCCTTAAGGTAAACCTGCCCGTTTACCGTGCCGGTCATCACGAAGGGGGCGCTCCGCTTTCCGCAAGAGCAGATGGCTTGCCACACCATGTACTTTTTGGCAAACTTGGATAGTATCTGCTTGCGAATCTCCTCCGGAACGCTGAATTCGTCCTCTGCGGAGAAGAACAACAGGCCCGGCAGCTGACGAAAGCCCGCTTTGACGTAGGTTTCGTCGTCCATTACCAGGCAATGCGGCTTCGTCAGCATTTCGGTGTACAGCTTCCGGGCTCACGTCTTCCCCACCATGTTTTGCCTTTCATCGCGGTTAGGAGCCTTCTGAACCTTGTATGTACGCAGGCCCTCCCGCTGCTTGGTCCGCTGGACGAATGAACTTGACAAATTCAGCTTATTGGCGACATCCCGGACCGAACTTCTCGGATCACGTCTAAACTGCTTAACTACGCGCTTGTGATCTTTTTCACTGACGGAGCATCCATTTTTGCCGTTCTTCGTCTTCCGGTCGATGGTTAGGTTCTCGAAGTATCGTTTTAGTACTCTGCTGACCGTGGATTGGACGATTCCCAGCATCTTACCGATGTCCCGATGTGACAACTCCGGATTCTCGAAATGAGTGCACAGGATTAATTCACGACGCTCTTTTTCGTTCGACGACATTTTTCCAAATTTACGAACAATTGACAGTGAAGCATGGCCAACGTGATCTATACACTCTTATCTGATTTTAAAGCGAAAGCTGAAGATATAATTCCTAAAAATAAAATTTCTACAGCGTTTTTTCCGTGATGCAATTTGATGTGACACACCCTTTATATATTTTAAATATATTGTTTTATTTTCTTCTCCTACGTGAATACCTACCTATCTACCTGAAAAAATGGATAAGTTTACTGTTTACTCTCTATGAATATGTTGATGGTTCTGAAAAGAACCTTTGGTGTTGTGTTTTTGTTATCACTCGATATTCCCATCTTGTTCGGTTAAACCTTCCTGTTTAGCTATTGCGTTTGCCACTCGCCACAGCTTTCACAGTTGGAAAATTTCTTCCCATCCAGCTTGTGATATGTTGTTCAGTAAATTACATTTAATGCGACGTGCCGGAGAAACACTTTGCCACTCACTGGAACTAATTGTTGCCTTGATGAGCGCCGAACCGAAGCTGCTCTGTTCTTGATGCGGGTTTTCTGATTGTCGTGAGCAGCTTTGCAAGCCAACTCGAGCACTCCGACGGCCGAAACTCTATAATCGCTGTTAGGTATACTGGTGCTCCGGCATCAATCCGTTCGGCCTAGTTACCCTTGCGGAGCAATCAGTGAATGCGACCAACAGGGAACTGGAGACCTGCACGGTTCGAGTGAGACTTTGCCTTTTCCTTAACTTGTCCTCCTTTGTTACGTCCACGATGCCGATGCCGTACAACCACACGGGTTTACGGTTTGAAAGAAAATAAAATATTTTTTTGGGGTCCGCGTGTTTTATACTCTAGCGGTACACACTCACAGGATAGAGACAAATCGGCAGACTCAGCCAGAGGGGCGAGTCCAACGAGACGAACGAATGAGCGTTAAAAGGGAGCGATGGCAAAAAATACATTCATTACGATTTGTTCGCTCGTTGGATTCACATGCAGACTAAAAAGGGTCCTTCCCATCCAGCTTGTGACATATTTTACTGTAAATTACATTCAATGGCACGTCGCATTACCACCACTCAGTATCGGATTGGAGGTAATTTTAACCTGTAATTGAACATTGCGATGACAGTGGTACAGTGTCAACTTTCAATGTGGGGTCATAATTTGGACCCCGAACTCTATGTTTACAAAAATTTCCAACTAAATATGTCGTATTACGGGTCCGTCCAATTAGCTAAATGTCGAGATAAGTGTAAATTACTGTACTTTCAATCTAGATGCAATTTAGAATTGGTGAAAATAAATAAGCTCAGAACAACTGCCAAATTCACATACTCATCATATCCTGGCAAACAAATTATGAAAAAATCAATTTGTGTTTTATTATTATTTTGGATATTGTTTTAGAAAGCATTGAACTGTATTTCCTAAACTCTTTTTTGGAAGGTTTAATGGCCCTGAAAAGCGCCTTGTTTTATGGAATGGTTCCAATTTAGAAAACTTAGTACTCGTGGTTTTGAAAAAAACCATTTCGAACGCCCTCGATGCCGCCTTGTTCTGGATTTGCCATCAAAGCAGTTTGTATAAAGAACATACTTTTTTCTTCTGCTACCTGATGCCGTTTTGCGATTGCGTTTGCCACTCGCTGCAACTGCCTGTTGTCTTGATGTCCACCGAACCGAATGTGTTCTGTTCCGAATGCGGGTTTTCTTATCGTCGCGAGCAGCTTTGCCAGCAAACTCGATTACTTCTGCGGCCGAAACTATATAACGCCGGCTAGGTGGACTGCTGCACTGGTACTAACGCGCTCGGCCTAGCTACCCTTGCGGGGAACTCCAGATCAACACGGTTCGAGCGGGATTTTGCCTTTCCCTTCACTTTTCCTCCTTTACCATGTCCAGACATGGCTGCTTGGGTTGGTTTGTTGATGTGTTGTGATGCAAACCGATGTGGTGTACGGTTTGAATGAGAATGATCGTTACGGAAGGAAGGAAGGTATTGTATTATAGAGACTTTAAACTTTTGCAGTTCATTCGTCTCTAGCCTTGAGGAAGGCCCTTTGAAAACTCTACTCTATTCTACTCCAGCGCTACCACCTCCGCCCTCTTGCCTTGAGAAAGGCACTCGATCCCTCGCCGTCCAGCCCGTCTAGCAACGATGTTGTCCAGTCGGTGTCCACACAAAGAATGATCGTTACGGCAGCGGAGCGGGGATTTTTAAGCTGAGTGGCTGGCTCGAGAATTACGCATGTGTGAGACTGCGACCAATGTTTCGTTCATTTTTTTCTTTTTCCTTTCCAATCGTGCTTCATTCTATTTCGCTGCTGCTCTGGTTGCCCGTTTTGGTCGGTACGATTTGAGGAGCACAAAATGGACCAATCAAAAATGGGCACATAGTGCATTTTGACAATGCTTGATATTTCACAATTATTCAATTATTTATCTCAAGAAAAATGAAATGTTATTCGTTATGATAGATGCGTAGATATATTTCCTATCAATTGATGCAATAACATTTGCGATCTATTGAGAAATGCTCGAGTTATAAGCGTTCCAAATCTTGCATTTTTTCCTACTTGTTCAGTGCCTAGATTTCCATTTCACCCCCTATATCTTCCGGTTAGACGTAGTCCTACGTCAAAACTACTACCAAAATTCGGAGTCAGTGGTTGCAACAGCAGTGGTTTTGTTAAAGAGTGCTTACTCCAATTCTCGGTCGTGATCGTTCCAGCCGACAGGCTGTGCTTAGTTTAGTGATCAAATTTGAGTCTACATTTTTGCTGTTGGATGTTCTCTTGTCAAAGAGAAACCAAATTGCCCAGTCCGGGGGCAGAAAAGAAATGGGATTAGGAGAAATGAGCATATTGCTCAGTCCGGTGGCAGAGATGAAATGGGATTGGGAGAGAAGAGCCCTACGCAATTAAGGTAATATTATATTATCAGGCACGTAGCGTAACCGGCACGGCACGTTTCATGCAAGACAAATATTATTGCGTGTGTTTCAAATGTGTATGCGTATATATAGCGGAACGGCTCCGGGCATACACAGCACGCTTCAGACAAATGCATGAAGGAATTCTCGAAAAGAATATTTTGCCAGTGCCGGGCACGAACTACAAGGGCGAGTAGCACCATACATACAAACCCAACGTCGAAGTTCGTGGTGTGGGTGCGTTCGTCGCTCTTCGGTACGACATCGGTTAAATCACCAGTAGCATTTCTCCGCTCCGTCTGCGCTGCCGGTCCGTACAGAGAAGTTGCTATGCCTGATGATATGAATACATCATGTATTTGTCTGCCGGTGTCGGTACGTGCCGTTTACGCTACGTGCCTGATAATATAAAACGGCCTTTACAACTAAATGGATTTCCGAGCGGACACCGGCTACCGGCATACTGTTCAATCCGGTAACAGAAATGAAATGAGATTGGGAAAGAAGAGAATACTGTTCAATCCGTAGGCAGAAAAGAAATGGGATTGAGAGAGCAATACAATCTGGTGGCAGTAAAGAAATGGATTTGGGAAAGAAGAGAATACTGTTCAATCTGGTGGCAAAAAAGAAATGGGATTGGGATACTGGGAGAGCAATACTGTTCAATCCGGTAACAGGAAAGAAATGGTATTGGGAAAGAAGAGAATACATTCAATCCGGTGGCAGAAAAGAAATTCCGGTGGCACAAAAGAAATGGGATTGGGAGAGACAACCATACTGTTCAATCCGGTGACAGAATAGAAATGGGATTTGGAAAGAAGAGAATACCGCTCAATCCGGTGGCACAAAAGAAATGGGATTGGGAGAGAAAAGCAAAACTGTTCAATCCGCTGGCTGAGAAGAAATGGGATTGGGAGAGACAACCATACTGTTCAATCCGGTAACAGAAATGAAATGAGCTTGGGAAAGAAGAGAATACTGTTCAATCCGTAGGCAGAAAAGAAATGGGATTGAGAGAGCAATACTGTTCAATCTGGTGGCAGTAAAAAATGGATTTGGGAAAGAAGAGAATACTGTTCAATCTGGTGGCAAAAAAGAAATGGGATTGGGATACTGGGAGAGCAATACTGTTCAATCCGGTGATAGAAAAGAAATAGGATTGGGAAAGAAGAGAATACATTCAATCCGGTGGCAGAAAAGAAATTCCGGTGGCACAAAAGAAATGGGATTGGGAGAGACAACCATACTGTTCAATCCGATGACAGAAAAGAAATGGGATTTGGAAAGAAGAGAATACCGTTCAATCCGGTGGCACAAAAGAAATGGGGTTGGGAGAGAAGAGCAAAACTATTCAATATGGTTACAGAAAAGAAATGGGGTTGGGAGAAAAGAGCAAAACTGTTCAATCTGGTGGCAAAAAAGAAATGGGATTTGGAAAGTGGGATTGGGAAAGAAGAGAATGTATTCAATCCGGTGGCACAAAAGAAATGGGATTGGAATACAATCAATCCGATAGCAGAAAAGAAATTCCGGTGGCACAAAAGAAATGGGATTGGGAGAGATAAGCATACTGTTCTATCCGGTGACAGAAAAGAAATGGGATTGGGAGAGATGAGCACACTGTTCAATCTGGTGGCAAAAAAGAAATGGGATTTGGAAAGAAGGGAATGCATTCAGTCCGGTGGCACAGAAGAAATGGGATTGGAATACAATCAATCCGGTAGCAGAAACGAAATTCCGGTGGCACAAAAGAAATGGGATTGGGAGAGATAAACATATTGTTCTATCCGGTGACAGAAAAGAAATGGGATTGGGAAAGAAGAGAATACATTCAATCCGGTGGCACAAAAGAAATGGGATTGGGAGCATACTATTCAATCCGGTGACAGAAAAAAATGGGATTTGGAAAGAAGAGAATACCGTTCAATCCGGTGGCACAAAAGAAATGGGATTTGGAGAGAAGAGCAAAACTGTTCAATCTGGTGACAGAAAAGAAATGGGATTGGGAGAGAAAAGTAGAACTGTTCAATCCGCTGGCTGAGAAGAAATGGCATTGGGAGAGATGAGCACACTGTTCAATCTGGTGGCAAAATAGAAATGGGATTGGGATACTGTGAGAGCAATACTGTTCAATCCGTTGGCAGAAAAGAAATGGGATTGGGAGAGAAGAGCAATAATGTTCAATCCGCTAGCTGAGAAGAAATGGGATTGGGATACTGAGAGAGCAAAACTGTTCAATCCGCTGGCTGAGAAAAAATGGGATTGGGAGAGATGAGCACACTGTTCAATCTGGTGGCAAAAAAGAAATGGGATTGAGAGAAAAGCAATACTGTTCAATCCGTTGGCAGAAAAGAAATGGGATTGGGAGAAAAAAGCAAAACTGTTCAATCCGCTGGCAGAGAAGAAATCGGATAGGGAGAGAAGAGCAATAATGTTCAATCCGCTGGCTGAGAAGAAATGGGATTGGGATACTGAGAGAGCAAAACTGTTCAATCCGCTGGCTGAGAAAAAATGGGATTGGGAGTGATGAGCACACTGTTCAATCTGGTGGCAAAAAAGAAATGGGATTGGGATACTTAGAGATCAATACTGTTCAATCCGGTGACAGAAAAGAAATGGGATTTGGAAAGAAGAGAATACCGTTCAATCCAGTGGCAAAAAATAAATGGGATTGGGAGAGACGAGCACACTGTTCAATCTGGTGGCAAAAAAGAAATGGGATTTGGAAAGAAGAGAATGCATTCAATCCGGTGGCAAAAAAGAAATGGGATTGGAATACAATCAATCCGGTGGCAGAAAAGAAATTCCGGTGGCACAAAAGAAATGGGATTGGGAGAGATGAGCATACTGTTCAATCCGGTGGCACAAAAGAAATGGGATTGGGAGAGAAGAGCAAAACTCTTCAATCTGGTGACAGAAAAGAAATGGGATTGGGAGGAAAAAGCAGAACTGTTCAATCCGCTGGCTGAGAAGAAATGAGATTGGGATACTGAGAGAGCAAAACTGTTCAATCCGCTGGATGAAAAAAAAATCGGATTGGGAGAGATGAGCACACTGTTCAATCTGGTGGCAAAAAAGAAATGGGATTGGGATACTGAGAGAGCATTACTGTTCAATCCGTTGGCAGAAAAGAAGAGGGATTGGGAGAAAACATCAAAACTGTTCAATTCGCTGGCAGAGAAGAAATGGGATTGGGAGAGAAGAGCAATACTGTTCAATCCGCTGGCTGAGAAAAAATGGGATTGGGAGAGATGAGCACACTGTTCATCTGGTGGCAAAAAAGAAATGGGATTGGGATACTGAGAGAGCAATACTGTTCAATCCGGTGACAGAAAAGAAATGGGATGTGGAAAGAAGAGAATTCCGTTCAATCCAGTGGCAAAAAATAAATGGGATTGGGAGAGATGAGCACACTGTTCAATCTGGTGGCAAAAAAGAAATGGGATTTGGAAAGAAGAGAATGCATTCAATCCGGTGGCAAACAAGAAATGGGATTGGAATACAATCAATCCGGTGGCACAAAAGAAATGTGATTGGGAGAGATGAGCACACTGTTCAATCTGGTGGCAAAAAAGAAATGGGATTGGGATACTGAGAGAGCATTACTGTTCAATCCGTTGGTAGAAAAGAAATGGGATTGGGAGAAAACAGCAAAACTGTTCAATCCGCTGGCAGAGAAGAAATGGGATTGGGAGAGAAGAGCAATACTGTTCAATCCGCTGGCTGAGAAGAAATAGGATTGGGAGAGATGAGCATACTGTTCCATCCGGTGACAGAAAAGAAATCGGATTTGGAAAGAAGTGAATACCGTTCAATCCGCTGTCAGAGAAGAAATGGGATTGGGAGAGAAGAGCAATACTGTTCAATTCGTTGGCAGAAAAGAAATGGGATTGGGAGAAAAAAGCAAAACTGTTCAATCCGGTGACAGAAAAGAAATCGGATTTGGAAAGAAGAGAATACCGTTCAATCCGGTGGCAAAAAAGAAATAGGATTGGGAGAGATGAGCACACTGTTCAATCTGGTGGCAAAAAAGAAATGGGATTTGGAAAGTAGGGAATGCATTCAATCCGATGGCACAAAAGAAATGGGATTGGAATACAATCAATCTGGTGGCAGAAAAGAAATTCCGGTGGCACAAAAGAAATGGGATTGGGAGAGATGAGCATACTGTTCAATCCGGTGACAGAAAAGAAATGGGATTTGGAAAGAAGAGTATACCGTTCAATCCGGTGGCACAAAAGAAATGGGATTGGGAGAGAAGAGCAAAACTGTGCAATCTGGTGACATAAAAGAAATGGGATTGGGAGGAAAAAGCAGGAAATGGGATTGGGATACTAAGAGAGCAAAACTGTTCAATCCGCTGGCTGAGAAGAAATGGGATTGGGAGAGATGAGCACACTGTTCAATCTGGTGGCAAAAAAGAAATGGGATTGGGATACTGAGAGAGCATTACTGTTCAATCCGTTGGCAGAAAAGAAATGGGATTGGGAGAAAACAGCAAAACTGTTCAATCCGCTGGCAGAGAAGAAATGGAATTGGGAGAGATGAGCATACTGTTCAATCCGGTGACAGAAAAGAAATCGGATGGGAGAAGAAATGGGATTGGGAGAGAAGAGCAATAATGTTCAATCCGCTGGCTGAGAAGAAATGGGATTGGGATACTGAGAGAGCAAAACTGTTTAATCCGCTGGCTGAGAAAAAATGGGATTGGGAGAGACACACTATTCAATCTGGTGGCAAAAAAGAAATGGGATTGGGATACTGAGAGAGCAATACTGTTCAATCCGGTGACAGAAAAGAAATGGGATTTGGAAAGAAGAGAATACCGTTCAATCCGGTGGCAAAAAATAAATGGGATTGGGAGAGACGAGCACACTGTTCAATCTGGTGGCAAAAACGAAATGGTATTTGGAAAGAAGAGAATGCATTCAATCCGGTGGCAAAAAAGAAATGGGATTGGAATACAATCAATCCGGTGGCAGAAAAGAAATTCCGGTGGCACAAAAGAAATGGGATTGGGAGAGATGAGCATACTGTTCAATCCGGTGACAGAAAAGAAATGGGATTTGGAAAGAAGAGTATACCGTTCAATCCGGTGGCACAAAAGAAATGGGATTGGGAGAGAAGAGCAAAACTGTTCAATCTGGTGACATAAAAGAAATGGGATTGGGAGGAAAAAGGAGGAAATGGGATTGGGATACTAAGAGAGCAAAGCTGTTCAGAAAAGAAATGGAATTGGGAGAAAAAAACAAAACTGTTCAATCCGGTGACAGAAAAGAAATCGGATTTGGAAAGAAGAGTATACCGTTCAATCCGGTGGCACAAAAGAAATGGGATTGGGAGAGAAGAGCAAAACTGCTCAATCTGGTGACAGAAAAGAAATGGGATTGGGAGGAAAAAGGAGGAAATGGGAATGGGATCCGCTGGCTGAGAAGAAATGGGATTGGGAGAAATGAGCACACTGTTCAATCTGGTGGCAAAAAAGAAATGGGATTGGGATACTGAGAGAGCATTACTGTTCAATCCGTTGGCAGAAAAGAAATGGGATTGGGAGAAAACATCAAAACTGTTCAATCCGCTGGCAGAGAAGAAATGGGATTGGGAGAGAAAAGCAATACTGTTCAATTCGCTGGCTGAGAAGAAATAGGATTGGGAAAGATGAGCATACTGTTCAATCCGGTGACAGAAAAGAAATCGGATTTGGAAAGAAGGGCAATACTGTTCAATCCGATGGCTGAGAAGAAATGGGATTGAGAGAAAAGCAATAATGTTCAATTCGTTGGTAGAAAAGAAACGGGATTGGGAGAAAAGAGCAAAACTGTTCAATCCGGTGACAGAAAAGAAATCGGATTTGGGAAGAAGAGAATACCGTTCAATCCGGTGGCAAAAAAGAAATGGGATTGGGAGAGATGAGCACACTGTTCAATATGGTGGCAAAAAAGAAATGGGATTTGGAAAGTAGGGAATGCATTCAATCCGGTGGCACAAAAGAAATGGGATTGGGAGAGATGAACATACTTTTCAATCCGGTGGCAGAAAAGAAATTCCGGTGGTACAAAAGAAATGGGATTGGGAGAGATGAGCATACTGTTCAATCCGGTGACAGAAAAGAAATGGGATTTGGAAAGAAGAGTATACCGTTCAATCCGGTGACAGAAAAGAAATGGGATTGGGAGAGATGAGCACACTGTTCAATCTGGTGGCAAAAAAGAAATGGGATTTGGAAAGAAGGGAATGCATTCAATCCGGTGGCACAAAAGAAATGGGATTGGAATACAATCAATCCGGTGGCAGAAAAGAATTTCCGGTGGCACAAAAGAAATGGGATTGGGAGAGATGAGCATACTGTTCAATCCGGTGACAGAAAAGAAATGGGATTTGGAAAGAAGAGTATACCGTTCAATCCGGTGACAGAAAAGAAATGGGATTGGGAGAGATGAGCACACTGTTCAATCTGGTGGCAAAAAAGAAATGGGATTTGGAAAGAAGGGAATGCATTCAATCCGGTGGCACAAAAGAAATGGGATTGGAATACAATCAATCCGGTGGCAGAAAAGAATTTCCGGTGGCACAAAAGAAATGGGATTGGGAGAGATGAGCATACTGTTCAATCCGGTGACAGAAAAGAAATGGGATTTGGAAAGAAGAGTATACCGTTCAATCCGGTGGCACAAAAGAAATGAGATTGGGAGAGATGAGCAAAACTGTTCAATCTGGTGACATAAAAGAAATGGGATTGGGAGGAAAAAGGAGGAAATGGGATTGGGATACTAAGAGAGCAAAACTGTTCAATCCGCTGGCTGAGAAGAAATGGGATTGGGAGAGATGAGCACACTGTTCAATCTGGTGGCAAAAAAGAAATAGGATTGGGATACCGAGAGAGCATTACTGTTCAATCCGTTGGCAGAAAAGAAATGGGATTGGGAGAGAAGAGCAATACTGTTCAATCCGCTGGCTGAGAAGAAATGGGATTGGGAGAGATGAGCATACTGTTCAATCCGGTGACAGAAAATAAATCGGATTTGGAAAGAAGAGAATACCGTTCAATCCGCTGTCAGAGAAGAAATGGGATTGGGAGAGAAGAGCAATACTGTTCAATCCGATGGCTGAGAAGAAATGGGATTGAGAGAAAAGCAATACTGTTCAATTCGTTGGCAGAAAAGAAATGGGATTGGGAGAAAAAAGCAAAACTGTTCAATCCGGTGACAGAAAAGAAATCGGATTCGGAAAGAAGAGAATACCGTTCAATCCGGTGGCAAAAAAGAAATGGGATTGGGAGAGATGAGCACACTGTTCAATCTGGTGGCAAAAAAGAAATGGGATTTGGAAAGAAGGGAATGCATTCAATCCGGTGGCACAAAAGAAATGGGATTGGAATACAATCAATCCGGTGGCAGAAAAGAATTTCCGGTGGCACAAAAGAAATGGGATTGGGAGAGATGAGCATACTGTTCAATCCGGTGACAGAAAAGAAATGGGATTTGGAAAGAAGAGTATACCGTTCAATCCGGTGGCACAAAAGAAATGGGATTGGGAGAGAAGAGCAAAACTGTTCAATCTGGTGACAGAAAAGAAATGGGATTGGGAGGAAAAAGGAGGAAATGGGATTGGGATACTGAGAGAGCAAAACTGTTCAATCCGCTGGCTGAGAAGAAATGGGATTGGGAGAGATGAGCACACTGTTCAATCTTGTGGCAAAAAAGAAATGGGATTGGGATACTGAGAGAGCATTACTGTTCAATCCGTTGGCAGAAAAGAAATGGGATTGGGAGAAAACAGCAAAACTGTTCAATCCGCTGGCAGAGAAGAAATGGGATTGGGAGAGAAGGGACGCAGGGCATTCCTTAGGAACAGATTAAACAGACTTTTCACAGTCCATATCACTTCCACTGGCAACTGTCCGTTTACCAGTACAATTATTTCAATTATTTAAATTTTTCACTCAAAAATGAATTGACAAATGAAGTATCGCTTTTCTGTTTACTCACAAACCGAAATATAACCATCAGCGAATTAAATTTTGATATTAAGCCGCTTAAAATACTTAATATCGAAGCAGCTAAAATTACATCCACACGCGGAATCATGTATGATTTTCGGTTCTTGTTTCCCTGTTCCACTTTTGATTAGTATTCATTACCATAGGGTGGCTTAAATATTATAGAATAACATGTAGAAGGTCTGAAATTCAAAATGTAACTATACAAATCAACCACCTGTCCATATTACCTCCACTGTCCGTATTACCCGCGGTTCACCTAACTGAATGCGCGTCCGCTAAGCAATGGATAGTGGACTCACTGTCAAAGTTGTCCATTCAGTGTTATAAATGGCTTTTTACATGAATGAAAGCGAATGATTTTTATAATTTTACCATCTATAATAGTAACAAAAATGGCTGAGAGAGAAGGACACGAGCAAATAGACGGGTCTCTGTTTCCAAGAAACGATGTCACAACAAATCAACGGTAATTATAATTTTCTGAAAAATAATAATCCTGAACTCCTGAACAAAACGTTCAGATCTTACGGCGGATAGATTTTGATGATTCGCATACCAAATATCGAATAGCTAAAACCAATACAGCAACCAAGCACAACCGAAATACACCACTGCGAATCTAGCGCATCTTAATCGCTCACTCGAAAACCAGATATGAAAAGAGAAAATATTGCAATTTGGGCTTCGCCCGATGGAGAGCTTTCCCACGGTCTGAGCGTAGAAGAAGAATTTCCAATTCATATGAACCAGTCTTGAATCTGCCAGCGAATGGTCCACATCTCTTCAGGGTCTGATAATAACAAATAGTTTTCATCTTCTGTTCACCATTCGCCATCTGATGAGGTACCATCTTCACATTAATCGTCGGACGGAGCCGCGAGGTTAACGTGATTTTTTTTTTATCCCATTTATTTATTCAAGGCTCATTAGCATTTTAGATGTAACAGAGCCGAATTTTAAACGTGTACATGTCACATGGTTATCATATCTATAATTAGCACATTACACAGTTGTCATTCGCCAGTATTCCTTCTATACCATTACATATGGTACATTCACACAGTAGCCATTTAGGCGAAAGAATATTCTTTCTGTTCTTCCATTATCCAGTTGGACCACCGGACAGCGGAGACAGTTGATTGATCATTGTTGAGTTATTTATAGAACAGCAGCAGCCCGATGTGTCTTGCAGAGCAGAGCAGTTGTATGGATGAATCGATCTTAATTTCGACCGTGGATCGATCTCCATCGCTGATGATTGTTGCGTGGACGTAGCTATTCTGTAACAACACAAAGATGGTCAATGAGGGCCCTGAGTTTTGAACTCACGATCGATCGCTTACTAAGCGAACGCGCAACCGATGTGGCTACGGAGACCCCCTAGGTTAACGTGATTGTTCGGAGCAATTAATGTTGAAGCGAATTAATTGAATTTATCAGAAATCCATAAGTACAATTCTTTCAATACTACAAATAATGGTACCGAAAGGATCAATTAGGGCTGTACGACGGAATCATTTTTTGGATGTGCGACAGCTGTGCTGGACCGTATTTCACACGTATTAATATGTGCCACTATTCACAAACATATTGTTATCTGCCGCTGTTCACAAACGTGCTACCAGACTTTTGACCTTTATATTTATGAATTTTGATTTTGATTTTTGTATTATTTTAGTAATGGAATGATTTTAGTAGTCAGAAACATTGGAATAATTTTGTTCGTTCTGGTTTGTATTACATAATACAAGAAAAAAATATGAGAAAATGGTATTATGCTTTTCTGAAATCACCTAGGCATAAAACAATTGCTGTAAATATCTGAGTTATTTGGCAACACTGACACTGATTAACCTTTTTTTTAATCTCCATGCTGGAGCGATGTGCCCCGTTATGAAATGGATTAAAAAATTGCATTTCAATATAAAAACGATCATTTAACATTTGTTTATTCAAACTCAATCGATAGCTCTGGTGACCAGGGTTGCCAACTATTATTTTGAAAAATCAGGGAGGATGAAAATTAAAATCAGGAGAAATCAGGATAGCTCATATTGTGTTGTCCGTAAAGTTCAAACCGATTTTTGGAAACACATCCGCACTATTTTCTACTACATTCATTCAGTTTTGTTCCACGATTTTTGCCCTCTCTCACGCAGCCTAAAAATGTTATTCTCCCAGAATATGTTTACATTGTCGTCGAAAACAGTGTTATATATAAATGAAAGATATTTTCTATGTCTTACTAAGCATAGAGTTAAGAAAATTGTTTATATATAGTTTCAAAAATATATTTAATAATTCGGCTCCTTCAAACTTATGTAACTGAGCCTGTAAAAATAAACGAATTAAATAAAATTAAAAAAAAACTTTTTTCACTATAAATACCATTAAGCACAGAAAAATCCAGTCAATTGCTGCTTTTTACATGCATTTCATCACGGTGATGTGTTTTACCGATACGGTGCTTCTTACCCCAAGATCCTCTACACATGGGAAGAAAAAATCAATTGTATGGAAAATACGAATGCTTCCAGTTTTCAACTATCAACAATTCGAACTATTCAACGTAATTGATAGCCAATCGAACTCTCGTTCAGTATGTGGATGCACAACCGTTTTGTAATAAAATCTTTTCTCCCAGCTCGAAGAAAAGTTGTCAATCGCTCGCTGACTAAAGCAGAAAGGTAGTAGGCATCTTCTTCTTATTTGCTTTTAAGAGGCTTTAAGCTTTACAGTTCAATCGCCTCTGATAGTAGGCATCAGAGAATGATTTATGTAACATTATTTGATCATACACCAAAAATTTAGTTTTAGCTCATGTTTTGTCATCCTGATTTATGACATTAAATGAGCGTAAAAATAACGGAAAATATCATGATCCTCAAATGCATTTGTATAGTATATATACAGGGAAATTTCGATTTAACGTACCCTCGTTATAACGTACCCTCGATATAACGTCACTCGATATAACGTACACATTTCCAAAGCGTAAAAGAAAAAAATTTCAATTATTTTTTTCCTGATAGAACAATGAATTATATGTATTGTGATGCTAAAACAAGTTTTGTACCTTCAATCAATCCCGTAATACAGCTGGTTTTGTGATTCCGGATTCTAAATGAATAAAGCTTTAATCAACAGTACGAAAGGAAACATCACGAGAAAGGCTGGCTTTCATCTTATGATTGAAGTTATTCATTAACTTTACTAAAACAGCAACCCAATAATGTATTATAGACTACGTCTGTGAGTACTTCGATATAACGTACAATTTTGAAAGTGAAATGTACGTTATATCGAAGTTTACCTGTAGTACGGCAATATAAGAGCAATATACGAGCGAGCGAAACAATAGACACAGTTCAAATAAGCACGCATTACTTTGTCACATATGCACACAGCCCAGATCAAGATGGATAAAGATCTCCTTTATGCTGGAAAGCGTATTCTAAGAGTAAACTTAGGAAACACTTTCCAACTTTAATTTTTAATGAGATGTTTTAGTATCACGCTTCTGAGCAACAGCATCATTAGTTATGTGGATAGCGTGGTCGTGTAAAACAGTCTTGCAGTCCAGCTGGCCTTGGGTCGATCCCTGTTGACGTCGTTTGGACTTTTTTATTGGGTGCAATCCCAAAAAAGATGAAGATAGAAAAAAGAAAGAGATGTCTGCTTCCATACATACAAACATTTTAAAGCGTTGGGGGACAGATGACATTATTTGCTACTAGGCATGAAAAGACATGGTTTCTGCCGAAAATTAAATGCTTTCTAACAACGCTAGTTTGGGTGTAGCCAGAAGCTGTCACCGGGTGGAACTTTTGTTGCAATATTTCCCTCCTCGCTTCGTCCTCGGCTTCTCAATGATAGCGGTATATAAATATTGCGACTTGTTGTTGCATTACTTGCCCGTAATTGACTAGTTGGGTAGGAAAGCACACAAATACACAGAACAAATGTATGGAAATATGGAACTGTTTCCAATTTTCGTTAATTTAAACCAATTACGGAATCGAGAATTGTAATGTTTAGCAAATTGAAAAATTCTTGGAGAATTTTCAAGTTCCATCGTAGCGAAAATGGTTATTAATGCTAACTTTATTCTATAAAAAAGTGATTTGTGTTTTGATTTGGTATCCTAACTGAAGTATTCATTTCAGGTTACGCTTTTCCGAATATAAGATTAAGTTTTGTACAGGATTCGTTAACTCTGTTCGCGCCAGAACGCTACTTTGATTTGAACTGTCTTTCGCTGATTTTGAAATGCACACTCAAAAGAAATACGTGTAATTTTAGGTCGATTGAATTTTGACCTTTGTTTTTCATTTGCACTTTCAATGATCCAAAGAGTTGGCAACTGGAACATCAGCAGCTATAGTTTCACTGTAATCCGACCGCGCATCGCAGGCGATCAAATTAGCAGATGATTCACAATTCAATCAAAAAATGTTGCAGTTGGAATGAGATGAATGTCACCGAACGGCGTACTCATTTGATCGTAGCCATTCGATCAGTGAAGATGAAGCCAACCATTCTAATCATAGTGGGTGTATTTAGTGTATCCGCAGTTGCTCAACAAATTCACTGTACATCTCGCTATTACGTCTCAGATTTTACGGTAAGCTAGAAATAGATTTTGAGTAATTTACCCAGAGTAAATTTATTCCGAAAATTCCCTAAATTTAAGGCCAACTGGTACCGAGATACGGAGTACTGTTTCTATCGGGGAATGCAACTGGTCATCGTGGAGACAGCAGAGGAACACACCAAAGTAGTTGAAGTGGTCAAAGACTCCCACGTGTTCTCCAATGACAGCTTCATGGCGTGGATCGGTGCGAGTGATTTAGGAGAGGAGAGCATATTCGTTTGGCATGCCACAGGAACGCGGGTTCGGTATGCCAACTGGAGGCCTGGGCAGCCGAATAATAACGAAAACCAGGAGGATTGTATGGAGCTTATAAATATCCCAGCCTCCGGGAGGGAATGGCATGCGACGGTCCGTGCTGGAATTCGCACTATTTTATTTGCGAAAATGTCAATGTGGGAAAACAAATTGGTACATTCTAACCGAGCGTCCACGGATAAAGTGAATTGAAACGACCGGCTCTCCTATCATTCGTAGTAAAAGAAGAAATAAAATACTCTTTCAGAATGCTGCTGACGCAAAAATTCTAACGATCCGAAATTGATTATTTGTCTCCAGTAAGTGAGTCTAATAACCTTAGATCAGCTGTTATCGGATCCAGTTTTGTCAGTTTATAGAGTTCTGTCTGTTATTGATGTTATGTGTGTTCTCTGGGACTCTCTGAGACCATTTTTTGTACGAATATAAATGTATCAATATCTGAAGATTTTGCTCGGAAACGATAGAATCGAAAGACTTAGACTTTGAAGTCTTTCGATTCTAAGTCTTAGAATCTCCGTTTACAATTTAGGAAGAAAGCAACATAGGTATAATTCTTTTACTGCTACGGATCAGGTCACAATTTATTTCTTTATATCAATGCACGAATTGCACTAAGTATTTAACGAAAGGCATCTTCCGTGCATCGCCATTTAACAAGCATCAAACACGCGTCTAACAGATGCACCCAGTTGCAGCGATAAAAATGAAACATCGCGAAAATGATTTATCCTCAGAGGAGGTGCAATACTTATGCGCTAGCAACAGCTTACTTACTATGCAAGGGTAGAGTTTACTTCGCAAGTAGAGTCTCTTTTCGCTATTCGCTATTGGTTTCTATTCTAGCGGCTGCATAAGGTGCCCGTTATTGACAACTCTGTTCGGAAAAGCACACAAATGGACAGAACAAATGTATGGGGAAATGGGAATGCTTCCAATTTTCATCAATTTAAACCATATACAGACTATGGGATTGTAATGTATAGCATATCAAACAAATCTTAGAAAATTTTCGATTCGATTGGTATGCAAATCATTACAATTCGTTCACAGCAAAAATAGTTATTAACGTTAACTTAATTTCACAAAAACGTGACCTGAAAGATGTAGTCCTACGTCAAAAACTTAATGGTGGGTGTTAAACGGAAGGTTGTGCATATTTGGTAAAGTGAAAGTCCTGGGTTCGCAGTGAAGCTCTTCGTAACGTTCTGACACAGTTTTCGGCCCACTATATCACATCGATACATGGATTGCCTTGATCCCAAGCATACCTCCAACCAAAATCTTTAAATTCCCGTTTCAGAATATTCCCAAATTGTCACTTTCATCTCAACAATGCTGTTAAATTGCTTCTTGTTGATTAGCCCTTGAGTTATGCAGAAATTTATGCTACATTTGTATGGCAGCGCCTTCTCAGAGAGAGGAGAGGAATGTCCATTCACCATAGAAACGTTTCGTTGGCTCTATTTGCTTAATAAGTTCTTGAGTTTTTCTGAAATTTGTGTTTCATTTATATGCCAGCACCCCCTTAGAGAGGGGAAGGAGTGTCGAACTACCTTAGAAACGTTTCTTGCCCCCTAAAACCTCCACATGCCAAATTTGGCTTCGTTTGCTTGATTAGTTCTCGAATTATGCAGAAATTTGTATTTCATTTGTATAGCAGCCCCCCCTTAGAGAAGGGGGAGGAGTGTCGAACTACGATAGAAACGATTATCGATCCCTAAAATCTCTATATGCTAAGTTTGATTCTATTTGTTTGATTAGTTCTCGAGTTGTTCAACCCTTGCAACCGCCCCCCACCCCTTTAGAGAGTGAGGAGGAGTGTCAAACCACCATAGAAACATTTATTGCTCCCTAAAACTTCCATATGCCAAATTTAGTTCCATTTGCCTGATTAGCCCTCGAGTTATGCAGAAATTTGTGTTTCATTTGTATGGCTGCGCCTCCTTAGAAAGAGGGGAGGAGTGTCTATTTACCATAGAAACGTTTCGTGCACCCTGAAACATTCACGTTGACTCCATTTGCTTGCTTAGTTCCTGAGTTTTGCAAAAATGTATTATTTTTTATATTATCTGAAATGATAAACAAGGGGATTGAAAAATCCGTGGTTCTACGCCAAAAATGTTATCGTGTCCCAGATACAACCCCTTACAATATTCTGTTTTGCTTGGACTCCACAAACACACTTACAAAATGAGGAGTGTTCAAGTTTTTTTAAATGTACACTTAAAAAAATACGTTTAATTTGAGTTGACCAAATTTTGACGGTTCCATTCTTCATTCTTTATTTCACATTTTCGACGTGCCAAAGAGTTAGCAACTGAAACGTCAGCAGCTGTAATTTCCCAGTGAATGGACCGCGAACCGTTAGCGATAAAATTATCAGATTAGCTAAATTCAATCGCAAAACTTAATAAAACTTGCGGAACTGAATGATGTATATTCATTGATTTGCTAGTGCTTGAACAGTCAAGATGAAGCCAACAATTTTTATTGTAGTGAGTGTACTTTGTTTGTTCGCAGTTGTTCAGCAAATCCACTGTACATCTCCTGTGCGCTATTATGTCTCAAATTTTACGGTAAGCTACAAAAGGATATCTTTTTTCGATAATCCACCCTGAACAAAATCATTTCCAAAATTCCCCTAATTCAAGACCAACTGGTACCAAGCTACGGAATACTGTTTCTCTCGGCGGATGCACCTGGTCATCGTGAATACAGCGGAGGAACACACCAAAGTAGTCGAAGTGATTAAAGGCTCCCAAGTGTTCAGCAACGACAGATTCATCGCGTGGATCGGTGCAAGTGATTTAGGACAGGAGGGCAAATTTGTTTGGCATGCCACAGGAGCGCCGGTTCAGTATGCCAATTGGAAGCGTGGGCAGCCGGACAATAAGGGAAACTTGGAGCATTGTATGGCCCTTATGAATATTCCTGCCACCAGGTGGAACTGGAATGCGAATGACGGCCCGTGCGGGAACTCACACTATTTTATCTGCGAAAATGTCGATGTGGAAAACCGAACGTCTGCGGATGTGGCAAAATGAATCGACGAGTTATTTTGTTATTCGTATAAAAAACGAAATAAAATACTCTTTCTGATGTGAATGCTGCATACTTTACGTTATTCTTACGATCCGAAATCGATTAATTGTAAAAACCATAGATCAGCTGGTATGAGATTCAGTTCCTTCAGGTTATAGTGTTCTGTCTGTTATTGATGTTTTGTGTGTTCTTTGGTATCCATATCTGAGATCTCGGAGATTTAAAGTCTCCGTTAACGTAGAAAATATTTCAAAAATACTTATAGAGGCGAATAACCTGAAAAGATTAATGTCTCTATAATTCAACACATCATGGACTAGGTGGAATAGGAATCGGGGTTGGAGAACTGCAGCCATGGGCCGCGTTTATTGCCGAAACAATGTTGTAATTTGATATTTCCTGAGATGTACTATTATTGTAATTTAATAAAAAACGGTCTAATTCGATCAATTGTTTTCGTCAAGTTTCACTTTTAAAGTTTCCACCCAAAGTTTCCATTTTCCAAATTTTATAATCACCCATAACATTGCGATTTTCCGAGAGTATGTTCATCGTTAGCTTTCACAAACATTCTAAGCGAATCGGAAGCGATTTTATTTAGTTTATATAAAAAAATGAGGTCCGCATGCGATTAAAGGGTGTGTCACATCAAATTGCATCACGGAAAAAACGCTGTAGAAATTCGCCCAGTAGACCGATCCTTTTGAAAATTTTAGACAGTAAAATGAAAACTATTAAACAACTTTTGGCATTTTCTTTTTATTCATACTTCGAGCCCAAGCCCGTATGCTCGCACCTTCCTCTTTACCCCGTCCATAAGGTTCTGTACAACGTCAGGTTGTAGTTATTTTTTAACAGAAATTCATTTTCTCTTGAAGTCCGCCTCCGATTTGACAACTTTTGGGTTCTTCAGGAGGGCCTGCTTCATAATCGCCCAATATTTCTCTATTGGGCGAAGCTCCGGCGCATTGGGCGGGTTCATTTCCTTTGGCACGAAGGTGACCCCGTTGACTTCGTACCACTCCAACACGTCCTTTGAATAGTGGCACGAAGCGAGATCCGGCCAGAAGATGGTCGGGCCCTCGTGCTGCTTCAATAGGGGTAGTAAGCGCTTCTGTAGGCACTCCTTAAGGTAAACCTGCCCGTTTACCGTGCCGGTCATCACGAAGGGGGCGCTCCGCTTTCCGCAAGAGCAGATCGCTTGCCACACCATGTACTTTTTGGCAAACTTGTATAGTTTCTGCTTGCGAATCTCCTCCGGAACGCTGAATTTGTCCTCTGCGGAGAAGAACAACAGGCCCGGCAGCTGACGAAAGTCCGCTTTGACGTAGGTTTCGTCGTCCATTACCAGGTAATGCGGCTTCGTCAGCATTTCGGTGTACAGCTTCCGGGCTCGCGTCTTCCCCACCATGTTTTGCCTTTCGTCGCGGTTAGGAGCCTTCTGAACTTTGCATGTACGCAGGCCCTCCCGCTGCTTGGACCGCTGGACGAATGAACTTGACAAATTCAGCTTATTGGCGACATCCCGGACCGAACTTCTCGGATCACGTCTAAACTGCTTAACTACGCGCTTGTGATCTTTTTCACTGACGGAGCATCCATTTTTGCCGTTCTTCACCTTCCGGTCGATGGTTAGGTTCTCACAGTATTGTTTTAGTACTCTGCTGACCGTGGATTGGACGATTCCCAGCATCTTACCGATGTCCCGATGTGACAACTCCGGATTCTCGAAATGAGTGCACAGGATTAATTCACGACGCTCTTTTTCGTTCGACGACATTTTTCCAAATTTACGAAAAATTGACAGTGAAGCATGGCCAACGTGATCTATACACTCTTATCTGATTATAAGCGAAAGCTGAAGATATAATTCCTAAAAATTAAATTTCTACAGCGTTTTTTCCGTGATGCAATTTGATGTGACACACCCTTTACGTAGGACAAACCCGCTACGATAAGAATGGTTGATTTCATCTTTACTGATCAATCGTCTGCAACTGAATGAATACATAGCGGCATTCGTGTTAATCAAAGATTACCCCATCACTGGCACAACCACACTCGCAAACGCTCTCGCGAAAAATAAAATCACTCAAGAAATGATCGCGTAAAAAAGAATCCAGAGTATTATACATAAAAAAATTGCAGAATGTCTGTGAAATCGTCTTCCTTGAAATGAAATTGTAGAACGCGAGAAAAAAGAACACGCAACCACAATGTTCATTTATTTAATTCACGTTGACAAAATTGAGCTTCGTGTTCTGTCATTGTGAAATGAAAATCATAATAAAATTTTCATGTGGATTAAACTGTTGAGCGTATTAAGTGGAAATAAAAGACGTCTGGTCGAGTTGAGAGAACAAATTGGAATGAAAATTTTATTTGACTACTTCTAATATACCAGAGTACTACGATGAACAAACAACTGTTGCGATGTTGTTATAGTAACGTTAGTTACAAGTTGCTACGCTTCCATCACTCCTCCTCATCGCTAACTGATGTAACTCCTAGTTTCTCACGTAGATCCTCCAGTTTCACTCTGTTCAAGGGCTTCGTAAGGATGTCCGCCAGCATAGTTTCCGTTGGACAGTAGGTGACTCTGATTTCATTCCGTTCAGCCAAATTTTTTACAAAATGGAACTTCGTGTCAATATGTTTTGATCGTTTTTCTCCGTTGCTGGTCAACATCTTGATGCAGCTTTGATTATCTTCATAGATCTGAATTGGGGTCTTCACAGCATCTCCGAAGTCTTGCAAGAGCTTCCTAAACAAGATCAGTTCTTGACAGCATTCGGCAAGAGAAATATATTCCGCTTCTGTTGAGGACAGTGCGACACACGTCTGTTTCCTTGCACACCATGCGATCGTACCGCCGCCTAGCCGAAAGAGATATCCGGAGTTCGATTTCCGATCCTTGACGTTGCCAGCCCAGTCAGCATCTGCGTAGGCTTCAAGAGTTTGAGTACCATTTCCCAACCTAAGTTGATGGTTGCTTGTAGCCTTTAAGTACCTCAACACTCTTTTAGCTTCAGTCCAGTCTTGCTCAACCGGTTGGCTGACGCTCCTTCCAAGGATTGACGCACTTATCGCTATATCCGGTCTGGAATTCACAGCCAAATACAGTAAACCACCAATGAGGCTTTGATATTTGTCATTAGTGGGAAGCCTCTCCGACTCCTCCTTTTGCTGTATATATCCGGGGTCCATTGGTATTTTTGATCCTTTCGCATCCGCCAGTCCAAAACGAACAGCAAGCTTCTCGATGTATGATTTCTGGCACAAGTTGTAGCCATGCTCCGTCTGGATCACTTGAATTCCAAGGAAGTGTTTCACGTCACCTAGCTCCGTTAGCACGAACTCTGAACCTAATCTCCGGATGACATCGTTGTAAATCTCTTCGTTTGGAGTTACCAGCAGCATGTCGTCTACATATACCAAGAGATAGGTCATCGCTTCCGAACGTATAGACAAGGATCCGCCACAGCTTGTTTGAAACCATTTCGCAACAGGACTTCATTCAGCTTCTGATTCCACATTCTTGCGGATTGCTTCAAGCCATATAAACTTTTACGCAGCAGGCAAACTTGACCATCTTCTTTCTGCACTCCTGGTGGTGGCTTCATATAGATAGTTTCAGGATAGTTCAGGTATGCAGTCTTCACGTTCACATGTTTTACTAGTAGATTACACCTAGCCGCAATGGTCAAAAGTACTCTGAATGTTGCTTGCTTCGCTACAGGCGCAAACACCTCATCATAGTCGAGTCCAGAGCGTTGCGTGAAGCCCTGGGCTACCAGTCGGGCTTTATATCTGATGACTCTTCCGAACTCATCTTCTTTCTTCTTGTATGTCCACCAGGATCTAATGGCTTTCTTTCCTGGAGGTAACGTAGTGAGCTCCCACACACCGTTCTGCTCCAATGACTTAAGTTCATCCTTCATCGCTGCCTTCCAGGATGCGTTATCAGCACTACTGATGGCTTCATGGTACGTACATGGCTCGCTGGACTGTTGCTGAACCATTCTTCCATCTGCACCATAGCGATCGGGTTTGACTCCTTTAGTTGTACGTGTTGATCTTCTTGGCAAATCAAGTTGCTCTTCCTGTTCCTGGACACCATTTATTACGTCCGGGGCCTGATCTTCTTCTTCACTATCGTCGAGATCTTGATCATCAGCATCCTCGTACATACTGTCGTCACTGGGAAGTTCATCCTCATCATCGTCTTCTGGTTGTGGTGGTCGTTCTGCTTCCCATGTGTTGGACGGGTTCGGTGTTAGCGGAAAAACTACGACGTCATTTTCTTTTTCTTCTGTTTTTATACACTTCTGTCCATCAGCAAAACTTGTACTCAGAAAAGTTGCATCACGACTGAATACTATCCTATTCGTTGTCGTGTCAATGAACCGCCACGCCTTATGCTGATCCGAATATCCAACGAAAGTCATCTTGACTGACTTGGGTTCGAGCTTCTTCCGTTTCTGCTGTGGTACATAGACATATGCAGGGGACCCGAACACCCTTAGTTTCTTCATGTCCGGCTTGATATCTTTCCAAATTTCATATGGCGTCTTCTGTACTGACTTCGTCGGCAGAATATTTTGCAAGTAATTGGCAGTGTTAATGGCTTCACCCCAGTATCGGTAATCCATTCCGCTGTCCAGAATCATACACCTCGCCATTTCCACCAGCAGTGCCGTTCTGCTGAGGCGTGTATGCTACTGTGAACTGCTGCAAAATTCCTTCATTCTTCAGGAATGCCATGAGTTCCTTGCTTCGGTATTCGCCACCTTGATCCGACCGTATTACCTTTGGCGGCCTGCCGAACTGAATTTTCATCTGCTGTACGAAATCCTTTAGCGCATCGATTGTTTCTGACTTCTCCCGCAACAGGTACACCGTCGAATAGCGGCTGAAGTCATCGATAAAAGTGATGAAATATCGACGTCCTCCAGGTGTTACCGTGTTCATCGGCCCACAACTAAATCGAGAATCACCTTGGACTTCCTCTTCGCCTTCTTTGGAAACGGTGTACGAGCCATTTTTCCTTGCAGACAGGTTTCACAGGTAATCTTCAATCCGCAATTATTCACTTTAATGCCTTCAGCCAACTGCCGACGTTCCAGCTCAAGGATGGCCTGAACATCACGGTGTCCTAGTTTACGGTGCCACTCGTGTATGCAGTCCGTCGCATGGTTCTGTTCGGTGACAACGTTCGTCCTCTCTACTAGACATAGGTGATACAAACCGTTCATTCGAGGTGCCACAGCAGCAATTCGTTGTCCGCTCGCAATCGTACAACCCTTCTCATCGAACGTGACGTTAGCGCCCTTCTGCACCAACCTTCCGACGGATACCAAGTTCATATCGAGCTCCGGAACAAAGAGAACATCGCTTAGCAGGATTTCCTTCTCTTCACCGTTTAATCCGTAGCACTTTATTTTGCAGCTTCCTATCCCCTTCACAGCAGCCTTTTTGCCATCCGTAACCGTTACGAAACGTGGTGTATCGTCCTTCGGTTCTTCCAAGCTCACAAAATACTTCTCATTCCTGCTCATATGCAGACTTGCACCTGAGTCAACGATCCAATTCACGGCCGCATCATCCCAGACACTGAATGCAAACTTTTCTTCCTCCGATATTGCAATTCTGGCCTTCGGTTGTTTGGGGACAGGTTTTCGATCATCCACGGTATTACCGTTCTTCTGGTTTCGATCGTTCTGATCCTGATCCTTCAGCCACAGCTTACAATTCCTTTTCTTGTGGCCAACCTTCTGGCAATGATGACACACCACGCTCTTGGTTTTCCCGTCCACTTTCAACACAGTTGGATCCGCTGATGAAGATTCATTTCGCTTCAGAACTTCGTTGATGATTTATTCTTCACGATTTCCAGCGTAAGTTCTTCTTCAGATCGATTCTCCAGAGTCGTTGTCAGCGCGTCAAAGGAACTGGGTAAGCTTCGGAGCCAGGATCACTTGAAGATCACTGTCCAGTTCCGTACCGGCGTTCGAAAGCTTCTCAAACAAATCTTCGAATTTCTGTAGATGCTCTTCGATGTCGTCGCCTTCGTGATACTTCAGATCACAGATTCGTTTCAAGAGATGCACTTTTGAAGTTAACGATTTCTTCTCATGTTGCTTCTTGAGATTTTCCCACACGGCTTTGGCAGTTGTTGTATTCCGGATGTGACCGTGTTGGCTCCGGCTGAGGAGTAACCCAATCGTCGCACGAGCTCGTTGATCACCATCTTCCCATGCAGCAACCACAACAGCATTCGACTGATCAGCAGCCAGCTCCGGTTTCGTCCCAGGAACTACATACTTCCACAAGCCTTCCCGAACGAGTAGGAATTCAACGTCTAGCTTCCAAGAATCGTAGTTCTCGTTGGTTAACTTGACGATTCCGGTCCTCTCCATCTTTTCAATTCTTCATAAAACGCAGGCCCATAACCTGTTGAGCGTATTAAGTGGAAATAAAAGACGTCTGGTCGAGTTGAGAGAACAAATTGGAATGAAAATTTTATTTGACTACTTCTAATATACCAGAGTACTACGATGAACAAACAACTGTTGCGATGTTGTTATAGTAACGTTAGTTACAAGTTGCTACGCTTCCATCATAAACGCACCTTCAAAATAATTTATAATTTATTTCGAAAATTGTGAATAGTATTGCTAGTAAAAACTATAGCTGATAATGATTTGAAAATTATAATGATAAGTTTTTGTGAAAATATCATGAAATATACAAGCCTCGAGCTTACATAACTGTCAACAATGTAATTCCGATCAAGGCGCCTAGAAGTATATCCTAGGGTGAGGCCGTTTCGTCACTGAGTTGGTTAGGGGAGCGGTATATGAAAACAGTACGGAAGAAAGCAGAAGGGGAATTATTAGCTTGAAGCGTGAAAGAGACAGACTGATCACGAGCGAGCTTGGGCACAAGCGTATTGTATTTTGTTTACAAACAAAACTCAGTAGACTTCCAAGATTGCTGAAGAGTAGTTTTAGCAAGTTGGCCCACCTTAGGATATACTTCTAGGCGCCTTGCCTCCGATAATGCCAATCGCTCCGAAATATATAGATAATAAAAAAGGAAGAATAAGGCGGCGGTGACACTGGATGCGGAAAAGTGGTCGTAAGAATTGTATGCAATAGTGAAAGTAAACAACCACATTGAGTTGTATTGGCGTGGTTTGATTGCTTCCAATTGCTTCGTTCGAATTCATCAGCTTCTATCGAACAAAATTGTTTGTTTCTATTCGTACAATCAAGTTTTCGTGCGTACTCCGAGCAGTATTAGTGCAGACCGGATTTTTTTATGTAGGCCATTATGACAGTTCTGATTCCAAACTAGAGAAACTTTGACATGAACCCTAGTATATCTGTCACGGATAATTTTTATTCTGATGAAGTTAAAAGTACAAAAATCACGGAAAATCAGGATCATTTTAGTACAATCAGGAAAAATTGAGTGTATGTCAGGATACCAGGGAACGTGGCAAAAAGTCTGAGAAATCCTAAAAAATCAGGAAGGTTGACATTACTGCGTAATAGTCATGGCGTTGCGGGCCGCAAAAAAATATATAAATATAAAAATATATAGACACGACCGCATTGTTGACATAGAACAACGAAATTATTACCGGCGATAACGAACAGCCAAAAATAAATAAAAAACAGATTTTTGGAATACATCAAAATTTCTAAAATAACTCTTTGGTCGAAAGATGGTTGATTCGTGATTCATTCTTGTTCTCGCGAAAACAATACACACACTCAGAACAATACACGTAACGCACTCAGTATGCATTGCGTCATTCTTCTCGTATTACACACAGTGCGGCTCCAGGCGATTACATATTTGTCCCTCACTTCCGTTACCTATTTTATAACACATAAAATCAACAATTCGTAAAATCACCACATGGGTATGGGAAACGGTGACGTACGATCTATTTAATATTTTACTTCTGAATTGATTCTGCTCTACATTATACTTGCTTCTTGCTTATTTTGAAGACGCATTCTGTGGCGAAAAAAAAAGGTTTAACACACAAATTAGAAACTGAGGTTGGACATGGCGAGCACTAAACTGCCCATGTTTGCATTGGAGACGTAATCACCAACATCATTAGTGTTGGGAAAACGCATTTTTGTTGTTTTTTTTGCCTACAAGCGTAACCATGCAAATTTCCAATGAAGTAATCTGTCCAGTTGAAGGATTTTATCGGCAAAAAGAGGGCCTAGGGTATTTTGTGGGTTAAAACATATTTTTTCCATTTGGAAAACGCTTGCGTCTATTTATGCGGACAATCGATCGTTTCAATGAACATTCGATCGCATAGCTAGACGTAATTACCAGGTTGCTCTGCATGTAGCGTTAGTACTTACGCTTCCGACAATAGTCGAAATGACTCCGTTGGTAGTTTCAGTTGTTATCGAATAAAATCAAATAGGTTTGGAAGAAATTCAATGAAATTTCTGAAAAAGGTGCTCTGGATTTGTTGCGAGTCCATGATAGTACTTTTTCCTGAATACTCTGGGATGTGATAAGAACAGCAGGTTCGAGTTTTTCAATTATTTGAATTTGTAAAGGCAATCTGCAATGTTGGTAATTTTAGCAACATAATTAACCGATATCACGATCAATCGCATAAAGATGGTGGAGTGACTTACACCAACGGTATGGATAAATGCTGAGTATGTGGAATAATTCGATGTCGAATTCAAAGAGTTATAATGCTAAAAACCAATATTAATTTAATTTTACCACTGATCTGATTATTTCATTAACTACTTGAAGATTCAAATGCAAAAAATTAGATAATTATACCATTAAAAACGGTGACCGGAATAAATCGCCACAGTAAACAACTGCAACAGAAACAACCGCTTAGAAAAAGTGTAGTAGGCTAGAAATATTTGGCGCGGGAAAAACATCATGTGCCTCACATTTCTATTATAAATTTATTCTCTTGTTCTCGTTTTTCGAAATTTATTCTGAGGACAATGTAATGGGGACGAAGTCCCCATTTGGCGAGGATAAGGAATCGAGGCGGCCCATGCCGCCAAGATGACGCAATCCGAGTCCACCGCCGACCCGCCGTCGGAAGCGGCGGTGTCTCGCACGCAAACCTGGGATCCACTGATTGCCCGGTTAGTTTGAAACATAGGATACGATCCTTTAGCAATGTCCGACCGAGCTCTAGCGAGCGTCGGACGGTATACGTCTGCCCGGGGCGTTACGTTTGCCTGGGGCGATACGTTTGCCCGGTTAATTCTTGTTTTGAAATACAATACCGCGCCACAATATTTATAGCCTACTACACATTTTATAAGCGGTGGTTTCTGTTGCAGTCGTTTTCTGTGGCGATTTATTCCGGGAACCATTAAAAACACAATTGCTTCTCTTTGTTCATCGCAGTGTAGTGTACAGAAAGCAGTAATTATATGAGCAGCGTTTCAATGGTTTCTTATATTCATCTATTAGGAAACACTAAGTAATAAGACACTGTCATGAAAGGCATGTTTGGACTCTACAAAGAATGTGATTCAAATGTAGACTTAACTTATAGCACATAATACTGATATTTGTTGATTTTTGAACGATGTATGACAGCTGTATGGAAATACGTCCGTTATGCGTACAAACAGTGATTTTTCGAAAACATTTTTTCAGAATTACTCAAATATTTTCGAACAAAAAATGTTTGTTTGAATGTTGAGCATACGTATCACATTGTGTAGAATACAAAACAGCGGAAAAGACGATTTTGTTCATTTTGTCGCTTACGTCTCCTATACAAACATGGGCAGTATATGTAGTGAACTTTCACTGATAGCCAACGATCAACTACAGAATAATCTGTATTTATACCAATTTTTTAGACTTTTTAAAACCAAGCATCTGTAGCGTGTTTTTACTACAAAGTATAAGTTTACTATCGCTACGTGGATAACTTCAACATCGTTTAATAAATATGTCAAACAGTGATAATGAAGCTCAAATTATGGCTAAAAATAAGACTTATAAATTCAATACAGATATCCATACAGATTTTCAGGAAATGAAGATATAAAGATTTTTTCAGGTCGAAAACACAGAGATTATTATGGCAACCCTGCCAACGACAAGCATCGAGAAATCTTGATTAGGATGAACTTTCAAGCCGGTACTCATATTTAAAGAATTTTGTGATTTCAATAATATTGTTCCGAAGCAGTTTTGAGCTATTGAAACAAGTTTTTGGGTAACTAAGTAACCAGCATTACCCACACACCATTAATCTTCCGAATGAAGTGATTACCATACACACTTTGTTCAACCGACAAAAAGGTATTAACGCTCAAAACTTTGATGTGATGCAAAAATATAGAGGCACTCTTCACCAGATGCCATGAAAATAGACGCGATGCCTCCACAAACAAAATCGTACCATACTGTTCGATATCTATCTCTCATTCATCCTTAGAATCGCGCAAAACTTCTGTGTGTGACATCGGCATTAAGAAGGATTGCTGTCTGATAGCTGAAGCAAGACGAATTGAATGATGATGATGATGTTTTGAATCATAGATGCTTTCAAGTTCATCAGTTCAGTCTTGTAAAGAACAATTTGGAAGACTAATTTGAACACTCGGCCCTAAGAAAGGTCATTTCGAATACTTGTTAGCTGATGAATTTTGAATACTGTAATTTGAAATCGCAAATAACTTGTTTACACTCAATGAACAGAATACGGCGGAGCTAAGATTGCAATATTTTCTCTTTCCACATTGTCCGTAGAACCGATTTACGAATTACAGTACTATTTGAATATAGTACCTCGCTGATACATACTCGGCCACGGGAACACGATAGGAAAATGTGTTTTCTCCCAATTTTCGCTAATTTAATGTGGGCAGTGCTACAGACACCTTACGAACAAGAAAAGCTGAATGAAATCGTGTAATAATCAAACATTACGATCGATATGACTCTAAACATTCTACATTAACGGTTTTATAATTATTAGTGGTGAAACGGATAACGGATATCCGGCCTCATTTTGGTGTTCTGCTGGAAATTCATTATTCATTTATCATAATTTATCACTGGTTAGTTTTGAGTACTATTATAAAGTTCATACTGTTATGAGTTGATGATAACTAATATTTAATAATAACATTAGAACACATTAACAACATAATAACACTTCTGACATGTCAGTAATCACAGTAATCATACCTATTTGCGTGTGAATGATGTTGATATGCTTATTGTGTTATGATTAATCTTAGGTAAATAAGATATTTTTTCTAATATCCGGTATCCGGCCGCAAATATTGGTCGAATATCGGATAGTTACCGGATATCTGTTTCATCTCTAATAATTATACAGCTGGTACACCTCTGTATGCGTTCGATCCACTTCTAGAAGTCTACTTGAACCACCCATTATTATATAAAAATATTGAATCCTTGGAAGAGTAAAAGCAATCACAGAGGAAAGTGAGAAAAACTAATGGACATAAATATAAGTAGGGGAAAAGGGGGGAATTTGGACCACCTAAGCAAATCGCCTAATATTTCCAAACCAATACGGTCTAAATAAAAAAAGGTACATTGTATACTGAGCTACACTTGTCTTCTCTCAATCAATAATGTTTAATCATTATGTCAAGCTTCAAATTACCAAATATACACCCATACCTCGCTATACGGCCGCTCTTTATACGACTTTTCGTTGAACAAGCTTGGAACCGATCTGATAGAGTTTGTATGAATTTGTATTGGAATAATTGATTCGTTATACGGATTTTTTCCTAGCGACCCAGGAATGTATCTAAGCCGTAAAGCGAGGTATAGGTGTATCATAAAATAAAATAGATGATTTTTGGACATTAAAATTTTATGCGGGGTGATTTGGACCGTCTGTGGGGTGATTTGGCACACACTACAAAAGATCTACAAAAAGTTTGTCAGAGAATGAAATGTAGGAAATTACATAGGTTTTCATTAAAAATCATCCAAAAAAGTTTTGGAAAACAATTTCTTCGTAAAAAAAATTTGAAAATTAAAATTCATTTTTCTCGAAAAAAATATGCTTTTAAAATTCTGAAAAAAATAGATATAAATAGCCCTTAAAATTTCCAACAAGTTTTCCATACATCAGACGATGGGCACATTCACATGGAAAAAGTTTTTCGAACAACAACTGACCGTTGGCAGCACCATTCCAGATAACAGTGAAACGTTGTGGGTGTAAAGACATGGGTAATTTAAGATACTTTGCATACTTGAAATATACGAAAAATAATTAGACTACTTTTAGGAAAAAGCCAATCTTATTTTTTTACTAAAATTTATGACATAAAAACTATGATACCATCAAAATTCATGTCAAAGGGTAAAATGTAGGAAATTGTTCAAATTTTCACAAAAAATACAAAATTTTCTTTGGAAAAAAAAAATTCGCTGACAAAAAAGTTCTTTATAAAATTAAAATTAATTTTTCTCAAAAACGTATTTTTTTTAAATTTTAAATTCCCAAAAAAAAAAAAATATATATATATATATATATATATATATGAATAGCCCTTATAATTTCCAACAAGTCGTCCATACATCGGAAGATGGGCACTTTAACAGGGAAAAAAAATTTCGAACAACTTTTTCATATTTTCTTTGAAAAAAATACAACTTTTCCTAATTTTGTTTAAATTCTGGATAGCGATATAATGTATTCGACAAAGCTTTAGATTTTGTTAAAATATAAACTTTTGTCGAAGACATCAACTTTCTATCTTTTATAGTTTTTGGAATATAAGTCATTTTTGTATGAAGACTCCTGAAAAAAAAATGTTTTGCTCGTAACATTTTTGTTTGTACATTCTCACGTTTGACATGTTCTTGACATGTTTCTAAATAGAGAAAAGTTAGCAGGAGTATTTAAAATGCGATAATTTATACATAAAAATGTAACGAATTGAACATTTATAGTATTTATTCAAAGAAAAACATGAAAAAGTTGTTGTTCGAAAAACTTTTTCCATGTAAATGTGCCCATCGTCCGATGTATGGAAAACTTGTTGGAAATTTTAAGGGCTATTTATATCTATTTTTTCAGAATTTTAAAAGCCTATGTTTTCGAGAAAAATGAATTTTTATTTTCGAAAAAAAAAATTTCAGTGAAATGTTTTTCAAAAAAATTCTTTGATAATTTTTAATGAAAACCTAAGTAATTTCCTACATTTCATTCTCTGATCAATTCTGTAGATCTTATAATTTTTAAATTAAAATTTTTCGAAAAAAAGTTGAAAAAACTCAAAATTTAAAAAGAAACCTACAAAAAAATCTATCAGATTTTAGTCAAAGAATGAAATGTAGGAAATTATTTTGGCTTTCATTAAAAATTACCAATGGAAAAAAAATTCATTAAAAAAAATATTTTGAAAATTAAAATTAATTTTTCTCGAAAACATAAGCTATTAAAATTCTGAAAAAAATAGATATAAATAGCCCTTAAATACAAGTTACAAACGCAGCCAACCAACAACTCGAAACCAGCAACGATTCACAGACGGACATCGTAGACCGCATCCGACTCCAACAACAACAACAGAAAGTCATCGAACTACAACACCAGCAAATACTGATAGCGCGCGAACTTGGCCACTATTCCCAGAACGTGACAACGTCAGCGAGTGTACGAGCGTGTGAACTTCAGCAGACGTAACCAGACGCTTTCCTGCCGGCAACGAACTGAAGCAGACAGAATTTGCAGAGGTGTTAGAATAAGCGAGGGACTGAGACCAGCTAGCGACTCTTTGGCTAATAATAAAATCAGTTTTAGTTTGATCACCGGACAGACCGGTTCAATTATTGTGTTTACTTTTTAAAAACTCAAAAAAACCAAAAACTAATGTAAGTTATATATTTTTGGGAATTTTAAAAAAATACGTTTTTCAGAAACATGAATTTTAATGTTTTTAAACAACTTTTTGTCAGCGGAATTTTTTTCCAACATGTTTGGTACATTTCCTACAGTTCATCCTTTGACATGAATTTTGTAGGAATCATAGTTTTAATGTTATAATTTTTTGTAAAGAATTAAGAAAACAAAATTTGGCTTTTTTCCAAAAAGTAGTCTAATTATTGTTCTAATATTTCAAGTATGCAAAATTGCTTAAATGACCCATGTCTTTACACCCACAACGTTTCACTGCTATCTGAGACGAGTTGGCATGAAATTCGTCCAATGCGGATTATTTATTAAACGATCTCGCAATATTGAACATAAATCCAAGTTGTCTATTCGCCTTGTCGATTACGGCAGACTGGTGGTTTCGAAATGTCATTTTGGAATCAATCAGGACGCCTAAATCCTTGACGCAATCCACACGCTCAAGCTTTTGATCGTTGATACGATAGTCAAAGTGGAAGATCTTCGTTTTCGAGTTTTCGATGAAATGAAATAACGACACATTTCTCAATGCTAATAGACTTTCTGTTCTATCTACACCAGTCGTAGAATTTGTTCAGCAGTGATTGTAGAACGTAATGATCGTCCAAACTTTCCACAACGATGTATATTTTCAGGTCATCGGCATATACCAGTTTGCACCTTCCATCAAGCGATACAGTGACATCGTTAAAAAATAAGTGCAAATAGCAAGGGACCGAGATTGCTGCCCTGGGGAATTCCAGTTTCATTCACGAAAACATTCGACAACGAAGAACCTACTTTGACATGCAGTATTCTATCCTTGAGGTACGATTCCAACCAGCGGCAGAGGCTACACCCAAACTAGCGTTGGCAGAAAAGATGCCATTTCCTGGTCAGAGAGTCAAATGCGCAAATAATGAGCTATTTTGAAGCTTAAAAATGGTTTGTATGTATGCGAGCAGACATCTCTTTCTGTTTTCTTTTTTCATTTCATTTGGGATTGTGCAAAAAAAAAAAGTCCATTCGACGTCAATGGGGATCGAACCAAGGCCGACTGGTATGTGAAGTTACTTTACACGACCAGGCTATCCAGCTGCCAGCGCTATTATAAACGTGATACAACGTGTGTCACATCAAATTGCATCACGGAAAAAACGCTGTAGAAAATTAATTTTTGAGAATTATATCTTCAGCTCTCGCTTATAATCAGATAAGAGTGTATAGATCACGTTGGCCATGCTTCACTGTAAATTTTTCGTAAATTTGGAAAAATGTCGTCGAACGAAAAAGAGCGTCGTGAATTAATCCTGTGCACTCATTTCGAGAATCCGGAGTTGTCACATCGGGACATCGGTAAGATGCTGGGAATCGTCCAATCCACGGTCAGCAGAGTACTAAAACGATACTTCGAGAACCTAACCATCGACCGGAAGGTGAAGAACGGCAAAAATGGATGCTCCGTCAGTGAAAAAGATCACAAGCGCGTAGTTAAGCAGTTTAGACGTGATCCGAGAAGTTCGGTCCGGGATGTCGCCAATAAGCTGAATTTGTCAAGTTCATTCGTCCAGCGGACCAAGCAGCTTGAACATACAAGGTTCAGAAGGCTCCTAACCGCGACGAAAGGCAAAACATGGTGGGGAAGACGCGAGCCCGGAAGCTGTACGACGACGACGAAACCTACGTCAAAGCGGACTTTCGTCAGCTGCCGGGCCTGTTGTTCTTCTCCGCAGAGGACAAATTCAGCGTTCCGGAGGAGACTCGCAAGCAGAAACTATCCAAGTTTGTCAAAAAGTACATGGTGTGGCAAGCGATCTGCTCTTGCGGAAAGCGGAGCGCCCCCTTCGTGATGACCGGCACGGTAAACGGGCAGGTTTACCTTAAGGAGTGCCTACAGAAGCGCTTACTACCACTATTGAAGCAGCACGAGGGCCCGACCATCTTCTGACCGGATCTCGCTTCGTGCCACTATTCAAAGGACGTGTTGGAGTGGTACGAAGCCAACGGGGTCACCTTCGTGCCAAAGGAAATGAACCCGCCCAACGCGCCGGAGCTTCGCCCAATAGAGAAATATTGGGCGATTATGAAGCAGGCCCTCCGGAAGAACCCAAAAGTTCGGAGGCGGACTTCAAGAGAAAATGGATTTCTGTTCAAAAAAAAAACTACAACCTGACGTTGTACAGAACCTTATGGACGGGGTAAAGAGGAAGGTGCGAGCATATGGGCTTGGGCTCGAAGTATGAATAAAAAGAAAATGCCAAAAGTTGTTTAATAGTTTTTATTTTACTGTCTAAAATTTTCAAAAGGATCGGTCTACTGGGCGAATTTCTACAGCGTTTTTTCCGTGATGCAATTTGATGTGACACACCCTTTATTACACCTCATCATAAAATGAAGTTGGAAGGTGTTTTCTAAGCCGATAAAGAAGAACATGAACGAGAATATATCTATCTCTGTCTGGGCCGTGTATTTGGCAAACTATACGAAAAGCTTTCATTTAAATGTGTCTCCTATTTCCCTCCCTCATATTGGCTCTAGCATATATATCATTCAAATTATATACATGTATTGGGGAGTAGAACATTTTATGTTATCTTTCTGCTCATTTAATGTAATAAATCGGGATGCCAGAAAATGTGCTAAAAATTAACTTTGGATGTACTAGAAAATCCGAGATTAGAATCTTCTTCAGGGCGATTTTGTGGTCAATCCTATCAAAAGCTGATTTCAGATCAGTGTAAATAGCATCAACTTGGTTACCTGATCCAGTATTGTCAATGCAAAACGTGATGAACTCCATCAGATTTGTATCAACAGAACCCATGTTGTTCTTGAGCAATGAAACTTCTGCAGCTGAAACGAATTAGGCTAAGGTTACTTTGGATAGGAGTACGTACGAAAATTTAATCGTACGAATAGAAACAAACAATTTTGTTCGATAGAAGCTGACGAATACGAACGCAGCAAGGGGGAAGCAATGTAACCACACCAATACAACTCAATGTGGTTGTTTAGCTTCACTATTGCATACAGTTCGTACGACCACTTTTCTGCATCCAGTGTCACCGCCGCCTTACTTCACTCACAATTATTTCCAGCAGCTTGAGCCATCACACAGCGAAGTGATGCCTCTGTAGTTTGACACTTTGAAAACTGGAATAATAATGAATTTTCGTGATCTTTTTTCGGATGTTACGAATGAAGTGAAGTGTTCGGGTATTTTGGTTATTGTTTAAGGTATATCTGAAGATATATTTTCCATTTTTTGAGTGCACGAACAATGATTATTACGCTGTTGACAGCTGAATGCGTAGATGTTGTCTGAAAATCGGTACCTTGCTGGTGGTATCGGTTCTGAAGCACCCGGGTGTCGTAGAACAAATTCCAATGAATATTTTGAAACTTTAGCGTTTCATAGGGGTTTTTGAAAATTTGAAAAATTGCCAAAATAACAGCCATTTTTGTTAAAACGAGTTATTTTTCATGAAAAATCACTGTTTAGCAGCTCATAAAATATCGAAAAAATGAGATATCAAAAACCAGCTGTGTAACGCTTTAGATGATCCATTTTTACATACTGATAAAAAATTTCAGCCAAATCGGTCGAGTAGATCCCGAGATATCGATACCACCAGTTGAAAATACATGGTTTCGAGAAAAACGCGTTTCAAAATTCGGACAGCAATACTATATCCCTTGAACAGACTTCTTACTTGTAGCTGTAACATTCCAACGAAATCAAATATCGAAAAATCCTTTTGGGACAACATTTCTGAGCGCAAAAGCTTCCCAAAAATGCTGAAAACAAAAATTCGATTTTTTTTATTTTCCAGCCCGGGGTCCCCCCTTAAAGCAAATATGCATAAAAATACTACTGTGTGTCGTTGTTCTGACCCACTTCGGGGTATGGCGCTCTGTTGGAATCTTCATTTTATGCAAAACGGTTTCATTTCATAGTCGGATGAAGTTTTAGAGATAAACACTGAAGCTGAAACAAGTTGTTCTGTTAAAACATAGCTGATAGTTGATTAATTGTGGGAAAGGAGGTGAGCATTTCTATTTTTTCATACAGAACTTTTTTTTCTTACATGACGAAACATATGCTCTGCTTTGTTATAATCATGTATTCAGAATATCAAACCAGGAAATGTTATTCTTTCAAAACAAAACAAAAAAAAAACATTTCCCATACGCTTAATCAAAATCAAATTGAGTCTTCGATTATCATTTCGCCACGTGGCTTCAGGATAATTGGGACAATGAAGGAAGTAACTTCCACAAGCTATACTCTAATTTTAATTGAATAAATTTAAAAAAACAGCGGCTGTAAATCCCCTGCAGTTCATCCGCGTTACGCTGGCGATAAGATTAGCGGCTGATTCACAATCCATACCCCGAAACTTAGCAATTGGAATGAAATGAATGTCACTATGTATTCATTTAGTTGCAGTCGCTTGATCAGTGAGGATGAAGTCAACCATTCTTATCGTGGCTGGTTTGTTCTGCGTGTTCGCAGTTGCTCAACGAATTCACTGTACATCTCCTGTGCGCTATTACGTTTCAGATTTTAGGGTGAGATATTAATAGATTCTCGATTAATTCAGCCCGAACGATTTCGTTCCTCAAATTTAAGGCCAACTGGTACCGAGCTACGGAGTACTGCTTTTATATGGGGATGCAACCAGTGATCGTGGAGACAGCAGAAGAGCACAACAAAGTAATCGAAGTGGTCAAAGACTCCAACGTGTTCACCAACGACAGCTTCATCGCGTGGATCGGTGCGAGTGATTTAGGAGAGGAGGGCATATTTGTTTGGCATGCCACCGGAACCCGGGTGCGGTATGCCAACTGGAGGCCTGGGCAGCCGGATAATGACAAAAACCAGGAGGATTGTGTGACGCTTATGAATATGCCCGCAGCCGGGTGGGAATGGCATGCGAATGACGAACCATGCTGGAATTCACACTATTTTATTTGCGAAAATGTCGATATGCGAACACAAATTGGTACATTCTAACCGGCCGTCTGTGGTAATGGTAAAATATAACGATGGACTCTTTATTCGTAAGATAAAATGGAAGGAAATTCTTCTCCGGATGTGTAATGCTGCTAACGCGTACATTCTACCATTCCGAAATTTATTTTTCATCGAATTTCGGCTCCAGTAAGTAATTCAAATATCCTTATCATTACTTCCTGACAGCATTGACAATATCTTACAGTGTACAGCAGAATATTCGTCCAGCAGAATATAAGAATCTTGAAAAAGCTATATACAGTGACTCAAACTCGAAATCGTATCCCACCAGGCAGATCTTTTTTTCACTTCTTTTGAAAGTCGTAAGCAAGCTTTCGAAACATTATATTTAGATAATGATATATACATCATTTCAAAGCTTAAACCTTCAGATTGTGGAATATTCCACGAACATATTGTTATCTTGGTGTGTAAATGTAGTGGACAAAAATATCGAGAAGAAATAAAAATCGATTTCTTTTTGTTTTTACAGAAATTTTCTGAATTGTGCATATTTTTGCTAACCAGTTTTGCTAGCCAATTCAATTAACCGAACCAACCAGCTTTCAAGTGGTTCTTATAATGTTCATGTAGGACCTTTCTGTACAGGGATATTTTTTTTAATGAAAAATTACCCCTTCGTCAATGATGATGAATAATTCATTGAACAATTATCGACGAATTTCATGCCAACTTGACTGGTCGTTGGCAGCACCATTTCAGATAGCAGTGAAACGTTGTGGGTGTAAAGATATGGGTCATTTAAGCAACTTTGCATACTTGAAATATTTGAAAAACAATTAGACTGCTTTTTGGAAAAAAACAATTTTTTTCTTATTTTTTTACAAAAATTTATGACATAAAAACTATGATAACTACAAAATTCATGTCAAAGGATGAAATGTAGCAAATTGCTTAAATTATCACAAAAAATACAAAAAAAGATTTTTGAAAAAAATTTCGCTGACAAAAAAGTTGTTTTAAAAATTAAAATTCATTTTTCTCAAAAACGTATTTTTTTTAAATTCCCAAAAAAGCATATATGAATGGCACTTAAAATTTCCAACAAGTCGTTCATACAATGGAAGATGGGCACTTTTACAGGGAGAAAGTTTTTCCAACAACAACTTTTTCATGTTTTCTTTGAAAAAAATACAACCAATCCTAATTTTGTTTAAAGTCAAGATAACGATATAGTGCATTCGACAAAGTTTTAGATCTTATTAAAATATGAACTTTTGTCGAAGACGTCAACATTGTATCTGTTATAGTTTTTGGAATATAAGTCATTTTTGTATGAAGACTCCTGAAAAAAATAATGTATTGCTCGTAACATTTTTGCGTGTAAATACTCACGTTTGACATGTTCTTGACATGTTTTTAAATAGAGAAAAGTTAGCAGATCACGCAAATTGCGATTATTTATACATGAAAATGTTACGAATAAAACATTAATAGCATTTTTTCAAAGAAAAACAAGGAAAAGATGCTGTTCGAAAAACTTTTTTCATATAAATGTGCCCATCGTCCGATATATGGAAAACATGTTGGAAATTTTAAGGGCTATTTATATCTATTTTTTTTAGAATTTTTTTTAGAATTTTATTTTGCAAGAAAAAAATTTTTTACAATGAAATTTTTCTCCAAAAAATTCTTTGATAATTATTCATGAAAACCTAAGTAATTTCCCACATTTTATTCTCCAACCAACTTTTTGTAGATGTTATAGTTTTTAAATTGAGATTTTTCGAAAAAAAGTTGAAAAGACTCAAAATTTAAAAAGAAACCTACAGAAAAATCTATCACACCTAAAAAAATTTAGTCAATGAATGGAATGTAGTAAATTATTTTGGTTTTAATTAAAAATTACCAAAGAAACATTTATTGCACCCTAAAACCTACATATGCCAAATTTCGTTTCATTTGCTTGATTGATTCCCGAGTAATGTAGGAATTTGTGTTTAATTTGTATGGCAGTCCCCCCCTAGAGAGGGGGGAGGGGTCTCAAACTATCACGTAAACCATCGCCGGGCCCAAAAATCCCCACATACCCAATTTTCATGTTGATCGGTTCAGTAGTTTCCGAGTCCATAAGAATCAGATAGACAGACAGACAGAAATTAATTTTAATATATATAGATTTCTCCTCACAAATGTTTTTCATAACCGCGGCCCAATATAACTCGCCCTCAAACGAACGGAACCAAGAAAAACAAGTGCTTCTGGCTGCCTCTGGCTAGCTATTCCACGCAATAAAGTAGCTCTCCTCGGCTGGGGGAAATAAAAACCAACCGAAGCACAAGGGGAACCGAACAAAAATATAGCCTTTAATCCCACAATATTTCAACCCCAGAAGCCTCGAAATGACGATATTTACAACTCGTCTCGCCGACATTTAATATACTCTCCCGGATTGTGTGGTGGTTTATGATTTCTTTATCTACTCGGCTCGAGGTTGGCCGGGCAGTATGACCCCCGACTTCTATAGTTCCACCCGAATTGGGAGGGACTGGATTACCGTGACGAATCAAGTGTGAAGTTTATCATCTGTTCGTTTGTGATTGAGGGTGTTGAAGATGGGTGTCCATTTCAACACTGGATATGATTTATAACAACCGTAAATTTTTAAACTTTCACTTATTTGCTAGCGGCGTGGGTTTTCCTTTTTTGAAGTCCCGTTTCGAGCTCCGGACGTACTTTAGCAAAATGGTTTAAAGCCCTACTCAAATCTATATGAATAATAAATTTGTTCCCCTGCCTCGGACGAAAGTCGAACTTCAGACAAACGGAAATACCAGACAGACGGAAATATGCGAGCGAGCAAGCGAGTAAGCATTCACATCCGCAGCGTTAAGGATTCAGCAGCAAATCTGCATCCGCCGCCGGCTGCTGCTATTTAAACCTTGCCAGCATCACTTTCTTCGTTTTCAGTCATCGCGCCTTGTCGAGATGATGATATGAATACAGCATCGCGGAAGCAGTTTGCACTGCTGAAGAATAGCAATGATTCTTACAACCAACGTGGAATGGGGTTTGTGTGTGGGTGGCTGTGTGCTTTGAAACCCTCGGTGGCTAAGACCGCGAGAATATGCAGATTAGGCTGATGACAGTCATCGCTCGTAGGCTTACTGCGAGAGCCTTGGGAAATGTCTCGAGGATTGGTTCAACGAGTGTGAGCTGCACGTTGACAGCTGCCGACCGCAGTAATGTATTATATATTCCTGCGCTTATTATCATACAGTGTTCTGGGTGCCACGGAACCGACACTCGACAGGGTAAGTGTTGGTAACACAAACTATATCCGATCAATCTTCAAATTGTTTCAAGTTTGATTACCAGCCGAGGCTACCGCCTCGAATGACGGTTACAATTGAATGATGTATTAATCTTAAAATCACGGGAAAAGCTGCTTTGCGGCTTCTCGGAAAGAAATATTCCCATTATTCACGCTTATTTGTTTCTAGAATATAATAATGATAAATCGCTTCGCGAGCGGGCTATCAATCAATGGGGCTGTCCTACTCGTCAATTTTCCCATTGAACAACTTATTCGCGCGTGGAATCGATCATAAAAGAAACCATTACGGCAAGTAAGGGGAAACCAGAACCGCTGTCAGGGACCGCGGGAGTCCACGATGTAGTGGTCGGATTAATCTTTATGGAGGGGAACGAAGTAGAATGATTCTCTCGATTATTTTCAGATTTATTCAGTCTGATTGAAAGTTTCTGCTTGCACATCAATTTCCACTTTCATATACTGTATTTGGCAGTCGTGTAGAATACATCTATTGGAAACAAGCATGTAGCATTGTTATAGTTTTTTGATTGATGAAGTTCGGAAAAAAGCGTCATCTTAATTTCATTATGGATCATCAATAACAAAATGCAAAATATGCGCAATATACGACTCATAAAATAGAATAAAATAGTCTCTTGGTCTGTATTTATGAATAAATGTACACCCAAAAAAGTTAAGAGTTGTTTATACAACATCTTTTTTAACTAGCTACAACTTTGCAGTTCATGGATTTTGCTGCTTCCCAGAACTGGTATTGTGATGGAACATTAAAAAAAATCAACACATTTCCCAAAAATATAACTTGTAAGATATTCATTGTAAGTATATACATGTGGTACTCATTCGAATCTGTTCCACGGTGTGTTAACGTTTGGAAACGGATGCTTCAGTTTCATGTTTTCCCAACATTCGAGTTCAGTTTTTAGACAATAATGCAAAAAAAATTATCGTCTTCGAATTTAATCGGATCCCATGAGCGTGGTTTATCATTCACATAAAATCAACAATGTTGGATTGTCTATACTGCCGTTCAACGCATAGTTTTGTCCCATATTCCACAATCAGCAACTGAGAACAACGCAATTAAAGTTTTCTACCATATTTGTCTACCAAGAGCTTTATGCGTTTCAGTTTACCAATACTTCTTCTTCTTCTTAAATGGCTCTAACGTTCCTAGAGGTACTTCGCCGTCTCAACGTAGTATTACTTGCGTCATTTTTATTAGTACTTAGTTGAGATTTCTATGCCATAATGCTATAACACGCCTTGAATGCATTCTGAGTGGCAAGCTCTAGAATACGCGTGACCACAGTGCAGGTCGGAGAAAATTTCTTCGACGAAAAATTCCCCCGACCAGAACGGGAATCGAACCCGAACCCCCGGTATGATAATGTGTGACGCTAACCACTCGGCCACGGGTTTACCAATACACAGAATTTATATAAGCAATAAACTATTGTGTAAAAAAGTGTAAAGTGTAGAAAGATCCACTCACTTTAATCGACCAATCTTGAGTTTGGGCCTAAAAATTCGTGGTGGGACAGTTATGCCTAGAACATACACATGGGATCAGCCAAATCAGAAAACAGGTCACGTTTTTATGAAATAATGTTAACGTTAATAACTATTTTTGCCGCGAATGGATTTTTGCGATTTACATACCAAACGAATCGGAAATTTGTTTGATATGCTATAAATTACAATGCCCTGGCGTGTAAATGGTTAAAATTCATGAAAAGTATAAGCGTTTCCATTGTCCCATACATTTGTTCTGTCCATTTGTGTGCTTTCCCGAACAGAGCTGTCAATAACGGGCAACTTATCGACGAGCAACGTAGAGGAAATCACAAGATATAAGAGATTACTTATTGTTGAGATTGACAGAAAGAGTTTATTTCGTTTATTTAGTCACCAAGAAAGTAACGAGTCACCAAGTGTATGTGATTTGGTTTCGCTTGCCAGTAGCAAAACTTTCTCCACTAAGGATAACAGTTGCGCGTATCTCGAGCATGAGAAAGTAATGCAACTTTTTTCGAGGCCAGTAACATTAACAGAAGCGTTTCTTTTGAGAATAGCGCAAAATGATGAGAAGCGTTCCAAAATTTTGTATTCCAACAGCTTCAAGACACCAATGTATGACTCTGTATGCATGCTATGGCGAACGCTTGGTTCACATCGCCCTCAGCGAAAGCTAAGTGAGCGAGTAGGATGCATTGCTCCCATCTTTTACCTTCCTCACTCGCTCTGATGCATAGCGTCATCTATTCCGTCAGACACTCGCTCGCATCCCCCTCCGAGGCAATAAAAGTTTGACTCGCTCGGCAAAACGAGCGGTCATGATTATTTGCGATCGTGAGTTTGGACCGAGTTACTTCGGATAGTTCACAGAGAGGCAAACGATTAGTTCGCATTGAGCAGCCAGTGCAGGATGGTAGATGCATGCAAGGCGAACGCAAATAAACGCCGTCCGCGTTGGACGGGAAATTCAATGCATTACTGAGTTTATATAGGGCTGTGGGAAACTTATTGAGTCATCAAGTGTATTCTGCCATATTTTCCACGTTTCGGCACCAAAAATGTTGTTTGCAACACAAACTTTCACACAATATCTTTGACCAGTAGAATTTTCCATATAAAAAATGAGTACACTAGAATGTTCGTATGTACTCCGATCCAATGTCACCATAGCCTTAACTCTTCCAAGTTTTGCGGGCGAGACTGAGTGACGACACGAAGTTCATAGTCATCTTGTCTACGAACCATGAATATAAGGTGATTTCCTCAAATATCTTCACAACAAATATAAAGGATGCATAACTCAATTCCAAACAATGTTCAATGAATTATACAAAGTTTATACAGATTTACGTTGAGATGCGAAACACATTAAAACTTCCATTGGGTTTTTTGTTCAGGCTTATGTTTTTAATTCGCTTCGTTTGCATGGTTGTTTCGTTATTTCTTTATTCGTATAAGGAAGGTTTTGAGAGTAGTCTCTTGTGTACTTTTTTTTAATAACAATGTAATAAAACTGTAGGGTACCTAGTATCCCGCGTATTAATGTTGGATTATCTGAATCTTGTGCCGCATCACAAGGGACAAAACCGAAATTTTCTACCTGAGAGTTAATTTTTAGATTTTATTTTACTTTACAATTAGGTTCGAAGTTATACAATCCGGACTTGATCGCCAGTAATTGTTTAAAATGATATTGCAGCGAAGTTAAGAAAAAATAGAAGTTGATTGTCGAAGAACATATTGTAGAGCAGTTCGAAAGCCTTCATTAAGCATTTTTAGGGTAACATTAGGAATAATACTTGGAAAACCTCTAACTTCAAAGTTTTTCACTTCCAAAATGTTATTTAAATTCACTAATTCTGATGTTTCACAAATATATTCTGTACTAAATTTTCTCATCTTTTAAATAAAAGCAATAGAATCCTCCTACGAAGCGTACTTTTTGAAACAAAATAGAAGTTCAATAACTCTGTCATTGTTGAAATTCGAACTTATGCATAGAAGAATCATTTCCAACAAATATGATTCTCTATCACTTCCTGGACGAATTCGGATTTTTTCTGTGAGAAAGGTATTTTCTGAGTTGAGACTTGAGAGGATGAATCAAAAATGAAATTCTTCTTCTATATTCGAAAAACAAAAAAAAATACAGCCATTCCATGCCAAAACGATATAGTGTTTCTCAGATTTTCGTGAATAATAGTAATTTTGTTCTTTATCGAAGAATATTAGATACGTAGTATTTTTTTATTATTAAGGTGACCATTTCCATTTTAGAGTGGTCCAAACAATCAACTATTCCCTCTTTTTTCCAAAAACCGATTTCGATGATCGACATACGTGTGTCAAATTAAAGGCAATGAACCTTTTTATTTGAAAACTAGCTGACCCGACGAACTTCGTCCCGCCCAAAATAGATTTTTTGATTTGAATACTTTCGAACATCCACGTTTTCTTACTTTGTGAACGTTAGTGAGTCCAATCACTGAACTCTTCATTGATTGATTACCGTTTGACCCTTTACAATTTCCTTTTCTATAAATTGCCTGGTACTTCTACAAAAATTCGTCCTTATAATATAAAATTATTTTTAGACACAATTCTCGTTCAAGATTCTTCAAGCATTTGAAAATAACATGTTTCTCCATTGCAAGGAATACATGTTTGATACAGAGAATATTACAAAATAAAGACAGCTCGGACCATACCTTCCTCGGGTTTAGGGCACACCAACACAATTGGCCTTTCATTTTTGTTTATATAGTTAGAAGATATAGGAATGCGTTATTCCGTCTGAAAATCCTTTACCATTTTCGAACAAAAATCAATTTCGTAAGCGCTAACATCAAATTGACTAACAACCCTTAGCTAATTGCAGAACATATGGGAATTCAACTTTCCGAATTTTCCGATTTTTCTCTCCGCTATAATGATTTACGGGAAGAGACGAATACAACGAAATATAGATGACTCAAATTGAATTCTTTCCTCGAGTTTTGCGCTTAACAACACATTTGGTCTTCCATTTTTATTTATAGATATAAGATATGGAAATGCGTTATTTCGCCTGAAAATCCATTTCCATTTACGAACAAAGATCAATTTCGATAGCGCAAATATCGAATGGACTAACAACGCTTATTATGATGTAATTTTCGAACATGTGGGAATTCAATTTTCCGAATTTTCCGACCTTCCTACAGGATTTCCTGAAAATTTTCCGATTTTTCCCTCTATTGATCTCTATTGATTTCTCTATATTGATCTACGGAAAGAGACGAATACAACAAAATATAGGAGGCTAAAATCGGACCATCCCTTCTTCGGGTTTTCCACTTACCAACAGATTTTGCCTTACATTTTTATTTATGTAGATTACGCTTACACTTGCAAATCATTTTTTTCCGTTTTTCCCCGGATTTTTTTTTCTAAATTCAATTACTTTTGAACCCCTGAACCGATTCAGATGATCGACATATCAAATTGAAGCCAATGAGCTAGCTTTTTATTAAAAAAAAAATATTAAGCTTTCAAAAAGAATGGATTCTATTTTCGTTATTATTAGTTATAGTGGTTTTTTATTGTTTTCATGGCTTTGGACTAGAGGACGCAATGTTTTTTTATATTTTTTTTTTTTTGAGAGCTGAGAATTTTTTACATACCATATCTCGATATCAGAGATGCTATATTTTTGATTTTTTTGCGAAAAATTAGGATTTTCGGTTTTGTAATTATTGATTGAGTTAGTTTCTCGGTTAAAGATAGAGAACGCTATATTTTTGAATGTTTTTTCTGGAAAGCTGAGGATTTTTTACATAACATATCTCTATATAAGAGATGCTATTTTTCTCGTTTTTGAGTTGTTATTTTGCAAATTTAACATGCTTTAAGTGTTCGTTCAATATTCCTATGTAACCAAACTGGACCTGTGCGACTAGAATCCATTCTTCTCGCAAGTGTGATATTTATTCAAAGAAGGAAAGCTTTTAGCTTCAGTTTAATATTAGGCTGTCAAAAAAGTCCTGCGGTATTTTTTTTGAATTTTCATTTGTTCATAAAATTTGTTACAATCATCTGTTTTAAGTCAAATATGCGCCGTTTTGTTCGATGACTTGTTCCCAACGAGATGCCAACTTCATAATACCCCTGTTATAGAAGCTCGCTTCCTTATTGGCAAAAAACTCGAAAAGCCAATTTTCACAGGCCTCTTTTGTGGCTAACTTCTGACTACCTAGCTCGTTCGCCATGGACAAAAACAGGTGGTAGTCACTTGGTGCAAGGTCCGGACTATACGGCGGATGCAAAAGAACCTCCCATCCGAGCTCCCGGAGCTTCTGGCGCGTCACCAAAGAAGTGTGTTGCCTGGCGTTGTCCTGATGGAAGACAATGCGGCCTCTGTTTATCAAAGATGGCCTCTTCTTCATGAGTGCTACCTTCAAGCGGTTCAGTTGTTGGCAGTACAGGTCCGAATTGAGCGTTTGGCCATAGGGAAGCAGCTTATAATAGATTATTCCATGACAATCCCACCGAACACACAGCAGATCCTTCCTGGCCGTTAATGAGGGATTGGCCACCGTCTGAGCCGCTTCAGCGGGCTTCGACCACGACCGTTTGCCCAGTGACCCACTTTTCATCGCCAGTCACCATCCGCTTCAGAAACGGGTCGATTTTGTTGCGATTCAGCAGCGATTCACATGCGTCGATACGGTCAAAGATGTTTTTTTTGCGTCAACGTGTGTGGCACCCATACATCGAGCTTCTTTGTGAATCCAAGCTTCTTCAAATGGTTAATAACGGTTTGATGACTTATCCCCAGCTCTTGGCCGATCCTACGGCTGCTACTATGCCGGTCTTTCTCGGCTAATTCAGCGATTTTGTCGAAATTTTCGACGACAGGCCTTCCGGAGCGTGGCGCATCTTCGACGACCTCTACACCAGAACGAAAACGTTGAATCCATCGTTGTGCGGTGGAAATGGAAACTGTATGGGGTCCATAAACTGCACAAATTTTATTGGCAGCTTGAGATGCATTTTTGCCTTTGTCATAGTAGTACTGTAAAATATGTCGGATTTTCTCTTTATTTTGTTCCATATTTTCGACACTATAACTCACGAACGACTTAACCAAACAAAACACTGTCAAGGACTATATTATAGCGCGCAAAAATACCTTTCCAACAAGCTATAGTATGACTCGATACAATGAATACAACTAGAACTACGCGCTTACAACGACACCTCGCGGAAATACCGCAGAACTATAAAGGGGGAAAATCACCGAATCATATCTTAATCATATCTTAAAAACGAAAAAACTTTGATATCGAGATATGTTATGTAAAAAATACTCAGCTTTCAAGAAAAATATAAAAAATATAGTGCCCTCTAGTCCAATACCATGAAAACAATAAAAAACCACTACAATCAACGGCTACGAAAATACAAATCCGTATTTTGTTGCAAGCTTAATATTTTTCAGTAAAGTCATTGGCTCATTGGCTTCAATTTGATATGTCAATCATCTAAAACAGTTCAGTGGTTCAAAAGTTATGAATTTAAAAAAAAAAAACATTTTTGGGAAAAAGTGGAAATAATTGATTATTCTAATCACCCTAAAATGAAAATGATAGCACCTAATAAAAAAATGAAAAATACGGGTCTAATGTTTTGCGATAAAGAGCAAAATTACCACATTTGACGAAAATCTGAGAACTACTATATCGGTTTCACATGGTATGTCACGATTTAATGGAGAACCAATCAATGGCTTCGAATGTTTTTCTTTGATATATTTGCGATTTTTTTAACTACACGTGCATTTTGAATCCGGAATCTTAATACATTCCTACCTTCTATGTTCCTTCGCGAATCTTTACCGAGAATGTTGTTACCTGGAGGTGGTATCGTCTCTAGTGGCACGTGTTTTATCTTCTAACTGAAAGAATAATACTTCAAATAGATACCTGATCAGCAAAAATGAAGCAAGTATTATCGTCATATTGGACATTTTCTGCGTGTTCACCGTCGCACAACGCATTCAATACACGTCCCCGTTACGTTACTTTGTCCCAGAGCCTAAGGTGAGTAATTCAAGGATTCATTTGAAATTAATCAATATTAACAATTGTTTCTCCCAATTACAAATGCAGGCCAACTGGTTCCGAGCAACGGAGTACTGCTTCCGTCGGGGAATGCAACTGGCCATCACGAAGAAGGCCGAGGAGCATAACAAAATAGTGGAAGTAATCGAAGACTCCCACGTGTTCAGCAACGACAGTTTTGTCGCGTGGATCGGCGGAAGTGATTTGGTCGAGGAGGGTAGATTTGTTTGGTATGCCACTGGAGAGCAGGTGCAGTATGCCAACTGGAGACCGGATCAACCCGATAACTTCGGAGACGCTGAGCATTGTATGGCACTCATGAACATCCCTGCGTCCGGTTGGCATTGGCATGCGAATGACGGTCCGTGTCAGGATGCGTACTATTTTGTCTGCCAGAGCGTCAATATCAGAGACTATTAGAATAAAACTAGTTTTTTCTTCCTTGTATTGTGTTATATTATATCGTTTAATGTTCATCTAGTCGTTAACCAAGTTGTCGCTTCGTTGACTGTATAAATATTGTTGATCGTTACGAGTATCAATAATAAGTATGTTAGATGTTCTCAGCAAAATCCGCAACTGTGACATCTGGTTTTGTAGTAATAATATTTTTCACAAGAAAAACTTCTTGGATCTCTTTGTTGTCTTGTCCTGTGCAGGTTCTGTTGAATTTGTGGTGATAAAATGTAAATTTTATTTGCATCAACAAACGCTTTTATTGTGTGGAATCGCCAAAGGGTGAAGCCAAACCAAAAATTTGGTAGAGTAGGAACAGCGGAAGTAAGGAAACAATTCTCGTATGCATTCGTTTTTATGTATAATATATTGCCTTTAAAATGCGCAAATTCCCTAACATTTTCCTGTCCGTTATCTCACCGCCAAACTTTTGCAAGAGGAAACTATAGGATAATGTGGACTACACGATGCACAGAAAAGCTCCCCCCACTTCTCATTTGAATAACTTTCTTACATTATATTAGCTTATGTTTCCATGCTCTAAAACTGGAAACTGTGGGGCGGCATGGAAAACTTTACCCTCCTCCATTTCAAATATTACATCACACCGATGATAAACTCAGTCTTGGGAGAATATTGCGTTCCCCAACTCCACTCCCCGCTGGGCTTTATCGCGTCTCAACCACCAAAGACCACTTCTACGTGAATTATGTTCATGGGCCGAACGCGCCGCGTTGTAAAGAGCATTCGCATCGTCGATAATGTTCCAGATAATTTACGATCGGAATGAACTGCGAATAAATGAATACCTCTCGGAACCCTCCCACCCCCATTTCTGAGAGTGCACCATCTCATCGTTGTCGTCGTGCCGTCACGACGTCATCGCTGGCTGTTGCTTACGATCTAAGGAGACAGACCGTGGTACGGATGGTCCCTTCAAACCACAGCATACGTTCCAAAGACGTTCCGGATTCCAAAGCCAGCAGTACATCTTTCCACGCACAGCATCCGTTGGAACGGAATCACGAGAGGGGCCAGGAAGAGGGGTTCGTCTCGCTCCGAAGCCGTTGAAATTTGCAGGGAAGCGTGTGATCCGACTACGTTTCCGGAAAGGTTACGGGGAAGTGAATGTGAAGAAAGAGGCATTCTCCATTCCGATGCAGGCACAGCAGAACGGTTCCCATCTGAGCATCTTCCATTCGCTTGAGTCAAACAGTGAATGATAATCGAATTAATCCTGTCGGCAGAAAACAGCTTCATACATTTTATCCCGATGGTAAATTATTCATCCGTGGTGACGTGTCGGGATCGGGATAGATGCATATGTGTTTGACACTGCTTGATGGTTTACCCCTCGGAAAATTCTTGGAAAGAACCAAATAGGATTTGGAACGAACAAATTCGAACAATATAATTTCACTTAGTAAAATATGCTTTAGAGTATATTCACATTCAAACCTCAACCAAGGCACTGATAAAAGTACATCAAACGTGGAAAAGGTAAGCTTCCAAGTAAGTGCCACAATTTTCGATGAAGAACGCATATCGCCCAATCCAATCCATTTCTCCCAAAACCAAACATCCGGGGAACAATAAACTTTCGATTGGCTTCTGCGAAAAGTCAATATTTGATTGCTGGCATAATAAAGCAAACAGCTTGCCATATCTCGAAGCCGTCCTCAAAATAAAAAGCATCGCAGAATCCATCACAAACGAGATGCGAGCTTGGAAAAGTTGTTCCCATAGACGAATTTCCCGGATCCCGAGGGAACCGGAATGGGATGGGGGTTAGTAGGAGGAAGAAGAAAAAATACGGTAAGCCGTGGCAAGAGACCAAACAAGCGATAGAATCAATCGTTCAAATGCAAAGTTTGGGGGAGAGAGAACAAGAGAAAACATCCGGTGAAACGAGAAAAGGTGTGCTGGCGTCCCACTTCAAACTCGAAGCAAAACTCTATCGACCTCAGCTGTTGACTTTGCATTTTCCGGAGGGGTGCGAGCTACTTGGAAAGTGCTGAAATCACAAAGAAACAACACTGATGAACAGTTTTGTCTTCCTCGTTGAACTGTCATTGAAGTGAACAAAAGCGAGAGCGAATCTATCGGAGGTAAATCTGAGCACAATGTTTATGGTTCGAATTTTTAAAGCATTGATAATGTTATTATATTTTTTTAGAACCTGAGAATATCAGTGTATAAGATTCGTCCAATCGAACAGTATGTTACATAGGCCTTATAACTTATAATGTAGAGATCTTATAAAAAAGCAAAGTATGAACACCGCAGGCTCCTTTTAACATAAATGTTAGGGTACCAATGAAAATGGTCATCTCTAATTTCAAAAAGTTACCTTATACAAAATGTTCACCACCTAAAAAAACCCTATGCAAAATATCAGCTCAATCGGAATTAAGGGAGGGTGCGCAAAGCGGTCAAAGTTTGAGTTTTTTGAAAATCGAAAAATCACCAAAGGGGGGAGGGAGTAAAGGAAATCGGAGTTTTCGAAAAAAAAATGTTGATGCCAAATGTCTTAAAACTGCATGAAACGTCGAGATCTAGTGTTATTTCGAAAAAAACAATTTTTTGTCGAGATTCAACACTCTGGGACTTATCTCGAACAAAAATTTTTTTTTTGGCATTGGTCGTTTTTCCGTCTAAAAAGTCGTTTTCTGACAAAAAAGTTTGTTTAGATAACTGTAAATCTCGAAGTGTCATGCAATTTTAAGACATCAATTTTTTTTTTGAAAAACCCGACTTCCGGTTTTCAGAAAAATCAAATTTTAACGTCTGCAACACTAATAAATGAAATTCGAATGAGCTAATATTTTGCATAGGGTATATTATCGTGCAAATCATCATTTCGCAACAATTGGCGAATAAAAAACCGAGATAATTTTTTTTATTGGCACTTGAAACCATACGTTTCGTCTCGTATTCGTAAGTCCCAGAGTGTTGATATTTGACAAAAAAAAATTCGAGGTGACACTAGACCTCGGCGTTTCATGCAGTTTTAAGACATTTGGCACCAAAAAATTTTTTTCGAAAACTCCGAACTCCTTGGGTGATTTTTCGATTTTCAAAAAACTCAAACTTTGACCGCTTTGCGCCACTCTCCCTTAATGCCGATTGAGCTGATATTATGCATAGGGTTTTTTTGAGGTGGGGAACATTTTGCGTAAGGTAACTTTTTGAAATTTAAGGGTCGATTTTTTTCCATACATTCATTGGCACCCTAGGGGTTACTCTACGAAAAATGTAACCATTTATTAAGAGTTTTCAAACGCATATAACTCAAAATCGTTATTGCGACATATGTTATGTTATATACCATTAGACAGGGAATTTATTCAGCATTCTTCTACTAGAAACATGAACAGTGAATATAGTAAAAAACAAGCAGTGGGTTATATTTGTGATATAACCGCAAGGTAAACGTAGGACTACCGTTGGCTTGGAATCATTTATTTGAAATTGCATCTGAATCAATTCTAAATCAATGAATAAATGAATATTTTGAAAGATGCTGAAAGTTTTTTTCTTGTTAGTGTGTGGTTTTATGAGTATAAGTATGGAATTGTTATTAACATAAAATTCAATTCATTCGAACTTGTTGGTGGTCCCAAGGGAATTTGAGTGGCCAACTAAAAGTAACTGAAGATGTTTGAAACATGATTCATTTTTGTTTTCGTGAGAACACCACGAGATTTTTCATGATCACTCCATGCGCAGAATAAAAACTGAGGGCGCCTATTCACGTTGAAAAGAAATAAAGTCTATATAACCTTGCATTCGCCATTTTACAATGTGCTATGTATATTTTGAAGAATGGCTTGGTATAGGTGTTGTAACTTAATTTTTTTTCAACTAGCCAAACAATGAGTAGCATGTGTTGCGCTAAAAATACTGTAAATCCTTCTTGTATCGGCCCTTACATTATCAATGATATAATCCAACTTAATATGATATCGATTTCATCACCATTATCCACAGTATTCATAACTTGTATGCATTATCAAACTCAAAATTTTCGAAGATTATCAATGATTTTGGTCCAATCGCATGTTGAAATCTTAGTAAATATACAAAGCCCTAACTTTTTTACCATATACTGAAGACATTCAATGGTTGAAATGAATATAAATAGAAACAAAAAGGAATAATCACAACCGAAACTCGCTTTTCAGTGCGTAGAATAAACAAACGTCATCACTTTTGTGGTTCTGAACTCAATGTAGATGTCGCATGAGCTGATTCAGCTTTGCGTAAATTCGTCAATTGGATTGCATCACGGGAACACCAAGTCGAACGCGTAAATGCGAATATTCCTTCGTTTGGACGCATTCACACGCAAACAATTTTTCATGACTGTTCCATGCGAAAGCAGAACAGAAACTGATGCGAGTAAAAGTACTCACGCCTTGCATGTGTCCGCTATGGTATCCCAAACACTAATGCAAGCGAGAAAAAGAAGTCGCAGCTTGCATGTATTCGCTATGACGGTTTATCCAGGTGCCTAGATTTTGCGTCCGTGTTCGGGAACACATCGCGATCACCAATTATCATCAATGAGCAATGATGATTTCAATAGCTTGCTTTCGAAGCAATTTTTAAGCTGTTGAAACGATTCTTTGGACCAGTAAGTGGCAATCATATAACTCTTTCATTTTATCTTTCGGATGAAGTGATTAATATACCGCTCCATTCAGCCGGTAAAGAAGTATTAACGTGCAAAACATTGCACTCCAGCGTCACTCTCTCGTTTTCGAAACTTTTAACTCACACCCCGGTACAGAAATGAAAGACGTAGTCCTACGTCAAAAAAGGTGACAATTTGACGAGTACAATGGGTATGTTTCATTTAGATTGCACTAACCACTCGCTATCCTCCCCGACGCAACGAGCAATCTGCCTAAATTCGGGCGTTAGATCACAATGTGAGTTGATGCGTATAATAAATTATTCTCCATTTGCCGATAATAGCCATTTATCAGTTATTGTATTGTATGTTGCCCAATCAATTCGTGCTAAATTCACGTTTTTATCGTGTAGGTCTTGCTACCAACAATTTATGTAATTGTGGTCCAGGATGTCATAATATCGAGCATGTTGTTTGGTAATGTGAAAAAGTAGAAGGGTCTGAGTCTAGGGGCACGGACGGAAGTTTGACGTAGGACTGTGAATGTGTGTAGAAATTGCATCTGAATTGAGTTTTTTCATCGATCAAAATCTGTATTTTTTTCTCTTTTGATACATCAAATGGAATCCCTACAAAAAAAACTGTTTATTAAATGAACTTGTATCCTTTAAACGGATTTGATGAGATAACATGGTGGAAATCGGAAATACACTTTGTTCATAAATGTACACAAAAATATCATTTAAGCCATTACTATCCTTTTTATCTGTTTGACGTAGGACTGTGAATGTGTGTAGAAATTGCATCTGAATTGAGTTTTTTCATCGATCAAAATCTGTATTTTTTTCTCTTTTGATACATCAAATGGAATCCCTAAAAAAAAAACTGTTTATTAAATGAACTTGTATCCTTTAAACGGATTTGATGAGATAACATGGTGGAAATCGGAAATACACTTTGTTCATAAATGTACACAAAAATATCATTTAAGCCATTACTATCCTTTTTATCTGTTTATTCAATTATGTATCATTATGTATCAACACAAGTCTAAATAGATAAGATCAGCATAAGCCTAAATCAAGAAAACATATGTCTACAGAACATTGTTTGTAGGGGTTGTAATAACTATATTGTGATCAGTTGACACCATATCTTAAATATGACTGTTAATATTTGGAAATATTACTGGCTGCCATACAAATGAAACACAAATGTCTGCATTACTCGAGAATTATTCAAGCAAATGGAACCGAATTAGGCATGTAGAGGTTTTAAGATACAATAAATATTTCTATGGTGGTTAGACACTCCTCCCGTTCTCTTAGGGTGGGCTGTCATACAAATGAAACACAAATTTCTGCATAACTCGAAAGCTAATCAAGCACAATTTGGGATGTGAGGATCAGTCTAGCGTGGCTTCCAGGTATGGATGTTTCTGCATTATCCGCCGAAAACCAGTCCAGATATATAAAATGGCTCGCCATAGTACCTTCCGCAAAAAGAGAGATCCGCTTCTGGTCCACCTGCGGGCGAACCCGATTGGCCTGGAGAATTTTTATTCCTACAAAATTCTACACGCTCCTCGCTGCCCCGAGTGTAGCAAGAATCATAAGCGCTCTTATTGCGATAAGATGGATGAAACTCCCAAGTGTGCCAACTGCGGAAATGCACACAAGACAACAAGTAGAAAACGTCTCAAATTATCGTAATTTATATCGATCTGAAGGAGGCTACTACACCCAAAATTAATGTTTAGCCCATGTTTTGGCATCCCGATGTATTAAATGAGCCTAAAAATAACAGAAAATGTGCTACTCTCCAATACTGGTATAGTATTTGTATAATATATATACTATAGCAATATAGGTGCAATATGAGTAAGTGAAACAAGGGACACATGGCAAATAAGCACGCATTAAACCTTTTTACATACTTTGTCACATACACGGCCCAGACCGAGACGGGTATAGATTCACGTTTATGTTTTTCTTTTTACTCTAGGAAAATATTTTCCAGCTTCATTTTATAATGGGGTATGCACTGCGTTTAATAACTATAGAACCACTCCATTTTTCTGAGTTTCCAGAGATATGTAAAAAGTCGGTTGAATTGAAGTATATAGTGTAGGATATAATAACTATCTTCATTTATAAGACTGGCCATTTGAACTTTATTCTTGTGTCCAGGCATGAAACATTCAAAACACTAAAATTCCAGTGTTTCATAACTATAGAACCAGTTGGAAAACTCTCACTCTCACAAAATTAACATCAATTTCACAAATCAAAATTATTATAATTCATATAATAATTTTCTAATTCGTAGATTATCTTTAGTTCTCAATCAGTTCAAATAACCCATTCGTAGTGGTTTCGGCCATGTTGTAGTGTGTATCTCCTTCTACGCAGAAGATACTGCTCGTTTAAGCTTTTCAAAGCTCTCATACTACTTGACAGCTGCATCTATTCTTCGTACGATCACTCCTCATGAGTTCATGATAGGGTTTTGATCTGTTAAACAAGCTAATTAGTCCAGAATCTGAAGCCCCTATTAATTAAACCATGCCATGACTTTCCGGATTTTATGAATTGATGCCAAATCACTCAATTATCACGGTGTTTTTGGTGCAAAAACAGAAGTAAATGATTCTGAAGTACTTCACCGCATCTCTGGCCGTGCATTCGTGTTGATGAAAAGCTATCTGAACCAGGCCTTTTCGAAAATATTTTCCTGATATCTTCAAACTGCCATCTGCAAAGTTACGAGTTGAAAAATTACGTGATACGTTCCGTAAGTCCTTCCAGTATGTGTAAATACTATTCAAGTTGAATTTCTTTTTATCAGAAAAGTTCTCATGAAATAGTGGAACTCATGGGATTAGCTTTTACATTAGTTTTTGGACCTGCAGCTTTGGAGATGGGATTTTATGGTTTGAGGAGAGTTTCCACAAAAAGGCCTGGTTTAGATAGCTTACCATCAACACGAATGAACAGTCAGAACTGCAACGAAGTACATCAGAATCATTTGCTGCTGTTATTGAGTAGAAAAACAATGTGATAATTGGGTAATTTGGCATCAATTCATAAAATCCGGAAGGTCATAGCATGGTTTAATGAATAGGAGCTTCAGATTCTGGACTGGTCAACTTGTTTAGCCTGTCAGGAACTTATGAGCAGTGATCGAACGAGTAGTAGATGCAGCTTACAAGCTGTGTGAGTGATTTGAAGAGCTTAAACGAGCAGTATCCTCTGCGTAGAACGTGATACACACTACAACATGGCGCAGTTTGGTCGAAACCATCCCGAATGGATTGTTTGAACTGATTGAGAACTAAAGATGACATAGGGATTAGAAACTTGTTGCAATTCATATGGAATTGACGTTAATTTTGTAAAGGAATGAGAGTTTATCCATCTGGTTCTATAGTTATGAAACAATGGATTTTTAGATTTGTGATTGTTTCGCGCCTGTACACAACACTAAACAATCAAATGGCCAGTCCTATAAATGAAGATTGTTATTATATCTCACACTATATACTTTAATTCATCCGACTTCTTACATATCTTTGGAAACTCAGAAAAATTGGGTGGTTCTATAGTTGTGAAACGCAGTGCATTATCACGCCTTGCATTCCAGCCGGCATTGGTTCGATCCCCGTTGACATCGTTTGAACTTGTTTTTTGGGTACAGTCCCAATCTGACGTTCAGTTTTAGAGAAAGAGATGTCTACTCTCATACATACAAACAGCTTAAAGCTTTTGAAAAAGATGTTTTTATCTGTTCATTTTATCGCTCTTGTAGCTAAAATTATAACCAGTGCTTGGAGTTTTGCTTATTTCCTCAATTGTGGAAGCCATGTGGTAAAACCAGAGAAAGAACCTTCCATTACCAAAAGCTATCGACTCATACCCTGGTCATCTTCCTAACATGTGGCGAAAAAGAATCGAAGAGTTCTGTCAAAAACAGGTAAGATGTAACACGACCGCGTGTATTACTTCGATTCTTTGCTGGCTCGACAAAAAAAATAATAAATACGTAATTGAAAGAAAATAAACTTCATTTAGATAAAAAAACACAAGACAGACAAAATGTGATAAGACTTATCCACGAATACCGAAGCTGAATGCCTGACAGAAAAAAAAAGTCTGCTAGAGATTCCAAGACGCATGAAATGATCAAAAAACAATGCTCCATTCTAAGGAAAGGTTAATAAACATTTCTACGACTTCATGATTCCGAAAAGTCCATATTCGCAATAAACAAATACCACAGATACCTTTTTCTTTGGTTTTCGGTTCCCAACCCTAACTGCTTATGTTAACAAGATGAATAAAACATTTCGTAGTTCATCTGCCGGAAGTTGATGTCATTATGTAAATAACTCTCCCATTTCCGGATCGCAATGAATGTATATTTTATCCCGAAAATATATGCCTGGGGAGTAACAAGCCTTACTCCGATCCGATCCAGTCAATGTGAATGATTCCCTTTGCTCATCTGAAAATGGAAATAAGCGAACGCCTGGGAAACTGGGCGCTACAGTCAGAGAAAAATAATGCCTGCCTGCGAGAACTTCTACCACAGGAAACGCTTTGGGTTGCCTGGGGAAAAAGGCGGATGGATTCTAGAAAAGCTCCATTTGTGCACCGGGGGAGAATTATTTTTCATTTGTGCAATTTGATATGTTCCTACCAACTTGACAGATATCAAGTCCACGATTGCGCCCGGTGTCTTTCGTTCAAGGATTTGCTATAGATTTCCTAGTGTTCCGCAAGGTAGCAAATCGTGTTTAACGCGAGGTATATGCAACAATCAATCTTCCCACCCGAGAAATGTACTGCAATTAAGTGGGTTCCCTTCCGTCTTCCACTCGCTGTAACGATTCAGAGAAAAATGGGCAGTTTCCGCAGGAGCAATAAACACGCGGTAACAATTTCCCCTACAGGGATACACCAATCGCTATAAATATTGCAGTTGCGTAGACACTTATTTTTGGCACAAACAAGAAGTACATAGAGTTACGCACCGAACAACAACAGCAACAGCAAAAAAAAAGAAAATATCAGAGACCGTCGGATATCAGGTAATCTAATAAATTTCATCCTGTCTGCTGATTGACGTGTCCAAACGGCACACCAGCAACGACAGCCGTAATTGGCTGTGGGTTTCCCGGAAGCGGAGCAACATTACGACGTTGAAATGAGGGAGCCTATCATAATGGGATCATATTTCTTTCCCCGTGCTTATTGCGCTTTCGCCAGCGGGGATGAAATCTAGGAATCTCGATTCGATAGCCAAACGGTTTCTAGAGGTGGAAGTTCAACGGTTTTATTTTTTTGGTGAAGTGTTTTGTCGCTATTTTTCTGTGTTCTGTGTTCTCAACGAGTGGCAAAAAAAAGAAACAACCTTCCCGGAATTCAATTGTCATGAGTTTTAAATCCTCTTTTCTGAAGGAATAAACTTTCTTCCTAAGCAAACCCCCTGGAGGATCTATTCAATGGAAGGCAGCGTTGGCCCGGTGACGTGGGATCGAGACTGTTTGTAACACCATGTTGGGGAGATTGGTATGTACCCGTCCGACAAAACAGTTATTTTCGGATTTTCTGCGTGGGACGTTTTTGGGAGCGGTATACGTGTGGGAGCTTGTATTGGCGATTGTGTTCCACTGGATAAACAGATTTTTCCCTTCTATTTCAATTTATTACAGCAGAGACCATCGTACCTTCGATCCCAATAAATCATGTGGCGCAGAAAATTTGGTTTACGTTGTGAGCTTTAGAAAATTGGTTTTAATGTGATTTGCAATCAGAGGCGAACATGTGTCCTAGCTGACGTTTTGGGCTGTATTCTGTCCCGTGTATGTTCACTTTTTATTAAAGGGTGTGTCACATCAAATTGCATCACGGAAAAAACGCTGTAGAAATTTAATTTTTAGGAATTATATCTTCAGCTTTCGCTTATAATCAGATAAGAGTGTATAGATCACGTTGGCCATGCTTTACTGTCAATTATTCGTAAATTTGGAAAAATGTCGTCGAACGAAAAAGAGCGTCGTGAATTAATCCTGTGCACTCATTTCGAGAATCCGGAGTTGTCACATCGGGACATCGGTAAGATGCTGGGAATCGTCCAATCCACGGTCAGCAGAGTAATAAAACGATACTTCGAGAACCTAACCATCGACCGGAAGGTGAAGAACGGCAAAAATGGATGCTCCATCAGTGAAAAAGATCACAAGCGCGTAGTTAAGCAGTTTAGACGTGATCCGAGAAGTTCGGTCCGGGATGTCGCCAAAAAGCAGAATTTGTCAAGTTCATTCGTCCAGCGGACCAAGCACCGGGAGGGCCTGCGTACATACAAGGTTCAGAAGGTTCCTAACCGCGACGAAAGGCAAAACATGGTGGGGAAGACGCGAGCCCGGAAGCTGTACACCGAAATGCTGACGAAGCCGCATTGCCTGGTAATGGACGACGAAACCTACGTCAAAGTGGACTTTCGTTAGCTGCCGGGCCTGTTGTTCTTCTCCGCAGAGGACAAATTCAGCGTTCCGGAGGAGATTCGCAAGCAGAAACTATCCAAGTTTGCCAAAAAGTACATGGTGTGGCAAGCGATCTGCTCTTGCGGAAAGCGGAGCGCCCCCTTCGTGATGACCGGCACGGTAAACGGGCAGGTTTACCTTAAGGAGTGCCTACAGAAGCGCTTACTACCACTATTGAAGCAGCACGAGGGCCCGACCATCTTCTGGCCGGATCTCGCTTCGTGCCACTATTCAAAGGACGTGTTGGAGTGGTACGAAGCCAACGGGGTCACCTTCGTGCCAAAGGAAATGAACCCGCCCAACGCGCCGGAGCTTCGCCCAATAGAGAAATATTGGGCGATTATGAAGCAGGCCCTCCGGAAGAACCCAAAAGTTGTCAAATCGGAGGCGGACTTCAAGAGAAAATGGATTTCTGATAAAAAAAACTACAATCTGACGTTGTACAGAACCTTATGGACGGGGTAAAGAGGAAGGTGCGAGCATACGGGCTTGGGCTCGAAGTATGAATAAAAAGAAAATGCCAAAAGTTGTTTAATAGTTTTTATTTTACTGTCTAAAATTTTCAAAAGGATCGGTCTACTGGGTGAATTTCTACAGCGTTTTTTACGTGATGCAATTTGATGTGACACACCCTTTATTTATTAATCCGTTTATTTTTACAGGTTCGGTTACACAAGTTTAAAAGAGCCAAACTCTTAACTATGTTTCTACTAACATATATTAACATGTTTCCTTAATTCTATGGTTAATAAAATAGGAAACCGATTACTCGCGGTCGATTCAAGTTTAGAAGGGTGACACATGTTCATTAGGAAAAGGATGGGATGTAAGGAGATTTGTGTTCATACTCACACTCATATTCACATTCACATTCTCATTCACACTGACACTTCACACTCAATTCTTAAAATTATCCTTACATTTAATATGTATTTACAATTTAACTTATTCTAATGTTAGTAGGAAGGGAACCGATAGATCGCAAAGGAAGAAAAGGAGGGGAAAAGGATGTATGAACAATCACACTCGAAGATCGATAGCTTTAAGGAAAACATATATTTGGGACATGTAATCAAGGTCTAACCGAGACAACACATCTCTCACCGGCACATTGAGCTGGAGTTTTCTAAATTCGATCTGGCGACAAGATACCTATGTTCACATTTGAAGAAGATTAAATTCTAGTGCAGCGATAAAAAAGGAGAAAAATTGTGCAACTAAGCGACTGTTTATCGCTTATCGCTGATACTATCTGGCATGTTTTGGCCGAAACAGCAAATTTTTGTTATGTACGGCGGCTGTGAAAATCTTGTTGACAATTTCCATCTCCGTTTCACTAGATAAACTGAACTCAACTACACGCAGAAATAAAGCAATTGATTCCAAAGTCTTCCACATCTGTTTCAAAGACTTGCAAATATGTTAAGCCTATTTCGAGACATTTCAAAATATGTACAGCCGACTTTTCAGAATAGTGCGAAAAACAACTAAAACATCATTGTTTTTAAACGAAAATATTTTATTTTGTTGAGCTTTGATGGTTGAGTTTTGTGATTTTATCAGAGATCGTTTTCTGAATCTACTAGCGGCATTCGGTATATTCTTTTGGGATTACGTAATAACTGCTTGCATATATCTGCTATAGCGATTCCTCCAGGCGCTTTGATTTCAGTTCAGTCCGGCGGCAGAAAAGAAATGGAATTTGGAGAGAAGAGCATAGTGCTTAGGCGAGTGAACGAGACCAGTTATTACGTTTGGGCGTCTGAATCAGACGTTTACGTTCATGCACGCATGCAGTACACCTCTGCACAGAATCGAACACACCAGAACTGTCACAGAAATTTTTGTGCTAGCGCTGGTGCGCGCAGTAGCCCATTTTGGGGTGATTTTTGCCGTTGAAGAAGCTGGTTGGAACGAGTGCCGTACGGGTGGTTGGTGTCGGCAACTACGGCTGTTCGAGACGGGTGGACTCCACGGCACGGGTTGCATAACGAGTTCCCTATAACCTGCGCGCAGGTGGCGCACCTGGGACAACATCGCGGAAGCCCTGCTAACGCGCGCGAAGTTAGTCAACTGATGACGATACTGCCCAGAAACAGGAAGGAGAATCTGGTGAATGCAGGGTAACCCTTTCCTTTGTTCATTTTGCATGCTTGCATGTGGCAGTGTGTGCGAAAAGCGCAGGAAAAGAGAAGATTTTCACCACAGTCACATCACAAATACAACCAAATGGATTTCCAAGCGGGCACTGGTTTAAATACAGATTTGTGTGACTTCAATACCCTGAATTCAAAGCTATTTTTAACACATTGCGGACCGCTCACCAGTTTTCTCTTGTTTCGCGTTCCGTTTATTACGGATGGATCACGAAATAACCCGTGTTTTCTACACTAGATGAACAAATCCTTGGTTTGCCAAAAATCTATCAAGGCCTACCGATGGCTCGCCTTCGTCTTATCTAAACCGAAGGAAACGATCTCATTCGTGGAATCCGAACAGATAAAGCGTACAAGTTTGTCCCACAACGTGGGGTCCTTAATGTGTTAAGCTATTGAAACAATGTTTTGGGTCAATGAGTAACAAGCGTACTACGCGTAGATTTTTTTTATCTTTCGAATGAAGTGGTTATCATACCATTGCGTTCAACCGGCAAAAAGGTATTAACGCTCAAAATCTTGTTTTTTCAATATTCAAAACTTTGGACTTACACCCCAGTATAGGAGTAAAAGGCATAGTCCTACATCTGAAGCGGCAGAATAAACACTGGTTCAACTGCGGGAAAACGCTAGTTTCTATTTTGCTTCGTTAGAAACGGTTAACACCGAGTTTACACAGTGCAAGATAGCATCCGAGTCGACCTTGACATTTCTTTCTCCTAGGGAAGTTTTCTTGGTTACCTTCTCAGGTTTCCCGAAAATAATCCATAAATCCATCGCCGCGATTAGGGTTATATTTCTGCACGAGTTGAATAACGAAACAAATCTCTGGGTCGATTAATTTTAGTGGAGTTCTGTCGGTAACCTTCTCAGGTTTCCAAAAGATAACTCCACCGTCGCGATTAGAGAACTATACTTCGTACGCAAGAGAAATAAAAGAATATATTACTGAGACGATAGGTTTAAGAGTTCTCTCAAGTACCTTCTCAGGTTTGCAAATGATAACTCCGCCGTTGCGATTAGACCATACTGTTGATAGATTCTAGAGAAGATCTCTCAGTTATATTCTCAGATTTCCAAAAGATAACTCCGTCCTCTCGATTAGAGAACTATACAGCGAACGCAGGAGAAATAGAGATATATATCGCTGAGACGATAGGCCTTCGAGAAGGTCTCTCGGTCACCTTCTCAGGTTTCCAAAAGATAACTCCGTCCTCGCGATAAGAGAACATTACAACGTATGCAAGAGAAACAAAGCAATATATTACTGAGACGATAGGTTTAAGAGGAGTTCTCTAGGGTACCTTCTCAGGTTTGCAAATGATAACTCCACCGTTGCGATTATACCATACAGTCGATAGATTCTAGAGAAGATCTCTCGGTTACCTTCTCAGGTTTCCAAAAGATAGCTCCGTCCTCTCGTCCTCTCGATTCGTGCCCCGTAAAACATTCACATGCCAAATTTGGCTCCATTTGCCTGATTAGTATTCGAGTTATGCAGACATTTTTGTTTCATTTGTATGAAAGCCTTAAAGAGCGGGAGGAGTGCCTAACCACCATTGTAACATTTATTGCATCCTAAAACCTTCACATGCCAAATTTGGTTTCATTTGGTTGATTAATTCTCGAGTAATGCAGAAATTTGAGTTTCATTTGTATGGCAGCCCCCCCTTAGAGAGGGGGGTGGGGAATCTAACCATCATAGAAACATTTATTGCTCCCTAAAACCTCTATATGCCTAGTTTGGTTTCATTTGCTTGAATAATTCTCGAGTAATGCAGAAATTTGTGTTTCATTTGTATGGCAGCCCCCCCCCCCCTTAGAGAGGGGGGTGGGGAGTCTAACCATCATAGAAACATTTATTGCTCCCTAAAACCTCTATATACCTAGTTTGGTTTCATTTGCTTGAATAATTCTCGAGTAATGTAGAAATTTGTGTTTCATTTGTGTGGCAGCCTCCCTTCAGAGAGGGGGGAGGGGTCTCAAGCTATCACGAAAACATTTCCCGGCCCCAAAAACCAATACATACCAAATTTCATGTTGATCGGTTCAGTAGTTTCCGAGTCCATCAGACAGACAGACAGACAGAAATCCATTTATATATATATATATATATATATATATATATATATATATATATATATATATATATATATATATATATATATATATATATATATATATATATATATATATATATATATATATATATATATATATATATATATATATAGATTATATAGATTTTTTCAAATTCAAATTTTAATGTTAAAATAATTACAGTTAATTTTCTCTGTCTACCTTCTTACTAATAAACTTTTTTTTTTTATCGTTGAGTCATGAAGATATGTACCTTGATTTATAAAAATGTTGAACCGTATGAAATGTCACCTCACTTCTCCATTCCTGTTTTGTTTTTGGAACTTTTTGATAATCCCACATTCATTAGCGTGAGTTGAATGAATATTCTCGCTTCACGAAACAATGTTTTGAAATCGGTTGGCTTCCACAATTATTGACTCTATTTTGAAAGCAAAGAACTATATATAAGCTCAAGGAGGAGTGTCAAGGATGAAATTGACGAAAAATTTAAGAAAAGCAAAGTTCAACAAAACCATGTATAAGCATCATACAATTTGTTATGAGAAAACTTTTTTATGATTTATTTTGTTGTATTGATACGACATAAGCAAACCATAAATAAGAACAATTAATTCAAAATGAAAATAAAACTTTCCATTTTTTTCGGTTAGTTTTTTGATACAGATTATTTTTTGCTACAAATACAGATATACAGATTTTTTCAGAAAATTTTACAGAATCAAATGTGGCAACCCCGGTCATTCTTATAACAGGGTGGTTTACGTAACACAACTTATGGAGCATCTTGAACATTTCAAATAAGAACTTATGTTATTTTATAGGGATCGATATTCAGACCCGTCGATCCCTAAAATCGATTTTCGTTTTTGTCGACCCCTGGGAAACCGAAATCGACCCCAGGGGGAGAGAGAAACCCTGGTTTAAACCATATAAAGACTATGGGATTGTAATGTATAGCATATAAAACAAATCTTAGGTTCAATTCGTATGCAAATCGTTAAAATCTGTTCGCAGCAAAAAAAGTTATTAACGTGTTAACTTTATTCCATAAAAACGTGACATGTTTTCTGATTTGGCACCCTTAATTTCAGACGTAGTCCTACGTCAAAAACTGCCGCTTTACTCCGGAAATCCGAAGGATTGGTCAACTTTCATACGCGAACCACAGCCGCATGTGACCACAGCAAACAGGCGGGAAAACCTCATCTGCTTACATCGATGCCTAATTGAACACGCCCTTAAATCTATGCGGAGTCGATTGCTACTTCCTTCAGGCGTCCCATGAGTCAACAGTGCCCTGCGTACGCTGTACGGCCAGACCGGTACTCTTAATACGATTGCTCATCGAGAAAGTTCATCTGGCTCCAGGACCAATGAATGATCGTCTCTAGAGGAGAAAAATTCAGTAGACAATCCTCGATAACGTTATTCACGGTAACTTTGCGACTTTCAGCATTTTTAAAAAAGCACGACCCGATGATACCACCATACTAAAAGGAATACCAAACCGTCAGTTTATCAGGTTATTCAAGAATCAGTTGAGGGTTTGACCACAGTAACGTTGAATTTGTTTGTTGGAATAGTCATTTAGCCAGTTACCATGTTGAGCACCGCAGTTTTTGATTCGCTTTCTGTTCAGCCAGCATCATGAGTACTTGAACAACATCAGTATCGGTCCCTGCTCACAAAGATATTTTATGTATAAAAATTGAATAGTTAGAAATTCGACACGAAAGTAGTCATATTTTGTAACCCAAACAAAAACGGAACCATACATTTTTTGTTACTTTCTTACTTTGTAACTATGAGTTCCAGTGATCAACGATCTCCTAACGAAAAGCTCAATGTCGGTCCTTAGGTACCGACGCGAGACTCAACGTATTGTAAAAAAAACAAGATTTTCCGATCAATGTCGGGATCGCTTTCCTTGTTCACCAAAAAAACAAACTACGATCTCTCGACGCAATCGATGATCTTGAATGACCAACGTAAAATTTGAAAAAAAAATCGAGATGACCCCTATGAGCTATCACAACTTTATCATCTCTACTGAATAGTACTGTAGAAAGAAAAATGTAGAAAAATTTTAATTTTTCTATATGAATTCCATAGCATTTTATTCGAGTGAATGTTTCCAGGTGTAAACATTAATATCAACCAACAATAAAATGTGTTCCATTCCAGATGACAGATCAAAAGCGTGAAACAAAACGAAAGTATCTCTGCGCACCGCTGCTGGGTGTTTGAAGAAACATTGCCCCGGTTCCGCTAAGTTTGGGCGTAATAATTACCAGAAAGCGCGTCGCCAAGCGAGCTCCAACAATGCGGAGAAGCAGCAAAATTAGAGAAAACTCACAAAATTATGCCAACAAGTTCAGACAATCATTCATTTCAGACCATCATCCCCTCGCATCATCCTTACGGGTGCGTGCCTTCGCGGGAAAATTGTTAACTCGCTCCGCTTTGATTCAACGCGTGTACTGAGCCGTATTCTGTGTTTTTTTTTGTGTTGTTTTGTTTATTTAGCGAATATTTCATTCCCAACAACAAGAGCTACCAAACCCGGGGTGACATGGTGGCTTAACGAAGCATTCATGCCGTCATTCTTTCGTTACTTTTTGGTTTTCCCCCACCAAAGTGTGCCACAACAATGGAATCAGATAAAAATCTATTTTGAGCAAAAGTTAAACAATGTTTCAAACTTTTAAAGCCAGGGCTTATGAGGTAAAGAGTGAATTAAGTGCGGATACTTGTTCTAAGTTATGCTTCAAAAGGATTTTTTTTGTAACGGTTGGGAGCGAAACTTAATGTTCTCGTAAAGCCTTCAATTCAATTGACATTTTTCTTCAAATGTAAAATTTCACCCAATTTCGGCATTCATAGTGCACACATACGCATACATTTGAATTCAACTGATATTCAAAAATGGACAATGTGGGCGAGCGTCACATGGGGGTATTAAATTCTTTACGTGTTTTTATTGGTATTCGGATCTTTCTTTCTTCACGGCAAACTTTATATACCCGTGTGAATCGGGGGAGGATTTCCACACCTACTGTCCCACAGCTTAAAGCCGTTTTTCCGCCATCGTGAGCAGTAGCAATTCCAGGAACTTTTGGCGTAGGATTACGTCTTTCGGGAACATATTGGGGTACACATTGAAAATCGAAAATCGAGTACATCGTGACAATTGTCCAATTTCAAACGCTTATTGCTCAGTCATTTCATGATGGATTGATGAAATTTTTGCGACAATCGATCTCGGCACTCCATAACAATTTTTTATATTGAAGAAAATAATATATGTCATGAAACTGACTATCGAACAATTGTAAAATCTCAACCCCTATCCTAACGGAAATACCCACTTCTGATTGGTCGAAATTGACGCCACATGCGGCGGGTCCCTAACAGAGACATCAAAACCAAGCTGGCTGGTGGAAATTGGCATTGCAAATATATGAAAGTAGGGCGAGCTTTTGTTCCTACCGAAATGTATTCCCTAATAGAGACATCCAAACCAAGCTGTCTGGGGGAAAACGGCATTGCGAATATATACAAGTCGGGGGCATTTTTGTATTGCAAGTAAGATGAGTACTACGATTAATTCTAGCAAATAAAATTTAAATTTGGAACTTCAATATTGGTTGCTTCGTGAAATATCTTATCAATGACCGATCGTGTATTGTAAAAAAATTTAGAACAAGTGTAAGTGTAAAATTATGTATGGTAGAGGTTGTGTGAAAAATGACTTGATATATGAAACGGTTTATTTCAATTTTCATAAATAAAAGCCAAGATGGTTCTCGCTCGAGAACGGATCGTTTGGTTTAAGCTGTCTGTTTTGTTGTATTCATTTTCACCCAAGGAAAGTTTATACGGCGAGAAAAATGGGAAAAGTGATGAAATATTAGAAAAAATGATTTCTCATCTGCTTTACATATAGTATTAGGTGTTCGGTACAATTAAAATTCGCACTCAGAAAGTAAAAATTATAAAAGAAAATTACCTTCTCCATTTCAAATATGTTTTCTCTATATTAAAGTAACATGTTTTTACTGATGAGAGAAAATTATAAATGTGTTCGGTATTGGTAATTATATTATATTACATTGGTGGTTTTTTTTTTCTTTATTTCATCCATACATATCAAAGGAGGTATCTCGTCTAGGATCACAGAGGGCGGTTTTCATCATATCTCGTTCCACTTCGGTATCTTTTATCTGATACGCACCATCCAACGACTGTTTATCATACTTCTGTTATCATCACTCGGCAAACACTGGTGTAGTGAACAAACAATACCCAACAACCAAATAAAACGGCCCTTTTTAGGGCCACAAAATCTTTATCAAAGAGTTTAACGATGTAATTCTTCAAACATATCCAAAATCAACAGATAGCCTCACGGAGTCTTACGTCACCTATGCGGTCGTGTCTCGGACACAACCCTTCTGTGACTTTTTTGGTTAGTGAAAGCAATCAGTGGTCAGTTGTCAATGACACACTTTAATTTTGAATTTTTGTTTTCCTACAGATTTTGACAATGATCGATTGATGAAAAATGTGACCGAAACAGAACACAGCAAAGCCTGGCTTTCCCGGTCATCATAACTGCTTTAGCCGTGTTACCAACGAAAGCGCTGAGAGTAATTTAAAGAAATTTATTTTATCCCTCTTAGCTGTTGCTTTCATCCTCGGCTTTTCCTACCACTGATCTCGACAGGTTTCGAAGACAGCAAAACAAAAAAAAATCGTTCCCCAATACTTGGAGGGGCAAGATGCAATGGGAGATTTACTGTTATTTTTATTCTTTCCCTCGTCTCCAAACAGTTTTTTTTGGGCATTCTATTCGACTGGCTTGTCTTGGAGTCCTTTTTTTTACTCACAAGAAAAAAGAAATGTTGCGAAAATTAGGCGAGCTCTCTTGGAGCTTTCGGAAACTCGTTTATCTCATTAACAATAATTGGAGGGTATTTTTGGTAGTCCTGCCAGGAACAATTTAGAACGTCAATTGTCATTTCGCAGAAGGATGAAATAAAACATCAGACAGTGAGACATTTTTTAACCTTCTTATTAGTAAAAAAGTGCTTGATCGGTGAATAGTGGCTCGTTGACAGTTCGTTCGTTCAGAAAAGCTTTATTGTTCATTGAACCATCAGTCAACTGATTAACGTTGTATACGCATTCGCTGGGTTCGTGTTTACGTATCGTTCCATTCAGTAACAACTTAGCCATTGGAACTGAGTTTCAAAAATCGGATTATACCATATAGAGCACCGAACATCGATTATGACTAGGTGACCCCACCTTCAGTGTCGTTATGATTGAGTTGTTTTTTTGTCATTTTGATTTAAATCGAATATACTCATTATTCCGGAATTCCTCATCTAAAACTCCTTACTTCAGGAATTTCGGAAGAAAATTTCCATGAGGTTAACTATTATCTGCTGTCATGAGGTAGCAAATTATGTAAAAACTCACGTTTTTCTTGTATACACTGATCAGTAAAATAAAGTGTCCACCTCATCATTTTTAAAGATTTCATTCATTTCTGTCTTTCTGTCTTTCTGTCTTTCTGTCTTTCTGTCTTTCTGTCTTTCTGTCTTTCTGTCTTTCTGTCTTTCTGTCTTTCTGTCTTTCTGTCTTTCTGTCTTTCTGTCTTTCTGTCTTTCTGTCTTTCTGTCTTTCTGTCTTTCTGTCTTTCTGTCTTTCTGTCTTTCTGTCTTTCTGTCTTTCTGTCTTTCTGTCTTTCTGTCTTTCTGTCTTTCTGTCTTTCTGTCTTTCCGTCTTTCTGTCTTTCTGTCTTTCTGTCTTTCTGTCTTTCTGTCTTTCTGTCTTTCTGTCTTTCTGTCTTTCTGTCTTTCTGTCTTTCTGTCTTTCTGTCTTTCTGTCTTTCTGTCTTTCTGTCTTTCTGTCTTTCTATCTTTCTGTCTTTCTGTCTTTCTGTCTTTCTGTCTTTCTGTCTTTCTGTCTTTCTGTCTTTCTGTCTTTCTGTCTTTCTGTCTTTCTGTCTTTCTGTCTTTCTGTCTTTCTGTCTTTCTGTCTTTCTGTCTTTCTGTCTTTCTGTCTTTCTGTCTTTCTGTCTTTCTGTCTTTCTGTCTTTCTGTCTTTCTGTCTTTCTGTCTTTCTGTCTTTCTGTCTTTCTGTCTTTCTGTCTTTCTGTCTTTCTGTTTTTCTGTCTTTCTGTCTTTCTGTCTTTCTGTCTTTCTGTCTTTCTGTCTTTCTGTCTTTCTGTCTTTCTGTCTTTCTGTCTTTCTGTCTTTCTGTCTTTCTGTCTTTCTGTCTTTCTGTCTTTCTGTCTTTCTGTCTTTCTGTCTTTCTGTCTTTCTGTCTTTCTGTCTTTCTGTCTTTCTGTCTTTCTGTCTTTCTGTCTTTCTGTCTTTCTGTCTTTCTGTCTTTCTGTCTTTCTGTCTTTCTGTCTTTCTGTCTTTCTGTCTTTCTGTCTTTCTGTCTTTCTGTCTTTCTGTCTTTCTGTCTTTCTGTCTTTCTGTCTTTCTGTCTTTCTGTCTTTCTGTCTTTCTGATTCTTATGGACTCGGAAACTACAGAACCGATCGACATGAAAATTGGTATCTAGGGGTTTTTGGGGTCGGGAAAGATTCTTATGATTGTTTGAGACCTCTCCCGCCTCTCTAAGGGTGGGCTGCCATACAAATGAAACACAAATATCTGCATTACTCGGAAAAGAGTCAAGCAAACGAAACCAAAGTTGGCATGTGGAGGTTTTAGGGTGCAATAAATGTTTCTATGGTAGTTAGACACTCCTCCTCCCTCTCTAGGGGGGGTCTGCCATACAAATAAAACACAAATTTCTGCACTACTCGGAAATTAGTCAAGCAAACGAAACCAAAGTTGGCATGTGAAGGTTTTAGGGTGCAATGAATGTTTCTATGGTAGTTAGACACTCCTCCCCTCTCTCTAAGAAGAGGGGGTTCCATAAAAATAATACACATATTTCAACCAAACATGACAATTGAAAATTTTCGGAAAACTCTGAAAAAAAATGGGAAAGTTTGAAAAATTCAATTCGCATATGTTCTACAATTACATATTGACAAGCGTTATTAGTCCATTTGATGTTTGCGCTAACGAAATTGATCTTCGTTTGATAGTGGAAAGAAAACGTGGATGTGATAAACGAAAAATAAATTTTGGGCGAGACGAAGTTTGCCGGATCAGCTAGTATCCTATAAAAAAGTCAGCTAACGGATTCGATGTTTCAAATCTAAGACCAATCAGCATTCTTAGTGCTCTGTCGAAAGCATGTGAAAAGCTCATTCAATCTCAAATGTCTGATTTCATAAGCGATATGAGATATGTTCAGTCTGGGTTCCGGAAAGAAGATAGCATTGAAACGGCGTTATTGAAGATACATGCCAAAGCATTCGATCGAATTTCCCCCGCTAAACTACTTAAAAAGCTTTCGTATAAGTTCGGTTTTTATCGGTCTGCCATAGACTTGATTAAATCATGCCTTTGTGATAGAAATCAAGCAGTGTTTTATAATGTTCCTCTGGGATCCGTTCTGAGGTCGCTTCTTTTTTCATTCTTTATAAATAAATTGCGGTGTTTTGAAATATTGTAGAATACATCTTTATGCTGATAATGTTGAAATTTATTTCTGTAGCATTGATCATTTTCGAGTGTACGATATTTCTGTGAAGATTAACTGCATCGAATGAAAAACTTTTTGCCCATAAATTATTCTAAAGCTAAAGCAATGTTTATATCAAAGTTGGGAACATCATCTGGCTTATCTGTGCTAGCTATCAATAACGACCCAATCCTACATGTCAAAAAATTCATCGATCTTGGCGTACCTGTCATTCAAGTTGGAAATCGCATATTAACTCTCATGTTGGTAAAATCTTCGGTGTGCTTAAACAGTTAAATTTAGTTACCAAATATTGCGACGTTTGAGTCATACTCAAACTTTTCAAAACGCTAGTTTTTCCTTATTTCATGTATGGTGACTTTGTATACACCAATGCCACTCAACAATCAATGAACAGACTGAAAGTAGCTTTGCACTATTGCATATGGTATGTTTTCAACATTCCTAGGATGGGAAGGGTTTCATCTTTACAAACACAATTATTCGAGAACGACAAAAGTTACCTATTTTACCTATGTTCTAAGTTAATTCAATTCCGTAATACACGAGTAAACCAATTTTTAATACCAGTTCATTCATCGTACTATTAGAATCAGTCGCTGTACTCTAGAGGCTTAGCGTATTGGAATCAGTTACCAACTAATATAGAAAATTGTTCATCTGAACATAATTTTAAGCAGGATTTATTTTTTTCACAGTATTAGTTAACTTGTTGTAATTTGAGAAACGAATACGATGTAATTGAATGAACATGAATTAGTAGTTTTCACATATTCTCTAAAGTAGACCAAATTTTAGCATTGAAAGAGGTAAATGTTACAGGTTACACGATTTATTCATACAATAAACGATAAACTGGGCATCCACTGTAATAATTGAGGTAAATAATTGAGGAGTGAAAATATTGTCGAAGCGATTAGGAATAGTTGTGGTCAAGTTCGTGTAGTAACAAGAACACGACTCCGTTATCCTAAGTTATCATGGGTCAGGTTACCACATGCTGCCCGGTTGTGCTTCTAACTCGAAAGAAACCAGCTTCCCAATCATGGAATATTCCTTAGACAACTCAACGAAACAACAAATGATTAAATGCATGAAATTATCCAGAATTATCATGTTTGGTAACATTCAATGTAATTAACATTCCCCAATCAGGGCGCCGTTCCGCGGCATAACTCTAACAGCGTGTGAAATCGTTCAAAACGCGATAAAACTGTTTAATCTAGGATCATAACCCGGGCAGGCATCCGGGCGCTCGGAACGCTCCTTTGGAGGCTCGGGCACGCAACAGCTTGTGTGTTATATGGAAGCATTTAAAGAAAACGAGCAACATGTTGCTGACGACGACGACGACGACGAGTACTGTACACTGTTGGATAGCTTTCCCGGGCTTCTGCTGATGCTGCTTCTTCTTCCGCATGAGCGCTTCGCTGGGAGAAGGTAACCTTAATGTGAGCGCTTCCAGCAGAGAGAAGCAATTCACAAGGTGTTATTTACTACCTATCACACTCGAGGTGTCGAAGATTAACCGTATCGCGAGGTATCATCCTTGGCCAAACAAGACGATGGCGGATTTTATGGTGAAATATCCCGATCGATGCTTCATATCGATGAAACATTGCTCAACAGAGTTTCTATTGATTATCGGTTGTTGTTGTTTTCGATTTCTGAACCTTCCTACGGTGGAATGAAGGAGCAGCATTATTCTTTGCACGTTTTCCGCTATTGTCAAATATAATGCGTTTCCATTATTCCCTATTGCAAGAAAAAAAGCAACGCATTTGAATGGAATACTAAACAATATTCACCCTCAGATCAGAACCTCCACTCTCGAAAAGACAGAATATCCTCAGCATGTAATTGCTTTAAGGTAACCAACACTCCACCGACTTCGATAGTCTATCTCTTCACCATCCCGTTCCACGGCGACCCATCATTAGGAAACGCCAAGGAGGCCAATGAATCCAAACGATGAATCAATTCCGCGAGCCCAGATTGAGCGCGTCCCCCCAAATTGTCGCTTGCGTCGAGGGGTGGAAATTGTCATAACGGGACTTTGCTCTCACGATTCTCGGCGAAAGCGAATTCCCTCGCGGGGAATTTACCTTCGGAACTTCTATTATGCTGCCTCGACTGAAATGTATGCTTATTGAGCGTGATTGAGATATTAGATACAATTCATTTATCAAAGTTTTTATCTGCACGAGTTCCAGGCGCGGCGCACCTGAAAAAGACACTGTTACGTTTCGATCAAATTTGATAAAAACGAAAATCGATTTTTATCTCTCTAAACTCCATCCCATTTCTCTGGCGTTAGAAATAAAAATCGGTGGGTGTGTATAATATTGAAAATAATTTAGCTCGCAGCACTGAACAAGCACTGCTGTCTTTCAGCATGCAACATGATAAACGACCCCTCCGCGCTGTTCGTCTGCCGTGTGTCGATTGATTGGTTTTCACTCCGATATGCGAAGTTAAGTAAGCGCTACAAGAAATTTTGTCTATTAGACAAGCATGAATAATTCCTTCTGTTTCACCCTTCTTTGTCGACAAACGAACTTTCTGGGAGTACAAGATTCGCTCGATTACAGTTCACATTAAAGTGACAACGCTCTTTAGAGGCGAATAAAAATGAATTAAAGCCATAATATTCTCCAGAGAAAATTAAACAGTTTTTAAAGCGAACCACCAAAGTTGTGCTGCAAAGGTTGTCCCCAAAGGGACAAAGTATGTGTGAGTCCTAACCACCCAACGACCTACTCTGCTAGTTGCTTGGAATGTGTTTCAGGCCCAGGGCGGTCCCTAGTCGAGCGGTACCCAGAACGAACGGTACGCCGAGAAAAGGGTTTACACACTTAGATGTGGATAAAGCTGTTGAGTAGGATGAAGTTAAACAACAAGTGACTTTCAGAGCAATGTTTGGTAGACTGTTAGGCTGTGTGCTTTAAACACACAAATAATGTACACGGAGATATTTCTCTCGCTAGAACACCTTCTTTCCCTGGGTATAATGCACCGAAATACATTAGACAGAAGAAACTCCACCATTTTTGATTTTAAGAAATCACACTAAACGCGGTATAAATGCAGTCTATCGCAAAATTGGGTGTACAAATGCTACTTGAAGATACTTTCCATTTATTTGGTATAAAATATTTTGAATACATCGATTCTTTTGATGCATAATTATTACTCACACATGCTGTACATGCAATAAAGTTCCGAGAAAAGTTTTCTGCTGATGGTTTAGTCATTGAAATTGAAAACAATCTCTATTCTAGGCATCGCAAAATAATGTACACGTCTTGTAAGTAAGTTTTTGTAAGTTTCTTTGTGAATTAGCGTACTTTTTTCATCAGTGATTGGTGTCAACACTTAACCATTGCTTGGGCAGTGTTGGTTTTTGTTTTTATATTGATGTTTAAATTCAAACTGGCAAGTTAGAGGAAAGAAATAGATATTGTTACACGTACAATGATAATAAGTATGAATTGTCGCGGAAAGACATTGCAGAAAATAGCAGCTATACTCGAATGAACTCACTATACAGCAAAGGTTCATGCGATAGCGGCATCTTTACTGATTCAGAATCCGTTCGATGTTTTTGTTTCAGCTAACCAGAAACGAACAACTTTTTTTTAACTCCCTCACTCCACCAGCTAGTTACTGTTCTAAATTTTAATTATTTTTCCTCCGTTCGATTATTGTTTTATTGTTGAAAGAGTGATGCGCAAATAATGATATAATGGAAATTATAAATATTCTTCGTTTTATTTTGACGGAGCTCGAACAAACGTCCGAAATTTATGTTTCTACACTAGAGTACCTCCTTAATACAGTTCAAAGTTATCTTGAAAAAGTCTTAAACACTTGTACAGAATGAGTCATGCTCATTTTGATTCGGATCAATTTCATGAAACTGTTACGGTTTTAACGAAATGCTATATTTTACAATCTTTCGGCTCCATTCTGTGCGTTTTCAAAAATTTTCTTCATTTCACCACCAGAGATGTCGCTTCAACTTCCCGTAGCCGTTTCATTACAATTCATACAACGTATATTACTTCCGACTTTCCGTGTCTTCTAGATAAAGAGAATGAGAATTTCGAACTGGTTCAGTCAACTAGCGCAACATTTTTGTTGATGCCATGCCATCCTTCCAAAGTCGCATAGCACAACCGTTCCGTACCACATGTTTTCATAAAACCATTCGCTTTCAGTGGAAAAGCCCTCTCAACGTTGGAGTTTCCACACGAGAGACAGAAGAACACCTCCTTCTCTTCTTCATCCCGATACCTGACATCTGAGATCCATCTGCCACCTCTTTATAGTCTTGTTCAAAGACTCGTCGAAACCAACCCTCGCAAAGTTTCATCGAGGTCAGATTTAGAATACGGGGCAATACCAAGCCTCATCATAAAGCTCATTTTATCACGTTCTAGTTAGATTTTCTCAGCTTTCTGGCTGTCATGAACCATTCTTTCCAATACAATCACGTTTCAGCAGTTGTGACACATAACTGTTTCCAGGTCCCACAGGAACTCAGCTTTGATAGTATGGTTTTCAAGCATGAATTTATCGATAGTTTTCGATGAATGAAAAAAAAAGGGGATCGGTTGTAGCTAAGCTGCAAGACTGATGCCAAATGGCAGCAAAAACAGCGCGAATGTGAAAGCCGTCTACTTTTGCGCTGTTTACCCTCCAAAAATGACTAAGTTCACCTACAGGGAAAATCAAACATATACTGAAAAACCTAGAAAGAGTCAAACTAGTCAAATACAATTTTTATGTATCATTAAGTTTCTAATTACTGCAATAATCAGAATTGTAATTGGTGGAATTTCATTTTTTTCCAGATTAGTAACGAAATTCCCTGATATTTCCCGATTTTCCCTGACATTGTTTGAATTCCCTGATATTCCCTGATATTCAAGGTTTTCCAAGGTAACCGACACCCTGTCATTGGAAGACCTGCCTGCGCAGAAACTCTCCGGAGAGCAGCATACAGCATACTATCTGAGAGGTCGTGCTGGCCGTGAAAAGTATTCAATCTGAAAGGTGAATATGAAAAAAAACTACAATTTGCTTAGGCGTATGTAAATTGACCTAAGGAGTTCTGGAACAAGGTCTTTTATACGGATGAGCCGAAAACCAATATTTTTAAATCGAATGGAAGACATATGGCGTGGAGGAAACCAGGATCGGTGCTTCAGTTTCAGCATTTGGCTATCACAGTAAAACACAGCGGCGATAGTCAGATGATGCATGGTACATTGCACAGTGGTCCAGGAGATGCATTTAAGTGGAAATTAGCATTTAGAGCTTGATAGTTATTCTCTAGACAAAAACTGTCTTAGCCAAAGTTGTTACATATCATAGAGCGCTTATTTTCATGTTATCTAAAATAGGGTGACCAAAATTGTCGATGAAATAAAAAATCTAACTTTCTTATCTTCAGAGATAGAGGTAAGCATATTTCGACAATGTTGTAGCTCCAATTATTTGAGACATCTTTGTAGAACAAAGTTTTTCTCTATCTCTTGAAGTAACCGATATAGCGCTTTTTTTCTAAGTTACGTTAAGGTCACCATGAAAAAAAAACTGTTTTTTGCTCTAACTTTTATGTTTTCAATTTTACATGCAGACTGTCTTCGAAAGACTTTTAGAGCTTACTAATACGATTTTTCGATGCAGAACTTGTCAATATCTCAACTTTACTCAAAGTTATTGATATTTCTTCCCATGCTGTTTTCATTTGTTTGTCATTCTTTCTGGGGCAAACGTAAGCAAAGTTTATTGGTGGCATTTGAAAGAGCATATTTCACTCTACATGATGTGTGATTTTCAAAACTATTTTATCTTTTGTGTTTGAGTAAATTAAAATTGAAATCATGAGTTTTTGGATGAAAACCCATCAATAACTTTGAGCAGGATTAAGATACTGACAGATATTGGCTCTGTATCGCAAAATGCTCAAAAAGTCGTACGAAGACCATTTTGATGTAGAATTTTAAATATAAAAGTTTAAACAGAAAAAAACACGTTTTTTCATGCATTGGCGGCTTCTGGAACTGGACCCATGGCGTTAATCTATTCGGCGATTGACAAGGTGGCTTAATTGAAATGCCATTGAGTGAATTGATTGAACAGAAATTTGGTCTCCCTCGTGATTACTACTTTCAACAGAATAATGACCCGAGTCAAACTGACTTCGTGGTGTGGGAATGCCTGCTTTATTATGTCCCAATCAACTCAAAACACCTCCGAAATCACCGAACTTGAACACTATTGAGTATATATGGTGGGAAATCGAGAGCCATCCATTCATCAAAATCCAGGGAACGAATCGGATCTCAAAACGACGATAATGGAGATCTGGGAGGTACTTCTGTCAACAGTGACCAGAAATCTCGCCTCGGTGCTTGCAGGAAGTGCAGGACGCCAAAGGGGGCCATACCAAATACTAGGGGATTGAATTTTGTTATCAATTAACATTCCTGAACTGATATCAAATTTCGTTTCAAGAAAAATTTGAACTGTACACTCAATTTTGCAACGTCTTAATTGGAGGTTTTTGTTTGTATTTTAAACATGAAGTAGAAATGTGACCACTTTGATTGTTTTCTTATCACTACGTGAGAGTAAATTGGATAGATTTTACGATGAATGTAAGTCGCATTTAATTATTTAATTTTTAACCCCGAAAAACTCATAAATAACAAACCAGCACGAGTTGTGTACTCAATTTTGCGATTGACTGTACATCATTCTGGTATTAGTTTTGATGTGACATGCGAATATACCGAACTATCATGCTCCTTTCTTTTCAGTCTGTTGTTCATGACTTTCAAGAAGGATGATGCAATATTAGATAGGATTTCATTCTTGTGACAATCTATCAGTGTTGGGCCCTAGAGGGAAATCGATGAGGAAAATCCTGAAGTTTGTTGTCGAGTTTATGTATCTTGAATGCAGAGCTGTAGAAGTCACTGACAAAATAATTGTGCAATCAATACTTGACAGCAAAGTCAAATACAACCAGGGTCACTAGAATGTCACTAGAAAGCACATCAGTTTGGGTGGATTGTACATTTTCGTAAATATTCAGATTTTATCTGCGCAGAGCAATCCATAGCACCTTGGTCGTCATTATCGATTTTTCATGTCGGTAAACAAATGCACCTTGGTCGTCATTATCGATTTTTCATGTCGGTAAAATACCAGTATGAAAAAAACTGGTAACATAAAGAAGTTCAAACATATACAGAAAAACCTAGAAAGTGTTAAGTTGTTCATCACCAAAAACAGGAACTGATTTTATTCGCAATATTTTTTCCAATGAAAATAACCCTTCTGCTTCTATCGAAATTGGACTAATAATTGGACAGGATGTCCGTTTCGGATTTATAGTACAAAACATAATTTTTATTTTCGTTTTCGTTTTCTGCATTCATTGATCCAATGATTTTTCTTAGACTTAGATTCCAAGTCAGTTTTCAGTTCGATGTATGTTCGTTATGGCTCGAAACTGAATTCTTGGTTTTCACTGTTCAATTTCTCGAACTGGTTATGGCACTTCCTTACCACGAACTCGTAGTCTTCACTTCAGCATTCAGTTGTGGAATATCAAATGCCGTTGAGGCTGGATACTCATCTCATCTCATCATTCGAATATCTTCGGATTGGTATTAGTCCTGTACGACATCCCATCCTTAGCGGCAAATCAATGTGCTCCTCAATTGAGCTAACTTTTAATTAATCACCAGATGGTTATTTGGTACGTATTCAGACATTTCCATTTGTATCAGATTTATAAATCTGAATCATGTAATTAATGCATCTCGATGACCTCAATTCTGATCATAGTTTGTCCGATGCACTGACGTTGGTTTGTCACATGATTACTATGGCAACCACTTGGCGAAATAAAGTGTCACCTGCCGTTCACCTTTAAAATGCAAAAAAAGGCAATATTCTGAAGAAAACCTAAATTATGAATGGATCAATATGATGACAATGAACTCAAGCAATGAGAAATGATGTGAAGTAGATGTGAAAATTCGAATTTTTCCATTCAAAAATGGTGATTTCTAAAACCGGACGAACCATGATGATTTTTCGGGCAAACCATGATCAGAGGTGGACAAACCATGATCATAATTTCTCTTTGAAGTAAATCGTTTTTTTTTTTTTTTTTTTTTTATCTTCGCTTATTTTTCGTCGGCCTATTTCCGCCACTTCAGTGCCAATCACCGACATCAGGGAGGCGACTCCACCTGTTCCTACCTATCAGACTCAACAACTCATGAGCCGGGCCAACTTCTTTTACTTCCCCTCCGAAGGAAGACGTAACCAGAGATTTTTCGCCTCAGAAAATCCCAACGACGCCAGCTGGGATTGAACCCAGGCCGATCGGATTGTGAGGCTGTTACGCTAACCACACAACCACTGGCGCCGTCTGAGTAAATCGTTAAAAACATAAAATTTTGGATAATTTGAACGCCTTATTGTATTATTAGCAACTAGAGACTTGGGGCTTTTCAGCGAATGTCGTCTTGATTATATGTGATTTTCATGAAGAAAAATCGATTTGCATTTGCTAGTTGCGGGAAAACACCCTAAATCGGACAAATCAACATCATTTACCCTACATAGTATTCGATTCGGTTCGACTTGATTGACATAACGAAGGTAAAAAATTACTCCAAATATTCATTTTCATTCCATTTCATTTTTCGCAAATAATTTTGAGCAAGGGTGGAAACCAAGTGAACATGATTTGATTCACAATTAATTATGCACTGAAAAGATCTGTTACAAACTGTGACTAACGATGATTCGATTACATACAATTTTGGACTCGATTATATACAGTTTGGAAAAAAATATTTTTTTATATTTCAAATATGACTTATTTTAAGAAGAAATGTAACCTTTAAACGTTAAGCTGAAATTTAAGTGGCTATTACATGTACAGTGGGATAAAAATCGTGATTTTTGAAGATTTTGCTTGAATCTTCACCAGGAATTGTTTATATCGATTTTGCAGCCAAATGTAAAAAGATAGAAAATGGGTGTGAAAGAACAAATTGTAGAGCGGTTAGAGAGCTTCAAATTAATTGATGGAAACAGTCTAGTTTAATATAAATTTTTAGAATAAAATTAATAATAACATATTAAAAATTATCAAGTTTTAAGCTTTTCACTTCCAAAATGTTATCAAAATCAGAATCGTCTTCCATAGCATACTTTTTAATGTAGAACTAGTTTGAGGCAACAGAGTCAGAAGCAAAAGAAAAGTTTTATAACTTCGTCATTGTTGAAATTCGAACATTTGCATATAGGATTTTTTTTCGTCTATCACCTCCTGAGAGAATCTGAATAATTTTTTTTTTTCATGTGAGAAAGGTGTTTTCTGACTTTAAGTGGATCAAATTCCTCTTTTATATTCAAAAAAACGAAAAATATATGCAAAAAAAACGAATAAATGAAAAAAAAATTTATTCGATTCTATATAGTGAAAAGAAACTGTATATAATCATGTCTGCCATGTACTTATTTACTGTTGAGAAAATGATGTCAAACTTTCTCGCTTAATCAACTGCAATGTTTTTGAATTGGTGAGTGTTTGCATGAATAAGATAAAGATGCTATTTTTAAAGTAATTTGGCTATAGGGGTCGATGATATCACTTCATTCTGGGAAAAGGGTCTCTTGGCCAAAATAGTTTGAGAATCCCGTTTGAGGTATTCTATCTGTATAAGTATGAAAAATAAGAGAGTATCGCTCGTTTATGGTGATGTCAACCCATCAGTCTATTGGGATCTATCTATCCATTGATCGTTAGGAGCGTTTTTTTACCATCACTACTTTGTATTCCACGTTGAAAATAAAACCTCACAGATGTTCCAGGTAAGCCATATTTTAACCGTTTGAATACGGGGGAGCGCGATAGCGCTTCTCTTGTTGTATGTGAAAAGTGCTGTTATTATTTTTGACTTAGCACATCTTAAAGTAGGATTTTTTTTTCTTTCTTTCTCTATTAAAGAGATTTTCAGCCAAAGGCTGGTTCATCTCTAATTGAATGAAATTGTTTAAATACTATTTTTCATTATTTAAAAAAAAAATTATGTATAGATAAGGGAGTTTACGTTAGTAATTTTTATAAACCTCACTTTTTATGTGTTTTTCCCTATTAATACAACTTTTGTGACCTAATCAGTTATCTAAGCTCTTTAGTATTTTTTAAAATATACCCAAACTCATCCACATTTTTGGCCTATGCTAACAAAATTTGCTCCGCACTCGAACGGTTAAGTTTTCTTCGAATTCCATTCTGCACGACTATTTTTTCAATTAGCAAGCTATATACTGAACTGACCATTTCACAATGCAATTTTCGTCCATTCATGTGATACTGGACCCGAGCACGAACAGGTTTGAGTTCTTTCAGCTGTGAAAAAGTTTTAGACGAAAATTCTGTCTGATAATGATTTTATATTAGGTTGGGGAAAAAGAAATGTCGTATATTGTCAATATATGGCAACACTTAAACATATCTTGTGTTGTACTTATCGCATCGGGTCATACTATATGGCTATTTAAAGACGACAATCTGTGCTGCAAGTGTCGTTCTGACAGTGTTGTGATTGTCCTTTTCAGTCTCAAGTTATAACGCGCTAAAGATGGAGTCCACCAAGCAAGAAATTCGCCATATTTTACGTTTTTACTACCTGCGAGGTAAAACTGCAACGAAGGCGGCCGAAAAAATTCGTGTAGTTTATGGACCCGATACTGTAACGACCCAGTTTCATACATTTTCGAGCGGTTATGGACACCACGTCGACCGAGCGATGAAAAGTGCTACAAAAGTGCTGGAATGTTACCCCGCCTTACCTCCCGCAGGCAGCACTGCCCCCAGTTTCAGCTATAATCACAATCAAACTACACGAATTAAGCGAATCGCCATCACTGCAGCATATGCAGCTGTCAAAACTCAACACAACAGTTGGTGAACAGAGAAACGAATTTCGTAAGCATTGAACATTACTTTCATTTTCCATTTAAATTTGTTTTAATTCATTTTAGATTGGCTTAATCAAAGTACCGAACGGCATAGTAGACGAATTGAACAGGTGAGTAAACTAATTTCTATCGGAAAAATATGTTGTGTTGGTCGGCCAACGTAGAGGTGGTTAAATGATTGAAACGATTGTTGTTCCGGATTATTTTTCTGTGTCCAGGGATGTGACCGGAATAAATATTTGTTATTCGATAACGAATTTTTATTCTGGTCATATAATGACGATAACATCGTTTCTATAGGCTATAATATTGAGTATACATTTATACTTTTGTTTAGGGTAATTTCGCATTGCCTTCCATCTCCCTTGGATCAGGAGGCATCATAGTAAACACAGGTGAGCACATTGGATTTAGTTTTACATAATTTTCAAGTTTTTTTTTTGTTATTTTTGCTATTGTTTTATTGTTTTGTTATCGATCAGTTGAAACAGTTAATTATTCCGAGGTTTTCTTGGACCAATATCATTTTTGATATCGTGTCTTTTGACTCTAACATGCAATGTGCTTGTGTACTAATTATGTTATTTTTTTACAGTTTATTTTTCAAATTGCAATTAGTCACCCCAGCATCAGCGGCAGTAATAGTTGATAGAGATGAGTACTACGAATTTGTTTTTGTCTAATTTTTATGTTTGATGTGATAAATGAAATCGATTTGAGCAACATTTCAAAAGGGTTTCTTTTTTCGGCTTTTTTCATTTATTTTAACATTTGACTTTTTTTGCATATTGATTGTTTTATTTATTTACAGATTATTTTTCGAAATTTCATCAGCATTATCGGGAATTATTGTTTATCCAGGTAAGTACAATCAATTAATTAACGGATAGTTCACATATTTAATGTCATGAGTGGGACTGATCTGAAAGTTCAAGTTGGTTTTTGTTCCTAATTATTTATTTTTTTTCCGTGTTTTTTTTTCAAATCGCTATCAGTATCAGTCGCCCCAGTATTATTAATACAGGTAAGAACCATGAATTGATTTCTACATAACTTTTAGGATTTGTGCTGTAATGGAAATCGGTTTAATCAGCTGTTTAAATAATTTCTTGTTTCGGCTTTTTCCAGGATTGAAGTACCTTTTTGTTATTTTTTATAGATTTTAGCAGTTGATATACTTGTATATAAACTATCCTACTTATTTCCAGATCATTCTCCAAATAGTGATCGGTTGCTCATTAATCATTTGATACAGGTGAGTACTATGAAACTATTTTTGTATGATTTTTATGTTTTATGTTATAAGGGAAATCTATTTAACCAACAATTGAAACGGCTTTTTTCTTGGATTAAGAAATGTCCTTTTCATTGATATTAACATTTGATGTATACATTGTTTGATTTATTATTTTATTGTATTATCCATTCGAAGGTTTTTTAATCACCTCAGTCGCCCCCGCATCAGCGATGGTTGGTAGAGGTGAGCATTGCGAATTGATTTTTGAATAATTTTAATTTTATATTATAAGAGAAATCGAAACAGTTGAGGATTAAGGTTGTTTCTTTTTAAATATAAAAATATACTATTATAAATTAAATATACTTTTTTTTTGCTATAGTTCCAATTGATATTGGATGCACTTATATACTTTTTATTTTATGTATTTCCAGGTTATTTTTAAAATCGCTATCAGCCACCTGAACATTAGCGGAAGTTACAGATAATACATTACTGGAAACCTTTGTACTAAACGAAAGAAATATCAGTGTATATAGTGTATTAATATATTTTAACATATAATATAATAGAAGTAGACTAGAAATGTACAGAGAAAGAAATGAAATATTCAAAAAAAAATATCCATATATTACACATGCTTTTAACAAGAAAAATGTATGCATAAGAGTATATAATATAATAGAACTATGTGAATAACCGACAAATAGATAATTGTACAAATTGTATTTTTTTTTTGTAATTTAAGTGAAAATTGCTATTTCTAGGAATAAAATGCTTAATTTTTATCAACGGTGTTATTCTCATTACATTTTATTTTCATTTTCTTGAATAGAAATAGAGCCATAATAAGGGTCGAACGGTTTTGCGTTTGGTCGACGTGGTGCCAGATTAGCCTAATGCTGGCCCGAAATTGGTTGTCAAATACGAAGGGTAGGTCGACAAAATCATTGCAAAATGGCACGATATCGGCACCGATAATGAAGTTGCCTTCTAACTGGCAACAAGTTTGCGAACAAAACGGCGCATATTTGACTTAAATTGGATAATTTTAAATATGTTAAATAAAGCGTCAAATTTCGATCAGAAATACGACATTTCTTTTTCCCCAACCCTATATTATACTGATGAGTTTTATTAGATAATCAGATAAATTGTAAAGGTAATAATTTTTCTTTTTATTGTCGCCAAGCGTCGACACTGCACATTTGTAATAACGGAAAATTGACGAATACACAAATTCTTACTTAGGAACCAATTAAGCAAGGATGTTGTTTTTCTGAGATGATGAAGCCAGTTAGTATCGTTATATAAGCAGCATGCATTTTCCCGTAGGTGATAATTTATATGGTTTATTTAAACAAAAATATCGGTATTTAAAGGTAAACTAACAAAAATACCGATATTTAAGGTTTGATTCAGTTAGAATATGGAATTACTATTCAATTTATAGCAGCGGTAATACATTTCAAAATTCATAAGTACTATCAATAAAACATTCAAATCGATGGGCAGGTTTACATGTCAATAATTGGTAACCCTGCCATTTCGGTTGATAACCTGGAAAATTAGTTTTGGCATACTCTATATTGTTCCTTGTCTCCGAAATTGCGGCCTTGAGTTCATCAACCGTGGTTTACTGCTATCCCTCAGCATAGATGTTGCGTACTAGGATCTCCCAAAGATTTTCTACATGATTCAAGTCTGGAGAACGAGCCGCCCTATCCAATAAGCTATGTTTTTGGTCCTTGATCCATTGGTTAGTTTCCTTGCTGGTATGAATAGCGGCATGGTCTTGCTGGAATGTGATTTTTTGCGACGATATTTACACAAAAGCGATACACTGTGTTTCACAACTACAGAACCACTCATTTTTTCTGAGTTTCCAGAGATATGTAGGAAGTCGGTTGGATTGAAGTATATATTGTTGGACATAATAACTATCTTCATGTATAAGACTTGCCATTCGAACTTTATTGTTGTGTCCAGGCGCGAAACCTTCAAAAAACTAAAATTCTAGTGTTTCATAACTATAGAACCAGATGGAAAAACTCTCACTCCTTCACAAAATTAACGTCAATTTCACATGAATTATAATAAGTTTCTAATTCGTAGGTCATCCTTAGTTCTCAATCAGGTCAAATAATCAATTCGGGTTATTTTAGTTTTTTGAATGTTTCGCGCCTGGACACAACAATAATGTTCAAATGGCCAGTCTTATAAATGAAGATAGGTTTTATGTCCTACACTATATTCTTCAGTTCAACCGACTTCTTACATATCTCTGGAAACTAAGGAAAAATGAGTGGTTCTATAGTTGTGAAACGCAGTGTAGGAGATTTAGTAGGAATTCCAGAACATGTATGTAATCCTTGCTATTCATTTTAAAAAAAGTGAAAGCTATCTTGAGTTTTCCGGTTGCACGGAATCCTCGTCCAAACCATGCACAAGCCTCCATCACAGTTCCTGGTTGAAAAATACTAATACTCTTTGCGTAAATCACGCCAGTACCCGTTGATACCATCAGGATCATTCAAATTGAAGTTTTTTTCGTCACTGATCATAATTTAGCAAAGTTAAAAGTAAAAAAAATGTGGTCTTGTATAGAAAAACTTTTCGTTATGGTATCTAGCAAAATGTATTCTTTTGAAAAAATTCTTTATCATAACATATAATGTTTTTCTTTCAACTTAAATTTGGTTTGTACTAACATAAGGACAACTATCACCACTCACGAGACACGACACGGGACTAAGACACAACACTTAGAGTCCTTACAAACCGAGGTCGGACACCGTATAGTAGATGGGCAACATCGAACCCAAAACCGGTTGACGGAAAAGTTAATATTTTAACCCGTTTAATGTTTGTAAGGACTATAAGTGTTGTGTCTTAGTCCTGTTTCGCATTGGAACATTGGCGATGCATAAATTAACATTGTTTGATACAAAATTCCATTAATCAGCACGAATAACTAATTTTTCCGCATTTGAACATGGAGAAAATTACCAGAACCATGGAAAAGCTTTCAGAGAACATCAAGCAAAGTGAGATTAATTAATTCAATGTAGTTTTTTTTTCTAATGAACCGTCAACTCTAATCCAATTCCATTCCTCTTAAGTGGAAGCCTCATTTCGACACAACTCGCTGGCCGTCTAATGTCCTAGTCACTAACAACCATGCTCCAGCTACGGTTGTAAATGCTGCTAACTATCACAAACAGTAACGCTTGTATGGTTCCGGCCTTGTTCCATGGTGTGGAGATGTATTATCTAGGCTACGGGGTAAAACACCATGTGCAAAGCGTTTCGCCGATGTTTACCTCAATAATAGATGAAGTACTGACACAGGAAGCATCGATTAGCCCTCCAGCAGGACTGCACGGATATAAGTGGTGAATGGATGAGTAAATAACTAATGATTGGTTCGACCGTTGATGTGACTATACCACATCCATTGGAAGCATTCTGCTTAGCGATTTTAATTTGTATAGTGTATGGACCAGATAAATCGATGTTCGTTGGTCATTACGTTACGTAAATGAAGTTGGGAAATATTGAATCAATATTATTTGACCATGATTTTCATATCGATTAGCAAGTGTGAGTAAATGCATAACTTCATATGGGATAATTCTGACTTATGAGTGCCAGTTACTTTGTTCATCTGCGAAAACTGCGAGAAATCAAATCTGGTTCAGCTCTGTTTGTGAACAACACGCAATCCAATATTCTAACGATAATCATTTCCTGGAACCTGCTTTCCATGAAATTAATAATCATTCCGGCCAACTCCGAGAGGGACAAAACATAAACCAAACACCAGCTGTTTCCAAGCGCCAATTTTATCTTCGTTCAGACTTTTATGTATCTGTATTTCATCATTTTATTGGCAAGGAAATGCCCCAAAAAATATTACGACTCTTGGACATCTTTCGTCTGGGTTTGTGCAACAGTCTGCTCTCGACTGTTAATAATATGTTATCTGTAGCTTCACGTTCGAATTTACGAGCGACATTGTAATTTATGAACGATAGCCCAAATGCGTCTAAAACTTGAATCTCAGCAAAAAAACTGCCTGAATCTGAACACAGTAGCACCTCGACCAAGTGGATGTGAGCTCAATCAGGACGACACGTCGTCACGGTTAGACCGAAGGATAAACTCACTGGGAGTTGCCATCGAGTCCTCGCTGTCTGTCTGCCTAGAGTTCAGTCTTCCCCCGCTCAGTGGCCCATCAAGTTCGTATTCACTGCACACAAACACGCGAAAGTCAAACAGCCATTAATCCTTGCTGGTGGTTCTGTTGACATGTGCTGTTTGTATATAGTTATCAGCATATGGACGGACCGGACTTTCAGGGGAGACTACATGTAAATTGTTTGTCATAGCCCTCTGGGAATATGTGGGCCAAGTTCTCGACGACAACAACGACGAAGGTGGCTCGTAGGATGGATAGTAATGAGTGCTTCGTCTAGCAGGAGTTGATTAAGACATAGTTAATTGGACAGGAAATTTATTCGGATTAAGTTGTGATGAGATGGCATTTCACTGGCGCGGGGGAAAAACATTGAATGACGTCGGTACGACTTTTGCACGTGGTTCTCTCAGCACAATAATTTGCTATCGGACGAGGGTTAGATTGAACAGGCTCCACGTGACGAGCTTTAGAACAGTCGAGAAGCGACAGTGGGAACAGTCTGGAAAAAGTTGTGCCTGGGTTCAATGGGAAACATAAGTGCTACGAGAGGCTTTTTTTCTAGCATTCGGGCCCATACCAGCTACAATTCAATTTTGAGATTAGGAAAGAGAATTTGGCTTTCGTTATAGGGTTAAGGAAGAGGTTGGCTCAGAAGAAAGATTCCAACGACCATAAAATGGTCGAAGTGAGTAAAATACATTTTTGAACAGAGCATTTTGTTTGCAATTTAACCTACAGACTGAGGCTGTAAAGCAACACCAATATCGTCAACAGCGAGAGCAGTACCAGCAACAAAGAGTTTCAATTTCGCTGCACAATCGGAACTGTCTGCTCCACTGTTATCATAACACATCATCACGATTTCGGCAGTCAACCAGCTAACAAACAACAAACGGCAACAGGGGGAACGTACAAAATGGCTTTTTTCAAGGTCTTGAGTTCAGAGTAAGTTTTCTAAATTGCCCTTTTCGAGTGAACGAATGAACTGTAAAAGTTTGAAGTCTCTATAATCAAACCCGAGGCAATCATTCATGTTCTAACCGGGAAGCAGTAAACATAAGTAACAAAAGCAGTTGCAAAGCAGCAGCAACAAAGGTATCAGCATCAAAATAGTCTGCAGACTTTCTAATCGAATATTCAGTTTTTACTAGATCATGCATTGTTTTCGGGTGGGATGGGAAGAAGGTGTTTTCCAGCAGTGAGAGCTGTGTTCTTCGGTTGAAAAGTGAAGGTGAGAATTCAACAATCGATATATAGACCCAACACTATGGATATCGGATTTTCGGATGCCGTGCTGCGAAAGGTGTTGCTTATTATAATATGTGGACTATCCCTTTGGAAAGGTATTTAGGAGCACTGGAGATGTAATTTTGCTATGAGTTAGTGAAAAACTACTTGGACAATCAATATGTTCACCGTTTCAGTGTCGCTCTAGACAGGCATAAAATAACAGTTCATATTAACGCTGAGGCTGAGAGTTCATTTGGTAATTTTATTGCTTCGCTGCTTTGAGAATGGTTTGCGCCGTTCAGTGCAAGAGCAACCATCTGCACTGAAATATGAATAAAAAGAATTTGAATTTTTTTGCAATTTTTGATTGCAATTTTTTTATTTATGTCAATTTACGTGTTGCATCGTGTAGTCATCAGCGGTTTTTCTCTCAGTTAACACGTACTCAACCGTTATTACATATCTTCCAACCACTTCAATCTACGTTTGGCATAAATATAAATAAAAACAGTGTGTGCGTTTGATGAAAAAAATAGAGAATCACTCTCCACCAGACGGCATAGAAATCGATATGAATAAATCCATCCATCCATCGAATAAAATTGCACCACTGTGGTGGCTATCTTCCATTATTCTTTTGTATCGAGCAAATCCACTGTTTTGATACCAGCATTAGGAAAGAGAATTGTCTGCTCGCTAGCTAGGCGGTAATGACTGTTAAATACCACCAGTATCTCCACTGCTGCTGCCACTGCTTTTGAGGTCTGGACGGGTAAGCCACCTAGTTACAAAAACATGATGAGGCACTGGTATACGTTCCCAAGCAGTAATGCTAGAAATATGAAAACTGTGAAAGTTAAAGAAGAGATATGAAAGCTGTGAAAATGAACTTCATTGGTTACGAATAACGTTTCCTAATACAATCACTCTCAGTCGAAATGCTAAATTTTGCGATCTGAATGAGCCTAGAGGAACAGTCCGGGAAATAATTCCACCTTCTCAGTGAATAGAGATAATCATCGAAAAGACGTAATTAGAAGTCGGAGGCCGATGGAAGATGAAATCGAATCTCATCGGATGAATCTAACGTGGGAGTTGGTTCAGGCTCCTTCCAGCAGGCGTTTGATTGGTTGTAGACAGGTCTTTGAAATAAAGCGCAATTAATTATGCTTCACTCCTGTCGCAAAGTGATTTATTCCTAACTGAAGGAGTTAATTTATCAGTTCTTTTCAGAGCTATTTTCCAACAGAGTTTACATTATGGAGTTCAAGACATCCAGAGATACATTTCCGGAGAACCGGAAGCCTTCGCTCTCGTACTATCGATCCAACACAAACGATGATGAAATTTTGTCCGGAGCCGCACTAACAAGCGGTGCGGTACCGTCTGTTGGAGATTGTTTCTGTGTATTTGCATCACAATCACACATTGTTGTTGTTTTCATGTTCAAAAAATGTGAAATAATGATACTGGCGGAATAAAATATAATCACCTCAATCACGGAATGACAGCGGCGGCGAAGTTCTCAAACAGACCGATAGTTCAGTGTTACTTTTCCTAAGAAGCCTTTTTAAAACTAAAATGTATTCTAAAAGTCAATATCCTATATAAAAGAAACAAGCAGTAGTTAAACTCAGTTTTTATTTGGTTACCGTTTTGAACAAAATGTAATATTTTTGCTTAAGAATGCACCTTCAGAATATGTATTTACAAGGCAAGCATTTACAAGGCAAGTGCAAAGCTTTATTATAAATTGTAATTGCGAAAAACAATCAATCTTCTTTCAGCGAACGGAAATTGTGCTCTGTGCGAAATTGCTTCAGAGTTATGAATAAAAGAGCCACCAAACCTTCAACTAAGGAGTTATTTTGAAAAAAATAACGCATTACATAGAAATATCTGAGATAATATTAGGTGAATTGTTTTTTTTATGAGTATTAATTTGACAATTAGTGCAAATTAGTTTACTACCGGATTGAGAATCGTTCGCGCTCCTCACTCATTGCATGAATTTATTCATCCATTTGTCATTTATGCCAAATATTTGTTATAAGAGTCGGTTTTTGTCGTCGATAATAATTGCATGATGCTACGTTAACAATCTCTTCTGATTTTATTTACGCTCCGGAAAGTCGTATATTGGTTCTACAGCTCATTTGAAACTGTATTAGGGCTTATTTCACTTTATGGAGGGCAATATTCAACATGTGATTTGTAAAAAAGTGTGGCAGGAATTCGTCACACCATTCGAAAACACCTTTAATAAGCATGTGATAAAACTCCAACGCACACAGCATGTGGCACGTAAAAGTGGTAGAAACGATTCAAAAGTGATAATCTGAATGACAATGACAACCCACACTTTACGCTTACACGTAGCATACGAGAAAAAAAAGAGTGGACTATGAATTATTTTATGGAAGCTCAGCTTGAACGTTAGAAAAACTTGGAAGCGAGCTTCGAGTTACTAAAACGGTAGTTTCCAAACGTTTACAGGCCATGAAAAAGATCCATAAAAAAAGAAAATGAAAACCAAATGAACTGTCTGAAATTGCCTTTCACATTGTTTAAATATCACGTTCTCCTACTCTCCTTCCAATTTTATATATTTTTTTTACTCTCCTTCCAAGAATGAGACAACTATCAACAACACAGCCAAAACGTAACATTCACGATCATGAAGTGTTGTTCTGCGTTTTGTGAGCTCCGCAAGGAGGCATAGTTCAAATGGGATGCTTTTCCAGTCCCAGCGCACTCGCCAGACATTGCACCTTATCATCACCACTTATTCAGATTGACGAATCATTTATTTAACGTAAGGCTACGTTTAACAGATAGTTTGCTAACCATAGTGCATCATTCTATCCAAGGGGAAAAAAACAAAAAAAAGCAGCATTTTTGTTTATTTTGTTTACTTCAGGATACATTCTCAGAATATGTACAAGCAAGCTCCGTACAGTAGTCTCGATCCAGCCAGTGAGAAATCAACACACAGAGGTTTCTGTCCGATGCGAAGTCTAAGATCGAAGTCGGCCGATAGTGTGTTGTGAATGAATGATCTCACACTACAGTGCAATTTTGATCTTTCTTCAAATTTTAGTTCTCAAACTTAAGATAGAGGCTCGATGAAATAAGGCACCGCGTTGGTTTTCATGCCGTCGGGTGAAGAGCGTTTGTGTATGATTAAATCACATGTACGAATTTTTGTTTGTCAGTGTTGTCAACGGTAGATAAAATAAAGGTGAAACAAATGAAGAATCGCATGTGACCACATTATGTATCAACTGTGTTTGTGAAAGAAGAATATTCGCGTTGCATACTCATTGGAGTTCGTGTATTGACATTAAGAATACAAACTTTGATATATGGCCAGCTTGTGTATTGCTCTCGCGAGGTCAAGAATAAATCATGAATTTACCATCTTCAGAGGATTATACAAAACCACCAAACTTTCCACTAAAAAGTAATTACTAATTATTTCATCATTTTTGTCAATGGCACTAACGTTTCTAGAGGAACTCCGCCGTCTCATCGTAACATTACTTGCATTATGTCAGCAAGTGTTCCAAATAAAAAAAATAGGTCAAGTTTTTATGTAATAATATTAACGTCATAACTATGTTTGCTGCGAATGGATATATTTAACAAAACAATCGAATAGAAATCCCCTAATCGGTAAATGGCTTAAATTGTTATTTTCATTAGTTATTTTCAGCATTCCCATTTTCATACTTTCGTTCTGCTCATTTGTGTGCTTACTTACCGGTATCGTCAATAAGAAGAAACTGCGAATACCACTGCGACTCAGTCGCACGTCAATCGGTCGCTCGAAATGCATACACAGACAGTAAACACTGCCACAGAGATGAGAAATATTTCAATTTGTGCTCCACCTCTCATGCGGTCAGAACGTTACAGTAGATTAACCAGTTTTGCTCCAGCCAGCGAGCCGTAAACATCGTTATAGAGGCTCGATATTTTGTCACCTTGTGAATGAACTCGTGGTGCGATTTCGTTCGCAACGTCCAATCCAAGCTGGAGCTCGATGTTATTATACAAATCGTCGGCTTTCATGCCGCCTTGTGGAAAGTGCTTGCATAGTTTTGCATCAAACACAAAATAAATTTATGTTATAATGACAAGTTTTGGTAGAAGTACTAGGAAATTTATAGTAAAAGAAAATTGTAAAGGGTGTATTAGAAGATCAATCAACGAACAGTTCTGTGATTGAATCCACGAACGTTCGCTTAGGAAACGTGGAAACTTAGGAAAAAATACATGCAAAAAAACGAATAAAAAAAATTGTTTTGACTCGATTATATACAGGATTCGATTATATACAGTGAAAAGAAATCAGGAACTGTATATAATCGAGTCCGCGCTGTATTGTTTTTTGGAATAAAAAGGGGCTTCTCCGCGTTGCGCAATTATTATTCTCATTCTCAGAAAAAAAACTTGCAAATTGCATCTTCTTTCAGCTTTTTAACTACCAAGCGCAAAGAACGATGAAAACGAATTACGTGAAAAATCGGAGTTGCCAAATGTGATATAGTTTATGACGATTATTTTCCCACAAATGTGATAAATGTTCTCAGTATGATATATTCACAGAATCTTCGCAATCGTTTGAATAGAATATTCCATATTATCCAATAAAATTGTAGTTTGTCATCGCCATCGGATATCTATCTATATATATAAAAATGGAGTGATGTCTGTCTGTCTGTCTGATTCTTATAGACTCGGAAACTACTGAACCGATTGACATGAAAATTGGTATGTAGGGGTTTTTGCGGCCGGGAAAGGTTTTCGTGATATTTTGAGACCCCTCCCCCCTCTCTAAGGGGGGGCTGCCATACAAATGAAACACAAATTTCTGCATTACTCGGAAATTAACCAAGCAAACGAAACCAAAGTTGGCAAGTGAAAGTTTTAGGGTGCAATAAATGTTTCTATGATGGTTAGACAGTCCTTCCCCCACTCAAAGGGGGGGCTGCCATACAAATGAAACACAAATTTCTGCATTACTCGAGAATTAATCAAGCAAATGAAACCAAATTTGGCATGTGGGGGTTTTAGGATGCAATAAATGTTTCTATGGTGTTAAGATACTCCTTCCCCCTCTCTTAGAGGGGGCTGCCGTACAAATGAAACACAATTTTTTGCATTACCCGAGAATTAATCAAGCAAATTAAACCAAATTAGGCATATGGAAACATATAGGGTGCAATGAATGTTTCTATGGTGGTTAGATACCCCTCCCCCCTCTCTTAGGGGTGGCTGCCATACAAATAAAACACAAATTTCTGCATTACTCGAGAATTAATCAAGTAAATGGGCGGGACGAAGTTTGCCGGGTTAGCTAGTAGTATATAAAGCAAGTACGTTCGGTTGATTTTCATTTTTTATTATCATTTCCAACACTGTATAATTTGACTGAAAACTTATGTTTATAAGTTTTCTAATCAGCAGTCGGTTGATTCTATTCGGATTCAACAGAAAAGTAGTCTTGAATTGAACCCGAATTCATTATTATCGTTGCCCGCATATTTCTCTAGCGCACCGACAGTTGAATTTGGGTCCCGCAAGAAACTCGACCGAATCACTCTGGGCGACGAAGGTGTTAATACAGAAATCATAAAACTATCCATCTGTAAGGTCGTGTTCACCAGTTGTCAAATAATGTGAAAGTCATGACCAAAACAAAAGAACAAAAACCTACCACTCAGTGGAAAATTTAGGGAAAGTTCATAGAATGACTATGGAAATCGTTTTCGAGGATAAACCGCACCGCTGATCATCCGCTCGCTCGGATAATCAGGGTTCTACTGTATTCATATCCATTTTTGGCCGAACGGAATTTGCCGGGCAGCTAGTCGTATATAAAAATTAAAAAAAAGAAAATTAATATAAACTGGTCTAGAATGGCTTAAATGATATTATATTAAGTAATTATTCGGAAGATTTTTTCCTCGTTGAAACACCAATTGTTGAACAGTAGGTGTTATTTAAAAGCCATGCTTGAAATGAACCAAAAGGCGGGGTACCATTCCTCCCACACAACATAAATTACAAAAAAAACTTCGTAGGATTTCTCAACGATGTTCAGGCGTAAATCGATCTATTTCATACAGCGATAATATAAATTTAGCGTGCAAACTATTATCGGAGCTTTTTGGATAAGGAATGATGTGTTCCGATCGAGTTGCGAACTAAGACTATTGTTTCTTTATTAAAATTTCAGTTTCAGTATAAAGGATAGGTTGAATACAATTGGGAAAGGGGGAAATAATTGCTATATTGTTTTTCATCTTGTCGATCGGATGCTGTGAGTGTAGCGTCAACTCCCCCTCTAGACCAGGTGTACATTCAGCGATAGCGAAGTGGAATAAATACTCGTCGACCAGAACGAGTAACCCTAGTCGTTGGAGTCATTGTGGTAGTTGTAACAGCAGGTCCAGATAAACTCGATGGGTGCTGCTCTTCGAATGTGTAGGCGGGTTTCAGTCGATCAACGGAAACATTGACTGACCGTCCTTTGATATTCACCTTGAAAAATTTGTCTTTTCGGCTTACTACCTCGAATGGTCCTTCGTATGGAGACGATAACGATGGTCGCACAGAATCGTTGCATACGAAAACGTATTTGCAGGAGTGTAGATCCTTATTAAGAAAAACATTCATGCTACCGTGCCATGCAGTCTGTTTTGGGCGAAGATTCCGCATTAGTTTACGTAGATTGGCGACGAATTCAGCTTCGTTCGATGTTTTCGGATCGTCCACGAAAAACTCGGATGGTATTTTAAGAGTGGTTCCATATACCATCTCGGCTGGCGACGCTTTGATGTCCTCCTTGTAAGCCGTCCTCAAACCAAGTAGAATAACCGGCAAGTGTTCGCTCCAATGATCGGGATCGTGGCACAAGATCACCGATTTCAAAGTTCTGTGCCACCGCTCGACAATGCCAATCGATTGAGGATGGTATGCAGTTGTGCGTAGGTGAGTAGTTCCAAGCATACGAGTTAGCTCGGAGAACAACGACGATTCGAATTGTCGTCCTTGGTCGGTCGTGACGTAGAATGGTACGCCAAAGCGCGCAATCCACCCGGCAACTAGGGCCTCTGCGATTGTTGGTGCTGTCATATCCGGAATAGGAAACGCCTCTGGCCAGCGTGATGACAGTGAAGCAGTAGCGATGTCCTTTACTCGGCGGGAAAGGCCCAACAATGTCGATATTGAGATGGGAAAATCAACAGTCCGGTGTTGAATATCGGGTTACAGGTGATTATGTGTAGCGTGTCACCTTCGAACGCTGACATTGCAAGCAACCCCTGGCGAAAGAAATGCTGTCCTTCCGGATGCTTGGCCAAACGAATCTCTCCGTCATCAATTTAGCGGTTGCACGTGTACCAGGGTGAGAGAGATTGTGCGTTGCTCGTAACGCTACATTTCGAAAACGTTTCGAAACGAAAGGTCTGATGCGATTGCCAGAGCAATCACAAAACAGTTGTTTCGAGCTGCCTGGAACGGTAAAAAGTTTTAACTTCAACGAGTGTTTGGTTTTACCTTTCAAAATATTTTGCAGCTCGTCGTCGATTTTCTGGTCATCAGCAAGTGCGTCGAAATTTAGCGAAGACAGGGATTGGATGGAAGCGATGCGAGAGAGTAAATCGGCAACGATGTTTTCCTTCCCTACTATGTGCCGAATATCCGTCGTAATTTGTCCGATGAAGTCCAGCTGGCGAACTTGACGATTGGAGGCTTTATCTGACTTCTGATGAAAAGCAAAGACGATCGGTTTGTGGTCGGTATAGATGTGGCAACTTCGTTCTTCTAACAACCCAAAGTGCCGCACTGCGAGGAAGATCGCCGTAAGTTCACGATCGTATGTACTATAGCGAACTTGTGCTTTGTCGAACTTTTTTGAAAAAAATCCTAGCGGTTGTATTTCTCCATCGACGATCTGGTGCAGCACTGCACCTGCTGCGATATCGGAGGCGTCGACCCAGAGAGACAACTCAGCGGATTTAGCGGGATGCGCTAGTAGTGCCGCTTGAGCGAGCTGCTGTTTGCATCGCTCGAAAGCTATTGTAGTTTCCTCACTCCAAAATAATGGTGAACAATCGTTTCGTTTGTTACCAGGGGTCATTTGCAACAATGGAATTTGAGCTTCAATGGCATTTGGAATAAACCATCGATAGAATTTTATCATGGCCAAAAAACTTTTCAGTCCCTTCACTGTGGCTGGTAACTGTAAATTTTGAACAGCTTCAACGCGTGCTGGCAACGGACGAATTCATTCTGCGGAAATGGAATGTCCCAGGAAATCGAGCTTGTCCCGACCGAATCCACATTTTGCAACGTTTATGGACAAATTGTGATCCTTGAGCCTTTGGAAAAGCTGGCGTAAATGCATTCAATGCTCTTCGGACGATGACGAAGCAATAAATATGTCGTCAATGTAGGAATATAAAATTCAGTCCACGAACGACCTCGTGAATGAGCCTCTGGAAAGTTTGGGCTGCGTTCCGTAATCCAAACGTCACGAAAGAAAATTCAAACAGTCCAAAAGGCGTCGTGATAGCCGTTTTTGGAATGTCGTCGGGATGGATTGGAACTTGATGAAACGCCTTCTGCAAGTCAACTTTGGAAAATATGGTTTTACCTTGCAAAATGGTCGTAAAGTCCTGTAGGTACGGTAGGGGATAGCGATCTGGTACGGTCTGGGCATTCAAAGCACGATAGTCTCCACATGGACGCCAGGAACCATCTGCCTTTTTTACCATATGGAGTGGGCTTGCCCAGTTACTGCTGGACGGCTGGCAGATTCCAAGTTTCATCAAGTGCTCGAATTCTGTGCGGGCTGCTTCGAGTTTGTCCGGCGCAAGACGGCGGGGTCTGGCATACACAGGTTGACCAGTTGTTTCGATACGGTGAAAAATCGATGACTTGCTGACTGTACCTGGAGGCGCAAGACGGGTGATGCTGGGGAATTCTGCCAGTATTTCAGCATACGGTGACATCATACTGAAAGTCTTGATCGTAACTTGATTATTGACGGTGAGAGATCCGGTTGACTCAAGACTTGTTGTGTTGTCGATAAGGCGATTTCGTTTTAAATCGATCAACAAGTCAAAGTGGCATAAAAAGTCTGCCCCGATTATTCCAGATGCAACGTCAGCAATGACCATAAAAAGGACCATAAAAACTCGCGACGGAGACCGAGATTCAACTTAAGTAACACTTCTCCGTACACTTCAATTGGCGTTCCATTCGCGGCGAACAATTTCACGGTTGTAGGTTTAATGTTAACAGAACTCAATCCTTTCGGTACTACGGACACGTCGGCACCAGTGTCGATCAAGAATTGCATACAGTTGGTGGAGTCGGTAATTTTCAATCGACAGATTGTTACTGTGTTGGAAAGCTCGCCTATTTCCACCACAGAATTGGAAACGTGATGTCACTGTGAATTGGAACACACCTGCTGGCCATTGGAGCAGGGTTTGCGGCACCTCCGGGCATCATTTCCGAACGTTCGATGATACCAGCATAGCCCGATCGACGGTTCCAAAAGGCGCGCGAGTAGATTGTTTCTCATTTACACGAGAAAGGGAACGTGAACGACCACGAACATTTTTCTGGCTGAGCAGCACTTTTTCGAATTTCCTAGATAGCTCAGCGGTTTCACGTTTCAGATCCTGCATCGGATCATTGCATGTACTTTCCAGTACATTTGGAGCCGCCATCGCTGTATTTTGTACACTGTAGTCGATGGCGTTGATTTTTCGCAAAACCATCGAATCCACAATGGCGTCGGCGATGGTGATTTTGTCCGTCGCGTCTCCTCTTGATTCGATAACTGCTGCTTGGGCATGTGGCGGTAATCTGGATGCCCACATATCAAGCAACACCGGTTCACCAAGCGAATTTCCTGCAACCCGCTTCATTTCGTTGAAGAGTTGACTCGGTTTCAGATCTCCCAGTGGCATATCGGACAAAACACGTTGTAGACGCCGTTGCTGACTATCGGCAAAATACTCGATCAATTTGTGCTTGATGTAGGTGTATTTGTCGTTTGCCGGAGTAGCCTCTATGATCGATCGTAGCTCTGTCAATTTATTTATCGGCACCTGTGCCATTACAATGTTGTATTTCCGCGAGTCGTGTTGAGAATGCGTACCGATTCCTGATGCAGCAAACCAGAATTCCAACGACATGAAATATGTCTCAATGTTCGTTTCGGCCATACTGGGCGGACTGAGCCGTGGCGCGTTTATCGTTTCGACCACAGACTGACTAAAGGGTGTGTCACATCAAATTGCATCACGGAAAAAACGCTGTAGAAATTTAATTTTTAGGAATTATATCTTCAGCTTTCGCTTATAATCAGATAAGAGTGTATAGATCACGTTGGCCATGCTTCACTGTCAATTTTTCGTAAATTTGGAAAAATGTCGTCGAACGAAACAGAGCGTCGTGAATTAATCCTGTGCACTCATTTCGAGAATCCGGAGTTGTCACATCGGGACATCGGTAAGATGCTGGGAATCGTCCAATCCACGGTCAGCAGAGTACTAAAACGATACTTCGAGAACCTAACCATCGACCGGAAGGTGAAGAACGGCAAAAATGGATGCTCCGTCAGTGAAAAAGATCACAAGCGCGTAGTTAAGCAGTTTAGACGTGATCCGAGAAGTTCGGTCCGGGATGTCGCCAATAAGCTGAATTTGTCAAGTTCATTCGTCCAGCGGACCAAGCAGCGGAAGGGCCTGCGTACATACAAGGTTCAGAAGGCTCCTAACCGTGACGAAAGGCAAAACATGGTGGGGAAGACGCGAGCCCGGAAGCTGTACACCGAAATGCTGACGAAGCCGCATTGCCTGGTAATGGATGACGAAACCTACGTCAAAGCGGACTTTCGTCAGCTGCCGGGCCTGTTGTTCTTCTCCGCAGAGGACAAATTCAGCGTTCCGGAGGAGATTCGCAAGCAGAAACTATCCAAGTTTGCCAAAAAGTACATGGTGTGGCAAGCGATCTGCTCTTGCGGAAAGCGGAGCATCCCCTTCGTGATCACCGACACGGTAAACGGGCTGGTGTACCTTAAGGAGTGCCTACAGAAGCGCTTACTACCACTATTGAAGCAGCACGAGGGCCCGACCATCTTCTGGACGGATCTCGCTTCGTGCCACTATTCAAAGGACGTGTTGGAGTGGTACGAAGCCAACGGGGTCACCTTCGTGTCAAAGGAAATGAACCCGCCCAATGCGCCGGAGCTTCGCCCAATAGAGAAATATTGGGCAATTATGAAGCAGGTCCTCCGGAAGAACCCAAAAGTTGCCAAATCGGAGACGGACTTCAAGAGAAAATGGATTTCTGTTAAAAAAAAACTACAACCTGACGTTGTACAGAACCTTATGGACGGGGTAAAGAGGAAGGTGCGAGCATACGGGCTTGGGCTCGAAGTATGAATACAAAGAAAATGCCAAAAGTTGTTTAATAGTTTTTATTTTACTGTCTAAAATTTTCAAAAGGATCGGTCTACTGGACGAATTTCTACAGCGTTTTTTCCGTGATGCAATTTGATGTGACACACCCTTTAGTGCTGGATTTATCCTCCGTCATTTCGCGTGAACGTAACCGTACGATGAGAACTATTATAATTTTTCGATACGCGGGACTTGTTGTTCGAGGAATAGCGATTTTGTGACTGATCACGTCGGGGTCACCACTTTAGCGTGCAAACTATTATCGGAGCTTTTTGGATAAGGAATGATGTGTTCCGATCGAGTTGCGAACTAAGACTATTGTTTCTTTATTAAAATTTCAGTTTCAGTATAAAGGATAGGTTGAATACAATTGGGAAAAGGGGAAATAATTGCTGTATTGTTTTTCATCTTGTCGATCGGATGCTGTGAGTGTAGCGTCAATAAATGATGCGATGATGCCACATAAATTTGAATTTCTATCAATTTTTAGCCACACAAAAGCTGGCACAGTCAACATTGCATTTGAATCAAGAATAAATCAAAACATGGACCAGCCTTCAGAATCATATTTAAGATCGAGCGCATTTGTGTGGAGCTCAGAGAACTGATAATTAGATGACGAATCATTAAAAAACCTCATGTTGTCGATAATGTCCATTTAATTTTGTCTCAATTCTCGGCAAAGGTAAAAAGTCTCAAGGTACCGAAACAGGTGGATACGGCGAATGATTTGGGACACATGAACTCTGTCAAATTCTCCCTATATGAATTTGTAATTTTAAATCCTGCTTCCCGCTGAACATTTTTCAATTTTTTAAAGTTTTTACTATCTTCAGAGGTCTTCATGTCAATATTGAGCGCGATCTATTATTTAGTGTTTTTTACAGCGTCATTAAGAAAAAGTAAAAGTGTTTTTGGTCGGTGATTTTTGTATGAATAATTCTATTGGTCAAAGATATTGTGTGAAATTGTTACATTTGTTGACTCAACTATGTTGAAAACACGGCTGTATAAATGGTATAAAACATTAAAAGACGACCGAGAAGAGATAAATGATTCGCCATGCCAGGATCGACAATCCACCTGTTAAACTGATAAAAACATCGACAAAATAAAAGGAATGGTGCTCGAAAATTGTTTCTCACGAGACGGCTCGTCATATTTTGGGTTGTAGCATGACTAATGCCAAGAGAACTCAATTTAGAAAGTAGAAGGGGTTGAGCCTACGGGCACGGACGGAAGTTTGACGTAGGACTGTGATTGTTCAGAACAGTTGTTTTTTTTTATGTGTAATTCTTTTCATTGTTCAGAAATCTGTTAGTTTGAAACTCTAAATGGTAGCCCTGAAAAGGGCCGTTTGTAGTATGTACTCATATCCTTCAAACGGTTTGTAACGAACAAAGAAAGACAATAAACTTCTGACAGGAAGTTCAACAGTCTAACTGAAAATGATTAATGAATATCAGTGGGACACATAACAGTATGGAATGGTAGATGAAGTACATGTGAAACGGTAAACAAAAAAAAATATATCATCATTGATTACATTGAATATGGAATTTATGGGGAAAAAACGAAAAAACAAGTTGAAAATACTCACGGTTTCGTGATATTTTGAGGTAAAATACACATGAAATCATGGAATTGCTTTATTTTTAATGGATAGCTATGGAATTGTGATTTATTCCCATTGCCTTATTCTTATTATTAGGCATCGGGAGCAGGAGCTTTTTCGGAGAAATAATGTTCGTTTGCAGACTATCACTATCAAGTCGTATTGGTTCTACTGCTCAATTCATCATAGAAGGAATTGAGTCATTGAGAATATTAATATTTCATTTCGTTTCATTTTTGTGATGCGATGTAATGCGGATCTCAATGCCTCCTCCTAATTAATGAACGATCACTGTATGGGTGACACTTTCCTCGTTGTTTTGATGAAATCTTGCATGAAGTTTGAGTGATGCATGAAATCTTGCATCTGATTATTTTAACAGCTTGCTAATTTGTTAGATAGAATGAATTATTGCACGCAATTTTTTGTTACATACAACATTCATAGGAACGAATGAATAATACATGATTTTCCTTCGCATCCGCTCGCAAAACATACCTCTGTTATTTATCAAATTGCTCACTTGTATTATTATTTCCACTGAGACATCAACAGGCGATAAAAATGCTAAATAAATTTGCCGTCTAATGGTATATATTATAACATGTACCGAAAGAACGATTCTGCGTAATATGCATTTGAAAACTCTTAATAAACGTTACATTTTTCGTAGAGTAACCCCCCTATATAGAAATTAAAGACGTAGTCCTACGTCAAAAAATTGAAAGTATAAAACCTCCTTTCCAGTTGGAACAATACATCAAAAAGTGAAGAAACATTTTAAACTCAAGTTCGTTTCGATAACTTAAACACGAGCTAAGATGACGATATTATGTGTGGAGGCATTTCTCTATGACATGACATGGTAAATGATATTGAGGATTTTGTTCCTCCCTTGATAATGGCATTCTCTTCAGTCTCGCTGTTGAATAAAATCCAAGAGACGATGCGTGATGAATATTATCATCATTTCCATGTTTTATCTGAGTGTGTATTTATAATAAATATTTTCTGTGAATGTCAAATTATACACTATAGAGCATATAAATCCATCGCAAACCCAAAACTCACCTCTTATCAATCGCGGTGATCCATTCCATCGCCATTTTGGCAGCCGGGGGGTTCCTGTACTCAGCCAACACTGCTGCTGTTCGTTTCCTCTTGCTCTTGACGTTCGGAGTCGAGTTTATTATTGCATTCGCACAACACAACACAACACTACGCCAGCAGCGCCATCACCAATTATGGCGATATTAATTATTTTTATGACTTTTTGCAATAAACGTTCACTCCATTTACAATCTCCGTTTCAGGGCACCTCGGGAGTTTTTATTTGAAAACGGAGGGTACGTTCTGATTACCGGTTTATTTGCTTTTCATCGAATGAGTGCTACCCCTTGGTTGGAAATTAACAAATTTACAACGAGTTATTAAATACACATAAATCACATTTATTTGAGCACGTAAGTAGACGATAGTAGACCACTTGTGTTGGTTTTCACTGGTTGTAGGATTTTGAACGAGATGAAACTTCCTTCATCAAGTTGGATTTATGCGGTAAGATGATTTCATTTTCACTGTGGTATGTTATCATTGCCACAACTTTTTTTTCTACCTCTATTTGCTTTCTCAAATCGCACAGTTTACATTGGTTCATAAATTTTTGGAAGGACCTGCCGTTGAAAAAGATTTTTTCTTCTCCCGTATATTTGTCCACTTTTCTTCGAGTGGATCTTCTTTGAAGCACCCCTACCCAATCTGACACACGCATAAACTCCCTACTTCTTGCGAAAAAGCCCTCGAAACCCTCACAAAAGAAACAAAAAGATAGAATTCACTCTCCCAGGATCAGCTTCCTGGGACACATTTCGGATTCGGGTGGTGTTCGCAATGGTCTGCCGGCCACTTTTCGCACCGTCGCTAATGAAACCCTCGTAAACGATCTTTGAACGAAGGCTTGAACTCTTCCCGCTAGCCGCTAACCTCACTACATCTTAAACTCTCCTTTCCGAGAGCGAGGGGGTAAAATGGGGCCTGTTGCGAGTTAATAACAGCATGAAAATATGAAAGCTTTTCGTCCCACACTGCGGCGGTTGGGCGGTTGGGAAGCCTTCTTCATTCGGTGTGGATTGAAGTTTTGTGCGAGCTGCGAGGATGCTATCCGAGGCGAGCGTGAGCGTGAATAATGCTGGGGTGTTAATATAGTTATATCGGTTAATTCTAGCCTGTCACGACGTCCAGTCACACAGCTATACACTGGTACGTGTGTGCACTCCCCGGTCTTCCCGGACAGTAGATTATATGTTGTCACTAAGGGTAAGCAGTATGAAAAAATGAGACAATGAAAATTTATAGCGTTCCACTGCGGCACTCACACTTCAGGACCGGAAGCCTCGGGAAATATGTTCAAATATGGGTGATTCACTTTCAATTACACTCGTGGTACCTGTTGGAGAGTGGGCGAGAGAAAGAAGGAAAAGTTTTGATTAATATATGACACCAGGTGGATGTAAATTTTTGATAATGGTAAAGTTTTCGTGTGTCCCAAATGATGACACTTTTTGCTCCGTGTGCATCAGGAGGAATATAATCTCTGGATCGAGAGTTAGTTTGGGAAACTAATAAATCTGCAAAATGTTGAGGACACTGCATTGGATGGCAGTTCTCTCGAGTGGTAAAAAAAGGGCGAACATGGAGAACAGACCTATTTTACTTTTTAGTTTTAATCTTTCCGTTATTATCATCGGAGCCATAATTAAGATCATGTCTGGTAGCACAGTGGTCATCCCTAGAAACGCTATAAAACCGAATCCCAATCTTGAAAACACAGAGAACGAAACAGTAGATAGAACATGATTCTATAATTGGAAATTCGGATCTAAACTGTAATCCATCTATCGGAATTCTGTAATTCGTGTAATTGTAATTTGTGGATCTAAAACATGAGTCTACGTGAGAGTCTACACAAAAAATGAGAACACAAGATATTCTATTCTGCGTCAACTTTTATTGATGCAATGTTTATTGAGAAATCTTACGGCATATTAGCTGGGAGCACTCTCCCTTTGTGTTGTATGCTGAGCTTGAGACGTTTCTCAGAAGAATCACATCTCGTTCCAGATCTTGGAAATGAGCTTCTTAAATTGGTCCCCGTGAACTTTATGTTTGCTCAGCTTGGTCAGAATGTACAACCATACATAAAAGACCAGGTGATTAAAGCCCGGGGAGCTGAAAGGGCACAGAATCTTATCGAGAAAACCTGTCAAAGAATTACTCATCAGAATACACGAACTCCGGACCTGCGTGCCGCGAAAGTATCAGTTTGGCTCTGTCCAGCCTCTTCTTCGTTGTAGCCTTCGTTACCCCGTGAACCTTTCGTTTCTTGTACGGCTTGTATCCCAGGTCCTTCATCATAATTGTGAGGGCTGTCTCGATCGACGGTTTCTGTTTCTGCGGTTTTCCGGACCGAGCGGTTCATTTTTCGACGAACCCGCTCTCTCACCACCTTGATGGCTGCTGGCGTCCTCACCGAACGCGGCCACCCGGATCTCGCACCGTCCTTGGCCAAGCCCGTCGCCCGGTACCGACGGATGATGGTATAGATGAAGGACCTAATCACGAACGAGACACGAAAGCTGACACCAATACCAATACACAGAATGCACATGGTGCGCACCTACACAACGATGAAAAGTTGTATTCGAACTTAATGAACACCCTGTATGCAGGGTTAAAAGGGTTACAGAATAATCTGTATTTCTACAAATTTTTTAGACTTTTAGAAACCAAGAATCTGTAGACACAGATTACAGAATTTTTGGGTTTCATTCAGAATATACAAATTTCTTTGATATAACGTTTCAATATTGGGGGTCTCCGTTGCCACATTGTTTGCTCGTTCGCTTAGTAAGCGATCGATCGTGAGTTCAAAACTCAGGGCCCTCATTGACCATCTTTGTGGTGTTACAGAATAGCTACGTCCACGCAACAATCATCAGCGATGGAGATCGATTCACGGTCGAAATAAGATCGATTCATCCATACAACTGCTCTGCTCTGCAAGACACATCGGGCTGCTGTTCTATAAATAACTCAACAATGATCAATCAACTGTCTCCGCTGTCTGGTGGTCCAACTGGATAATGGAAGAACAGAAAGAATACTCTTACGCCTAATTGGCTACTGTGTGAATGTACCATATGTAATGGTATAGAAGGAATACTGGCGAATGGCAACTGTGTAATGTGCTAATTATAGATATGATAACCATGTGACATGTACACGATTAAAATTCGGCTCTGTTACAGCTAAAATGCTAATGAGCCTCAAATAAATGAATGGGATAAAAAAAAACTTCCAATAATAGTTGCAGGGGGGGGGGCTCTTCGTAGCCACATTGGTTGCGCGTTCGCATACTAAGCGATCGATCGTGAGTTCAAAAATCAGGGCCCACAAATTACCATCTTTGTTCTGTTATAGAATAATTACGTCCACGCAACAATCATCATGCAAGCTCTGTTAAAGAGGAAGCTCTATTTGCACCAAGAAAAAAAAATTATAGGAGGTTGTGTCCAAGATACGATCGCATTGTTGACGTAGAACTACGCTGTTATTTTATAGAAGTGCTTATTTATACCTTCGGATATTATTCTATAATGCTGTGAAATTTTAGAAACAACTGCTTAGTAGAATAATCTCTGAAATTGATTTTTCATTGTAGAATCAGTTGACGATAATTGATTGATGACTCATTCTTGCCCTCGCAAAACAACACACTAGCTGATCGTATTTCGGAATTTATTTCATGTCAATGCATTGATAATTTACCTCGAACGCTATTCCGGTGACCTTTTTCGCAATTGACATAGACTCGGCTACAGTCGATTATATACATGTTGCACCAGTACCATTATTCCACATCTCATAACTACATCAATATATCTTTGGCACCGCATAGAAACAAAAACAATGACAACACTTACAAGTATCAAATATCATGCTACATGTTATTTAGTATTGCCTCAAAAGAATCGCACCTCTAGGCATCGTTCGTACAACGTAAACCAAGCGTCAAACAAGCGTTCGCCATAACATGCATACAGAGCCATACATTGGTTAGCTTGATTTTGGTTGCTGCCTGGGTAACGACGTTTACATTTTCGACGGGCGCGCCAAAATCGCCTACTTTGCTGTTGTTTGATGCGGTGTCACACTCGCGAAGGCTCGGTTCAGTGTGAGCGCTTTCCACTGCACCAACATCGCGTGCATCATTAGATGCTGCTTGCCTCGAAATTTTATTGCCCCTGGCAATGCGTTCGTTTTTTGCAGGGCTCGAGCCTGCCTTGCTCTTCTTCTTGCTCATCACACATTACGCGAAGCGTCTAATTTATGACGCGGAAAGAAAAACACACGATACGAATAACGCGAAAAACGAACAGAAAAACCAAACGACGATATCCAAGTTGGATTACCACTGGTGGGGTCCAATCTTAGATCGAAGCGCAGCGAAAGCAAAGTGAACTGAATTGCTCAACAGTCCGATGCCAAATGAAAGTTTGCCTCAGCGAGATCCACTGTTTATAGTATTCCCCTTCATTCTTCTATTTTTCCTTTGTTCACGGGGACTTTTAATCCTACGATTTCCCCTCCGTTGGTCGTCGATAAGTTGCTCGTTATTGACAGCTCTGTTCGGGAAAGCACACAAATGGACAGAACAAATGTATGGGAAAATGGAAATGCTTAAATTTTTCATGAATTTTAACCATTTACAATCCAGGCGATTATAATGTATAGCAAATTAAACAAATCTTACTTAATCTTATGTAAATCGTCAAAATCCGTTAACGACAAAAAAGTTATTAACGTTAACTTTATTTCATAAAAACGTGACCTGTTTTCTGATTTGGCACCCTTAATGAAAGACGTAGTTCTACGTCAAAAACATTGGGTTGTTGGGCTATTAATAACACAACAATGATCATATCAACGTCTCCGCTGTCCGGTCTGCTAAACAATGAAAGAACAGAAGGAATACTCTTACGCCTAAAAACGGCTACTGTGTAATTTACATTTTATAGAAACCATATAACAAGTGAACGAATAAAACTAGGCTCTGTCACAGCTAAAATGCTAATGAGCCTAAATAAATGTACAAATGAGATAAAAAAATAATAGTTATGGCTTGATGTTAATAATATTTTTTTCCATCTCACCTATTTTTTTCATATAGCCTTTGAATCTGTTTAATTCTAATGCAGTCGTCTGCGTTATCGGTTAGCGTTACAATAAAAAAATAACACTGTCTATGTTTTTCTTACTAAAACACAGAGAATGCAAATATCAAAAGTGTGCTCATACTGTCGTTGAACTACTTTTTTTTAAGAAATGAAAATATCTGAAACAACCATCGAGACGTTTTGACGCAAAATTAAGTCGTTTTCGGGAGCATATGGGTAGTCCTTATAAAAAAAATTGTATATCGCGCCACGAAAATTGTCAAATTTAGGATGCTTTATGCTCAAACATTTTATGATAGATTCATGATGTTTTTGCGCCAATCTATGAACACTTTCTGATATTCTATTACAAAACAATTACAAAATTCCCCGTAGTTAATTCGATAGAATAGTGTTGAAAATAGGGTTCCTAATTTCCCAGATATTTTGCATGGCGTTTCCCTAACACGGTCTAGAAAATCGGTCTACTACGTATTAGGAAAACACTTTGCGGTTCTGGACGTTTATACTTATCTTTCGGACAGCTCAGAACGAAAAAAAGGAATTTCCTTAGTTCAAGAAATATGATGAATTCGCCCGCAAAAAAGGGTTCTCACTGGAATACGTCGTTAAACATAGAAAGATGTAACTAGGGACCGGAATCATAAAATGGTGCGAAATTTGAATCGACTAGATGACCAAATCTATTTTACGGTTTTTTTACTTTCGATATTTTATGCATATTTTTATCAGTAACCCCTTTTAATTCAACAAATTTATAGTGATACGGTATCGGACTTTTCAATATGGAGATATGATTCTTCCAAAATTTAAGAAATTTCTTTGCGGAATCGTGTCTATTTGAGGAAAGTAATATGAAAAATGGAAATTATTCACGATTCTACATAATTCTACGTGAAAATAATATTTTATCCTAGGGCCAATCGTTCTCGAAATATGATAATTTCTATATAATGAACTTGATGGTATGTAAACAAGCATGCCCTGGTAACTGAATAAACTTCCATTACACATCAAAAAACATTGTATTTTTACTATAGTGTATATGCTTGCTGGTTTTACGTGAAGACAATCAACATTGTCTAATCCTAATCAGTAATAACTATGATACTAAAGCTAAAATTATGCTTCAAAATTAGATTTATAAATTTAATACAAATTTCAATACATATTTTTTGAGATAAAACTAAGACAAAAAAAAAATTTCAGACCGAAAACACAGATTTTGTTATGGCAACTCTGCCTATAAGTACATAAATTCTTGATTATTTGCTACTATTGACTATTTTTTGACGTAGAACTACGTCTTTCATTAAGGGTGCCAAATCAGAAAAAAAAGGTCACGTTTTTATGAAATAAAGTTAACCTTAATAACTATTTTTGCCCGGAACTGATTTTGACGATTTACATACCAAACAAATCGGTAATTTCCTAATATTTGTTTGATATGCTATACATTACAATCCTCTGGTGTGTAAATGGTTAAAATTCTTGAAAACTATAAGCGTTTCCATTTTCCCATACATTTGTTCTACTGATTTGTGAGCTTTTCTACCCGTGCCTTCAATAACTTATCGACGAGCAACGAAGGGAAAATCGTAAGATTTAAACTCTCCGTGAACAAAGGAAAAGAAGAAGAACGAAGGGAAATATTTGCCTAGAGTATAAAAAGTGGATATCGCTGAGGCAAACTTTCGTGAGGACACCGACTGAACAACATCGTTGCTGGGCGAGGATGCAGGGATCGAATGCCTTTCTCAAGGCAATGGGGTAATAAATACGAGGAAAAAGTAAAGTTTTCCTTTTTGAAGGTTAGAAACGAATAAACTGAAGAAGTTTAAAATCTTTTTAATTCAACAAGCAAGAAAGGAAGGCAAATCTCAATCAATATTCATTAATATCGCTTGTTCGTCCTTGTTTTGCGTCATCACATGTCTTCGTTTCGGATTGAGCTGTGGACGCGACCAAATCACTCACTCGCTGATGTCTCTGCAATCATTACATCAAACTGACACCATTGCATTAAGGTTCTGAGCAACACAATTGTGTGGAAAATCATCAAGCTAGGCTATCGTCAGCTCACCAAGAAAATGAATGTTCTGGAATTTTGTCTGTGATTTGGTTTCACATGACGGTAGCAAAACTCTATCCACAAAGGATGGTAGCTAAGCTGATTTAGACCGGCGATATTAACAGAAAGGGCTTCTGTAAAATAATATCCGCAGTTATAGACAAGCGACTTGAAATAAACTATAGCGTAATTCTACATCAACAATGCGGTCGTGTCTTGGACACAACTTTGTATATTTTTTTCTTATTTTGTTACTTAGTTCGGTCTGACTGAAAACCGACCATATGTATTCCATGTAATGGCGTAACTTATTTTTTGCAAGTAATCAAAGATCCTTGAACGTGAATTATGTCTGAGAATAGTTTCATATTGTAATGAAGTAGAAGTATTAGGAAATTTATTTATAGATTTATTAAGTAAGGGTCAAGACAATGTGACAATGTTCGAAAGTATTCATATAAAAAAAATCAATCTTGGGCGAGATGAAGTTCGCCGGATCAGATAGTAGTAAACAAGAACGCCTTCTCACTTTTTCGCTTTCGGCTTATGCTGATCTGCATATAAACCGAATTGGAATCACTCGGAACATTACGATTCCCCAGTCAGAAAAGAGATTAAATTAATTCTGTGTTTCCCTACCCACGTCATCATTAATGACCTAACCTGCGAAACGCAGCTCGGAGACAAATGAATCGGTTGCCATTCTGCATCTGTAAAAATTGGTAGCGCTCAGATCATATGTGTACAAACTAAGTTCAGTGCTTATACTGACATTAGAGATACAAAAGAGAAGAACAGCATTCGCAACCTGTTAGCTGCTTAACGGGTGAGAGTATAAAGAATATTATTTGCGATATCTATTTCAGTGAGCAGTCTACAGCGTTTTTAAAGGTGCGACTTAATTTCTAAATTTTCAAAATGGCTTCATCAAAGGCTACTAGAAATACAAGACAACACAACGCATTGTATAACATATAATATGATATCTAATAATATTAAAATGTAAGAAGGAGTCCAATTACTATTCGCTCCGAAGGCATCCAATTAATGAGGTTGTCAAATATTTGTTTATTTTTGCTACGATTTTTTTGAGCGCCAACAATATATAATGGATGTTGTGTGCTGTTGTAAAACAAGGTTTCACATTAAGGTTAAGGTAAATTGTAAATCCAAAAACTAAACATATAAATAATAATGAAATATTTCGAACGCTTATAACTCAATCTTTTTTTTTATTAGATCGCAAAGACATAAATTACAATTTTGTTGAAACAAACTAGTGATTGATTGAAAAACTAATTATTGTAAAATGTCACATGTTATCTAAACGGAAATCCTACTTTATGATTGGTCCAATCTATGCTTCTTATATTGACCCGACCCAAACGAGCAACCAACATAGCGGAGACGAAGAGTTTCATTATATGTATACCATTTCGTAGCAAACCATCGAACATTTTCTATTAAAAAACAGAACACAATTATTGATAATGCAATCGATTTGGCCAACTATCAGTTTTTGTTTCTATATATTTGCTTCAGAATTCATTCTCAGAATATGTACAAAGCAAGTTCAGTGCAGAGCTCTTGTGCATGTTTGAATGAGACGTACGCATTTTTTAGTCGGTTCATGAGCGTCCTCCCCTATGATTTTTCGAAAAACATAGGTGCGCCTTTCTGATGGACGATTATGCATGGGATTAGTCCACATTCATTCCATAATTATAGAATTTTTTCCAAACCGCCTGGCGATTTGAAATGGAATTCATCATTTGATGAAGGTGAGATGTTCCGAGGTTTGGCTTTGTAATTAATAGCAATTATCATATTTGAATCGCTGCTAGAAAAAGTCATGGAATAACATCGAGTATGCTTGTTTACAAATTAAGAATAAATTGATCATCCGAATCGACGAATCGTATGATTACACATTGTATCATAATTCATTACCCTCGGAAATCATAATTGTTATTTCAAACACCCACCACGGGGCAGTGGCGGGAAAATAACTAATTACCAGAATTGATTTCCGGTAGCATTCAATTAGCGGCTTAAAAATGTAGAATTCAATCCTTTCACAATTCATGCCAAATCATCAATAAGCTAATATGTGGGAGAGTGCACGGTGAGTGTGTTTGCACCGATCCAAACTAATTAAGTTTCCATAATTTATCACAAAGCAACAGTAAAACCCACGAACACAGGCACTGTTAAGACTGGAAGGGATGAAAATGTGGTTTTCGGTCGGTATGGCACGATGAAATTAGCCTCGATTCGGTAAACATTCGCGTTATGCCTGTTGGAAGCCGGCTGATGGCTTCTGTTCTGGTTTGATTAGACCAACACCGCGGTTTGGTGTGCGGCGGAGCCTGGCTGGGACAAAACAATATTGATTACTGTATTGAACAAACGCGATGCTATCGAGAATGGAATGGAATTTACATTGATAATATCCCGAGCAACACGTGTTCAAATATTGATCGTCTCAGAACCTCTGCGTTGTTTCAAAAGTTTACCAGTGAAAATTTTGTTCAAACAGATACAATTGATACGGCTTGGCACAGGGTCCTTTCTGTTCGTTTGCTTTCGAGCAGAACCAATATAACTCCCGGGGAGACTAGAAGAACAACCGAACCGGTTTGGGTTGTACCGATCTATAAATAAATCAGATTCGAAAAATACTGACAGAAAATGCTTTTCCAGGTACCAAGACAGACTCGTTTCCTCCGTACAAGGTTCCATATCCCAATGGCAATGGTCATGTCTTGTTGGAAGACTGGGAGTCATTGGAAGGTAAAAGTCGTTTCGTGCTGCTCACTTACTGGTTTTCATTCTAGCCCAATTTCCTTCCCCGGAGCTATCTCGGAAACGGGATTAAACTCGGGACCGGGATTCATCGACCGGAAATTTGACCTTCATATTTTTCCGAATCAAGCGGAGAATGGGCCGTTCAAAATATTGCCAAATGGCCGTCGTCAGCTTGCCGGGAGTCCGGATATGAAAGAGATTTCGATTAGATTTGATTGAAATCGCCGTTAGTGACGATTATGGAGTTGATGAGAGAAATACCAGAATTAAATTATGTGCTAAACAGTGAACTTGTTCGGATTAGTGAATCTCCAATACCTATGATTGTTTTTTTTCCAAAAGCAACAACACAGCCTTTCGAATTTCAACACTTCTAAACAACAGCACACATTCACAGGGTAAACTCATCTAAGTTTACTCTCATTTTGACTTTTTTTTTAAGTTACTCCCTGGTATTTGGTTTGATTCCATTCAAGAAGCAAATCCTTTTCATTTCGCTCCAAAACAAGAAATAGATAGTTCACGTTCACGGTCCTCGGTGTGATCTGTTTCATAAGCCCGGAAAAGTACGGTTAGATAGCATGTTTGTTTGTTTGTTGCAAGATTAAAAAGTGCTTACACCAGGGGAAAACAAACTTTTCGTTTATTTCACTGTTAAAAATTGCCTCCGGTTGATCCTTCCTGTAGAAATTTGCTGAAAGGAAAACAAATTTGCTAATTAAACGAAAAGTTCCCAACAGAAAAACAAGAAGAAAAAAACAACAAATCGGATCAGGAAGAACAATAGCCTCGCCTCCAGTCTGCCAAAATGAAGAAAATCATGTTCACCAAACCGGCAAACGGACTTAAATCGGTCGGTTTTAAGCAACTGGAAAATGTTGGTAATGTGAACAGAATAAAGAGAAAAGAAACAAAAAAAAACAAACAAAATATATACACACAGATAACGTAATGATTTTTACTTCCCCGCGGTGATCACCATCATCCCCATCTAAAGGGTGCAGCATTTTGGACGTCGATTGAATACAAAAGCAACAGTAGATATTAGCTGTGGCGCACATCCCAGGAAGAGAAGGGTAGTTTTTGGTTTTCTATGGAGAATTTCTTTGCCCCAAGTGGGTAGAACTCCTTCGGAGGAAGCGCGCACAAATAGGCGGGTACCCGAGCCACGGGCAGGAAATTTATTCAGGACTTAGCATCTAAATGGAAAATTTACAAATGTAAATGGCCGTTTCATGAATAGAATACGCTCGGATTCGTCGGTCAGGAAGTGGGTCTGCGAGGGCTTGCTTTTCTGTCTGTCGTTTTATGTTGCTTGTTGTGTTTAGCCGAATGGCTGCGGAATGATCCCGATTCCGGGCTATCGGCGAATAAGATAGAATAAAGCACACCATATATTTCTCGAGAACATTATCAATCGATATCGCTGGCTCGTTATTTTAAGGTGCAGATAGCAACCAGATTCCACGCGGTTGGGTTGTTACAAAGACAAACAATGCTGACAATCATGTTCGGCATGCAAATCAACGCTTTCTCGGCGGAAAAAGGTAGCATTAAAATTGCCGACTGGCGAATTCCAAACTTTTCTAGCCATATTTACGTTTATAATTAATTCAAATTCTCGCCAAAATAGGCACTCGAAAAGTTTATTAATTTTGTATTCAAAGTAGTACTCCTGAATTCGAAATCACTGCCATGGGACTCGTACAGATCATTTTGAATTCGGGAGGTCGCCACATTAATTTTACAGTCCGAACAGCACGAGTAGTTGTAAATGTTGCAATAAAACTAAATTAGTTTGTCAGAATGATTGTTTAATCAGGAGCAATTATGCAGATGCCCAGGATTGTCCAGTCCAACGTTATGTGACGAGTTGTAATTAGTTCGTTCAATTGAATTTTTTGAATAGGCCAATTCCGTCATATAAATAGCTCTAGAACTCACCCTTCATTGATAGTTAAATTGGATCGTTGACAAGCCTTCTCAACAGGTTGGCACAGCTTTTGGCACTTTTGGGCTGATCGAAATTGAAATGAGGTTGGCGCAGTTAATTAGTGATTTATTTAATCAGCGCCACGAATCATGAAGAGAATTGTGGTGGTTAAACGGGGGTTCAATAAAAAATGAGAATGATTCCAATACCTTTCTGTAAAAAAGGAAAGAGCGTAATTATTCTCCTCACCGAGAGAATTGCTCTCTGGGCTCCCTAGAAACGGGTCGCTCGTTTCTTTACGGTCGGGTGCTGTCAGCAGGGTTGCCATAATAAAATCTGTGTTTTGGTCTCAAAAAATCTTTTTATCTGAGTTTTTACTGAGAAAAAAGGAAAAAGAATTACATGGTTTTATCATATCTATAAAATGTACATCACACAGTAGCCTTTTTCAGGCGTAAGAGTATTCCTTCTGTACCATTGCATATGACACATTACACAATAGCCATTTAGGCGTAAGAGTATTCATTGGAGAGAAAAGGATGTAAAGGATGTAAAGGATGTAAAGAGCATAGTTTTGTTTATTCAAACAGAAAGATAAAATACGAAACACGCTTGGTTATGTTAATGGTTATTTTTGTGATACATACGAAAGACATCACACGAAGAGGCACTATAGTAAATATTTTTCAAACATAAACATACAAACATTGTTTTGTAAATACCTGACAGAAGTCTCAAAAAAAAAGAACCTTGTTCATTTCTCATAATCTCATAATCTGATTCGAATGCTATAAAGGGTGTGTCACATCAAATTGCATCACGGGAAAAACGCTGTAGAAATTCGCCCAGTAGACCGATCCTTTTGAAAATTTTAGACAGTAAAATAAAAACTATTAAACAACTTTTGGCATTTTCCATTTTTCATACTTCGAGCCCAAGCCCGTATGCTCGTACCTTCCTCTTTACCCCGTCCATAAGGTTCTGTACAACGTCAGGTTGTAGTTTTTTTTTTGAACAGAAATCCATTTTCTCTTGAAGTCCGCCTCCGATTTGACAACTTTTGGGTTCTTCCGGAGGGCCTGCTTCATAATCGCCCAATATTTCTCTATTGGGCGAAGCTCCGGCGCGTTGGGCGGGTTCATTTCCTTTGGCACGAAGGTGACCCCGTTGGCTTCGTACCACTCCAACACGTCCTTTTAATAGTGGCACGAAGCGAGATCCGGCCAGAAGATGGTCGGGCCCTCGTGCTGCTCCAATAGTGGTAGTAAGCGCTTCTGTAGGCACTCAATAAGGTAAACCTACCCGTTTACCGTGCCGGTCATCACGAAGGGGGCGCTCCGCTTTCCGCAAGAGCAGATCGCTTGCCACACCATGTACTTTTTGGCAAACTTGAATAGTTTCTCCTCCGGAACGCTGAATTTGTCCTCTGCGGAGAAGAACAACAGGCCCGGCAGCTGACGAAAGTCCGCTTTGACGTAGGTTTCGTCGTCCATTACCAGGTAATGCGGCTTCGTCAGCATTTCGGTGTACAGCTTCCGGGCTCGCGTCTTCCCCACCATGTTTTGCCTTTCGTCGCGGTTAGGAGCCTTCTGAACCTTGTATGTACGCAGGCCCTCCCGCTACTTGGTCCGCTGGACGAATGAACTTGACAAATTCAGATTATTGGCGACATCCCAGACCGAACTTCTCGGATCACGTCTAAACTGCTTAACTACGCGCTTGTGATCTTTTTCACTGACGGAGCATCCATTTTTGCCGTTCTTCACCTTCCGGTCGATGGTTAGGTTTTCGAAGTATCGTTTTTGTACTCTGCTGACCGTGGATTGGACGATTCCCAGCATCTTACCGATGTACCGATGTGACAACTCCGGATTCTCGAAATGAGTGCACAGGATTAATTCACGACGCTCTTTTTCTTTCGACGACATTTTTCCAAATTTACGAAAAATCGACAGTGAAACATGGCCAACGTGATCTATACACTCTTATCTGATTTTAAAGCGAAAGCTGAAGATATAATTCCTAAAAATTAAATTTCTACAGCGTTTTTTCCGTGATGCAATTTGATGTGACACACCCTTTATGAATAAAATTGGTGAGCTGTGAAAAAATATTATTGATGTCAAGCCATAACTAATATTGGATCGTTATTTTGAAAAATCTGTAAATCTGTATGAAAGTCAAGAAAATCTGCAATCTGTATCTACAGATTCTTGATTTCAATAAGTCTGAAAAATGTGTATAAATACAGATTATTCAAAGATGGCGTCGAAACGACAAGCACTCCGCGAGCGCGTTGTACGGTTCTTCGAAACGTGTGAAACTTACGAAAAAATTTATATGTGGTTGTGTTCAAGACAAGACCGCATTGTTGACGTAGAACTACGCTGTAGTTCAATTCAAGTAGCTTGTTTATAACTGCGGATATTATTTTATAATGCTACGAAAATTTTGAATTAACCATTCTACCAGTTTGGTCGCCCTGAAATGTTTTTTTTTTATTGTAGAACCATTTGACGATAATTGTTTGATGATTCATTCTTGTGCTCGCTCGACAGATGTGCACCATGCTCGAGATAAGCGCAGCTGTCATCCTTAGTGGAGAAAGTTTTGCTACCGTCATGCGAAACAAAATCACTGACCAAATTCCAGAACATTTATTTTCTTGGTGACCTATCGTCAGCTCACCAATAACATAGCTTGATCCCCACACAATTGTGTAGCTCAAAACCTTAATGCAATGGCGTTAGTTTGATGCAATGATTGCAATGCCAGAGACATCAGCGAGTGAGTAATTTGGTCGCGCCCACTGCTCAATCCGAAACGAAGACATGTGATGACGCAAAACAAGGAAGAACAAGGGATATCCATTGCTTTGAATACAGGACGAGACTGAAAGTTTGCCTTTTTTCCTTGCTTAAGACTTTAAACTTCTTCAGTTCATTCGTCTCTAACCTTCAAAAAGACCCTTGAAAAACTTAACTTGATCCATCATATTACTCCTCCACTCCCATTGCCTTGAGAAAGGCATTCGACCCCTCGCTGTCCAGCTCACCCAGCAACGACGTGGATCAGTAGATTTCCTCACGAAGAATGAAAGTTTGTCATTCCATTCCATTCTTTGTTTTTGAGAAGCTTTAAACTGTCCGTTCATTCACCTCGGAAAAGTTTGCCTCTGTTCGGGAATGTTCACAAATGGACAGAACAAAAGTATGAGGAAATGGTAATGCTTCCAATTTTTATCAATTTGAACTATATACATACTATGGGATTGTAATGTATAGCATATCAAACAAATTTTAGGGAATTTCCGATTCGATTTAAATCGTCAAAATCCGTCCGCGAAAAAAAAAGTTTTTAACGTTAACTTTATTTCATAAAAACGTGACCTTTTTTCTGATTTGGCACCCTTTATGAAAGACGTACAGTAGAGATCCAAATTTAGTGTATTGCACTAAAAAAATGATTTTTTTTTAATTTAAATAATATTTTTTTTAATTTAAAAAAAAAAAAGATCAGATATTCTTCGCATCGGATATTCTCCTAGAAGGCTCGTCTTTTTTCTGATTCTTCTTCATCTAGAAGATCAAAATTAGCAACTATCCAGTAGGTCTTTTTCCCTGCTGACACTGTATTTGGAATTGCACAATGAAAGACACCCTTCTAATGGTAAGAAACCGACTTTATCTTCTTGTTAGGCGTCGTGCAAATTACTTAACGCAAAAAATCCAGATTTTGGACCACCTCCCCCTTCTACGTAACACGATTTCCTATCTCCAACACACAGTAAGAAACGCAACCTCGACCCCCCTCCCTTCTCGCATTACGTAATTTATGCACGACGCCTTAACTCGAATTTGGAAACTCTGTGTGTAGTGGGACTAGAAGGATATAGCGTAACCTGAGCTACTGAAACCGGATAAAACGGTGAACACAGATAGCTACTGACAAAAAATCAAACTTTGCATCGAATTGATTCGAAATCCCGAATCCGAAAAAAATCTTAAATTCCATCGATTTGCATCGAAAGGACCTGATTTAACCCGAAAACAAGGCGAAGTGATATTACAGCGTGACAACGCACCGGTACACGCCAAAACTAAACACACCAAACAAACAAACAAAAATCAAACAAAAAGTAATCTACAATTTGCCTGAGAGATATGCAAGATGTTTAGAATCAAACGAATAAAAATATTTGAAATGACAAACTGCATATTATCCTGCAAAATAAAAGTGGTGATCAAATGATTCATCTATTCTTTTGCTCTGATTGACTATTTTTTCAATCGTAAAAACGACGAAAATGGCGATAAGTTCCTCGAGCTGAACATACATAGTTTTCGTAAAAAAAAAGTTACAGGAAGGTTGAGTCCGAGACTATTGTTGCATACTGATTTTGAATATATTAGGTTAGGCAAAAAGTAATCCATTATTTTTGAGTGAAATTCAAAAATTTTAAAAATAAATTAAGTTGCACATATTTTACTATTGCAGTATCAGCACCATAAAAACCATTCATAATTTCCGCGGCCTGGCTTGCATGTGCGCCTTTATAGAAGAAAAAGTGTGAAATGTACCGAATTGTCTCTTTGTTGGCCTCCATTTCTAACACCTTGTAACTCACAACTGAATGAACAAACAAAAAACAACAAAATATTTTTTTTAGTGTGAAATGTCACCTTTACAATGAACCTATACCTGAAATTATATGATCGACATTACGCAAGATATTGATCACTAAAGCCAGCTATCGAGAAAATAATAGATAACTTTTTCCCCAAACTAAAATTTGAAAAACTCCATTAGTAAACTCAAACTCAAACCGAATGCATAATTCCTTGCACAATCCCATATTCGTATTGAATGAGCAATTGTACTCGACCATCAAAATCAGGATTTTCGTGTGGACATTTGACATTTTTCAATTGTTCAATTGTTTTTTTTTCAAACATACAATTTTTTTCATTGTAATTAATTTGTTATGGAGTGCCTGAATCGATTAATGCAAATATCTTGTGAATACATTAGGAAATGACTGAGCAATTAGCGTTCGAAATTGGACAAGATTCGTGATGCGATCGATGCTCCGTTTTTCAATTTTTACTCCCCAATATATTCCCGTAAGGCGTAATCCTACGTAAATAAAAAATTGCAAAATTTTGAGGTGTTACTCAGGTATTATGAATGGACCCATGATAAATAACAGATCAAATTAAACATAAAAAGTGAATGCTGCTAAAATGACACAAACGTCAAACAATGTTGCCAACTTAACACTAGAACTACCGATAGTTATTATACACTTATTTCTACTAAACCGGTTATCTTGACCAATATTGATATTTAGCTGTCGAAATATAAAAAACAAAGGAAATAAAATATACTTAGAAAAGGTTATAACATTATTAGAAAATATTAAATAAAATTTTAGATTTAATCATGTGAATATATATAAAAATGAATTCCTGTCTGTCTGATTCTTATGGAGTCGGAAACTATTGAACCGATCGACATGAAAATTGGTATGTAGGGGTTTTTAGGGGCCGGGAAGGTTGTCGTGATAGTTTGAGACCCCTCCCCCCTCTTTAAGTGGGGGTGGGGGGGGGGTTTATTGTGCCATACAAATGAAACACAAATTTCTGCATTGCTCGAGAATCATTCAAGAAAATGAAACCAAATGCGGCATATTGAGGTTTTAGGGTGAAATAAATGATTCTATGGTAGTTAGACACTCCACCCCCCCCCCCCCCCCCCTCTAAGGGAGAAGGGAGGGCTGCCTTACAAATGAAACACATTACATACAAATGACACACATTTCTGCATTATTCGAGAATTATTCAAGCGATGAAACCAAATTAGGCATGTTGAGGTTTTAGGGTGAAATAAATGTTTCTATGGTGGTTAGACTATCCACCACCCTTTCTAAGGGGGGAGGGGGTGGTGTTAATGCCATACAAATGAAACACAAATTACTGCATTACTCGAGACAGCGAAACTGATCTTTGTTCGAAACAGGAAATGGATTTTAATGTGATGAAACGCACTCCTATATCTTCTTCTATCTATACAAAAAAAAAGATCGCAGGATGTATTGATAAGGGCAGAACTCAAAAGAGGAATTTAACCATTTAGAGCTGTCTTTATTCTATCATATTTTCTGTATAAATCATTTATTCCATGTAACGGAGAAACATGTTATTTGCAAGTGGTTGAAAAATCTTGAACGAGAATTGTGTCTCAAAATAATCTGATATTATAATGATGAGTTTTGTTAGAAATACTAGGAATTTTATAGTAAAAGTTAAATTCAACGGGGTCGATTAGAAGATCAATCAATGAACAGTTCTGCGATTGGACCCATGAACTCGCTCATAGTAAGAAAACGTGGATGTTTGAAGGTATTGATAACAAAACACAAATCTTGGGCGGGACGAAGTTTGCCGGGTCAGCTAGTGAATGATGCAACCGGTCTTTTTCTGTCTGATTCTTATGGACTCGGAAACTATTGAACCGATCGACAGGGATTTTTGGGAGCGGGAAGGTTCTTATGATAGTTTGAGGGCTTCCATACAAATAAAACACAAATTTCTACATTACTCGAGAATTAATCAAGCAAATGAAACGAAATTTGGCATGTGGACTTTTTAGGGTGCAATAAATGATTCTATGGTGGTTAGATACCCCTCCCCCTCTCTTGGGCGGGCTGCCATACAAATGAAAAACAAATTTCTGTATTACTCGAGAATTAATCAAGCAAATGAAGCCAAATTATGCATATGGACGTTTTAGGATGCAATAAATGAGTCTAGGGTGGTTAGTCACTCTGGTTTATGAATAACTTGAAAACTAAGTTCTGCGATTGGACCCATGAACGTGCGCTTAGTAAGAAAACGGGGATGTGATAACGAAAAATAAATTTTGGGTGGAACGAAGTTTGCCGGGTCAGTTAGTGTAATATAACATAAGAGTATGATATCCGCCAGCTGAACATTGTTATTTTTCCCATATTTTGAAACCACCGCATTCCAAAATCAAAGCCTTAAATCTATCTACGTCTCATTTCCGCATCATCTAAGTGCAGATTGAGATTGAAAGGGCAATCAGAAACCAAACAAATACAACAAATACAAATTGCCGTTCTTCATTCGTCACAATCACCACTCCGATGCTTCTGCTTCTGCCGCAGGTTGTGGTTTATATCAACAGTATCTTCACCGGAGTAAATTACCTACCGCAACAGCCAGCATCTACCCCACCAGACAGTAAAACGTGATTTGAGGCCAAATGATGTGATTTTTCGCCGTCAGCATATGCCACCACCACCGGCAATGGAAGCTCCGGATTCAGCTCCAACACCCGGTGGAATCAAGAAAAAGTGCGATAGTGATTGATTCCCGCTGGAAGGAAGCGGGAAATGATAACGTTCGTCGAGTTGTTCCGGTGGAGAACGTTCGGGATTTATCGAAAGGATTTGTTAGTGGTTCCGTGCGGATGCCAGAATTTTTCGAGTGGAACTGTCTCCGATTTGTTGGATTGAATCTCATCCAGGCGGGATGTAAATTGCTCCAAAGAAGTCATTGCCTCAATATCTAGCTATTTATATTCCAAATCAGTTTTCCAGGGGGAGATCTTCGAAACCAAACAACACAAGCCTTGAGAGGAAAAGAATAATATGGGGTTTTGTTTCGTTGATGATCGTACTACAGGTCAACTTCGATATAACGTACCCTCGTTATAACGTACCCTCGATATAACGTCACTCGATATAACGTACATTTTACCTCGATATAACGTACACATGATCAAAGTCTAAAAAAATATTTTTTTTAATATTTTTTTTCTGAAAGAACAATAGATTATCTGTATTTTGATACTAAAACTTGTGTTGTAACTTTAACCAATCCCGAAATATTACTGTTTTGTGATTCCGGATTCTAAATGAATCAATCTTCAATCAACAGAACGAAGGGAAACATCATGAGAAAAGTTGGCTAAATAGTAGGTTGCAGTCACACTTTGGTCTTGTGATATGACTTATTCATGGATAATTTTCTTAGATGAAATCAATATAGGATCGAATGCGAATGCGTGCATAATCAACACGTACTCAATTGTAACTGAGGCAACTTAAAGATTTCGTCATTCATCGAGCATTGTTAACAATTCGTGCATCTCTTTTGAAACGACCTCAATATAACATGGATCTTAACTTCATTTCGAATACTAGAAGTTAAACTAAACTAAATAACTGTGAACAGAACGAAACAGAAACTATCTACTCTGTTGCACTGCAGTCATAATTTTTGCATCCCAAGTTCCAAGAACAAATATACACATTATCACTAACGGATTTATTTTATTTTAGCTTTTTTCCAGCGCTGCCATTGCGATGTCACTGAAAGCATTCCGTCCGTGCTTCTGACATTATTTTTTACCCAACAAATTTATCAACAGGTTGTGGCAGGTCCACCGCCCTAGAAAATTATGTTAAACGAATAAAGCGGGAAAACAACAACACTTTGGCGGTGGATTACCTGTATAGAATATATTCATTAGTATGTTACATTCTCGTTCTTTTGTTTTTATATCCATTTCTCCTTGCATATGATATAACAGTCATTTTACAACCAAGCTTAATCAATTTTGTTTCCATTAAAAAAATACCTCAGAACAAAGTAAACGTTTTGAACACTGAGCATTGGATGAGAATCTGCCATCATGTGTCTAAAATGGGAAAATGCAAGTACACTCCCTACACCCAGTGTTGCCACATTTTAATCTGTACCAGAGGAGTTAAAAATCTTTCTCATCTCATACTTTTTCGTCCAAAAATCTGTACCATCGAAAATATTCGTTGCATGAAATTTTGCATGAAAAAAATACTCATACCCACTACAAATACTACATTTACATTTGCAAGTCCTTCGTGTGTTTTATAATGCTTATACATAGTTTTTTTTAAATCTAGATTATGTACTGTCATGAATTAAAATTTTGGAAAACTCGCTCCAAGCGATACTGCGGCATATAAGTCGTCATGTACCTTAATGTTGCTTTGTTCGAATGCAAGAAATATCACGCGCGGGGAAAATCTGTACCAATCTGTACTTTTTGACGAAAATCCGTACCGTACAGAATATGTACCAAAAATAACGAAAAAATCTGTACCTTTCCAGATAAATCTGTACGTGTGGCAACACTGCCTACACCACAGTTTTTTAATGAAGATGTTGATGAGAAAAAAAGTTTGACGACTAACATAATGGTTATTTTTTTTAAATCGGGAAAACAGCTCGGGTTCACCAAGCATATCAGTCTGTTTTAACTGAGAGTTAACATCAAGAGAAATGCATAGATAATAATATAGGGGAGATGGGGGTAAGATGGACATGTTAAGGAAAACTTTAATTTTATCTTTGAAAAATCATGTTTTCCAAAACTTAAAAGCAGTTTCCTACAGAAACTGAAACAACCCGAAAAGCAGAACATTTTTATCGATGCGGCTATAATGGACATGTAGTGGGGGGAATATGGACAGGTCAATAATATACGAAGCGTAGAAGTGTATCGCTCGCGAGAGGAATAATTTCGCTCTCTCTCAGTATTTGTGCGTCCAGTAACTGAAATAGAACAAAAAGAGAAAGCGATATAGAAAAGAGCGCTTGCAGCGTGCATATGTATTAGTGATCTGTTGGGCAGGCAAAAGAGATCGCTGCATAGGATTTATATGTATTTTATATGGATCGACAAGATTGAGCTTTGTTTAAATTATTATTTTTGAGAAATAGTTGTAGAAATTACGCGCTACACTACATTAATAACATACGAATATACGTCTCTTTACATAAAAATATTTACTTTTAGCGTCAAAGCCATATATACGGAGAAAAATAGAAATTTCTGTTATGTCTATGATCTATATCAATCGAAGCAGATTGATTATTCAAGAAGTTTCACAGAAAAAGTGCAAACTGCACATTGCGATTGTATAGCCGGGTTGTGTGAAGTGTGCTCCCATTTAGGCTTCGTGCTATTTGTTCTAAAATGCTGGGCTCGTGAAGAGGTAAACTATAATTAATATTCGTTAGGAAATATTCTTAATCGGTGGTTAGTTACGCCAAAAAAAAGCAGATGATTATGTTGAAATTAAGAGCATATTCAGCCAGACAGATCAACCAACCCTCAGATATGATTTTCGGGCACCTGAATGCTCTGCGGAGAAGTAAAATATGGTTATAAGAAAATTGATCGGAAACGAAGAACATCCATTAATTGGCTAATTCATGGAAAATACAAGGAAGCATTCGAATGTGAGCTCAAGCCCCTTTGTCTTAAATCTAGGGCTGAACATGCTGATAATTCTTTCCTGTTATTTTTTCGATTCAAATCTAGTAGGAAAGTCACTCAATGAACATCGCGAAATAGGTGCTAGTAAGTCAAGCAATATGCGTTACACAAAAATATATATATACGGTAATAGCTTGCCTAACTGTTTCACAAAGTTCACGTTAGTTCTATGAAATATTTCGCGCTAATAGAAAGATCGCAACTATATTTAAATCATCTACAAGAACGTCGATTGATAATGAATCCGCTTCTGCTGCATAGAAGCTACGAATGTAAATAAATGATGTTTACCCAACAGATGCTCTGCATGTATGTGTAGCAAGTGCCCTATCGGATGTGATTATGGACGTGAATGTCCATGACCATCACTGTCCCACCAGTGCAATTATTGCAATAATTTAAATTTGCCACTTACGAAAGAATTTACTTTTCCGTACATACCTAATATCGCTTCTCTGTTAACTCACAAACCGAAGTATAACCATCAGCGAATTCAATTTTGCAATTAAATCAATCAAAATGCTTAATATCGAAGCCATCCACACAAATTACATCCACACGCGAAATCATATTTGATTTTCGGTTTTTGTTTTCCTATTTCACTTTTGATTAGTATTCATTGTCATAGGATGGGTTTAAATATTCTAGAATAGCATGTAGAAGGGGTTCCCATCAACAGAAATTTGAAATTCATAATTCAACTATACCAATGAACCACCTGTTCATCATACCCCCACTGTCCGTCTTACCCGCGGCTCTCCTACCACACTTCATATGCTTCTAAACATTTAAATTACATTAGGCTCTGCCGATTTGCAATAATACTTTATCTTCGTTTCCTAGAGAATAAATTGAGTACGCTATAAAACTGAGCAAAATATATTCAACAAAAGAGTGTCTTGATGACAGGGATATCACGCAAAATTTATTTACATGTAGGGGAAAAGGGGGGAATTTGGACCACCTAAGCAAATCACCTAATATTTCCAACCCAATACGGTCTAAATCAAAAATGTCACATTGTATACTAAGCTACACTTGTTTTCTCTCAATCAATAATGTTAAATAATTATATCAAGCTTTAAACTACCAAATATACCATAAAATAAAAGAGATGATTATTGGACATTAAAATTTGATGCGGGGTGATTTGGACCATCTGTGGGGTGATTTGGTCCAGTGTGTGTTTCATAAAAAAAACATACTTATGTTTATGTAAAGTATTTTGGAATAATGTTACAACCAGTAACAGATTTTTTCACTGTTGTTCGAGCATTTTCAAACTCTTTCGATGCTTGGTAAAAGAAAATCCGTTCTTGATGGCCTGCGTTGCTCTTTCAAGCTCCCCCTTCTTCCAACGTTGTCTGCCCATCCTCTTTTGTAATTCTGCGGCATCTGGAATCAATTAGACCAAAGAAAAACCTCAAATCTGTAGGACCAATTCACCACACAAAAACGTGTCCATGTCACCCCACACAACATGCAAAAATTAAAATGCAATTAATTTAATTTATTGTTATCAAACTTACAGTTTCGCTACATAAAATTGTTCCTCTTCTGTAGGTGAACAGAACTTTACTGCACCATACACGAAAAGTTTATTTGATCAGCGGGAAAAACCTTTTTTTTTTTTTTTTTTTTACCTTAAAACCACGAGAGGAAAATTCACATTTATTGACAATTAAAGAGCTTGCTGTGTTCATGCTACCATTTCCTTCCACCTGTCGAATTTTACCAAAGTTTTTTTACGTTAGTTACATACGGTACATTAATAAAAGAAGATGACATTACAAAAAGTCCAAGTTGAGCCGTACTCTTTGAGATAAAGGGGTGGTCCAAATCACCCCATATGTCCAACTCACCCCGTGTTACCCTATAGGAGTGTTTAATTTTTATACGTGTGCCTTCTTCCAAAAAATCTATAATCATATTTGTAGAAACTTACTTTGAAATTAACTTCACTACACAAATAAGTCGAATAATTCTTCAAGTTAGGGGAAATCAGGGGGAAATCGACACTCTCTTATTTTTCCAGTTAGATGCCACTTTTCGCAAATTTTCGGATGACCCTGTACATACTTGTCAATTGTTACGGAAAATTTTGGATAATTCGATACTTTCCATAAGTCTAATTCATCTAAGATCATTGTTCAGTATATCACTCAGAACTCTCAGATTTTAAAGTCTCTTTAAATCAATACAGCAGCAGCAGCAGTGTATTATGTGAGACGTTGGGTGATTTTGTTGCTTATCGTTGCTTTAAAACTTTGCTTAGCAACTTCAAGTCTATTCGGGATAAAACCAACACTTTCAGTCAGGGTAAAACCGACAACTGGTTTGTGTGTTCATTGACAGGTAAAATGAGTTCTTATTTTTTGTAGTTGACCCGTGTTTAGGTTTGAAACGCCAAACGGTAGAGCTATATTGATATTCAACTGAAAACAGCCAGAACCAACGTTGAGTAGGGCATGTCGATTAAAAAAGCAAAAAAAAACATTCATGAAATATATCATTTTCGCTTCAAACAAGTCGTATTTGAAATACAAAAAATATATTTTTAACTGTATATAATCGAGTCTAAAATTGTATATAATCGAGTCTGTACATAATCGAGTTCGACCTGTATTGCGAATCAGTCGCATGTAAATTGGTCTCTCGAAATGCAAATGCAGTGAACAAACACAACAACAAGTGAACGGACACTGTGGGCAGAGGAAACATAGGGACAATTTTAGTTCCATCCTTCAACTTATTGCAACGAACCAAAGCATAAGAGCAGCGATTTCTATAACACGATCATGCTTCAGCTAACAAGCAGTCAAAAGCTTTTTTAATTAATATGTCACACACAGCGGTTTTGCTTGGTACAATGGCAAACACAAAATTCTCTCGGAGAGTTGATGATGTATTGTAGAAAGAAGATTTAAAAGAGAGCGCTACTCAGTGAAATTATGCTCTGCGTCTGCGAATTGCCGTCTGTTGGAGATTGCTTGTCTACTTTTGCATCATATGCACACATTATTATTGTTTTCAAGCATTGCCTAGGGTACATTGGAGTGATTATTATAATGTTACTAGCTAACCCGGCAAACGTTGTTCTGTCATATAAATTATTTCTAGAGAATACTTTGAGTGTTAAATGAAACATACATAATGCATTGTAAACGTGTTTGAATCTGTCAACGATCTATAAAATAAATCGAATGTGATCAACAAAACAGAACGAATGAAAAGATTCGAACGAAAATGTGTATAATGTTTCTTGACTCAATGTATTTCATCAATGTAACTGACATGTTTGAACTCTTAAAAGTTAAATGTTAAGTGAAAATAGTAATATATTTTTGTCGAAAAGTAGAAAAATGAAATAAAGCAAATCAATATCAATTTCGTTCAATTGTTGTTTTGGTGGAAAATGCGCGTATGCCGTTATCAAGATGGGCGGCTATATTTATAACTGTTCATGAAATGGGAACAACGATATGTCAGACAACTTCAATGGAACTGATGTACCTGCATATTCGATTGCGCATTATTTCGTCGTTTTCACTCAATAGAGTATTCACATCGGTATTCTGAATTTAAAATACAGCCATTTTGCATCCATATTCACGGACTTGCTAATGCATTTAATGTTTTACATCAAATCGCAGAACCTCACATTAATATGAACATTGAATGTTGATTGCTGTGGATGATTGTCTGCCATTGTCAGTATTTTTCGTTAATAAATTAGACATCGGAGTACGTTTGTGATTGTGTCGTTGGTAGAATTTTTAGACAAACGCCTTGTACTTATTACATCCGCCATGCAAGGCGATAAAAGTTTCAGATCCACGCATGGACCATGTTTGTGGTAACAAAATCGAACAGTCACTCATGTCCCAGAATCGGATTGGTTTGAAGGCCGATTTCACGACTCGATCATCTTTTGCATTCTTAAATCCGTCCGGCTTAAATTCAATCGTTCTATGTAAATGTGGCAATCTTGCCTTGTCGCAAAACAAACGTCAAAATGATTAATCCGTATTTATGGAATAATCAGATTGGCAGACCCGGAAACAAATTAAATTTTTTTTTAAATGATTAATTTAAAACGATTACGATGTCGTTTGAATACATAGAAGACACAGTCCTGACCCTAACTTGGTTCTTTTCCATAAATTTTCTTGCATTTCCACCAAACTTTATATATAATATAAAGTCATCTCCAGACACAATTTTTACTCAAGATTTTTCCCCACTTGCAGAGAATGTATTACTTTTTTTTTGCATATAACACATTTGATATGTAGAGCTAATTTTTCATTTAATTTTTTTACAACAACAAAAAATCTTTATTCCACCCGAAAATCCATAACCATTTTTGGTTCACATATATGGAACACGGAACTCAATTTGGGCTATGTCGAATTGTATGGCAAGGTTGCGACATTTGCACAACTCGATTGGACTTGAATCGAACGGATTACAGAATGCAAAATTGCAATTCGTCCGGGTAATTCTGACTCGATCGAATTTCAGACTACGGGTTAGTAGTTGATTATCAAAATCGGTCGAGCCGTTTTGTAGGAGATCAGTAACAAACACCGTGACACGAGATTTTTATATACAGCCATTCCAAACCAAACCAAATTAATTTTCGTAAAAAGTGTTAATTTTTTTTTATCACAAAACATTAGACCCGTATTTTTTATTTTTTCGTTAGAGTGACCATTTCCCATTTAGGGTGTTTCGAAAAATCAATTATTTCCACTATTTCCCAAAACTGATTTTTTTCAAAAATTCATAACTTTTGAACCACTGAACCGATTTGAATGATAGCCTTACCAAATTGAAGCCAATGAGCTATGAGCTGATTATGAGGTAGTCTTCTATTAAAAAAATATTGAACCAGCAAAAAAATGGATTTTGTTCTCGTTATTATTGATTGTACTTGTTTTGTTGTTTTCATGGCTTTGGACTAGGAGGCGCTATATTTGTTTATATTTTTTCTTGCGAGCTGGGGATTTTTTACATAACATATCTCGATATCAGAGATGCTATTTTTTTCGTTTTTTAGATATGAATTTCCAAACTTAACCGATGGTTCGAAAAAACAATTTTTTCACCTATTTCCGTTGCAAAAATTCATAACTTCTGAACTACTGGACCGATTCAGATGTACGACATATCAAACTGAAGCTTATGAGTTAGTTTTCTTTAAAAAATATTACTTTTGGGAAAAAAATTGATTTTGGTTTTTTTTTTATCCAAAATATATATTTTTATTAGGGCTCATATGGCGTCAGCCTAACGGGGCCGGGAGTTCAATATTTCGACAATGTTTGCTTACAACTATGTTAGTAATATGTAACCGATTACTCGCGGTTGGCTCGAGGTGGGTATTACAAGTGTTCTGATAATTGGTATGTTGCAGTCTTCGATGCTCTGTACGTGTGCCCGACACGGGATACCTGCTATTGGGATGCAGCTGACCATTAATCAGCAACGCCCCCCTAGTAACCAACGACCGAACTCATCTCCACTCCACACGCGCTGCCAACTTACGAGCGTATACTGACGAGGAATGTGGAAAAATTCATTATAAGCAATTTGCCTTTCAAAAAGTGTACCTTCTAAAGCGCCCACCTTAGCTAGCGAGTCCACTTTCTCATTCCCCGGAATCGAGCAATGAGAGAGAACCCATGCTAAGGTAATCTTGAATAATTTTTCGACCAAAACACTCAATAGTTGTCTTATTCTTGTTAGGAAATAAGATGAGCATTTATTAACTTTCATTGAGCGGATTGCCTCTATTGAGCTGAGACTGTCTGAAAAAATAGTGGTCGATGGGCAATGTTTCAATGATCCCTAGTGCGTAGTATATCGCACCCAGTTCAGCGACATACACGGAACAAGGATCATTGAGTTTGAAAGAGGCACTGGAATTTTCATTGAAGATGCCGAAGCCAGTGGACCCGTTTATGAATGAACCGTCAGTAAAGAACATTTTATCAGATCTAACTTTCTCATATTCTGCTGAAAATATCGGCGGAATAGAATCGGAGCGTAGGTGATCTGGGATTCCATGGATTTTTTGTCTCATGGACAGATCAAAATTGACAGAGGAATTGCAAAAGTATGGGAAGCAAACTTGGTTGGAGATGCCTGGTGAAGGGTGCACATCGTGGGTAAGGTACTCATGGTATAAGGACATAAAACTTGACTGAGGAGTCAGCTGGAGTAGATTTTCGAAGTTATCAATCACCAATGGATTCATGATCTTGCAACGGATGAGAAATCTGTAGGATAATTCTGTGAACCGAAGAGTAAGCGGGGGTACTCCTGCCAAAACTTCGAGACTCATCGTATGTGTCGAATGCAAACACCCCATTGCTATACGCAAGCAACGATATTGTATTCTCTCCAGCTTGAGAATATGAATCCTGGCAGCTGATCGGAAGCAAAAACTACCATATTCTAACACTGATAATATCGTTGTTTTGTACAACTGAATGAGGTCTCCTGGATGGGCACCCCACCATGTTCCGGTAATTGTTTGGAGAAAATTGATTCTTTGCTGGCATTTCTGTTTCAAATACGCAATGTGTCTCCCCCAGGTACACTTAGAATCAAAATATACACCCAGGTATTTGAAAAACATAGAGTGTTGGATTGTTTTGCCGGATAGGTGAAGCTGGAATTGGGCGGGTTCGTGCTTCCTAGAAAAAACGACCATTTCAGTTTTCTCCGTAGAGAATTCGATACCCAGCTTGAGGGCCCACGTGAACAGATTTTTCAGGGTATATTGCAACGACTTTTGCAGAACGACGGGATTAGTACCCGTGATGGAAATAACTCCATCGTCTGCAAGTTGTCTCAACGTGCAGTCTCTAGTTAGACAATCATCCATATCATTGACGTAAAAACTGTACAAGAGGGGGCTTAGGCAGGTGCCTTGTGGTAGGCCCATAAAACTGTAACGAGAAGATTTCGAGCTGCCATGAGAGAAAATCATGTGCTTTTCTGACAGTAAATTGTACAGGAAATTATTGAGAATTGGTGAAAGTCCACGATTATGAAGCTTCTCTGAGAGAATTTCCATGGAAACTGAATCAAATGCCCCTTTGATATCGAGAAAAACGGAAGCCATTTGTTCTTTGCGAGCAAATGCGATTTGGATTTCAGAAGATAGCAGCGCGAGACAATCATTCGTCCCTTTACCTCGGCGGAAGCCAAACTGCGTATTTGACAGCAAATTGTTCGTTTCGACCCACTTGTCCAAACGAAGTAGAATCATTTTCTCTAACAATTTACGAATACAGGATAACATTGCAATCGGCCTATACGAGTTGTGATCGCAAGCCGGCTTGTTGGGTTTCCGTATGGCTATCACTCTCACTTGTCTCCAGTCATGCGGGACAATATTCAGCTCCAGAAACTTGTTGAACAAGTTCAGCAAACGCTGTTTTGCCAAGTCGGGAAGATTCTTCAACAAGTTGAATTTAATCTTGTCCAACCCCGGAGCTGAATTGTTACATAAGAGAAGGGCAATTGAGAATTCCACCATCGAAAAATTCTCATAATCGCTTTGAAGTGGAATGTCGCGTACGACGTATTGTGCAGGAGCGGTGTCGGGGCAAACCTTCCTTGCACAGTTAAAAATCCAACGGTCAGAGTATTCCTCAATTTCGTTTGTATGGTTCCAGCCACGCATTTTCCTAGCCGTATTCCAAAGAGTACTCATAGCGGTCTCCCTTGACAAACCATTGACGAACTTCCGCCAATATTCACGCTTTTTTGCTTTAATCAAACCTTTTAGTTTGGCTTCTAGAGCTTGGTACTTTAGAAACCATTCCACTAATTCAGTTTTCCTGAATTTTTTGAAAGCGGATGATTTTTCAAGGTAGACCTTTGAAAAATCATCCGCTTTTATTTTCGTTTTTGTATATATTGATTGAGTCAGTTTTTCATAGTTTTCTCGGTTCAAAATAGAGGGCGCTATATTTTTCTTATATTCTTTCTGTTTGAGCGCAATAACATCACAGAATATCAGAACCATCGAGATTGTGGAAACCATATCTCGATATCAGAGATGCTTTTTTTTCCGTTTTTTTAGATTATGATTTTTCAAATTTAACATGTTTTAAGTCTTCGTTCAATATTCCTATGTGACTAGACTAGGCTTATGCAACTAGAATCCAGTCTTCCCACACCTGTGACATTTTTAACAAAAGGCTAGCTCATTGGCTTCAATTTGATATGTCGATCATCTAAATTGGTTTAGCGATTCAAATGTTATGAATTTTTGAAAAAAGTCATTTTTGGGAAAAAGTTAAAAAAAATGATTTTTGGACCACCCTAAATTGAAAATGATCACCCTAACAAAAAAAATTTAAAAAAATCGCTTATAATCAAGTGTATGCCAACTGAAAAAATGGTTGGATGGGTGGGTGGCGCTATGATATAACCGCAAGGTTGACGTGGGACTACCTTAGCTTAGTAATCATTTGTTTGTATTGACTAAATTTTTGATTGAATGAACAATTTCCGAATTCAATTGAATTCAATATGTTTGCTTTGTGAGTAAAAATATTGCATAATGCCGTGTAAGGTCAATTCTATCATCTATCACAATGCAATAGATTATATTCTTGGTTACAAGTAAATTTATTGACTGTCCTTTTACGTTTGGTATGATGCCCAGGACAAAATATGTGAACGGAAGAATTAGCAAACGATTATTATATTTTACGTTTCATTCTGAACTTTGAATTTCTCAAGTGTACGTACTTCTCAAACCGCGAATTTGCTTGATTTGTTGAACTTCAGGCACTCAGTTTCGATTTTGATATGTACGTCGAACACATATTGTTTAATCAATAGGCGTTATCGCAGCAAATGGTTATCAACATTTTGCCTAATCATCAAATGGTATGCGTAGAAATTCATTGAGCAGTAGATATGAAGGCATATCCTTGAATGTAATCTTGAATAACCGAGCCAAAGTGTTGTGTTCTTACCTGCTTTTGTAATCCGTGTTAAGAAAACACTTTTCGGGGTGCATAAAAAATATGCGGATACAGAAATACCCCCTGCTTGCATGAATCAACAACTTCAACTTCTACTTTTTATACTATAGAGGATTTAAACCTAAAAGTTCATTAGCCTCTAGTGTCTGCACGATTTTCCCAGGTTCCTAAGTTTAGGAGACCGTGTTAAGGAAACATATCCTAGTTTGCACAAAGGCAAACGAGTACAAAAAATACTCGCAGTTTGCATTTATTTGTAAAGCCGATTTCCTTGCACATTTTTGTTTTGAAGTCTGTGTTAGGCAAACACATTTCAGTCGGAACAAAAATGCCCCCGACTTGCATGAATTTGCAATACCTATTTCCCCACGCTCCATGGATTTGAAGTCTGTGCTAGGGAAACATATTTCAGTCGGAACAAAAATATCCCCGACTTTCATGTATTTGCAATGCCGATTTTCCCAAGACTGATTGGTTGATGGCTGTGTTAGGGAAACCGTAAATCGAGCCAATCAGAACGAGGCAGTTAGGGTGTTAAGAAAACGCTTAACATTTTACAGTTTTTCAATTGTTTATCTAATAAAAAATAACATTTTATTAATTGTAATAGAAGCGTAGAAATATTCCCTATCGATTGATGCAAACATCTTTCCGATCCAGTAAGAAATGTTCGAGTTATAAGCATTCGGAATCTTTAATTTTTTCCTGCATGTTCTGTGTTTAGGTTTTCATTTTATCCCCCCATATACTCCGGTTCGACGTAGTCCCACGTCAAAAAAACTGTATGTGACATTCTAAAAGCTACGAAAAAGTTGACACACCTACTTTATTGTATAAATTGCATTTTCATGGTTAGAGGTAAATAAACTTTGAAGTTTTTCTGCATAATTAGCAATCACAACAATTTCATGTTTTAGTTTTGAGATATTTTTTCTAAAAAAAACAGGGAAAAAGAACATTCGCGATACATACTTAGTACAGTGCGTGCATTGACACACGAAAACAAGTAGCCACAGATTTTGTTTCCCAAATATTTATTTTTGACGTAGGATTACGTCTTTCGGGAACATATTGGGGTAATAATTGAAAATCGAAAATCGAACACATCGTGAAAATTGTCCAATTTCAAACGCTCATTGCTGAGTCATTTCATGATGGATTGATGAATTTTTTTTTATATTGAAGAAAATAATATATGTCTTGAAACTAACTATTGAACAATTGAAAAATCTCAACCCCTATCCTAACGGAAATACCCACTTCTGATTGGTCGAAATTGACGACACATGCGGCGGATCCCTAACAGAGACATCAAAACCAAGGAGCCCGGGGGAAATCAGCATTGCAAATAAATGCATTTTTCATATTGCAAGTAAGGTGAGTGATACGATTAATTCTAGCAAATAAAATTTAAGATAAGGGCTGTTTGGTTTGAGCTGTCTGTTTTGTTGTGTTCATTTTCACCCAAGAAAAGTTTATACGGCGGGAAAAATTGGAAAAGTGAAGAAATATTAGAAAAAGTTATTTCCAATAAGCTCTACATATAGTATTAGGTGTTGTAAGTCCAATTTAAATTCGCATTGGGTTGAATAAATACTCAGAGAGTAAACATTTTAAAAGAAAATTACCTTTTCCATTTCAAATATGTTTTCTCTATATCAATGTAACATGTTTTACTGATGAGAAAAATTGATAATTGTGTTCGGTATTGGTAATTATCTTATATTGCATTGGTGGTTTTTTTGTTCTTTATTTGATCCATACATAACACAGGACACAGGTATCTCGGCTTTTTATTCTTGCGCTCACCGTATTATTTTTGTCAGGGGAAGCATGAATAGTCACTGACCATCTTTAGCTGATTATACAAAGTCGTAGCTTTCTTCATACCACTTAAACTAAACTAAAGAGTTATTTAAAAAAATATCGATGAATTCTAAAATAATACCCAAAGTGATAAACAAGCGAATTGAATAAATTAATTTTGTGGTCCTACGTCAAAAGTTAAAAGTATACAACCCTTCTTCTTCTTCTTAAATGGCACTAACGTTCCTAAAGGAACTTCGCCGTCTCAACATAGTAATACTTGCGTCATTTTTATTAGTAATTAGTTGAGATTTCTATGCCGAATAACACGCCTTGAATGCATTCAGAGTGGCAAGCTCTAGAATACCCGAGACCACAGTGCAAGTCGGAGGAAATTTCTTTGAAGAAAAATTACCCCGACCAGAACGGGAATCGAACCCGAACCCCCGGCATGTTAGTTTTGACGCTAACCACTCGGTCACGAGAGCACAAATAGAACCCTACTTTCTATATTTTAACGAACATATCATATTTGCCAAAACAGGAGAACAAGATCAGATGAATATCGTATTCGTCAAGGGTGCCACTTTCACATGAAAAATGACAGTTACACATATCTTTTGAACCTGTTTTGAAGAACGTTGTCACCCTTCCGAAATCGAGTTGACCGCGAGTAATCGGCTTTCAGTTGGGCTAAAATACACTGAAAGAGGAAAATCAAAGGCTAGTTTGTTCGTTTGATGGAAAAGCAATGTCTATCTTTGACACAAACTCGACCTTCGAATATTGTTTAAACAAGTAACGTTCGAACGCGTTTTTAAAAGAGATCCATCAGCGTAAAATTCAACTAAGAATAAATAGACAAACCATCCTTTAACTATTTCTTCAAGTCAATCCTAAACTTCGTTATCGCTGCCGCTGGTTAATTTCCGTCACTCATCACAAAACAGATGAAAAACCACATCGCCCTAGGAAAATCTTACAACTTACCATTCAGTTGCCAATCTCTGTCAGCAACAAAAATGAACGTGACCGAAACAACCATCCGGCTCCTACACTCCTTCCAGTGTCAGGTAATCTCCAATCGGCCGGATACAATGCGAACAGTAATTGCGATTTTATAGTTCCCGGCTCGAACAAGAACCATGAAACCAATGGACCGAGACCGCAAAGCGCAGTGCCCCCAACCGTTGTCATCGTCAACGGATTTGTGTTCTGTGTTTATTTCAGCCATCAGCTGATGGCTCGATTTTATGTTCTTGAGGACCGTTCAAAGCACGGCATCATTAGCGATGGCTCGGAGTGAACCTGCTGCCGCTGCTGCTACTCTCGGTGCCACCGTTTGGTACTGACGGCACAAAAGGTATGATTCCCTTTGTAATTTTCAACTTGTATCGCCGGAGGACTTTCCGTTTTATTTGTGGAAAATGGCGTTACTAATTAGGGACTCTGGGGGAAGTTCTGGAATATTGCAAATACGCGGAAGGTGGCTGCTGATGAAAGGAAAAGTTTTCGGTAATTAACTCTACCCGCATTCGATGGACAAATTCGATATGCTGAATCGTTATATTTTTCAAAAGACAAACCAAAAGTATAGCCAGTGTAATCGGTTATTTGTAAATGAGTTTTCGTGCACAGTTTGTTGCTACTCGCAACAGTTTCACGTCAATCAATTTCGAATACTAGGAGTAATTTCCAGTTCTAGAATCGACCGCTTCGGCAAACGGTGATACAATTGAGGGATGTGTATATGTACGTGACGAACGGAAACAATTTTCCACCCAAAACTGCATTCACTAGCACTTGTGTAGATGAGATAGGCGTCGAAAAAAGCATCCACCTCCCGGTACTTTTCTCATTTAGATTGGTAAAATGTTTGCTCTTGCAACCAACAGCACCACAGGGTATTGAAGCGTACCTTCACGTCCTCGTTTTTATCGTTCCTAGAGAAAATTTTGAGCCAGTGTACCCAAACATCTCCGAAAGGACTCGGTAAACAGTGCCCTAATTCGAACCAAACCTCTGGCAACAAGCTACCGTTATCGCTTTTTCCAACTTTCAACCATTTACCACCCACCAAATGGGGCAGAAGCGATGTGTGGCCTCGTGCCATCATAACTCCGCTCACTGTGGCTCAGCGCTGCCCCTACAACTCCGGCAGCAACCTTGTTAGCCCCAGTGTGTGCGTGCGAGTGTTGGACAGGGACCATAAATTATGTGGAAAATTTAATAAACTACGTGAATATGTGGCTTCTAGTTTGGCCCCTCAGCTTCAAGTGAAAACGTGAAGTGCACACCAAACACGGAGGCAAGGGTTCCATCGGTGGTTCAAAAACAACGACGACGATTACGGATTCCACTTGTACGTACGATCGACTGATGCTTTCGAGAAGGGTTTCTTGCCACGGATTCGCTCTGCTTTAGAACAAGAAATAGAAAATCCACTGAAAACGTAATCAACACCAGTATACATTGAAAAACTTTGGAACTTTCGATTTATGTTTAATCTAGTGTTTGGTTATTTTTGGAACGAGTTCACGCTGACAAATTTCGAATGGCACCGGAACACATGTTCAATAGCTTTAAGTAACTTCGCTTGAAAATCGAGACACCAATAATTTCAGTTTAGATCATAAAATATTCCGTCCCATCTCAGCAAATGGAGTCACGTCCATTCAACCAATGGAATCGCTGTTTCGTTCGTTCGCCAGCGAGACTGTTGCTTTAGAGCAATTCCACACAAAATCAGCCGACTTCTGTATCGACCTTCTCCGATTTTTTTTAAACTATGCATATGGTGGCTTCCTAAAATCACAACTTTCCTCATTAGACGATCAATTTTAATTACTACCGATTTTTTATAAGGGTGTGCTCCTGCTACGAATTGCACACAAAAGGAGGACAAATAACTCAATTATTCGATTCAATCATGGCTACCAAGAGGAACGTCATTTTGTTATGAATGAAGAAGGTTCATCGTTAGTCGCCTTTTGTACAGATCACGTTCTGTTCAGTTCGCGATTAACCGTCAATCGAATCATATTTTCTTTTTTTCATCCTTGCTCACGACGCCAGTAAGGTTATAACTGTTCAAAGTCTGGAGATAGACTCGACAAGCAGCCGGGAACAATCCATCTCCGGGCCTCATCAGTCACGATTTATTGTCATCAAAGTCTGTAAAAAAATATAAAGATCTGTTGATTTGATATCCGAGTTGAATCTAACAACGTACAACACGTTTAATGATTGTATACACCTTTGAATTGCATACATCGATTTTTTTCTATCAATCTCGAATCAAACGAGTCCAGATCGTCGAACGTCACATAAAGAATTACAAACGTCATCATTCGGCGGGAGAGGTTTTGTTTCTCACTGGATCGGTGTTACTAGTAACATGGTCTATATGAGTGCAAATTGTGTCGCAGGTGGGATACTGTTGACGGCGGCTACATTGCTTGACACACGAAAGTAAATTTTGTTTGCGGCATTCTAGCGCGGGTAGAAATTATTTATACCAGTGATTTCTAGCTAGCATCACACTATCAATAACACCAAGAGATTCATTCGTTATTTTTTCGATTCCGTTTGACTTAAATACATTTTCGGCGCCAGCGAGATATAATTCATTCCGATCTGAACAGCAGTCAGTAGGAAATGGGAATCAAAAAGTAAAAAAAAATATTAGTGTTAAAAAAAACCCACAATAAATATTTAGTTCATCTTCCGACATCCTCCTACATTTCTATAAATGAGCTTAAAAGTAGTTAAAAATGTGCTATTCACTCATACTGGTACAGCATTTACTCAAGCGGAAGGCGAGTTTGTGTATAATAAATATTCCATAGCAATAATTTGAGCAATCTGAGAGATAAAAATGGGAAACACTTTGCAACTAAGCACGCAGTAGCCTTTTCGCCATTGAGCAATCTGAGAGATAAAAATAAGAAACACTTTGCAACTAAGCACGCAGTAACCCTTTCGCCACGGAGCACCTGTACCATACATTCCCACTTTTCGCATACTTTTTTTATACATGGCCGTCGCGAAATGTTTTCTGTTCACGTTGTTTATGCTCTCCGTTCTACTCTCAGAATACACTCCATATATACATTTAAGATCTAACTTCATTTTAAAATGTGGAGTAATATTCTTGTGCATTAGTATGGAACAGTCTTACAACCGGACGTGATTCAATCTCTGCTTGGTATCGTTTGGATTATTTTTGGGTACAATTCCAAGCTGACATTCAGTCTGAGAGAATGAGATGTCTGCTCCATACATACAAGCATTTTGACACTCTTGAAAAAGGTGCTTTTATTTGAAAACTAATAAATATATAATGAATTGCACACAAACTCGACTGGCCATTGGCAGAACCATCTCAGATTGCAGGGAAACGTTGTGGGTGTAAAGACAATGATCATTTAAGCAACTTTGCATAATTTATATCCCCAAAAAAGAATTAGACTACTTTTTGGAAAGAACAAAAGTTTTTTTGTAATTTTTTTATAAAAAAAAATCGTAACTCAAAAACTAGAAAACCTACAAAATTCTGAAATGAAATATAAGAAATATTTTAAATTTTTTCATTAAAAAATACCATTTTTTTATTAATTACGCAAAAAACAAATATTTTAAACTTACAATTATTTTTCTCAAAAACGGATTTTCTTGAATTCCCAAAACTATTATAAGAATATGCCATACAATTACCAACAAGTCACCCATACACCCGAAGATTTTAGATGATATGAAAATATGATCTTTTGTCGGAGACGTCAACTTTCTATTTTCTATAACTTAGGGAATATTACATACTGGTATCATAAAAAAAATATCCAAAAAAATACAAAAAATTTGAAACTATAAAAATATTTTTAAAATTGAAATTAATTTTTGACGCAGGACTACGTTTAACCGGAATATATGGGAGGGTAAAATGAAAACCCAAACACAGAGCATGCGGAAAAAAATGAAAGATTTCGAATGCTTATAACTCGAACATTTCTTGCTGGATCGGAAAGATGATTCCATCAATTGATAGGGAATATTTCTACATATATATCGCAATTAATAGGATGTTAAACAGTTGAATAACTTTAAAATGTTAAGCGTTATCTAAACGCCCTAAATGCCTAATTTTAATTAGCCTGATTTACAGCTTCCCCAACACAGCCATCAAAACCAAGCAGCGTTGGAGAAATCGACATTGCAAACACATTAAAATAGGGGGACTGTTGCTCCCACCGAAATGTGTTCAGAGAACAGAGATTACAAAACCATGGTGCCTGGAGGAAATCTACATTGCAAATTCATTCAAGTCGGGTGTGTTTTTGTTCCGACTGAAAAGTGTTTGCCTAACACAGAATTCATCACCAAGGTGTCTGGGGAAATCGGCTTTGCAAATAAATGCAAACTGCGAGTACTTTTGTACTCGCTTACCTTTGTGCAGACAATGTTTCCCTAACACGGTCTTCTAAATTTAGGAACCTAGCAAAATCGTGCATACACTATGAACTGGCGAATGAACTTTCAAGTTTCAAGCAAATTCGCGTTTCGAGGAGTACGTACACTTGAGAGATGCAAACATCAGCGGGAAATCTGTATATATAAAAATGGATTTCTGTCTGTCAGTCTGCCTGTCTGATTCTTTTGGACTCGGAAACTACTGAACCGATTGACATGAAAATTGGTATGTAGGGGTTTTTGGGGCCGGGGAAGGTTTTCATGATAGTTTGAGACTCCTCCCCCCTCTCTTCCTGAATTTCCAGAAAAAATTCAAACAATACCGTTTTGTCTCATATTCCGAACACTACATTTTTAAATTTACCGAATTTCAACGTTATAAATAACTGAATAATCAAAACCCTGAAATTCTTTGGGTTATAGCCTTCATTTTAACATCATTTACAGGTATCGATACAGCCTATAATTTACAATATTAAGCATTTGCAAAAAAGTGACAGTCAAAACCAATGATAAAATGTTTGCGGTAGCAAATTCTGTAAAAAACAAGCACCGTAAATTTTTCAATTTAAGTAGTTTTTTCAACTATTTTATTTGTTGTTCTCATGTTAAGTGCTAGAAATGGTGAGAATCTACAATAAATGGATGAAATAAAATGATATTTTATGCAGAAATCTTCATTAGAATTAGTGTTCGGAATATGAATCAAGTTTCTACGCATGATTCGAATTGCGAACACTTAATTTTTAAATGTCAATTTACTGAACTTTGTTATAAATAATTTAATTTTTAAAACCCTGACATTCTTTGGGTTATAAACCTCATTTTAACATCATTTACAGGTATCGATACCGACATAGCACCATTGGTCCCGAAACCATGTAAACTATATGTTCGCACCCAGAGCGCGAATGTTGAGCAAGTGTTCCAAATGTCCAGATTCCCATGTCCATCCCTATCCTTATCCCCATCCAATACACTCTCTATCCATCATGCTTGCAATGTGTGGTGTATGAAACAAATACAGGTCGGACTCGATTATATATAATCGCAATTTCACTTTCAACGTTAATTTTCTAATCCAATACATAATCGAATCACAAAAAGGCTATTTTTCTATTCATGTTTGACATTCATACATTAATGAAAAAATTGTTTTCTTGGGATTCGATTATGTATAGGATTTGAAAATAATTGTTGGAAAAAAAATGGTCGACTATATATAATCGAGTTCGACCTGTACCAACAGCCTGACTCATAAAGTAGAAGAAGCCGAACGCATACGAACAAATATGTACATACCGATGATCCCCACTAATGCAATATTTCATTCAAAATCCAACCTTCGCAAGTGATGCATCGCGACAATAAATCAAGTGTTTAATTAGTAGATTATTCCAAGGTGTGTTTAATATATATACAAGCCACATCCTATGGTCTTCCTAAGACCAAATTCCAGTGTTCCTGAGCTATCAACATCCAGGCCTTCTTCAGCCGAAGGATCCACCCTATTCCTCAATTATGTGATCCACTGCTATAAGAAACAAATACAATCAATGATTACAAAAGCAAAATACAATTTGCGAGCATAACATTTTACCAAAAAAGACTAGTTCACTAGTTGATGCTACATCATACGAATCGGTCCAGTAGTTTAAAAGTTATGACTTTAAAAAAAAACATTTTTGCTGTTCGGAATTTGAGACATAAGTGCTCGGAATATGAGTCAGTGACAAAAATGATGTTCGGAATTTGAGACAAAAGTAATTGAACATATTTTTTTATTTTTCACCATTAATATGTATTTGGAAATCAATTTTATTGTAGTCAAATGAAAAAGAAGGCTCTATTGTATCAAAAAATCGAATTAATTTCTCGAAAGAGTACCATTTTGAGTAATAAGACACTGTTTAATGGCCATCGAAGCTTAAGTATTCGGAATTAGGGACAATACGGTACGTGTTTGAGAAAAACTAATTTGTAATTAAAAATAAAGATATGTTTCTATAAAAAATTTGAACAATTTTCTACACTTTATTCTTTGATCAAAATTTTGAAGGTATGTATTATAATTTTCGAGTTATAAATTTTTGCGGGAAATTAAGAAAAAAAACTTCGACCCTTTTCAAAAAGTAGTCTAACTCTTTTTTGGAGATTTCAAGTATGTTAAGCTGCTTAAATGACTTGAATGTACACCCAAACTAGCGTTGGCAGAAAACATGTCATCTTTGGCAGAAATGATGTCATTTAGTGTGCTGGAGAGTCAAATGTGCAAATAATGAGCTGTTTTAAAAGCATAAAAATGGTTTGTATGTATGCGTGCAGATGTCTTTTTCTGTTTTCTTTTCTCATTTCATTTGGGATTATGCCAAAAAAAAGTCCATACGACGTCAATGGGGATCGATCCAAGGTCGGCTGGAATGCAAAGCTATTTTACACGACCACGCTATCCACATGGTTAATGATGCTTCAGCAGTCGTTCAGCAAATACGTGATAATATTGCACCTGATTATAAAATGAAATTGGGAAGTGTGGAAAATGTGGAAAAATAGTCAAATGAAAAAGAAGGCTCTATTGTATCAAAAAATCGAATTAATTTCTCGAAAGAGTACCATTTTGAGTAATAAGACACTGTTTGATGGCCATCGGCTGGCCATAAGAGTAAAAAGTAAGTAAGTAAGTAGTAAGTAAGAGTAAAAATGAAGCGCATGAAGGAGAACAATATCTATCTCGGTCTGGGCCGTGTATGTAGCTAAGTATGCGGAAAGCTTATTTGTCTTTTGTTTCGCTCGCTCGTATTAATCTTATATTGCTGTACCATGTATAATGTATATTATACAAATGCTTACCAGTATTTGTAAGTCATGACTTTTTCTGTTATGTTATGTCTTATTTAATGTCATAAATCGGGATGACAAAACATGAGCTAAAAGCAATTTTGGGCGTATTTACACCCACAACGTTTCACTGCTATCTATGACGGATTTGAATCAGCGGCCGGGAAAGAAATATTTCTCGGGTAAGAACAAGCTTGCTGTAGATGACCGTTTCTAAACGAAAAAACTGTCGAGATTCGCTTCAAAGCACCTGATTTGACAGGTCATATGCCTGTGTTTTGAGACAGCACGATCAAAAATCGTTGTTTGAACTCGATTTGGATTCATGCTACTACTCCTAAATCGTGTAGAAGTCTGCGACTAATTCAGTGGATTTTGTAACGAAAGACATGAACTAACTAAACTGTCCTGACCAGAGTTGCAAAATCTCACACTCACTTTACTGACAGCGCAAGATATTGAGACAACATCAAAATCAACCACCAATTCCCCTGCAGTTCATGACAAATGAACCAAACTTAATTCCATGCAACCGACACTCCGTCACGTGGAACATTTGGTTTTTGCATTATTCCCCACACTCATTCGTTCCACTGTCTCACTGAGAATTTCCGCCCGAAATTTTCATACGCATCTTCGATCAGCTGACAGTGGAAGGGAACAAAATTCCATACAAGGAAATATCATCTCACTGACACCGCGTCAGACGTTTAAACGCGTGTTCGTGTGTGTTTTCCTAGTATGTTTCTAGCCACGGTCTCATTTTTGTGCCGCTTATTGCACACACATCGATGGGCACATTTGAGTGCTAAGTTTATGGGTGTATGACCAACGAAAATTTCACCAGGACGCAATGAAAGGTGATATTTTCGGCTTGAGCATTCACTGACATCGAGAATGAACTGATATTTCTGTTGATGGAACGAAAACTATATCAAAACAAACGAGATGGTGAGCCAGCGGTCATAGGCACAGCGGCACCACGATAGAAAGAAGTGAAGAATGTCGGTGGAGATATTTTGCACTGATAAAAATTGCTTTTCGATTTCAACATGTTCTTTCGAAATTTTGCATCCTTGGTCCTGACTTCCGTCCGATTGAAACCTACGATGCAACACGAGCTTCGGGAAACCAAAGGAGTGACGAGGGCGAAGAAGGAAATGATGACAAAGTAGAAAAAACTGCGAAAAACGAACTGGAAACGACTATAGGAGAGGTGGGGTAAAACGGACATGTTAGGAAGAACTTCAATTATATCTTTGGAAACTCATGTTTCCCAAAATTTTGATGCAGTTTCTTGCAATTCAATATACTATTTTTCTACCTAATTGGCCAAATATTTTACAAAAAAGTGTTTTTCAATGTTTTTACTGAAATTAAAACAGTTTTCGGTCTGTACAACATTTTTATCGATGCGAGTAATATGGACATATAGTGGGGGGAGTATGGACAGGTTTGTAATATATAAAGCGTAAAGGTTTACCGATCGCGAGAGGTATAATTTGATTCAACCAAGGTCTGAAATCGTCACGAATGTTCGTTAAATGATGAAAAACCGAATTAATCCTCCTAGGGATGATATTTCAGCAGTATAAACGGTCAAACCCTCAACTATTTTGCTTTTGGTTCCAGTCAGCTTCTAAACGGTCCACATTTGGCGATTTGATTTCCATTTCTAGACGCAGGGCATTCCTTAGGAATAGATTAAACAGACTTTTCACAGTCCATCTAACTCCCACTGGCAACTGTCCGTTTTAACCCACCAGTACAATTATTTCAATAATTTAAATTGTCCACTCAAAAATGAATTCACTTTTCCGTACATACCTAATATCGCTTCTCTGTTAACTCACAAACCGAAATATAACCATCAGCGAATTGAATTTTGATATTAAACCACTCAAAATGCTTAATATCGAAGCAGCTAAAATTACATCCACACGTGGAATCATGTATGATTTTCGGTTTTCGTTTCCCTTTTCCACTTTTGATCAGTATTCATTGTCATAGGGTGGCTTAAATATTATAGAATAACATGTAGAAGGTGTTCTGGTTAACATAAATCTGAAATTCAAAATGTAACTATACAAATCAACCACCTGTCCATATTGCCCCCACTGTCCGTATTATACGCGGTTCCCCTAAAAGTTCTGGTGGAGAGTGTCAATCGCAAATGTAAAGCATTTAACTCAAACACAACCTGAAAGTTCATCACCGTATATGAGCTGAGATAAATACATATACTGAAATACAGTAAAAAAATCGATAACTATACCTGATTCACCAATCAATCTAAAGTGTCCCAATAATTATCGATTTACCCTTTAATAACGATTACGACAAAACGATATAGCACCCTCTAGTCTAAAGCCATGAAAACAATAAAAAACGAATGCAATCAATAATTGCGAAAACAAAATCCATTATTTGTTTCGCAAGTTAAATATTGTTCTATAAAAGGATAGCTCAATGGCTTTAATTTGATATGCCGATCAGCTAAATCGGTTAAGTTGTTCAAAAGTTATGAATTTGCAAAAAAAGTCATTTTTGAGAAAAAGTAGGGGCACGGACGGGATCTTGACATAGGACTATGATTGTGTGTACACCCAAACTAGCGTTGGCAGAAATGCTGTCATTTAGTGTGCTGGAGTGTCAAATGCGCAAATAATGAGCTGTTTTAAAAGCATAAAAATGGTTTGTATGTATGCGTGCAGACATCTCGTTTTGTTTTCTTTTCTCATTTCATTTGGGATTGTGCCAAAAAAAGGCCATGCGACGTCAATGAGGATCGAACCAAGGCCGGCTGGAATGCAAAGTTATTTTACACGACCGCATGGTTAATGATGCTTCAGCAGTTGATCAGCAAATACGTGTTAATATTGCACCTGATTAAACAATGAAGTTGGGAAGTGTTTTCTAAGAGTAAAAAAGGAGCGCATGAAGGAGAACAATATATATCTCGGTCTGGGCCGTGTATGTGGCAAAGTATGCGGAAAGCTTTTTTTGTCCTTTGTTTCGCTCGCTCGTATTAATCTTATATTGCTGTACCATGTATATTATACAAATGCTTACCGGCATTTGTGAGTCATGTTATGTCATAAATCGGGATGACAAAACAGGAGCTAAAAATCAATTTTGGGTGTAGTAATTGCAAGAGTTTTTCATTGTTCAAAATCTGTATTTTTTTCTCTTTTGATACATCAAATGGATACCCTGGAAAACCCGTGCCCTGTATGTACTTGTATCCTTCAAACGGGTTAGATGACATAACGTAGTAGAATTCGGTACCGCATTCTGTTCAAAAATATACACAAAAATACCATTAAAGCCATTACTATCATTTTCTTCTGTTTATTCAATCATGCAGAAGAAGACAAAGAGTCATCATGTATCATTTTTAAACAGAAGTGTAAATAGTTAAGACCTACATAAATATAAGCCTGAGTCAAATCAATCTATGACTACATAAATATATTATAGATAAAAATAGCATTATCTCCTTCGTTACCACGTTGTCCGGAACATTGTTTGTAATAACTTTATAGTCCTGTGAGATCGCGACTACTCAAGCTATCATAATCTGATTTCGATCTTCTTAATCAGCAGCCATTTAAATTAATTTATTGCCTTTTACATAACCAAACAACATTCTCGATATTATGACATCCTGGACCACAATCACACAAATTGTTAGTAGTGCACTACACGATAAAAACATAAATTGAGCACAAATTGATTGGACAACATACAATATAATATAAAATGAATGCCTCTTATCGGTAAATGGAGTATAATTCATTTTACGCATCAACATATATTATGAGCTAACGCCCGAATTTAGGCAAAAAGATTGCTCGTTGCGTCGGGGAGGAAGCGAGTAGATAGTGCAATCGAAAGAAAACATATCCAATTAAATCGTCAAATTGTTAACTTTTTTTACTATATTCACTGTTCATTTTTCAAGCAAAAAAAATCTGGATAAATTTCCTGTCTAATGATATATAACACAACATATGTCGCAATAACCATTTTGAGTAATATGCGTTTGAAAACTCTTAATAAATCGTTACATTATTCGTAGAGTGACTCCCCATTATAGAAATCAAAGACATAGTCCTATGTCAAAAGTGATTTTTCGGACCACTCTAAAATGGAAATGGTCACCCTAACGAAAAATAAAAAAAATAAGCGTGTAATATTTTAAAATGAACAAAACTTCCACTTTTCATGGAAATCTGAGAACCACTATATCGGTTTGGCATGGAATGGCTGAATATATCTATATGAAAGAATTTAGCGTAAATTGCATTTTCAAACGAACAGCAAAAAACGAATGCGTATTTGAAATCATGGCCATGTGAACGTTTCGCAGTTCGATGCGTGCGAGTTAGGTTTGAATCGCACTTCTGTTTTACGCCATAGAAGGATACGGTGGAATCACCAAATATAACCGACAGTCATCGAGTTGAATGTACCAAGTAGAGACAATAGCAATGGTTGACTAGTTGACAGCTACCGTAATAGAGCTACACGTGGATACAAAAAATGAAAATCGGAAGCGACAAAATCCACGCAGTGCGAAACTATATTTTTTGTCCCACAGCAGGTGTTGCATCGAACACGGTTACGTGCGATAGAAAAAGACTCCACATCCAGCCGGCTCCAGCTGCAAACACCTACCGTGTCCTTCCCTAGGGATATATTTGTCAGTTCACTGGTTTCCAACCTAGTTGGGGATCGGGAATGGCATTTAGTTAAATGTTTAGTTGCGGAATTGATTTTAAAAATCAATAACGCACTCAAATTGCATTAAAAGGTCTTCTAAATTAATGCAAAGAAGATTAGCATTCAAATGATGATACCAACGAAGATAATTCTTGCTTGTTTACTATCGCCGGAATTAACAGCCCGAGTTGAAAGCCAATTATTGAAAGCGAAACATTATTATATGCAAATTAAATCCCGCTGAGCTGAGGTGTATACGTTCCTATTGACACAGCATAAAATTATCTGCAGCAGAGATTTCACCAAACTCTCGCCGATCAACAAACATCAGCATAATCGACTGCTGCTGCTGCCAGTGTTTGCCTATCATTAAACCGTGACTGTGAAGATCTGACAGCGGCAGCTGTCTTCCGTCTGAGGTTCGGTTTGGTTGGGAGGAGGAAACCGGAGCCATGTTTAGTTTCCTCCATGCGTGAACATTTATGTGCCATCCGATACAACACTACTAACACTGCTACTGCTGCTGCCGCCGGTCTTCATTCCGGTCCCATGTGTTCCATATATCGTTCCGAACGAAGCTATTTAGTTCTTTTTTCCCCGGCTTTTGGGGTGGTAGAAGGTTGGGTGGGTTTGGCACAGTGCCGAGAGTATCAACATCATCGACCTCGGCATCACTCTTTTGGTCGTGGCATGGTATATGGTAGACAAGGGAAAGGCAGTGAAAAACGGAGGAAAACTGTAATCTGAAACTTGTTGAATACGAATGCTAAGGAAAGGGTATGACACAGTGGGGGGCGGCAAAAGCTCGACACTTTATGCGCTGATCATGAGTCTCGTGATGGAAATGATGGCGATGATGATGGTGATACGAGGGGAAACAAAAGAGACTTTAGAGGGATTTTTTTGTGTTCGATTCCCCGTCTCCGGCAGCGGAAGCTTACTTTTGGTATTTCGGCGGAACCGATTTCTAGATTAGTTTGGCGGAAAATTGAATCTCCAGACGATTTGGCTTCAATGTAATTTGTTTGCTTGCTCGTTGTGTGAGGTGGGTTTGCCGTGTCTGGCGGTTATTCACATTCATGGTTAGTAAATAAAGTGAACTAATAATAGTACTTCACTGGAAATTATGGAAGATATAGGAACTACTCTCATGATGACCTCGAATGCACACACCACAGTTCTGAATAATGATTGCATGTTTGCATTTTCCGCAATGGAAAATAATTCTACGTCAGGGGTATGCTCTGCATATGTATTTGCAAGTGTCCATTAATAGTTACGGTAATGACCTCGGTTCAGGAAACAAGCGTACAAAGTCTCTGGCCCCAGCTCACTCCGACAAACTTGGGTCTATTTATATACCTCTGACCATCACAATATTGGATATTTTTTCTCCTTATTTTTAGTTGGCACATTTATCATCCTTTCTTTCCTTCAAGGTTGGCACAACCAGTGGCACACACTTCAACCCAAGTATTCTTCGCAAGTATCGCAAGGCTTACAATATCGAAAGGAGCAGATGAGAAAATACTTCTAGCACACTAAATAACAACAATATGTGAAGTTAGGCCCTTTTCATGTACACCAGATGTTCTGTTTCACTCAAGATGTTGTGATAGGAAATTTTTCTATTCCAGTTTCAGGTTCAATCTCATTGACATATTGGTGCTCGACAACTGTTGTACTTCCGCACAGTTACTTCAAACACCTTTTAAGAAAGATTGGATTTCGGAACACAGCTTTCGGATACAGTGCGTGAAATTCCTATTAGCGCATCCAAATATTTCAACTGTTTGGGTGCTATACATTCGATTTTCAAAATATAAGCACAGTCTCTATAAGAGCTTTGAATATCAAGTAAATTTCACTATTGAATGTCCCAATCCAATTATCAATAGTTATTTTAAATCACTTAAAATTTAATTTTTAGGAATTATATCTTCAGCTTTCGCTTATAATCAAATAAGAGTGTATAGATCACGTTGGCCATGCTTCACTGTCAATTTTTCGTAAATTTGGAAAAATGTCGTCGAACGAAAAAGAGCGTCGTGAATTAATCCTGTGCACTCATTTCGAGAATCCGGAGTTGTCACATCGGGACATCGGTAAGATGCTGGGAATCGTCCAATCCATGGTCAGCAGAGTACTAAAACGATACTTCGAGAACCTAACCATCGACCGGAAGGTGAAGAATGGCAAAAATGGATGCTCCGTCAGTGAAAAAGATCACAAGCGCGTAGTTAAGCAGTTTAGACGTGATCCGAGAAGTTCGGTCCGGGATGTCGCCAATAAGCTGAATTTGTCAAGTTCATTCGTCCAGCGGACCAAGCAGCGGGAGGGCCTGCGTACATACAAGGTTCAGAAGGCTCCTAACCGCGACGAAAGGCAAAACATGGTGGGGAAGACGTGAGCTCGGAAGCTGTACACCGAAATGCTGACGAAGCCGCATTGCCTGGTAATGGACGACGATACCTAGGTCAAAACGGACTTTCGTCAGCTGCCGGGCTTGTTGTTTTTCTCCGCAGAAGACAAATTCAGCGTTCCGGAGGAGATTCGCAAGCAGAAACTATCCAAGTTTGCCAAAAAGTACATGGTGTGGCAAGCGATCTGCTCTTGCGGAAAGCGGAGCGCCCCCTTCGTGATGACCGGCGCGGTAAACGGGCAGGTTTACCTTAAGGAGTGCCTACAGAAGCGCTTACTACCACTATTGAAGCAGCACGAGGGCCCGATCATCTTCTGGCCGGATCTCGCATCGTGCCACTATTCAAAGGACGTGTTGGAGTGGTACGAAGCCAACGGGGTCACCTTCGTGCCAAAGGAAATGAACCCGCCCAACGCGCCGGAGCTTCGCCCAATACAGAAATATTGGGCGATTATGAAGCAGGCCCTCCGGAAGAACCCAAAAGTTGTCAAATCGGAGGCGGACTTCAAGAGAAAATGGATTTCTGTTCAAAAAAAACTACAACCTGACGTTCCATTTTCATGACGTTCATTCGTTCGCTCACTTGCAAGCTTATCGGACGCATTCTTCAGTCGATCCAAAAGAGGTGTTTTTTTCACATCGATTCTATTGTGTTTTTTCATCCGGCGCGCTTGCAAGCGTGGTGAATCTCAACCAAATAAGTGGTGTACGATCGAGACACTGAGGATCCATTCAACAGATCACATACGTCACACCGCAGCGGCAAGTAGAAGTTTATTTCTTTTTTTCTCCTTTCTATCATTTCTTCCACTTTCTGTGCATAACAAATACCATTGTTTCGCTGGGTGTTTACGTAATCATCAAGCGTTGGCATTAGGGTGACCATCTTCATATATATTGCACTTGAACATTTGTTGGAACTTTTTTCATTTTTGAATTTAATTTAATAAAAATTAGTTTGAATAACTATAATTTTCTACTGTAACTAAAATAGAAGTTTATCTTATTATATTTATTTTTTAATATTTTTTTTTATTACCAATAAATTCTGTTCATATCGAACAGTTGACGAAATTTATTACTATGGCTGAAGGCGGGGAGGATCCCGCAACGACGCCAACGTATATCTCTGATACGGAACCCCCTGAAGAACCGGAAGGTGAAGTAGAAATTGGAATAGAAAACGTAATTTCTGATGATGAGGAGGATGAAGAAAAACTGGATTTTCGTCAAAAAGTATTCCCTGAGGGCTCCAAAGGCCCATTCATTGTGTACCCCTCAATGTCAAAAAAGCCATGTCAATCCAAACCCCTCAATGTTATTCGCATATCTAAAGAGCTGACAAAAAACTTCTCAGATGTTACCGAGATTACTCGGATGGGGCCAGACAAATTACGAGTTGTCGTCTCCAGCCGGACCCAAGAAAACGATATAACCCGTTGCGATCTCTTTGCGATTGAGTATCGCGTATACGTGCCCTGTCGTAACGTAGAAATCGACGGCGTAATCACCGAAAAGGGTTTGACCCGAAATGATATACTCAAGGATGGAGTCGGTCGCTTCAAGAACTCTTCGCTTAAAACTGTGAAGATTCTTGCATGCGACCAACTGAAATCCGTATCTGTTATAAATAATAAGAGAGTTCTCAGTTCGACAAATTCTTTTCGAGTAACCTTTGAGGGCTCCGCCCTTCCAAATTTCGTTTCGATAGATGCGCTTCGTTTACCTGTTCGATTGTTTGTACCCCGGGTAATGAGTTGCAACAACTGCAAGCAACTTGGTCACACGGCCGTCTACTGTTGCAACAAAAAGCGTTGCGCAGATTGTGGAGAGAGACATGATGGGACTTCTTGCGCAAAAGAGCGCAAGTGTCTTCATTGCGACGGGGCCCCCCATGATCTTTCTCAATGCCCGGTGTACATACAAAGAGGGGAAAAAATCAAGCGTTCCTTAAAGGAATTTTCAAAACGGACTTATGTAGAAATGCTTAAGAATTCCGTGCCAACGACACAGGACAATCCTTACTCCCTCCTGCAGAACGACGAGCCTCTCGCTGACGCTCCCAATGCGGGAAGTTCTGGTACATCGCAGGGTGCCATCAGGAAAAGGAAAATTACTACTTTTCCATCACTCCTCAGTAAGAAGTCCGAAATTTCCCAAGTTGGATTGAAACTTCGAACCGAACGTGCTGAAAATAGACCGAAGCAAGTACCTCCTGGTTTACACGGTTCTTCTTCCTGACGTTGTACAGAAACTTATGGACGGGGTAAAGAGGAAGGTGCGAGCATACGGGCTTGGGCTCGAAGTATAAATGAAAAGAAAATACCAAAAGTTGTTTAATAGTTTTTATTTTACTGTCTAAAATTTTCAAAAGTCTACTGGGCGAATCTCTACAGCGTTTTTTCCGTGATGCAATTTGATGTGACACACCCTTTAGTACAAAATCTGAATGTTCCTTTGGGAAAATCATGACAAAGACTTCTTGCTGACGTGAATGGCCGCATTATCCTGCTGGAAAATAAAACCGTCATTACGTCTTCGTTAAACGGTATCAGTACACTGTCCAGCAGCTCCAAATACGTTTCCGTATTCCGAATTCTTGTTGCTTTAGACGTCGTTCCTCTTCTTAAAAAGCGCCCCATACCATGAGACTGCCTCCGCCAAAGTTCTTGCTCAATTTCACCTGAGGATGTTTTCGTAAATCATGCCTATAATACGCGCAGCAGTCAGGACCATCAAGATTGAACTTCTTTTGATCGGAAAAAAATCACCGCATCCCACTCCGCTTTCCAGTTCCTGTGAGGTAGCGCAACAGCAGTCAGCCACTCGCAATAAACAAAATGCGAGTCATCAGAATTTCAATCTGCGAAACATAAACATTCACACACTGCATCAACGATCACGCCATCCGGACCGTTCCCGATAATATTAGGCTGTCAAAAAAGTCCTGCGGTATTTCCGCGAGGTGTCGTTGTAAGCGCGTAGTTCTAGTTGTATTCATTGTATCGAGTCATGCTATAGCTTGTTGGAAAGGTATTTTTGCGCGCTATAATATAGTCCTTGACAATGTTTTGTTTGGTTAAGTCGTTCGTGAGTTATAGTGTCGCAAATATGGAGCAAAATAAAGAGAAAATCCGACATATTTTACAGTACTACTATGACAAAGGCAAAAATGCATCTCAAGCTGCCAATAAAATTTGTGCAGTTTATGGACCCGATACAGTATCCATTTCCACCGCACAACGATGGTTTCAACGTTTTTGTTCTGGTGTAGAGGTCGTCGAAGATGCGCCACGCTCCGGAAGGCCTGTCGTCTAAAATTGCGACAAAATCGCTGAATTAGCCGAGAAAGACCGGCATAGTAGCAGCCGTAGCATCGGCCTAGAGCTGGGGATAAGTCATCAAACCGTTATTAACCATTTGAAGAAGCTTGGATTCACAAAGAAGCTCGATGTATGGGTGCCACACACGTTGACGCAAAAAAACATCTTTGACCGTATCGACGCATGTGAATCGCTGCTGAATCGCAACAAAATCGACCCGTTTCTGAAGCGGATGGTGACTGGCGATGAAAAGTGGGTCACTTACGACAACGTGAAGCGCAAACGGTCGTGGTCGAAGCGCCCGCTGAAGCGGCTCAGACGGTGGCCAAGCCCTCATTAACGGCCAGGAAGGTTCTGCTGTGTGTTTGGTGGGATTGTCATGGAATAATCTATTATAAACTGCTTCCCTATGGCCAAACGCTCAATTCGGACCTGTACTGCCAACAACTAGACCGCTTGAAGGTAGCACTCATGAAGAGGAGGCCATCTTTGATAAACAGAGGCCGCATTGTCTTCCATCAGGACAACGCCAGGTAACACACTTCTTTGGTGACGCGCCAGAAGCTCCGGGAGCTCGGATGGGAGGTTCTTCTGCATCCGCCGTATAGTCCGGACCTTGCACCAAGTGACTACCACCTGTTTTTGTCCATGGCGAACGAGCTAGGTAGTCAGAAGTTAGCCACAAAAGAGGCCTGTGAAAATTGGCTATCCGAGTTTTTCGCCAATAAGGAAGCGAGCTTCTATAACAGGGGTATTATGAAGTTGGCATCTCGTTGGGAACAAGTCATCGAACAAAACGGCGCATATTTGACCTAAAACAGATGATTGTAACTAATTTTATGAACAAATGAAAATTCAAAAAAAATACCGCAGGACTTTTTTGACAGCCTAATATAAACGTAAACATCATGCCACCCAGAGCGTTCCCACCAAATATGCTGAATTAGGATAAGATCAAATATTGTAAACTATTTCATTCAGTATAAAAGGCAGGGATAATCTTTGTGAAGAGCCTTCTAAGTTATAATGAAAATAGTGAATAGAGAGCTTCACTCCGAAATTATTTTTTTTAAATAACTTGAGTCCGAAAAGTGTTAACTTGTGCTGTTTCGTAAAATCCAATCTCGCCTGTACGAGCCTTGGGGTAAGATTAGGCTTTTTAGTGTAAACCAAATGTTCAGATCCTCGTAAATTCTGAGATACACGTCTGCTCGATATGGGAAAGCCATGTTCCTGCTTTATTCCCAATGCACTTAGTTTTCCAGTCTCTCTAAGCTGTATAATGCGTTCTTGAAAATTCTTAAAATTCTTGAAAAAAATTCTTACCACTGTTTCTTCTCTGTTGATCCTTTTCCCTATCGCCCGGTTGCTCAAGCCGATGTCCTTCAATTCACGGCATAATCTCCACTCAATTTTGTCTAGGAACTTTCCTTTCGGCATCGTGCTCAAAAAACGCCGAAACGCTACACCGCCAAACTGATTATGGCATGAATGTGCACACATCCAACCTCATCTTGATGATTTGACAGATGGTCAAGATGGTCAAGTTGTCATTAAGGTGAAGGTGGAAGCTAGCCATTATAGTAGTATAGATAAACCCACGTGTAAAAATGGGGTAATAGTGTTTTTGAGGGAAGCGCAAAGCACACGTAAATAGATCAATTCACTTATCAGACACGAGTCTTTGAATACATTTGAAAAAAAACAATTCAATCCTAAAGTAAAATGTATAAACGATATGTTCCGATGAACAATTGCAAATATAAATATATATAGAAGGTGCATTTGCATTTGAAGTAAAATTCTGATTATACGCGAGCGTAACATGAGCAAATTTATAACACATGCGATTTGGAGCTTTAACAAGTTCTTCCGCATAGTAACTCGATGTTGATAATTCCTTAATATTTTCCTTCGTTGATCGTACTGTTTTCACATATTCACGTTGGAGAGCCTTAACCCTTCTCTACGTTGACGGAGGCATTTTGATTGAATGTAATACTTTTCCGTTTACTGTTTTTGAAAGCATAGGCAGCCGTGGCAGTGTTCCGAGCTCTGCAATACAATTTTCTTACCCAATGTGAAAGTTGCTAAAACTTACATTATAGACCCATTAAACGTAAAAATAATAATTGTATTGATATCACACAATTTTATTCTATTGATTTTCATGACATGAAACGCTATGACTCAGGAATAAAATTTTATTGAGTGGTTTTTATAGCTGTTTCGATTATGTTGTCTGGCATCAGTGTCGAAAAAATAACGATGCTTTCACCAATACAATCAAAACCATTGCCGAAAATTGAAAAATTAAAATTAAACTTTCAGAGCACTAGCTCGAGTTTTCCGACGTTTTTCACTATACAGTGCGACAGCAGATGAAAATTTAATATCTTGTGAGTAATCGATTGGAGTTTGGGTGATATTACTTTATGGGAAGTGCGCGAAAACGATCATTTTCTTCACACTGTTTCGCAAAATTATTGATTTTTGGGCGCGGGGTGAGGGAGAGAGTTGAAAGAAATGAGCGCCATTGTGGCAGCCATTTATGGCTAGTTTCCACCTTCACCTTAAGGATGGGTAAATACTAAGTTGTCAACTGAGTGTATATGAATTTCGCTCCAAAAAAAATTTAAAAAATGGTGCAATAACTCGAATGTAATTTTCACATACTTTTGGAGGATTCGCGATGGGGCTCATTCGGGAAAGCGCGTTCCATAGTTAATCTATAGACCTACCTGGAATTTGTCAGTGAGTGGTAAGCTCATGCTCATTTGTTCTGATTATGGCTTTCACATTATCTGACCACTGGTGTACACAACCTTATAGATGGATAGTTCAATGAATTCTGTATTGATAAAAGACAGTTTTCATGCTAAAATATCTTTCTTCGTGTTTGCACCTCATTTTTAGTCACTTCTTGCGTTATCCGCGATTTTCATTATTCGCAGTGATCTTACCAGATTAATCCGCGGATATTCGAGGATCTACTGTGGTTGTAATTGCGAAGTGACAGAAAAGCGGTCTCGTTCGCTCGCCTAAACTCTATGTTCTTCTCCTCCAATTCCATTTCTGTTCTGTCGCCGCGCCGAACTGATCGGAGGCTTTAGCGAAAAACGAAGTAAGTATCGATGATAATTCGATACAGATTGGTGCCATTGGCTATGGATTCGATAGCGGAGTATATGAAATGTTTGATACGATTTTTTTACCAAATTGGCAGATCTAATATCATTTGTTTGCGATTGCCGCATACGATCGATGATTTTATTTGGTGAGGAGGGGTATTATTTGCGCTGGGCATTTCCGAGGAGGAATCGATTTTTACTTTGAGCATTTATTCCTTTTTTTCCGGCTAAGCGAAGTGATATGCTAATCACTTTATTCGAAAGATAAAATGTTTTTTTTGTTCTGTATTATAGTGACTTTCAACGCTTCTGGCTGGTTCGTCACTTTTACCTTCCATTTTGGAAGAATGTCGGGAGTGAGAATTGAACTCGTGATCTTGAGCGTGAGAAGTATGGATGTTACCTCCACGCCAGATCGGCTCCACAGATAAAATGCTTAAGAGTTATATGCTCGTTACTTATTGATACGAAAACTTGTTTCAATAGCTTTCAATAGTTTCAGTTGCCGGTTTGCAAACAAGCAATTTAAACCACTCAACTATGTATATAAACTGTTACCCGTTCTGGAATCCTCTCTCTCGGGGACAAATTACCTTCGAGCTAAAGTCCCTTTAAAATAAGAACAGAACAGAACTTATGCATTGGCAGGAGCTTTTCTCGCTGACAACCAAAACACTGTACCCTCTTTAACCAATCCCGTTTCCATTTTGCTACCGGTCTGAATGAAGTCTGTAGCGAAAAATGACGTATCGGTAATAATTTTTAACGAAGCGGCTATCTTTTTGAGACTGGAAATTGTACCATTGACGATAGATAATGCGAACAACACGGAATGTTATACATATTAATTAACCATTAATTTACCACGTAAACTAAAAAAGGCAATTGACGAATTTCATACCAACTCGACTGGCCGTTGGCAGCACCATCTCAGATAGTAGTGAAACGTTGTAGGTGTAAAGACATGGGTCATTTAAGCAACTTTGCATACTTGAAATATTCGAAAAATAATGAGACTACTTTTTGGAAAAAGACAATTTTTTTTCTTAATTTTTTACAAAAAATTATGACTTAAAAACTATGACACCTATAAAATTCTTGCCAAAGGATAAAATGTAGGAAATTATCTAAATTTTCACAAAAAATACCAAAAATTTTTTGAAAAAAAAATTCGCTGACAAAAAAGTTATTTTAAAAATTAAAATAGATTTTTCTTAAAATTTTTCAAAATTCCCAAAAATATTTATATGAATAACCCTTACAATTTCCAACAAGTCGTCCATACATCGAAAAACGGGCACTTTTACAGAGAAAAAGTTTTTCGAACAACAACTTTTTCATGTTTTCTTTGAAAAAAACACAACTAACCCCTTATTTTGTTTAAAGTCAAGATAGCGATATACTATATTCGACAAAGTTTTAGATCTTGTTAAAATATAAACTTTTGTCGAAGACATCAACTTTCTATCTTTTATAGTTTTTGGAATATAAGTCATTTTTGTATGAAGACTCCTGAAAAAAAATGTTTTGCTCGTACCATTTTTGTGACTAAATTCTCACGTTTGAAATGTTCTTGACATGTTTCTAAATAGAGAAAAGTTAGCAAAGCATGTAAACTTTTCTGTCAGCAAAATTTTTTTCCAAAAAATGTTTGGTATTTTTTGTGAAAATTTAAACAATTTCCTACATTTCATCCTTTGACAAAAATTTGTAGGCATCATAGTTTTTAAATTATAATTTTTTGTGAAAAATTAAGAGAAAAAAAATTGCCTTTTTTCAAATAGTAGTCTAATTCTTTTTCGAATATTTCAAGTATGCAAAGTTGCTTAATTGACCCATGTCTTTACACCCACAACGTTTCACTACTATCTGAGATGGTGCTGCTAACTCCTAAGACGAGTTGGCATGAAACTACAATCAATATTTACGAAAACAAAATTCATGTTGCTCAATATGCAAATAAACATTTTTTTGTTCGAAAACGTTTAGAGCAATGCTGAAAAAACGTTTTCCAATGACCACAGTTTGAACGCATAACTGACGTAGTTCCATACAGCTCTCATACATCGTCCGAAATTATCAATATTTTGTGCTATAAACTATAAACTTTTGAATTTCTGCAACATTTCAAGCTGAAAATTAAAAAAATCAGATTAGTAAAAAATCAAAATAATAATGACGTAGCCGGTGAATTGTATTCGAACCCAGAGCACCTCTTCCTGATATTTCACGAGAGGGCCTGGCCGAGTAAGGGAGTAAAAAGTGCCCCCAAACCAAATCACTAGCTGTATGGCAAATATTGTAAAGGATATTAAATAAGAAATTTTGGCGGTTTATTTGAACCTCTATGTGGTTTGACGTAGGATCTATAGTGAAAAACGTACCTTTTCGTTTATTTCTCGCCATCCTCAAAAGATTCGAGATAAAAATTTGAAAAAAATACTGAATTTGCACATTACCACGGTGTATCAAGAAAAATTATCAAAAAAAAATTTCATCAAACATTTTAGTACTAAAAAAAATTTTGAAATTCTGAAAAAAAATTTATTGGGATTTAGAGATTCAGTACTACTCTAATTCATATTTAAATGTGTTTCTATGGCTTTTCTAGATATGTGTGATTTTTTTCAGTGTTGCGCGATACAAATTTTTTTTTCTTATTTCCAAAGCGTCTGGCTAGGTAAGAGAGTAAAAAGTCCCCCAAACCAAATCACCATCTGTATGGCAAATATTGTATAGGATATTAAATAAGAAATTTTGGCGGTTTATTTGAACCCCTATGTGGTTTAACATAGGATCTATAGTGAAAAACGTACTTTTTCGTTTATTTCACGCCATCCTCAACAGATCCAAGATAAAAATTTGAAAAAAATACTGAATGTGCATCTTACTACGGTGTATCAAGAAAAAACATAAAAAAAAATTTCATCAAAAATTTTAGTACTAAAAAAAATATTGAAATTCTGCATTTTTTTTTTGGGGATTTAGAGATTCAGTACTACTCTTATTCATATTTAAATGTGCTTCTACGGCTTTTTTAGATTGATAAATATCAATACAAACCCTAGGCAGGAGATCACTCGGCTCGTGGATCGATGAAGACCGCAGCTAAATGCGCGTCAGAATGTGAACTGCAGGACACATGAACACCGACAAGTTGAACGCATATTGCACATCGTACAGCACGTACGATGTACACATTTTTGAGTGCCTATATAAACGACCCTCTTAAAAGCATAGTATTATGTTTGCTTCCGATTGTGAGAACATTTTTGAAAGAAAAATGTGGTTTTTTGGCAGCGTTCATTTCCCTCGTTGCCTGATTCAGGGCAAGAGGTCAAGGATTTGACCACTGTAATACAGTGGAATTGCAGAAGCATCATTCCTAAACTAGATCAGTTTAAATTTTTAGTTCACAGCTCTAACTGTGATGAATTTTCTCTCTGTGAAACATGGCTTTCTTCAGCCGATGAGCTGAATTTCCACGATTTCAACATTATTCGCCTCGATCGAAATGACTCGTTTGGTGGCGTACTATTGGGGATTAAAAAATGTCACTCCTTCTATAGAGTCACTCTCCCATCGATGACAGGCATTGAAGTTGTTGCTTGCCAGACACAAATCAATGGCAAAGACCTATGCATTGCTTCGATATATATCCCTCCCAGAACTACGGTAGGCCGCCATCAGTTCTTTGATACTATCGAGGCAATGCCGGAGCCGCGGGTAATCTTAGGTGATTTTAACTCCCATGGAACAGCATGGGGATCACTCTACGATGACAACCGTGCCACTTTGATTTATGATCTGTGCGACAACTTCAAATTGACAGTTTTGAATACTGGGGAAGCAACCAGAATAGCCAACCCTCCTGCACGGGCAAGCATGCTAGACATATCTCTATGCTCTTCTTCGTTATCCCTGGATTGCATGTGGAAGGTAATCCAAGATCCCCATGGTAGTGATCACCTACCAATAATTTTATCGATCGCTAATGAATCAAGCTCTCGTGAGTCAGTCGATATTTCGTATGACCTCACGAAGAATATTGACTGGAGAACATTTGCGGAAATAATATCTGAAGCAATTGTTTCAATGCATGAACTTCCTCCACTCGAAGAGTATAACTTTATATCGAGTTTGATTTACGAAAGCGCACTTCAAGCTCAAAAGAAACGTGTTCCTGCTACCACTTTCCGACGTCGTCCTCCATCACTTTGGTGGGACAAGGAGTGTTCAAAGGTCTACCTTGAAAAATCATCCGCTTTCAAAAAATTCAGGAAAACTGGATTAGTGGAATGGTTTCTAAAGTACCAAGCTCTAGAAGCCAAACTAAAAGGTTTGATTAAAGCAAAAAAGCGTGGATATTGGCGGAAGTTCGTCAATGGTTTGTCAAGGGAGACCGCTATGAGCACTCTTTGGAATACGGCTAGGAAAATGCGTGGCTGGAACCATACAAACGAAAGTGAGGAATACTCTGACCGTTGGATTTTTAACTTTGCAAGGAAGGTTTGCCCCGACACCGTTCCTGCACAAAACGTCGTACGCGACATTCCGCTCCAAGGCGATTATGAGAATTTTTCGATGGTAGAATTCTCAATTGCCCTTCTCTCATGTAACAATTCAGCTCCGGGGTCGGACAAGATTAAATTCAATTTGTTGAAGAATCTTCCCGACTTGGCAAAACAGCGTTTGCTGAACTTGTTCAACAAGTTTCTGGAGCTGAATATTGTCCCGCATAACTGGAGACAACTGAGAGTGATAGCCATACGAAAACCCAACAAGCCGGCTTGCGATCACAACTCGTATAGGCCGATTGCAATGTTATCCTGTATTCGTAAATTGTTAGAGAAAATGATTCTACTTCGTTTGGACAAGTGGGTCGAAACGAACAATTTGCTGTCAAATACGCAGTTTGGCTTCCGCCGAGGTAAAGGGACGAATGATTGTCTCGCGCTGCTATCTTCTGAAATCCAAATCGCATTTGCTCGCAAAGAACAAATGGCTTCCGTTTTTCTCGATATCAAAGGGGCATTTGATTCAGTTTCCATGGAAATTCTCTCAGAGATGCTTCATAATCGTGGACTTTCACCAATTCTTAACAATTTCCTGTACAATTTACTGTCAGAAAAGCACATGATTTTCTCTCATGGCAGCTCGAAATCTTCTCGTTACAGTTTTATGGGCCTACCACAAGGCTCCTGCCTAAGCCCCCTCTTGTACAGTTTTTACGTCAATGATATGGATGATTGTCTAACTAGAGACTGCACGTTGAGACAACTTGCAGACGATGGAGTTATTTCCATCACGGGTACTAATCCCGTCGTTCTGAAAAAGTCGTTGCAAGATACCCTGAACAATCTGTTCACGTGGGCCCTCAAGCTGGGTATCGAATTCTCTACGGAGAAAACTGAAATGGTCGTTTTTTCTAGGAAGCACGAACCCGCCCAATTCCAGCAAAACGATCCAACACTCTATGTTTTTCAAATACCTGGGTGTATATTTTGATTCTAAGTGTACCTGGGGGAGACACATTGCGTATTTGAAACAGAAATGCCAGCAAAGAATCAATTTTCTCCAAACAATAACCGGAACATGGTGGGGTGCCCATCCAGGAGACCTCATTCAGTTGTACAAAACAACGATATTATCAGTGTTAGAATATGGCAGTTTTTGCTTCCGATCAGCTGCCAGGATTCATATTCTCAAGCTGGAGAGGATACAATATCGTTGCCTGCGTATAGCCATGGGATGTTTGCATTCGACACATACGATGAGTCTCGAAGTTTTGGCAGGAGTACCCCCGCTTACTCTTCGGTTCACAGAATTATCCTACAGATTTCTCATCCGTTGCAAGATCATGAATCCATTGGTAATTGATAACTTCGAAAATCTACTCCAACTGACTCCTCAGTCAAGTTTTATATCTTTATACCATGAGTACCTTACTCACGACGTGCACCCTTCAACAGGCATCTCCAACCAAGTTTGCTTCCCATACTTCTGCAATTCCTCTGTCATTTTTGATCTGTCCATGCGACAAAAAATCCATGGAATCCCAGATCACCTACGCTCCGATTCTATTCCGCCGATATTTTCGGCAGAATATGGGGGCATAGTTAGATCTGATAAAATGTTCTTTACTGACGGTTCATTCATAAACGGGTCCACTGGCTTCGGCATCTTCAATGAAAATTCCAGTGCCTCTTTCAAACTCAAAGATCCTTGTTCCGTGTATGTCGCTGAACTGGGTGCGATATATTACGCATTAGGGATCATTGAAACATTGCCCATCGACCACTATTTTATTTTTTCAGACAGTCTCAGCTCAATAGAGGCAATCCGCTCAATGAAAGTTGATAAATGCTCATCTTATTTCCTAACAAGAATAAGACAACTATTGAGTGTTTTAGTCGAAAAATTATTCAAGATTACCTTAGCATGGGTTCCCTCTCATTGCTCGATTCCGGGGAATGAGAAAGCGGACTCGCTAGCTAAGGTGGGCGCTTCAGAAGGCACACTTTTTGAAAGGCAAATTGCCTATAATGAATTTTTCCACATTTCTCGTCAGTATACGCTCGTAAGTTGGCAGCGCATGTGGAGTGGTGATGAGTTCGGTCGTTGGTTACACACGATTATCCCTAAGGTCTCGACGAGTGCATGGTTCAAGGGATTGAATGTAGGTCGTGATTTCATTCGCGTGATATCTCGGCTTATGTCCAATCACTACAACCTAAACACGCATCTCTATCGCATTGGGCTCGCAGCAAACAATCTTTGTGATTGTGGCGATGGCTACCACGACATCGAGCATGTTGTCTGGTCGTGTATCCGGTTCCATGCTGCTCGCTCTCAGCTCTCTAGAGCACTGAGAGCAAAAGACAGACAATCGGATATCCCCGTCCGGGATATCTTAGGTAGCCGGGATCCTGATCTTCTGCTTCATCTATACCTGTTCCTCAGAAACGCCGATGTCAACGTTTAATGATGTTTCCTTCGTTGTGTCCCCGTTTCATATCCCTCCTATCCGATCGATAAACTTTTACTTAGTCGCGGCAATACATACACACACTCTTTACAGATGCACGGGCCGAAGGTTGTGCAGTCCACTGATTATTCAACAAGAGCCAAATGTTGTACCGCTCATGACAACTCTACACGAGCTGATGATTGCGCCGGCTAGTGACCATTCTATCCTGGATTCCTCGAGTCGAGAAAGACGCACCACGCTAGATATGGGGTACAGACAAGGGGGGCGTTGCTGATTAATGGTCAGCTGCATCCCAATAGGAAGTATCCCGTGTCGGGCACACGTACAGAGCATTGAAGACTGCGACATACCAATTATGAGAACACTTGTAATACTAACCTCGAGTCAACCGCGAGTAATCGGTTACATATTACTAACATAGTCTAAGCAAACATTGTCAAAATATTGAACTCCCGGCCCCGTTAGGCTGACGCCATATGAGCCTTAATAAAATATATATTTTGGATAAAAAAAAAAAATATCTCAAACTATTTTTTCATTTAATAATAAAAAAAATAAATACACAGTACAAAAAAATGTTATAGATTTTCTGGCATTTCGAAATTTTGAAGAAAAACAATATAACTTTGAGACCCACATCTGCTCAAATTTTAATTTAAATGCGTTCGTATGTGTTTTTTTTTCTACATGTGGCGTAATTTTTTCTGAATTTTTAAGAGCATTGCGATGCACAAAAATAATTTTCTTCATCGTCTGCATTATTTTATAGATTTTCTGGCATTTTCTTGAAATCGATTATTTTATTGTATTCGTGGTTTTCAATCGTAAGATTGAAATAAAAAAAAACAAATCGTATTTTTTTAAGTGTTCTTCTCATTAATCCGAATGATCTTTCCACAAGGACTTTTTCACAGAGCTCTATCGTACTGCTGACTCCTATGAATTTGGTAAACCATCTAAATCAATGTAAAGATAATCTCATATATTTTAAGAAACGGGAAAAAAAGTTGTACAGCGCAATGCTCTAAATATACCGACAAAATGTAGACATATGAAAAACTAAATTTAAAAAATATTAGAGCAGTTATGGGTCTCTAAATTCAAAATAAATTAAAAATGCCCAAAGGCCAAAAAACAATGTTTTTTCGCACAATCCTCATAAAAATTCAAGAAAAAAATACGCTACATGTGGAAAAAACAACACATACGAACACATCTAAACAAAAATTAGAGTAAAATTAGGTCTCAGAGTAATATTTTTTTTCAAAATTTCGAAATGCCTGAAAATATATATATATATTTTTTGTACCGCGAAAAACACTCTAAAAATTCTGAAAAAAATTACATATACCTAAAATAGACGTAGGAAGAAATTTGAATACAAACTAGAGTAGTACTGAATGTCGAAATAAAAAAAATTAAAATTTAATTTAAAATAAAGATAAAAATTAATTTAAATTTTTTTTTAGTGTTTGATTTTCTGATGAAAAAATTGTTTGAAAATATTGATCGATACACCTATGTAAGATGTATTTTCAGTTTTTTTTTCATATTTTTGTCTCAAAGCTATTGAGAATGACGTGAAAAAAACGAAAAGGTGCCTTTTTCACCATAGATCATATGGTGTACCATATAAGGACTAAAATATATGGTACTGCTGCCAAAATGTTTTATTTAGTACCCTATACAATATTTTCCATACAGCTGGTGATTTGGTTTGGGGGACTTTTTACTCCCTTACCCAGCCAGACTATTTCGAAGTATAAAAAAAAATTTTTTGGTACCGCGCAACACTGAAAAAAATCTGAAAAAAATCACACATATCTAGAAAAGCCGTAGAAACACATTTAAATATGAATTAGAGTAGTACTGAATCTCTAAATCCCAATTTTTTTTCAGAATTTCAATATTTTTTTTAGTACTAAATGTTTGATGAAATTTTTTTTTGATAATTTTTCTTGATACATCGTAGTAAGATGCACATTCAGTATTTTTTTTAAAATTTTTATCTCCAATCTTTTGAGGATGGCGTGAATTAAACGAAAAAGTATGTTTTTCACTATAGATCCTACGTCAAACCACATAGAGGTTCAAATAAACCGCAAAAATTTCTTATTTAATATCCTATACAATATTTGCCATACAGCTAGTGATTTGGTTTGGGGGCACTTTTTACTCCCTTACCCGGCCAGGCCCTTTCTACCAAACTTAATTGTTTTCATTCGACAACCACTGAAACTACCGACGGAGACGTTTTGACAATTATCGGAAATGTTGAAACTAATACTACAGGTGAAGCAACCTGGTGTTCACGTCAAACTATGCGAAGAAATGTTCATTGAAGTGATTGATTGTCCACATAAATTGACGTAAGCATTTTCCAAATGGAAGGGATATGTTTTATTTCACAAAATATCCTTGGACCTCTTTTTGCCGAAAATATTCGTTAACTGGACAGATTATTTCATTGGAAACATGCACGGTTATGCATTCAAGCGAAAAACGACAAACATGCGTTTTCCCAGCACTAATGGTGTTGGTGATTACGTCACCTATGCAAATATGGGTAGCATATCGGTTTGTTTGTATAATAATGTAACTGATATTACGTCAATTTACCCAGTCTCTCGATAGAAAACCTGTGACAAACTGGCAAAAAGTCTGTGAATCCTGTGAAATCAAGGATTACGGATGAATTATGGAGCAAAATCAAGAAAGCGTAGTATGCAATTTTTATCAGAACGTGCCGGAACCTACTTATTTTTAAAATAAAAATGCTATTGGATTCATTCTAATCAACCTAGAAATTGGAACTGTTTCAAAAAGTAACGCTAATATTGTTTCGTCCGTCACTGCACAATGGTCCAGGAGATGTAATTAAGTGGAAATTAGCATTTAGAGCTCGACAGTTATTCTCTAGACAAAAACTGCCTTCGACAAAGTTGTTACATATGACATAGCGCTCATTTTTATGTTATCAAAAATAGAGTGACCAAACTTGTCGATGAAATACAAAATATAACTTTCTTATCTTTATAGATAGAGGTAAACATAGTTCGACAATGTTGTAGTCCTAGTTATTTGAGACATCTTTGTAGAACAAAGTTTTTTTTCTATCTCTTGGAATAACCGATATAGCGCCTTTTTTCTAAGTTACGTTAAGGTCACCATGAAAAAAAACTTTTTTTTTTTTGCTCTAACTTTTATATTTAAAATTCTACATACAAACTGTCTTCTGAAGACTTTTAGAGCTTACTAATAAAAATATTTTGCGATACAGAACTTGTCAATATCTCAAAACTTTACTCAAAGTTATTGATATTTCTTGTATAGTGTATTTTCTTGTGTAGTGTGTAGTGTAGTGTAGTGTATTTTTTTTATCCCAACAATTTATTTTATCAGGCTCATTTAGAAATTCAGCTGTAACAGAGCCGAATTCATTCGTGTACATTTTTTATCGTTAGATAATTTTTGTTGTATACTACACTGTTACCATTTTGAGGCGTAAGAGTATCGCTATCTATCGATAAACATTTGTTTTTGTCTATAACACAGTAGTCGTTTAGACGTAAGAGAATTCCTATTCTATCGATGCACAACACATGTCGCCTTTTTCGGCGTAAGAATATTGCTATTGTTCGAATGTTCACAGTTGGGCTGTTCACAGCGGGACTGTTGATATGAGGCTTCCTTTGTTGGGTTATTAATAGTTCCAATTACCGATGCAGCACACCGAAAATGTGAGCGGTAAGGGACTGGGATTACCTTCACATGATGATTGTTGCGTGGACATAGTAGCTAGAATAACACACAAAAATGGTCAGTTGAGGGGCCCTGAGTTATGAGCTCATGATCGTTCGCTTAGTAGCGGACAGGCAACCAATTAGGCTACGAAGACCCCTTTTTGCGCTTTATATCTAAGTTATATCTAAGTTGCGCTTTATATCTAAGTTACATTAGGGTAACCATGAAAAACGTTTTTTGTTTGCTTTAACTTTTATATTTCAAATTTTACATCAAAACTGTCTTCGTACGACTTTTAGAGCTTATCAACACCAACATTTTGCGATGCAGAACTTGTCAATATCTTAATCATACTTAATGTTTTTTTACCCAAAAACTCATGATTTCAATTTTAATTTACTCAAACACAAAAAATAACATAGTTTTGAAAATCATATATTATATAGAGTGAAACTTTTTCTTTCAAATTCCGTCAACAATTTTTTTTTTGTTTGCCCCAGAAAGAATGACAAACAAATGAGAAGAGTGTAATTTTTGGAAAAATATCAATAACTTTTAGTGAAGTTGAAGTATTGACAAGTTCTGCATCGCAGGACGTTTGTATTAGTAAGTTCTAAAAGTCTTCTGAAGATAGTTTGTATGTAGAATTTGACATATAAAAGTAAGAGCAAAAACAGTTTTTTTCATGGTGACCCTAATGTAACTTAGAAAAGAGGCGCTATATCGGTTATTTCATGCTAATTTCCACTTAAATACATCTCCTGGACCATTATGCACTGTAAGTATTGTACTACTACTGAAAGTCTATTACACATTGAAATGAAGTTATTGTTGCGAAAAGTATGTGCAGCCATGTAGCATTGAGATTCACCGCCAATCATATGCACGCTACCACCCATGTGCCATGTTCATGACCGTGTACCCGAGAAGACAAAGTTTCAACACGTGCTCCAAATACACGAGTGAAAGCCGACAATCACCACCGGAATGCAAAAAATATGCCGCCGCCTATTCCATCATTCCAAGGGTGAGCATATTTTAGAAACGTTTCTGCCGCACTCCATTAGCGTGATATAAAAAAAACAGCCAGCAAAGCTTCCCTCATCACACCGTATTCATCAGTGAAGTAAATGTTAATTTACGATTTTAGTTTATTTTTCATTTTCGGCTTTGACTAAGCTTCATGAGCCGAAAACCACCGTCTCTTCCCAGACGTCCGAAAGTTTGCAGTGTAAAATCTGTGAACACGATACACGATGAAGACCAACTTCCGAAATGGGGAGAAAACAAAATCAGCTCACCCGCTTCGGATGAGGATGTAAAAAAGCAGTCTCTTCCCGCCATGCCTTTTTCTCTGGTCAGGCTATCTAAAATCACTCACCGTTAAATAAAGTTTTCCCCCGTTGGAGTCAGGGATTGAATCAACATTAATTTCCAACCGTAAGTACCACAGGCGCACAGCTCAGCATCAGCACCGGGGGGAGGTTTACTAATGAGAATATCCCCTGCGAGAAAAAAATACCTCTGAAGTGAGATTTTCCTTTCGATAATCGCTTACCTTGGGAAGCGAAACTTTCCGTATTTGTATGTGTTTCGGTCTGCCGAAACCAAAACCAATTTTCTGTTTCAAAAAGTTGCTAAATTTTCTCTCGCTTCTTTAGTGTGTATTCTTGTGTGGAAAATCATTTCCGAGATGGGAATTCCGCAGCCGATATCATCACTTTACGCACGACCGAACCATGAGAGAAAAACCCATCGAAACGGTCGGATTGATTAGGATTTCTTTTTCACTCTTTCGCCGTATCGCTGAACAAATTCAAATGTGACAACTTGCTACGGTTGGTCAGCACCGGATGCCCCGAACGGGGCACAAAGCATGCCGAAAAAGGTCGCTAGTGGCCGGATTTGGGAAATATAACTACTGGCTGACCCCTGAGGGACGACGACTTTTAACTCGGGGTGAGACCAAGGTTCATCCGAAGATACGACGAGTGACACTGGCGGCGGCGGTGGCAGCAGACGCAGCCGCATAACTCGGTCGGTTGTGAATTATGTTTTATTCATAGCTGAAAAAGTTCTCATCATCATGAAAATTAATAACTATGGGTGGCCTGCTCTTGTGGGCTTCCTCCTCTGGAGCACACAGACGGGGCTTTAACCGCCCAACCAGGACGAAGTGGTTTTGATCCGGATTTAGTGTAGCCGGAGGAATTCTTCGTAATTAAGGGGATATGTGAGAAAGATGTAGCATGGAATTCTTTCGAGAGACACAGTAATGTGTACCGTCGTAAAGGGTTACTTTTGAGTCGTTTTTTTGATGACTTTTTCAAACTGTAACTTGGTGTTAAACGAATAAAGGGTGTGTCACATCAAATTGCATCACGGAAAAAAACGCTGTAGAAATTTAATTTTTAGGAATTATATCTTCAGCTTTCGCTTATAATCAGATAAGAGTGTATAGATCACGTTGGCCATGCTTCACTGTCAATTTTTCGTAAATTTGGAAAAATGTCGTCGAACGAAAAAGAGCGTCGTGAATTAATCCTGTGCACTCATTTCGAGAATCCGGAGTTGTCACATCGGGACATCGGTAAGATGCTGGGAATCGTCCAATCCATGGTCAGCAGAGTACTAAAACGATACTTCGAGAACCTAACCATCGACCGGAAGGTGAAGAACGGCAAAAATGGATGCTCCGTCAGTGAAAAAGATCACAAGCGCGTAGTTAAGCAGTTTAGACGTGATCCGAGAAGTTCGGTCCGGGATGTCGCCAATAAGCTGAATTTGTCAAGTTCATTCGTCCAGCGGACCAAGCAGCGGGAGGGCCTGCGTACATACAAGGTTCAGAAGGCTCCTAACCGCGACGAAAGGCAAAACATGGTGGGGAAGACGCGAGCCCGGAAGCTGTTCACCGAAATGCTGACGAAGCCGCATTGCCTGGTAATGGACGACGAAACCTACGTCAAAGCGGACTTTCGTCAGCTGCCGGGCCTGTTGTTCTTCTCCGCAGAGGAAAAATTCAGCGTTCCGGAAGAGATTTGCATACAGAAACTATCCAAGTTTGCCGAAAAGTACATGGTGTGGCAAGCGATCTGCTCTTGCGGAAAGCGGAGCGCCCCCTTCGTGATGACCGGCACGGTAAACGGGCAGGTTTACCTTAAGGAGTGCCTATAGAAGCGCTTACTACCACTATTGAAGCAGCACGAGGGCCCGACCATCTTCTGGCCGGATCTCGCTTCGTGCCACTATTCAAAGGACGTGTTGGAGTGGTACGAAGCCAACGGGGTCACCTTCGTGCCAAAGGAAATGAACACGCCCAACGCGCCGGAGCTTTGCCCAATAGAGAAATATTGGGCGATTATGAAGCAGGCCCTCCGGAAGAACCCAAAAGTTGTCAAATCGGAGGCGGACTTCAAGAGAAAATGGATTTCTGTTCAAAAAAAACTACAACCTGACGTTGTACAGAACCTTATGGACGGGGTAAAGAGGAAGGTACGAGCATACGGGCTTGGGCTCGAAGTATGAAAAATGGAAAATGCCAAAAGTTGTTTAATAGTTTTTATTTTACTGTCTAAAATTTTCAAAAGGATCGGTCTACTGGGCGAATTTCTACAGCGTTTTTCCGTGATGCAATTTGATGTGACACACCCTTTACAACAGTGTAAAGGTTCCAGCTCTGCTCTAGACTGCGAGCAATAACAGCACATGTTGAGGCTGAAAGTAAATTTGAAACTTTTAATTGTTATATTTCGTTATATTATATTTCGTTTTTTTTCCTACGATAATATCGGTACTGATAAAAAGGTGAATTGAAAAAAATGTAGTCCTACGTTAACCATGCGGCCGGGTCTTGAACATCGCCATTTGAGGGGCTCGAAAGGAAAGGAGTGTAAGTGACACGTTCGATTTTTCTTCGTCGACTCTCTCTTTTGGTCATAACAAAGCTGCAGACACATTACTAGCTGTATTTGATAATTTGAACGACAAGTCAGAACCTCATCTATCGGTTTCCACAGTAAACTCAAATTGAAACGTTATTTGCAGCAGAGTTATTAACGAAAGAAAAAATTGATGAAGAAAGAATCGATCAAGTCACTTACATCCCTTCCCTTCTGAGCCTCACATTTATTTTTTTTTACGAAAACCATAGGTCGGTTCGAGAAATTCATCGCGCTGTGTATCAATTTTTCGGTCGATATAATAATTCAGCAATTCACGCTGAACTTTTCAATAGGACCTGTCCGTTTTGTTCGATTCACTTCCTCGACATTCTCTACCGTTAATAACTCTGCAGTAAAAGCGTTTCCTGACTGGTTCGATGACCAGGAGTGTAGAAGGTTAATCAAAGTATGTGGCAAAACTGACGCAAAGTTGAAAGAGAAAGTTAATGAAGAGAATCGATCAAAATAGATAGGTCCTATTGAAAAAGTTAAGCGAGAATTGCCTCGAGCAACCATGCTCGCATAACTCTACAGGATAACACCCATCTTCAGAGATGTCGTACTGTGCGTTACGAAGAAACTATTGCTATTGTACTGTGCAGCGTCGTGTCGAGGAAATGACGAGAACAGCTGTGTTTCTTCACTTTATGGAGGATTTCCCGAAAAGATTTGAGTTTGCTGGCTTACAAAATTCATCTCGTGCAAGAATTGTAACTGTTGATTCCGAGTTTACCAAGAAAATGTTGTTCAGCGATGAGTTTCATATTTTTCAAATAAATACGCCATTAAGCAAGCCTGCCACAATTAAAAGAACCCCATGGAAAGATTTACAAAAAAGTATTCATGAAGTATAATCATGATGGCATCCTGGCTGAATTGAGCCACCGAGTTGCAACTGGTACTTAATCTGCTTAGCCACCCCAATCTACAAAAGTAATGGCACTCGCACTGCCAGTCATGCAAGACACAGATTCACACATGTGAGTTGAGTTGTATTTAAGTTTCACATTTAATTGAGCGAAGGACTCCACAATAGTTAGAAACTCATTTCAATGATCATTTCAAAGAACAGTAACGCACCTGCCCATAACGCGCTGTCGGTGGAGCAATTTTTAGCCGATAAGAGCATTCCAGTGCTCGAACATGCTCCGTACTCGTCAGTCGTCCCATGCGACTTTTTTCTATTCCCAAAGAACAAATCCGTGTTGAAAGGTACCCGATATCAATCCGTTGAAGAGGCGAATGAAAAGGCCACGCGGCTTTTGAACGCCATCACAAAAGAAGCGTTTCAGCACTGTTTCGAAAAATGAAAAAAAAATCCTTTGGAAAGGTGTGTGAGGAGTCAAGGAGAGTATATTGAAGGGGAGCATATCGTTGTACCGTAATGTTTAAAATATAACCCTTTTTCGTAACCAGTCTCGTTTTTTAATAGCCATACCTCGTACACCAAAATCGATTCATCGTCGCGTTCAGAGCACTCACAACCAGAGATGCCAACCTTCCTGATTTTTCAGGATTTCCCAGACTTTTTGACACGTTCCCTGATATCTCGACAAATACTAAATTTGCCCTGATTTTTCTGATATGCTTCTGTTTTTTTTCCTGATTTTTCTTGATATTGTACTTTTTACTTTATTAGAATGAAAATTATTCGTATTAAATACTCGAATTTTTTTCTGGTTAGAAATGAAAATTGCATGTGTAATTTTTCCTGTCGACATTTATCAAAGCTTGAAGTTGGCGTGAAAAAAACATACTCTATCAGATTAGCACGCCCAAAGGCAGTTTCAAAACGTTGAATTTCGAATGAAAATAATAACTTGTTGCTTTTGAATAATTAAAACACGTAGTCCTAGTTCTTACTTTACAACTGTGTCAATAAATTTCCTGATATTTCCACAAAAACTGATCATCATTGGCATAATCTTACGAAACTGATCGCGAAGCTGAACTTATTCATTATTCTCGAAGCTCCATTATGAGCTTCTACTAATCGAACAGTCGATAAATTCCCACAATTACTGCTCACAATAAACTAGAGGAACCACCAGAATTAGTCTTAGCCGTTGTGTTCCATCAGAGCAACGCGAAACTTCTCTTTGCCAACGCAACAATTTATGTTGGAGTCTGCCTGGAATGTGCTATCCCACCAGCTAAACGGATATTGCACCTTAAAATTATCACAGGTTAAGGTCCATGCAAAATTCTCTCAAGCATACGAACTTCGACATTATGGACAGTATACAACCCATCTTTCTTTTGTATATAAAACAGTTTTCGGCGAGAAAGCAAACACATTCTGAGAGGATAAAATTTTTAAGTTGTATGAAAGATGGTGAAAGATCGTGTGCACATAAATTTGAATAAATGTATATCTGCCTATGAAAATCACGCGTTTGTGTTTCCCAAAATCGGTTCGAAATTTCCGGACAACATAATTATGAGCATCCTGATTTGTCCTGATTTTTATTTTCATTCTCCCTGATTTTTGTTGGCAACCCTGCTCACAACTGAGAAGTTCCACCCCATAAGGCTTACTCACTAGCTTGGCTTATCCAAATAATGTATAGTGTGAACGAGAATCGCAAAAAACCAAGGCATAAAGTTCGAGTCGTTTGTGCTGAAAAGATTGCAATGATTCATTTTGTTACCCAGAAGATATAGTTGATGAAAGTCGCGAACCGGAATTTAAATTTGGACACCCACTTCGAAAATCTCACTTCTGGACAGGTTCAAAAATCAAGAAGTCGTTGAAATTGACTAAATCGGCCTTGTGCAGCGTTCTGGAACTTTTCCGTGAACGGCATATTATCGATCGGATCATAGAAAAAGTTGTAGTCAAATTAAAGATCGGAAGCTGCATTTGAAGATGATTATGATATCGCCAACAAATTCTATGCCAGTCAAAGCACCGTCCGGAATTAATTCAATTCGCTAGCGAGAAGGATTTCGATTTTTTTCGGGCTAGTAATCAACTATATAAGTGCCTGATAGTTATACAATAAGATTCTTACTAAGTGCAAATGATGCATCCTCATGGAAGACGAAACGTACGTGGAGTTGTATTATGGGCAACTTCCCGGACAAAAGTTCAATGAAGCCATTGCTCGAGGTTATGTCCCCAGCAAATTCAAATTCGTTCATTCGACAATGGATTCCCAAATGTATGACCAGGAGTGTCTGAAAAAACGTATTCGTCCGTTCATTGAAACCCACGATGGTTATGCTACTACAACGAAGAATACTACAATAGTATCGAGACAACAGTGTGGATTTATTCGAAAAGGATATAAATCCTCCATACTGCGCTCAATTCCGCCCAATGAGAAATATTAGACAATTGTTAAACAGAAGTTTGAGGAAGAGTGGAACGGTGACCCGGGATGCGATAGCAATGGTGAAACAAAATGGCCGCTCAGGTTAGCCAATCGAACGTCCAAAATATGATGAATGGTATTCGAAGAAAAGTTCGAGATTGTATCATAGCCAACCAGAATAAGTTTTTCGCTATTTTTACGGTTGAAGTGCAATAAATGACCTTCATTTTGAGTACTGAACATTTTTATTTCATTGACATGGTTCATTTGACTGTTGCGTCCAGATATTCAATGAACTTCATTTCGAGAACTGTAGAAGAAAAATCACATTTCATAAAATGAGAATACCTCGTACTTTTGAATAACAATAATTCAGTAGTAGGTCTAAGAAAATAGGTCTTCATTTATTAATTTATTAATTTCTGTCCAAATAACGATTAAAGATATGTTTCCAAATCTTGAAAAGTAACTTTCATATCTAAAGGTGCAAAAAGAGAATCATGATTTGACATGAACCCTAACCAAGTTAACCAGGTTTGATTGAAACCAAATTAATTTTTATAGATCCAGTCATCTGTTTTATTCTAGGACACTATATTTTAAATCGCGAAAAATATATTTGAGCAAACCGATTCTGTTATTCGTTCTGATTCGACATATATTTTACCATACACTGCATTCTTTCAACATTAATTGGAATATATTAAAAGCGACCAGATCAAAATGAATTATGGAGAGCCGATATCAGCAATGTAGAGCGTCCTAGACCAGACATTTTATTTACAGTTCCACCCACGCTTCTCCCGATTGAATGAGAGACTGTTTGGAAGCAGTAAACGTACCATATATCCAAATGTGGAAATGAGCTCCCGCCGAGCCGCTGAAAGTTGATGATAAAACAGAATGTGTAATCAAGTGAGAGCATTCCCATCTCGTCTCCGTCGATCAATACGGGTACGACTGAAGTACTAATTTGATCTTCCCAATACAGAATGATTCAGTCATTTCGGTGAATATAACATTGCCGGGTATACAAGTGTGTGCCGCCTTCTATCAAAGCTGGATTTATTGTACTCTTCGTATTTACCCGCCATTTGCATTTTATGTAATGAAAGATTGTCGCAATTCATGGAGAGAAACACCCAATCATTTTATGCGTCAAATGGAATAAAGCCCCCGAAATTTAAAAAGATTAAACGATTGTATGCCTTTAAATTTCTACCTGCAGTTGTCAGTATAATTTCATATGGCATTATGTATTCAGCCTTTACGATTCATAATTTGGAAGACGTTTTAGTATTTTGTGTGTGCAGATTTCAAAAGTAAAGCAGACTTGTTCGACCCTACTTCACACCCACACCACACCACGCAAATCGGGAATAGCGGTTGCTATTCCCCATTCATTTGCATTTTTCAAGCGATAATAGAAAATGACTTGGTCAACAACCAGAAGGTAACATAAATATTGCCACTGCGAGGCAGACCAAACAAAAACATAAACCAGTCGCGACCGCAACAGCCGGATCAAGAAAATAACAATATTGCTACCGTGGTTGGAGAGTCAGGAGACTACTTTGTATCTCGCGTCTGGGAATTTGCAGAATGGTTCGTTATGCCAAATACGTGACTATTTGCTAAATGGTGATTCCCACGGATCTTTGGAATCAGTGCTGCACTCGATTATGTTGTAAAATTGCCTCTGGAAATCACTCATCCCAACAATCCCTGTATCGCTGCTGACAACAAGCTTTTGCACAGCGCCACAGTGTATATTGCGTTGGTGGCAGCGATCGGTTTGTTGAAAAAAAAACCCTCACCAAGTGCCACTCATTTTGCTTATCGCAGCTTAGTTTTTGCTTCATGAGTGTTAGGAGTGATCGGAGCCAATTTCAGGGGAACTCTTTCACCAAAGTGGTAAGACCGCCGCTGGAAACCTAACCAACTGTCGATGAAATTTCGAGTGGTACTATGGTCTGCCAGTTCGCCCGCCCCCACAAGCAGTCACTCATCCCACCTTCCTGGAAGCAATATTTTGGGAGGGAAGAAACTGTTCGTGAAAAAGAGGTGGATGATGAGGAGGAGGAAGGTACTTGAATGAATTGCTGTGGCGAACTCAATTAAATCTGTTTTAATTAATTATTCATCTCACGCGGAGTAACTGACGAGGTTGTTTGGTGGAGCGCGCGTTGTGAGCAAATCAAAGATAAGTAGTGAAGTTTTTTTCGTTATTGGTGGTAAACGATATGGGTCATGATGTTGTGATTAAAGGGGCTTAGGGTGTGTTCGTGAAATTAAATGCAATGAGCAGTTTATCTGTTTTTTTAGCAAAAAATATTGTATAAAAAATCTGTACCGAAAAATAAAGGGAAAAAATAAAAAAGAAGGTTCAATTTCATTTTGAATTAATTTTTTTTATTTGTGAGTTGTTAAAGTCCTATCAATGCAACAAAATAAATAATGAAAAGTTTTTCTCATAATCCTCTGAATCGTATGTCGTTTATACATGCTATTTCGCCTTCAAATTTTTCGTCAATATCATCCTTGAAGCTCCTACTTGAGCCGATACATAGTTCCTCACCTTCAAAATAGAGTCTGTAATTGTGGGTGTCAACCGACTTGGGGACTTTGTTTTTTTTCGGCATTGTAAAGTGAAAATATTCGCTCAACACACGCTGTTAAATGTTATCAAAAAGTGTATTACAAACGACCTCAGCAATGGATACAAAAAATTCTCATCAGACTTTTTGACATCCAACAGCTGGGATCAAGTTATATCTAAGTCACTCATTTTTTGCCCCAAAAGATTCGTCTTGAGTAGCATGAATTTGTTATCCAAGCCTTGTCTATTACCTACTTCAACGAGTTGAGGAAATTGACGCATCAAATCATTAAGGTTTGGTAGCTTGACGAATTTTGAGGGTTTATCAAGATCGCTGTTTTGATAGACGGATCGCTGAAATCAATTCGCTTCGTAATCTGTTTCACGAGTTCAATATAGAAGTCACGACAAATCGATTTGAAGGTCAGCTTCCTAGCTGCATCTAATCCTTTTTCAGCTTTTTCAGCATCGATGCATCCTCAGGCTTCTATGAAAAACTATACTTCGACTCAATGAGGTACATATCGAGGTGAAGCAGTAGGCGAAGTATATTTGTATTGGCGACCAAAATATAGTTTCGTAATTATTTGCGTTCTTTTGCGAAGTGTATATGAAAGAAACAAAACAATGTTCAAAATACTCACGGTTTCATGATCGTTTGAGCCAAATTTCTCATGAAATCTTGCAACTTTTTGTCTTTTAACTGATGACAATTGTATTGTGGCCTATTTCCCTATTAGTATGGTGAAAAACCCCAGAGAGCAGTCGTAGTTTTAGTCTTCGAAAGCAGTAACATTTTCAGTGAAACGCTGCTTAATTGAAGACTATTTTCTCACATCACACACACCCACACTGAGAGCCATAGTAATATTAATATGGTATCGTTAAAATAAGGAAAGTTCGTTTGTTACTATGGCCGTGGCGGAGTGAAAATGTTTCACAAAAATATCACTTTTGTTGGTTTTCTTCGACGTGAGTTCACAAATGTCCACCGCACGCTATCATATTATGTTTATATTAAGCGGGAACATCAATAAAATGTCTGTATTTCATTGATAACACACTTATTGAAAAAAGCATTTTCACACGGGTGCGGTGGGCAATCAAAGATAAACACAACGACTGACGTCACTATTTGAGAAATACTTTTGGCAGCGGATGCTATGTCACTCGAAACTCTACCATCTTCATTACCTTTTTTCACGACTTCGACTATACAAATACATGCCGAAGTAGTTCTAGTCGAAGCGAAGCGACTGAGAGGAGAGTTAATTTTCATGTTTCTTCGAAGATGTTGGGCCCTGCAAAGCTGTATCTAATCTGCTATGGCCAGAACAATTAACTTCAAACTCGTTTTTCTCGAAACTAGTTTTTCCAAACTGGCGTACATCTCTCTAACACACGAACCAATGAAAAACTATTGTTTTTTTATTTCACTATTTTTAAAAAATCGGGAAACGTAAAAAACACCATTTTGTCAAGGAACATAGTTTTGACTTGTCGGAGATGATGGAATCGTGTACGTCATGGCACATGGCACCCTCACTTTATATATATATATATAAAAATCTCGTGTCACGATGTTTGTTACCGAACTCGTCCGAAACGGCTCGACCGATTTTGATGAAATTATACTCAAAATACTTGGTAGGTATGAGAATAGGTTGTAAACTATATATGATACCGGTAGGATACCGATAACCATACATTTAATTCCGAATAGGGTGGCTCTATGCAGAAAAAATGATCTGGATATTTTTTTTCAAAAATTTGACTTCATACCATACATATAACCTTAAATTTTGACCCCAATTTCCTATTTTTAATTGCGATTTTATTATTTTTGTGTCAAAAATATTCTAATAATTTAACCGTTGTTCGTTTTTTCAACAGAACGAATTTATTTAAGTTGTTCAATGACTGATGGCGTAACGCCCGCTTCATTGAACATCCATCTACAAATACACAAGTAACATCAATTCATCTAAAGCAGGGAACATCTCCGACGAGCTGGAAGCCTTTTTGAATGAGCACAATGAGTTATCGAAATTCTTCAAATCACATTTGCTCGGATTACAAAATGACAATCACGCTATAACACGCTAAATCATCAGCTGGAGAGCACGTGTGTAGATCCAAAGCACAAGCGCTGCTGGAATCATGATAGCACGGTGACACGAGAAATTTAATGCGAAGAAAAAACAATAATCTGGAATTCATCGTTGACACACACCGTTCATACGACCCTCGCTATGTTCTTTTTCAATGGCACTAACGTTCCCAAGGTTTGCCTTCTCAACGTAGTACTACTTGTGTCATTTTTATTAGTAAATAGTTGAGATTTCGATGACGAACAATACAAGTGGCAAGCTCAAGAATACGCGTGACTACAGTGCAAGTCAGAAGGGTTTCTTCAACGAAAAATATCTTGCATAAACATTAGACCAACGAGACCCCGTCACAGATACTTAATTCATTATGAACATCATTTCTCATTTTGATTTAATATTTATGAACATGCGACGAAACAAACAGAGGGCGCGCTCGAAGGATTTTTATGTTTATCATATGGTGATTTGACATGGTCAAGAAACGCCAATTCAAGATATCGTAAGCTGTGCCAACAATTTATGGTCGACATATACGCGAAGGTAGAGATTGAACGACTGCAATTCTTACTACACAATCAACAAAAGCGGTGCGAGGAATAATACATTCACTTGCGAGACACTATCATGAGCAACGCCGACACTGCTTTAGTTATAGCCAGGCCAAAGCGCAATGCATTGTCATGACATTGCGCGTGTGTTCAAACACGAAATGAAGTTCGATCGTATTCGTCCCCACATATTGTTGGTTGTATTCTGGTGAATGGAAAAAGCGCAATTTTGCATTCTGTTCAAGCTCAAGTCCAATCGAGTTGAGCAAATGTGACAACCTTGCCACGCAATTCGACGTAAACAACATTGGTCTCCATGTTCCATTTCTATGAAGCAAAAATAGTAATGGTTTTTCGGGTGGAATAAACACGCGAAATTTAGCATTCAAACACATTCAAAAAAAATTTAGCATCCAAACGAAATCGAATAATAATTTTCATTCAAATTTCAACAATTATTTCCCTTTATTATTTCCGGAATTATGCCGATCAAATATAGAGTAAATTGAACCACAAATACGGATGACTTTTTTTGACCATTGTTTCGCGACAATGCGAACGAATTTAAGAGTGTAAAAGTCGATTTCGATCGAATTGTAAAATCCGATCACTCATATGCATATATGAATATTCGGTGATAAATGATAAATCGGTGAAGAGTAATAAAAACATCCATGAATAAAGGAAGCAATATGGCTGTGTTTCAAACTTAGATTACCGATGTGAATACTCCTCGATTGAATGACAACGATAAAATAACGCGATTCCAAACAGGCCGATTAATTAGCTCTATTGAATTTAGCTGGCGTATCGCTGTTTTCCAATTTATGAACGAGACCAAGCTGTTATAAACTAAGCCATGTTGAAAATCACATGCACGTATTTTCTAACAAGGAGACAGCAATAAATATTGATTTTTTATATTTCATTTTTTCTACTTTACGACAAACTTATATTACTTTTTTCAGTTGACGTTTAACTTTTAAGAGATCAAACATGTCAGTTACGTTAATGAAATACACCAAGAAACATCATATAACCTTTCGTTCAAATAATTTAATTCGTTTTTTTATCGGTCACATTCGATTTATTTTAAAGATCGTTAAAATATTCAAACACACTTACAATACATTAGTGTGTTTTATTCAACACCCAAAATATTCACTAGAAATAATTGATTTGGCAGAACAACGTTTGCCTGGTCAGCTAGTCAGCTTATAATTATTTTAATTATGAATATTTTTTCCCTGTTCAATTTTTGTTTTATTGTCAAAAGATAGATAAACAAATAATGATAAAATATATAGTAAAAACATTCTTCGTTTCATTTTTTATTTAAAATGAAAACATTAAAATGCTTTATTAAATTTAACATTGGCCTTTTTTATTTAATAACAACCGACACATTTGATCTCCGCAGCGTATTCAGGATTGTTTACTTCAGAAGACGGTAGATGTCCTGCGCTTGTTTGAAAATGTTAACGACCCCAAAACCATGAAACAGCTAACTAACCGGACATCGCATCGCAGTGTAAGTGAGGTCAAATCACGTTTTTCAATGTTGTTTACACCCAGGTTTTTTTACGCGGGGGATATGTACCTCGTAAAAAAAACTGCGTAAAAATAACCGCGTTAATTGGAAAATCCGCGTAAAAAACCGCGTTAATTGGAAAATCCGTGTAAAAATAACCATGTCACCTAATGAGAAATATCAAATGGGACTATCCTTACGTAGAACGAAAGTAAAAAGTTGAGTGTTGTTCGCTTCCGAAAACCTTTGTTTTTTTTCCTGTAATTTCGTTGGTTACTGGTAGCTGTAGTTCGGTTTTCCTCACGAATGAGGTCATCTGCTGTTGCTAGAAGATTCCCTAGTAATTTCTACACTCTACTGCCGAAGCACGTGCAGTACCACTGTTGAACTGTCCAGAGCTAAGTAGACAGGGAGATCCATTCACGAATCGCTGCCCGTATAAACCCCGTCTCGTTGTACAGCCCGGTGAGCTACCAGTTGCCTAACACCGAAAATCCACGTAAGAATCGTTATAAGGTGCGGCACTAATTTCCTTCATAAGCGCTAAGCTCCGTTACAAGCACTAATGATCGTGAGATGCTCTGAGGGAACATAAGAGAAAAATGTGAGCTAAGGGGGAGATGTGATATTGCACTGGTTACGCGTTTATAAGAAAATCCGCGTAAAAAACCGCGTTAATTGGAAAATCCGCGTAAAAAATCCTCGTAAACCACCTTGAGCAAACGTTAAATTTGAACTCAAAGCGGCATAAAAACCCAATATCTTTTCACAATGGTATACGGTAATATCCTTGTGTCGCAGCTCGAGAGGAGCTATGCCAACTAGCAGACAAAGATCCTAATTCAGTGGCAAATTATTATAATTTCTCCAAGGCAGCATGCGGCAAATTCTACGAATGAAGCACCTTTGTATCCTTTCAATTCGAAGTATCCAGTACGCATAATGCGGATTCCAAACAACACAGCTTGTCTCGAGGATGGACCGAACTATTGAGCGTAAAGTGCCAGGATCACAAAATTCTCTAACGATTCGAAAAATTGTTCCGAGCTGACGGTACGCTGTCCAAAACAAAACCTAGGTCCGTCACGTTATTACTTCGCTGGTGTAACGAGCCATTAATGCTGTAATCGAAAACTATTGGTTGTTTTTTCGGGTAAAACTGATAGCAGTGCATTCCTGAATGCTGATTGTCATTAGGTTAAAGCTGCACCATTCCGCAAATAAATAAATCAAGCTTGGAAGTCTCAAACAGTCTCTGGTGGTCTTAATTGGCAGATAAATTTTTACGTCGTCAGCGTAGCATAACCTTGTTCCATGAGGAAATAGTCGGGTGACGTCGTTAACGAACAGTGAGAATAGCAAAGGTCCTAAAATGCTACCTTGCGGTACTCCGGAACCATTTTGGAACCCCCTCGATCGGGAGGAACGCACTCTCACGGAAATTTTGCGATTGCGTAGATATGTGCTTAACCACGAAAGCAATCTAGATGATACTCCTAATTTGTAGAGTTTGGCAAGCAAAATTCCATGATCAACACGATCATATGCCGCTTTCAGATCGGTATAAATAGTGTCGATCTGATTACCCTGTTCCATAGTACGCAAGCATAGCGATGTAAATTCCAGTAAATTTGTTGAAACTGATCGACCAGGGTAAAACCCATGATGTGCAGTAGAAATGTAGCTTTTTACCTGAAACAGTAAATGATCATAAACAATGACCTCAAGCACCTTAGAGCACAGGGAAGTGGTCCCACGATAGTTCTCCACACTATGCTTATCACCTTTTTTGAATACAGGGAACACAAATTATGGTTTTCAACTTCCAGGAAACTTGTTCTTTCGTAAAGAGATGTTGAATATTGTAGCGATCGGAGATTTTAGTGTTTCACAACATTTTTTCAATAAAGCAGCAGGAATACCATCAGACCCAGGACAATAAGATTGTTTCATTTTGGAAACCGCACAAGCAACATCCTCTGCCACAACGGAAAGAGTTCCAACTGAAAATCCGTCGCTAGCAACGTAACGCAAAGCATTATCAGGTGGTATTGATTCCATGCTAAATACACTCAAAAAGTATTTCGCAAACAAAGCACATTTACTACTGGTGGAAGACGCCACTTCATCATTTAGGAACATAGTCGACGGCAAGCGTTTATTATAAACAAATCGCCAAAAATGCTTTGGGTTGCCTCGAAGATTACGTTCTGTGTTACGCACATAGTTAAAGTACAAGGTGCGGCAGCATAACTTACTTTTTTCAAAACTCAATAAAAACTATTGTATGCATCGGAAAATATTTATTTATCTTTTATAATGTAGGTACATGTATATAGTTTTTATTTACATTGTTTTGTAGATCAAATCTGTTAGGTGACGTCCCCCATTCTCCATACATTGCGTAAACCGATTTCTGGCGTTTGTCATGACTCTTGTTAGCATAGTAGGTGTTATGTTGGCAATTTCTTCTTGGATGTTGGTCTCCAAATCTTGTAGGGTTCATGGACGGTGCACATAAAAAAACCCCATAGAAAAAAATCACATGGGGAAAGATCGGAAGAGCACCCTCGGGGAACGACATTAAGAAGAAGCTTGACACTCTCACTGCTTCAATGTGCTCAGGTGATCTAACGGGCCGAGGGACTCCAGTTCTTCCTTTTGTCGCACTTGCAGTTTGTCTGAATGTAGTGACCCATGTAACAATTGATTTGCGGTCTGGGACGGGAGCCAACGGGGCTAAATTAAAGCGATTCCGAAATGCACGCTGTGTTGCAATAACCGAACATCCGCTCGAAAAGTAAACCTCAACGGCAAATGCACGCTCCTCACTATTCCAACGCACGATGGCGACTGAAGCGTGTCGGGACAAAACTTTACAGTATCCTCTCTTGAACGAGACCACTAGCGCTCCGCTATGACATGAACTAACTGAGTGGCGCGAATTTTAGAAAAGGAAGTTATGCTGCCGCACCCTGTATAACACTTTGTTGAGGGTTTTATATTCCCGACTAGCCAATTTGAAAAGGTGACAATTGTAAGCTCTTCTGATTGAGTGATACGCGCGAAGGCAAGCATTTTTGCGGCGTTTTAGACGGCTAAGTTCCTGATTTCCCCATACAGGTTTACGGCGTGGACGAACCCGAGGGACATGTCGTAAGATTAATTCTTGAATCATAACGGTGAAGTTATCAACTACATCATCAGCATCAGAACAGTTCGCCAAAAATGTCCAGCGTTGTAAAGTTCAGTATTAATTGCAACATAATCGCCTCGCCGAAAGTCAAACGCATTGGGATCTAATTCGTCGTTAAATAAAGCACCGATAGGCTTGTCATACCTAACCATGACGGGGGGATGATGAGAGTCAATATTGCAACAGCACATCAAGTGCATTTGTCACCGAGCAAGCTAGTAGAGCACTATGATTGACGAAAATAAGATCCAAAAGCCGACCATTGTGATTAAGCACTGAATTGATTAGGTGGAGACCGTTTGAAGCAACGCCATCTAGAAGACAGGAACTGCCAGCATTAACAGAATGTGGAGTATCGCCCACTAAATATCTGTTATTTGCGTGAAATTTCCAGGACGCAAAATATATGTCACAGCGATATGTCATTTGATGTTTCCTACTTTGTTTACTATCGACTTTTCTACTTCTCTCATTCAAGGTGACAAATCAGGAATCATGTCAAACTTCTATGAAATAATTATGATGTTAATAACTAGCTACGAGTCGACATCTATTGTTAAGGCTAAGGAGAGGTCCTCGTAGCCAAATGGTTGCGTATCCGCTTACAAAGCAAGCGAGCGTGGATTCAATCCCATAACACTTTCTACACCCAAAGTTAATTTTTAGCACATGTTATGGCATCCCGATTTATTACATTAAATGAGCTGAAAAATAACAGAAAATGTTCTACTTCTACATGTGTATCATTTGTATAATATGTATGCTAGAGCCAATATGAGCGAGCGAAACAGGAGACACATTTAAATGAAAGCATATGAAAGCTTTTCGTATAGTTTGCCAAATACACGGCCCAGACAGAGATAGATATATTCTCGTTCATGTTCTTCTTTATCCTCTTAGAAAACATCTTCCAACTTCATGTTATGATGAGGTGTAATATTATCACGCTTCTTTATAACAGCACTGGCAGCTATATGGATAGCGTGGTCGTGTAAAACAGCTTTGCATTCCAGCCAGCCGGCCTTGGTTCGATTCCAATTGACGTCGTATGAGCTTTTTTTTTGGCACAATCCCAAATGAAATGAGAAAAGAAAACAGAAAAAGATGTCTGTTCGCATAGGGTAAATGATCTTGGTTTGTCCAGTCGAAAATATGATCATGGTTTGCCCACTTTTTTGAATGCTCTAATTCAGCGCTCCTGTGTCAAATAAGGCCTTCGAATGTTTCGAAACATATAAATGAAATTGCCTTTTACATGATTTATAGTAGTTTGATAGTATATTTTTACGAAATCACATGTTTTAAAGGATTATAAAATACACCTTCTATTTGTGTCAATGCGCCCCTCATTCGAGCTAACTTTTAATCGATCACCAGATGATTATTTGGCACGTATTCAGACCTTTTCTGGATTACAACACTTATAAATATTGTAAACATCATGCTTGCTCACCATTTGTATCGGATTTACATAGCTAAACCATTAAATTAACGCATTTTGATGAACTCAATTCTGATCATGAGTTGTCCAATTCAATAATGTTGTTTTGTCCACATGATTTCTATAGCAAACGCTTGGCGCGCTGCAGTTTGTTTATGTTTGTTTTTGGTGTGATTCGCGCATAGCAGAAGTATGGTTTTTCTGTGTTGATTGTGTTGAGGTGAACACTTCTAAAATGCCCAAGAAAAGGCAATATTCTGAAGAAAGCCTAAATTATGAATGAATCAATATGATGACAGTAAACTCAAGCAATGATAAATGCAACATCTAATTGTGAATTCGAATGTTTTCATTCAAAAATGGAGATTTCTAATGTCCGGTCCATGATCATTTTTTTGGGCAAAAATTTGAATAATTTCAACACCTTATGGTAGTATTAGCAACTAATGACTTGGGGCTTTTCAACAAACCCAAACTCGTATCGATTATGTGTGATTTTCATGAACAACAATCGATTTGCATTTACTAAAGGGTGTGTCACATCAAATTGCATCACGGAAAAAACGCTGTAGAAATTTAATTTTTAGGAATTATATCTTCAGCTTTCGCTTATAATCAGATAAGAGTGTATAGATCAAGTTGGCCATGCTTCACTGTCAATTAAATAAAAAAAAAAAATTTGGAAAAATGTCGTCGAACGAAAAAGAGCGTCGTGAATTAATCCTGTGCACTCATTTCGAGAATCCGGAGTTGTCACATCGGGACATCGGTAAGATGCTGGGAATCGTCCAATCCACGGTCAGCAGAGTACTAAAACGATACTTCGAGAACCTAACCATCGACCGGAAGGTGAAGAACGGCAAAAATGGATGCTCCGTCAGTGAAAAAGATCACAAACGCGTAGTTAAGCAGTTTAGACGTGATCCGAGAAGTTCGGTCCGGGATGTCGCCAATAAGCTGAATTTGTCAAGTTCATTCGTCCAGCGGACCAAGCAGCGGGAGGGCCTGCGAACATACAAGGTTCAGAAGGCTCCTAACCCCGACGAAAGGCAAAACATGGTGGGGAAGACGCGAGCCCGGAAGCTGTACACCGAAATGCTGACAAAGCCGCATTGCCTGGTAATGGACGACGAAACCTACGTCAAAGCGGACTTTCGTCAGCTGCCGGGCCTGTTGTTCTTCTCCGCAGAGAACAAATTCAGCGTTCCGGAGGAGATTCGCAAGCAGAAACTATCCAAGTTTGCCAAAAAGTACATGGTGTGGCAAGCGATCTGCTCTTGGGGAAAGCGGAGCGCCTCCTTCGTGATGACCGGCACGGTAAACGGGCAGGTTTACCTTAAGGAGTGCCTACAGAAGCGCTTACTACCACTATTGAAGCAGCACGAGGGCCCGACCATCTTCTGGCCGGATCTCGCTTCGTGCCACTATTCAAAGGACGTGTTGGAGTGGTACGAAGCCAACGGGGTCAACTTCGTGCCAAAGGAAATGAACCCGCCCAACGCGCCGGAGCTTCGCCCAATAGAGAAATATTGGGCGATTATGAAGCAGACCCTCCGGAAGAACCCAAAAGTTGTCAAATCGGAGGCGGACTTCAAGAGAAAATGGATTTCTGTTCAAAAAAAACTACAACCTGACGTTGTACAGAACCTTATGGACGGGGTAAAGAGGAAGGTGCGAGCATACGGGCTTGGGCTCGAAGTATGAATAAAAAGAAAATGCCAAAAGTTGTTTAATAGTTTTTATTTTACTGTCTAAAATTTTCAAAAGGATCGGTCTACTGGGCGAATTTCTACAGCGTTTTTTCCGTGATGCAATTTGATGTGACACACCCTTTAGTTGCGTAAAAACACCCCAAATTGGACAAACCAAGATCATTTACCCTACATACAAACCATTTTTAAGCTTTTAAAACAGCTCATCATTTACGCATTTCACTCTCCAGCACACGAAATGGTATCATTTCTGCCAAAGATGAAATGTTTTCAACCATCGCTAGTTTGGGTGTAGGACAATCTTCTCAATGACCTTAAACAAGGATAAAGGCAAATGAAGTTGAAAGTTTGAAGTCCTTCTAACAACAATAAAAAAGGTTAACTGGGAAAGAGAGAAAAAAGAGAGACAGAGAGAAGGAAAGAGAAAGAAAGAGAGAAAGAGAGAAAAAGAGAGCGATATTGGTCAATTATCACATTGTAAATAAATAGTACTTAGTAAAAAAAAGATTTGAAAAATTTACATTAAAAAAACCGTACCTATCTGTACTTCATGACAAAAATATTTACCTTTCCAGATAAATCTGTACTTGTAGCAACACTGTTGCCACTATTTCAGCTATTTCCTCGAGTATACATGTGAATTAAGATTAGTTGGATAAATTGGACAAAACACTCCCCTGGAGTGCAAATGATTCAAAATAACACATTAGTCTTCAGAACAGATATTCGCTCACACCACTTTATTGTTACGTTACGTGGTGTTAGGCTTAGGATTGGGTTTCAAACTTGTCGTAGAATCATTGTTTCAGCTCGACTTTTCAACATAAATCATCGCTCGAATGTTCAATGTAGATTCCATCGGAAGTCTTCCCATCGGTTGTTTTGCCTGTTGTCAGAATATTCGGGAGCATGATTGTGAATTTTAGATACAAATACAAAACCTTCAACTCTGAGCTCGAGAATTATGCGGTACTTCATTTTTGATCGTAAGACCGTTTGCTTTATGAAAAAAATTGAAATGTTATAAAGACATGAATTGAAATGTTATATAACATAAATACTTTGTAGTTAAATCATGGAAAGATTAATCTATATAAATAGTCACGTCACGATTTAACTCGAGAACGGAATAACAGATTTGAATCACTATTATCAAATTGGATGTGTTCATGAGGTTTATTGATTTCAAACGCCTTCGATTTCCTATGCGTCTTGCATTTGAGATGACTGTCCATAAAGCCCAAGGACAGTCTTTGGAAATTTGTGGCATAATATCCAATGCTACTCGCATGGACAGCTTCATTTCGCATGTTCACGTGTCGGAAAGTTATCGGCATGTATTTGCTTCAGATGGTGTTGGAGCAGCCTATCATAGTCTATCATCAGCAGTATCCTATCCCCCAAAACTTTCACCTATTGTTAATCTTATCTTCTATTGCGTAATACAACGTATCCAATTTAAACCTAGCTGCGACTAGGCGTTTGTCTATAAAAGAAGCCGGACAACTAGGCGCAGCCTCTTTCACACCAGATCTGATACACAAAACAGTTCGCGCGTTTTCTTTCAAAATAAAAAATATCGATTCTTGCCTGATCCGATGGTAAAATGAAAAGTTCTATTATTTGTAGAATTATACTATCTAAACAACAACCTAACAATAATTAAAATATTGACATGATTTTTAATTTCAAGAATCGCATTGCAAATTTCGAAGAAATAAAGGTTGGCATTGGCGCAGATTTTTTTGAGCATCTGAATTTGCTGCATTTGAAGCCATTCTGCCCCACTTCTAAGACGATTGCCAAGCGTTTGTGGCGAAGATTAGACTATGGTACCTAAAAGTCAATTCTGTATACATTGGCATGATCGCAATATGCAGTTGGCAGCATGAGTAAAATCAAACGAAGACGTAAGACGTTGCTTCAGTTCACAACTTGGTTTCTTCTTCATTGTATGTAGCAAGTTTTTTCCGATGAAGGACAAAATGAATATTTGGACATGAAAACAACTCATCAGCTCATTGAAGATTCTTATCTACGCATCTACGTTCCTACAAGCGTACCGCTTTTTCAAATCAAAACTAAGGGAAGAAATGGACTGGAAGTTGGTAATGATAAGAGATCGACAATGGGCCTGTTCGCGAACATCTCTGCCACATACGCTTTCACGTCACTTACACTTCACTTAATCTTTTTGTGTCTATCATCATTGTCACGGATTGTTACGTGTAAAAATGAACTCCGTGAAGTGAAAGAGTTCATTCCCGTTTATAAGAGACATGTCGGATGCATAATGTCGGGCCTTTGAACGTTATGTCGGTTGCATAATTTCGGACGTTTGAACGTTATGTAGGTGAAATTAATACAGTATAAGAGATAATACTCCATTTAATTAAGCGTATGTTTTAGAATTACAAGTTTGCGATTATACCTCGATGATTCAGTATTTCAATCCCAACTATTCGGACTCATCCCATGATTCATTTATTTGGTGCGTTAGTTTGCTGAATCAAACGCTGGTTCAAAGATGAGGAGGGATACTTGATTGATCGTGAATAATGTAGTTGTTGTACATATGGGAATGTAATTCAATCCCCATAAATATTTTCTAATAGTAATATTTTCTCTTTTTATAAATTACTCTTGAGATAAAACATAACTATTATGTTTAATAACCGACATCTCGTATACTGTTGTTCTTAGCTCTGTCTTACTCGTTTGAATAGTGAGAAGTATAGTGGAACCCCGACTATCCACGAGCGGATGATCCGCGGTATCCACGAAAACAAGCTCCATAGTAAATCTATAGGCCTTTCCCGAATTTGTCAGTGAATGATAGGCTTAAGCACTTTTATTTTGGTCATGGTTTTCACATTATCTGACCACTGATGTGCAACAGTGGGTAGATGGATAGTTTAATGATTTCTGTATTGATAGAACATAGTTTTCTTACTGAAATATCTTTTTTTTTCGTGTTTGGAACTAATTTTTTGTCCTTTATAGCATTATTCGTAATTTTCGTTATTCGCGGTGAGCTAGCCTGACTTTTTCGCAGATAATCGGGTTTGTACTGTATTTAGTGTAGGTCAAGGCTAGAATATTTTTTTTAAAACCGTTTCTTAAATTTTGATGAATAATAATATCTTCTATATCTCAGAACAAACCCGAATTTATCCACCTTACGATCAGTATAATCTGAGCTACTCCCATATGGAATTCTGAAGTTTAAACATCTTATTTTTCCCATTCTCGTGTAATTTGATATACGGGACATGAGGTTTGATTTAATTATTTAAACAGAAATAGCAGCATCGGTCAGGAGCATAATCTTCATATAAAACATCTGATGGGATTCGAGTAATTTGCCAAAAGCATAAAGTGATTGAGATTTTCTTTAGAGGGATATCAAAATTATGAAAAAAGAACTAGAGAAGAATTTAATAACAGTATCTTGTGAATGCTTTGCAATTATAGACTCATTTTTTCCTTGTTTGAATTTTATTATTACTTTTTTAACATTCTTTCATTCAAGGTTTGTCTTCAAAACGATACCGTTGAAAATATCTATTACGTAAAAAGAAGAAAAACAATGACCTTATTTGTTATAACTATTGTCCTGATTCGGATTACAAAAACCAGCTCTGCAATGTTGCAAAAACTTTACAGTTATTATTTTATATTCTAAATATAAAATAATTTTGTATAATCCTGAAAATAGAAACAAAAAAAAACTATTCATGGGCAATCGGAAGTAGTCCATTCGCCATCTTTCAATGGCCCTACGGGAGCTACATTTTTAGTCCTTACTAGATGACCCGGCAAACTTCGTCCCGCCAAAAATTTGTTTTGTGTTATCAATACCTTCAAACATTGACGTTTTCTTACTATGAGCAAGTTCATGGGTCCAATCGCAGAACTGTTCGTCGATTGATCTTTTATTTGTCTCCGTTGAATTTACTTTTTACTATAAAATTCCTAGTATTTCTAACAAAACTCATATAATATCAGATTATTTTCAGACACAATTCTCGTTCAAAATTTTTCAACCACTTGTAAATAGCATGTTTCTCCGTTACATGGAATAAATGTTTTATACAGAAAATAGGATAGAATAAAGAAAGCCCTAAATCGGACAATTCCTTCCTCGAGTTCTGCTCTTATCAACACATCTGGCTATCCCTTTTTTTCGTATAGATAGAAGAAGATATAGGAGTGCGTTTCATCACATTAAAATCCATTTTCAGTTTCGAACAAAGATCAATTTCGCCAGCGCAAACATCAAATGGACTAACAGCACTTGTCACTATGTAATTGTAGAACATATGGGAATTTAATTTTCCAAATTTTCCCTTTTTCCTTCAGAGTTTTCCGAAAATTTTCAATTGACATTTTTTGCTGGAATATTTTTGGTTGAAATATGTGTAATATATTTCTCCATTCCAGAGGAGAGAGGGTGTCATACCATAATAGAAACATTTCTCATACCCAAAAACCCTCACATCCAAATTGTGCTTGATTAGCTTTCGAGTTATGCAAAAAAATCGTATCGTTTGTATGACACCCCACCCTTAGAGAGCGGGAGGAGTGTCTATCTACCATAGAAATATTTATTGCATCCTTAAACCTCCACATGTGAAATTTGGCTTCGTTTGCTTGAATAATTTTCGAGTAATGCAGAAATTTGTGTTTCATTTGTATGGCAGCCTTAGGGAGAGGGGTGGAGAGTCTAACTATCATAGAAACATTTATTGCACCCTAAAACCTCCATATGCTTCATTTGGTTGATTAGTTCTCGACTTATGCAGAAATTTGTGTTTCATTTGTAAAGCAGGCCCCCCTTAGAGAGGGGAGTGGAGAGTCTAACCACCATAGAAACATTTATTGCACCCTAAAACCTTAATATGCCTAATTTGTTTTTATTTGCTTGATTAATTCCCGAGTAATGTAGAAATTTGTGTTTCATTTGTATGGCAGCCCTCCTTTAGAGAGGGGGGAGGGGTCCTAAACTATCACGAAAACCTTCCCCGGAGCCAAAAACCCCTACATACCAATTTTCATGTTGATTGGTTCAGTAGTTTCCGAGTCCATAAGAATCAGACAGACAGACAGACAGAAATCCATTTATATATATATATATATATATATATATATATATATATATATATATATATATATATATATATATATATATATATATATATATATAAGTTAAGGAAACATCTGTGCAACTGGCTGTTAACAAAGAATGGGAACATTAGAAGATGCATGCTCTCAACGCATTCATGACAAGGATCATGAGATAGGCCAAAGATTGCAAATAGCCAACAACAATCTAAGCAGCAGCGATAAGGACTCCCACGACGAAAGCGAGAATGCAGGAATCCTAAACAAACCGATGAAGATGGAAACTGGAGGAACACAAACAGAAGCGCAATACCACAACAACGGAGGAGACGGAGATAAGCATGTTGGCGTGGCAAGAGAAGAAAAGGTTGAACGTTGTAGCAAATCTGTAAATAAATCAGTCTTAGTCCTAATGTCGTAGAGTAGAGTACTCTTTAAATCCGAAAGCCCGGATCGGGTCTTTAACTGGCGCAGTTGGTAGTTCCGTCCGCGAAACGTTTAAGTGTTTAAGTGTTTAATCGGGGGAATACCGATGAACTTTAAGACCTGATTGAACTGTGGTGTGTGTAAAACGAGTGTCATATAGTGAGGAAAACACATCTTTCGCCTTCGCCGGAGCACCAAGTAAGTAATATTTTATAAATTTCTACTAATTACTACTAAGACCAATAAAAACGTGATCCAATTTCACGCATTTACTGCGTATTCAGATTTAAGGTTTTATACTTTTGCTTCATTAAAATAAAACCAGCTTTCTAAACGGATGATAACTCGCAATATGGCGGAATCAATCCAGAAACAAATCGAAGAATTAACTCTTGAAAATCAAAGGACACGTATTACGAGTTTAGAAACACCACAAGCGAGTGGTTACTCCCAGAATTTAATGAATAATGTCGATAAGCTAAAGGTACCCGATCCGATTAAAATGATTCCTAATTACTCAGGAGAGCCGAAGATGCTGGCTTCGTGGCTTGATTCAGTGGATCAAAAAATAGAATTTTCTAGGAATATAATTAACAATTCACAATTGGTTAATGATGTTATGCCACTTTGGGTGGGCATCATTAGAGACAAAATTATAGATAAAGCTAATGACGCCCTTGTAAACAGTCATACAAAGCTAGACTGGCCGGCAATTAAATCTGCTTTAAAAGATTCTTTTGGCGACAAAAGAGATCTTTCCACACTTTGTACAAGTATCCCTTACTTGAAACAAGGTTCAAAAGATTTAACTTCGTATTATGAAGAGTGCCGAAACTTATTAGCTGATATAAAGGCGAAAATTTTGTTGAACGACGAGACAAAAGTATGCGCTGTAGTTCTTATAAAAACATACGAGAGCATGATTACAAATGCTTTCATAGATGGCTTACATGCGAATTTATCGTCATTAACTCGCATTTATCGACCTGATAGTCTTTTAAAAGCCTACGAAAGTGCTTTAGATCAATACAACGCCATACAAAGACGACGTGAAAGTTTTCCACAAAGAATGGTCCTTTTTACGAAAAACAATTCATTTAGAGAACAATCACAGCAGCAATCATATTTCATGCACAAAAAACCTTTCAGAACAGATCACAAACAAAATCGGCCTTCATTGATTAATACTAATCAGTTAGGTTCTTCGCGATTCATTAATCAAAAACAACCCACAAAAACAAATTATAATCAACGTTCTACCCCCAATTTCCAACCTTTTCAAAACAATCGAATTCATTACCAAGAAGAGATCCAGAATAGGGAACACGTAGGTAAAGTATCTCCTGACAGTAATGCCATTAACTATAACGAGTATTCATTAAATAAATCCGCTATTACTCAAAACACTCCTGAATTAAGGGATAACCTAAATTTTCAGTGGGATTCATACCCCAACCACAAATATATTTCATCTGGCCTCAAACAGAACCATAATTTCTCAGAGCAAAATCTAAAATTTTCAGAGGGATTCAGACCTCTTTCATATGATAAAGAAAACAGTTTTCTCACATATCTGAATATTAAAACACAAATTGGAAATCTAAAATTTCTTGTCGACACTGGCTCTAATAAAAATTATATTTCACCAGAGCATATTCACCCCACAATGAAAATTAATTGCGTACCTCATCTAATTAAAAACATTTCCGGATCGCATAATATAGACAAATTTAGTGAGCTCAATATTTTCTTCAACTATAAATCACTACCAAGGCAGAAATTTCTTTTATTTCGATTTCATCAATTTTTTGATGGTCTAATCGGATACGAATCTTTAAAATCATTGGGCGCTATCATCGATACCGTATCCAACGAGCTACTAATAGGAAGTTTGAGAATTCCTATGAACAGAAAAACTTTTAACGGAACTGAAACGAACTTTCAGATCAATAATATTCATGGCGGAAAAACACTAATATCGAACAAAACACAAAATTCTTATACTGATCACAATGTTCAAATCGATCCAAGCATAATTAATACGAAAAATGTTTCATTATTCAACCCGAGTAGTAATCCAGTTATTCTAGAAACTGACTTACACAACAAAATGTATTCAAGCAATCGAACAAATCTCCAAAACAAACAAGAGCATAATTATAGGAAAGAGCGAATAAATAGAACAGTACAAACGGGAATCAATCAAAATCACGCAGAAATTATCGAAAATTTTACTTATACGAAATCCAGAACTCAGCAACCCTCACATAAACTTGATAAAAACAACGGAAGCGATGGAACCGTTGAAAGGTTCCGCTCAACAAGCAACGAAATATCTCGTTGCTACAGACACAAATTCGGAAACTTGACAACTAATAAAATGTTTTTAAAATCATCTATATTACATAATAATACAATATTATCTCCCCCAGATTTCAAGCGTCTAGAAGCTCCTTACGATATCAAGGATAGTGAAGAAAAATCATTCAACTTGGCAAAATTATTTTGATATCGAAACGAATGCGATATGAATGTTGTGGTAAAATAAGACAAATCTCAAAGTAAAACAACCATCACAATAAATGCGAACCGAACACATCTAAAATGTTAAATGAACCAAACATTACTTCTACCATAACAATAATCATATTCTTTCTCTTTCCAGGAAATTCTAAAATTCTTTCTGCCCGCTTCTATCAACTATATCCATACAATCCAATGATTCTAGTAGAAATTCTGGTCTACTAATCATAAAAAAGCCCCAGCGATATAAGTCAATAAAATGTGCCCTAAAATCGACTAAAAAACTCTTCTAGTACCTTATAAAATAAAAATAGAACGGCAAATTTAAAAAAAAAAACATTCATGTTTCAATTCACATTCTATTGCCAAAAATAGAACAAGATCAAAATCACCGAATTGTATAAGATCATAAACTGAAGAAATAATAAAACATCTAGATAACAATAATTTTAGCGAAATCATAAATAGTCTAACAGACTGAAAGTAGTTTTCTGAAAAACAATGAGTAAGTTAGGTTTAAAATTATTCCTATAAGCATGAAACAAAAAGAAGCAGAAAAAGGGCTGATTTTTTTGCCGAATTTGAATTATTAAATTTGACTGAATTATTTAAATTATTTTCAATTGAGTATTCCTAGAGTCGTACAGCATATCTTCCAAACATATAATTAGTTAAACTTCGATTTACCTGACAATTTTTCACATAAAAAAACTGAATTTCGTAACAAGTAAAGTAAAAAAAAAATTTTTTTTCTAACAAATTTAGATCAAATCTATGAGTTCTCAAATCTAAATCCATCAGCATTTCACGATCATATGGAAATTTTTCGCATTGTATCGATTCTACAATTAGATAGTACGAGTTATTATATATTTTTTGTTAAACCTTTACCAGTAAAAAACACAATATTGAAACTACCCGCCACCATCGCCATCATCAACGAAAACCGAACGTTTTTCGCTAATAAGGAATGTCGTCACATCGAGAGAAACAGAATATGCAATAGGAACCATTTAGAAGACTACACTGAGGATGAGTGCTTCTCCAAGTTATTAAGAGGATTGGCAGCAAAATGTACATTTACTAATCTCACACAATCGACTGAGATTAAAATGCTATCGAACAATAATCTAATCGTCAAAAGCAAAACAAGTTTGAACATCACTACGAACTGTGGAATCACAGATAGAAATGTTCAAGGGACATTCCTCATTATATTTCACAATTGTTCCGTCACTGTAAATGGATCTGTTTTCACCAATGAAGAGCTAACGAAATTTGAAACCCCATTAATCCTTCCATTTGTTGGACTTACAATTGAAACAAAACATTTCGAAGCCAAATTCGAGATAGAGGAACTGAACATAAACAACAGACACCATCTTGAAACTCTCATTAAAGAGCACAAATTTCACACGTATACGTCATTCGGGGTGTCCAGTTTCAGTATCCTAATCATAATAGCAATTTTGATATTGCTATTCCGAACAAGAAATTATCATATTAAAATTAAAACCGTACAACGTTTGTCTCACGATATCGAAAAGATGGATACTACCATACAGAAACGGGACGTTTCAGACTCGGAGAAGGGAGAAGTTAAGGAAACATCTGCGCAACTGGCTGTTAACAAAGAATGGGAACATTAGAAGATGCATGCTCTCAACGCATTCATGACAAGGATCATGAGATAGGCCAAAGATTGCAAATAGCCAACAACAATCTAAGCAGCAGCGATAAGGACTCCCACGACGAAAGCGAGAATGCAGGAATCCTAAACAAACCGATGAAGATGGAAACTGGAGGAACACAAACAGAAGCGCAATACCACAACAACGGAGGAGACGGAGATAAGCATGTTGGCGTGGCAAGAGAAGAAAAGGTTGAACGTTGTAGCAAATCTGTAAATAAATCAGTCTTAGTCCTAATGTCGTAGAGTAGAGTACTCTTTAAATCCGAAAGCCCGGATCGGGTCTGTAACTTATATATATATATATATATATATATATATATATATATATATATATATATATATATATATATATATATATATATATATATATATATATATATATATATATACATATATATATAGATTTACATCCCATAGCGCTTTCAACAAATTCAAAGGAACAAATTTACGTCCTCTGGATACGTCAGGATTTCGTTCTAAAAATGCCACCAGGCGGGTCAGTTGCTGTTTGTTTTTCTTTTCTTTCCTAAAAAGCAAGATAGCATTCGAAATGTTATCATGAAAGCTAAATAGATACGAAATTAGACTTAGTCCACTCCGCGTGACTAGCTTTCACCATCTAAAACACGAGTGACAAATATACTTGTTTTTCCCCGTGACGTGACAGTATCGTGGTATTCATAATAACACCGAGTTCACCAAAGTTGTCACGATGGATGAACTCTTCCGGATTCTACACATACCGTGGCAGCCGTAATAACGCTGTATACAATTCACTTCGTTTTCACCGTGAAGTGAAGATCGTGATCAGGCCCAATGTTGCAGATTATTCTCGTATTATAAAATTGATACTTGAAATGCAAACACAACAATCGCATGAAATTGTTTCCTTATAAATATAACATTACATTTTGGGATAAAACGGAAAACTCGGTTTTTATTCACTTAGGCGTTATGCATCTAGGATCAGGTAGCCGCGAGATATACAATTGCAGATGAAAGGAACTGCAAATGTAAAAGAATTGGAAACTACTTTAATAAATCTAACTGATGATCGTTGTAAAATTTTGATGTACACCCTTAAACAATCTAGCTGAAAATGTTCTAATCTCGCTAAATATATCAACCACTTATTGGAAAACTATCGCATCAAAATTAAAGGCCTCGAATAAGATTTTCAAGGAAGGCGGAAGATTCTAGAATACTTGTTTATGATGCTGAAAATATAAATTCAATTCAAAAGTATGTACGATGTGCGATGCAGTTTTATGCAACAATTCCTCGGCTACCACTCAGCCAAATGAAAATTCAAACGAAAGCAAATGGGATGGAAGAATTTAATATTTCATCACAATCGCGGCTCCGTCGAAGCTGAGCTGCGACTCGCGGTTTTTTCTTCTCCATCTCCACCACATTTAATATCCACTTCGGCACGAGACAAAACGACCCACAGAGCTATGTGTATATGCGCAAGTATGCAAGTGCTTCACCCCATCATTTCTCACCTTGTTCCGCTTGTTCACCCCAAACGTTGCACCTTGACTCACTAGTCGGAGGGTATCCAACACAAGCCGACCACGGAGTTTATATTTTGTATCTTATTTTGGAGGCGGCAGGTAGAAACAAGTTCACCTACTCATCGATTGCGCGCGGCAAACCGCTGGTGTCAGTATTTGCAATATTTTTTTTTCCGCTGCTTTTTCTTCACTGTCGCACATAAAAACCCGTTCAGCTTGATTGCTTTGGGTGCACCATTTGGTCACTTTCTTCGTCAATTTGAGCTCCAATTTGCATTATTCTAAACACTTTCAAACACCACTAGTAGCAACTATAATTTTTCATGAAATCAGCGATAGCACAGGATGCTTCCATTTGGAATTGATTGTTCCTTTTTGGCTTGATGTTTCAAAAACTTTTCAGGCTTGGTAGTCGATTAATATGGACCGGAACAAATTCTCAATTCACAGTTAATTCATCACAACATTCTCTTCATTTCACTCACTTACAGAATCACAAAACGGAAAATTGTAGCTCACATTACCCAATTTTTCTAGCTTGTTATGTGATAACACAGTTATACTGTTTCTTCCCACAACTGGGATCTGTCGAACGATTTCAATAAACCACCTTAATCACTTCCGTCTGGGCCTCCCAAAAGTAACACGGCACTAACCTTGATCAAAACAGCACTGACCCATTGTGGACTCACTTCCGCCGCTTTGGGGTCCCCACAGCGGTTGATGATCTCAGAGCCTAACAAATGATGACTGGTCAAATTTTGTCACTTATACATGCACACAAGAGAAAAAAAAAGTAACTACCAGTAACGCAACCCGTAACGCGGACACGGACCTCCTGTGGGCAGGACCCGTTGTGATTCTGCACGTCTGCACCGGACTCGCGTTCAGATTGAACTAAACCCGCCCGAAACGAGCCGAGAATCGAGCTCAGCGGAAGGAAAACAGCAAGCAGCAAGTTTGCCCACACGTGTGCTCTGCCGGTCTAGCGGCAAGGTACGCAACCTGAGGTCGTTGAGAGCTCGCAACGCTCACCTCAAGCGCTCGAGCGTCTCGGCCGGGACATTCAACAGGAAGCAGCTAAAACACAGAGAAACCTTCCCCCATGCGAGCGTGAGAGCTGCTGTGCTGCGTGCTTTCTTTTCACTCTCGGTATGAGTATGAGTGACTTGTAGCATTATTTTCGCGCGGAAGCTGTGGAGCGTCCGTTTCCTCTCGCAGAAGTCGTTAGGGTTGAAGGGGAAATTGGGCTGATAAGGATAATAACGGTGATTGGCATCCCGTAAAAACTTTGGAAGAGATTCATCGAGTTTCTGCGATTACTATGAGTTTGAGCCAATAATGAATATTTAGTTGAACTGAAGTGCCCATGTTTGCATAGGAAACGTAATCACCAATACCATTAATGTTGGGAAAACAAAATTTTGTTGTTTTTTTTTGCCTACAAGCGTAACCATGCAATTTTTCAATGAAATTGGATATTTGGATATTATCGGCAAAAAGAAATCCACCGTCCTCCATCATGTGATTTAATTGAAAACTTAAGTTAATGGCTGCTTCAACATTATCTGAGCCAGTAATCACGTCGTCCATGTAGGTGTCCTCGATAATTGACTTATATGCGAGTGGATATGTTTCCTTTTTATCCGTTGCCAACTGCTTGAGTGTTCTGGTCGCCAAAAATGGTGCTGGCCTTGAACCATAAGTTACTGTATTTAATTCGTACGTGCAAACCTCCTCCTTAGGTGATGCATGCCACAGAATGGATTGAAGTGGCCTTTCCTCTGGATGAATATATATTTGGTAGAACATTTTCTCCACATCAGCGACCAACATTATCTGTTTGATTCGGCATCATAAAATAATCGACCTCAAATCCTCCTGTACTACCGGCCCTGTCAATAATACATCGTTCAGGGAAACCCCAGAAGAAGTTTTGCAGGATGCGTCGAATACGACTCGAACCTTAGTTGTCGTACTACTCTCCTTCACCACCGGATGATGCGGAAGAAAACACCGTTTGCCTGATTCCCTAGAAGTTCCATCAACCTTCCGCATATGCCCTAGTCGCAGATATTCCTCCATAAATGAGATGTACTCTTCCCGTAAGCTAGTATTCCTTGTTAAGCTGCGTTCAGTTGATTGTAAGCGACGAAGATCAATGTTCTTGGATTCACCTAGTCGCGACAAAGCATCCCTTTCCATTGGCATTGAAACGCCATGTATCGCCCATCATCATCTCGAACAACTGACTGTACGAACCATTCCTCGCAGCGGGCTTCCTCCAGTGAATAGTCGTTTGTTGAATTAATTTCCTCACAGAACCAAAATTTGCTTATTAACGACTCCAAATTCTTCGTAGTTGACACATTGCAATTGACTCTTGAAACCTGAGTAGAATCTGCCAATCCTCCACAGACGACCCATCCGAAGACTGTCTCCTTTAGTATTGGTAAATTATCACCCAATCCAATCTTTCTTCCGGATTCAAAGAAGTCAAAGAATGACTCGATACCGAGTACCAGATCCACAGCAGTAGGTACCCCGAACGAGGGGTCAGCAAGTTGAATTCCTTCGGGTATTGCCCATCCTCTTGTGTTGATTGATGTAGTCGGGAGATTCACCGTCACCATGGGCAAAACCAAGAATTCCATTTCTCGGGAAAATCCGGATACGCGAGATAATATTGTAGCCCGAATCCGTTGCTTCACCTTAGAAGCTACTTTACCAATACCAAGGACCGGAATGTTAACCCGTTCACGAGTCACCCTTAATTTTTGACTCAACCTTTCAGTCATGAAGTTACTCTCTGAGCCCAAATCCAAGAGAGCACGGGCTGGATACTGATTACCATCGGCGTCCTTCACCATCACCACGGCAGTTGCCACAAGTACCTTCATTGAATGTTTCGATGTCGTTTCACCTGCGATAACCTTCTTAGCTGAGAGATTAACAACTTGCGAAGACTGAGAAGACGCCGAACACGATGGTCCCTGGTTTTCCTTAGTTTGATTTCTGTTGGGGCTCCTTGAGACTGTCACGAATTTTGAATGAGTATCCTCCTCTGCTCTGAAGCACACAAGAGCATGGTGTCGACCCTTACATCTTCGACACGAAATTTTTGATTGGCAATTCTTCGCACGGTGGCCCTTGCGGAAACAGTTGCGGCAGAGAGAATGCGTACGCAATACCATTTCCCTATCCTCCACTGACATTTTTTGAAACGTAACACATTGGTAGAGATAATGGTTGCCTGCGCAAACGAAACAGCGAAACCCAGAACCTTGCACCGTGTTGAAGCTAGTTTTCGAAACAACTGATTTTTGTCTTGTTTATGGTTGTGTTTGCTGCTGGTGTCTTCCCTCTATCACCCTGGCCGGCAAAGAACCAACACCTGAACTCGTCTCTGAAGGAAATCGATCAAGTCATTGTAGGTTTACTGCTCCTTGGTCGCAGAGAACTCCTCCCAGCCCCCCCGAATAACAGGGTCCAGGCGCGTAGTAACGATGTTGATTCGACTACGAAAAATCTTGTAATACTAACCTCGAGCCAACCGCGAGTAATCGGTTACATATTACTAACATAGTTATAAGGCAAACATTGTCGAAATATTGAACTCCCGGCCCCGTCAGGTTGACGCCTTAATAAAAATATATATTTTGGATAAAAAAAAAACAGGAGGTCCTTGTAATCACCAGGCTGCACTATCTGGTCCAATGTCTTTATTGTTCTCTCCAACCCTTCAACCAACGTATGTAGTTCTCCAGGTGATTCCTTCGTTAGCGTTGGTAGCTTCATCAACGCTTGAATTTGACGCTTCTTGAGCTGCTTGCTGTTGTTGTATTTCTACAGCAAGCAGTCCCACGCAATTTGGTAATTGCCTGCGGTTATCTGGAGCGGATCGATCAGACTCTTAGGCTCGCCCTGCAAACAACCCTTTAGATAGTGGAGGTTCTCCACATCAGGCAAGTCCGGTTTTGTTATCGATGAGCGACTTAAACAAGTCTCTGAAGCTTAACCACTCATCGATATCCCCAGTAAATGTCTGAAGCCTTATTTGGGGAAGTCGCACATGCTCAAAAGTTCCCTGCATCGACGCATCAGGATTCCGAAAAGATTCTTCAAACGTGGTTCTAATCTCTCTTTCCTTCAGCTTGTCCACGAGGAAAGACTTAGCTTCATAGTACTTGTCGCCTATCCCTTTCCAGGTCCTCTGATTCCTCAAAGTCCTCGTGGATACTAATCTCTACCACAATATTTCCAAACCGTTCCCAAAGTTCATCCAGCTTTTCCAATCGAATTTCAACATTCGAGTTGCTGGTGTCACTGCGAAAGTTCGCAATAAAACGTCGTATATCATTAAACGATGACTGGATGTCCTTCAGTTCGGCAATCAGCAACCTCAACGACGGTGGCCTAGTAGCCGTAGACCCAGCTGGAGCAGGCATGACAGTTCAAAAAACAGCAACGGAAAAACTACTGTATAATATTCTGCGATTGGGCCTAGCTTCGCCAGGCATATACTGTTAGCTTTACCTGGAGAAAACTTATATGTCGCCACAAATAGATTCAAGTCAGAGTAATAGCACACGTCTCGTCAAACAGCTCCAGAAAATTCGAGGTTGCAGAGTAGAGGAGAAAAGAACTAAAAAATGGCTAAATGGCTTGACTTGGAGAATACACTACATTATCAACAACACAAACATGAATGAAGGAACGGATGTGATAACTACTAACTATTACTTGTCTAATTATTTTCTAGCTTTTAGTACATTAATCCGTATAACCTCAAAAGCTGTTTTATTTATTTTATTTTCTAGTTTTTAGTAAATTATCTGTACCATTAGCATACTACAACGGTATCTCTAGAATAAAACCATTCAACTTTTTTTTAATTTTTATTTCTTACCTAATTTTCTTCGGAATATTTTAATTATTTACTGTATTCTATTAGTCAAATCATTTTATTTGATAACAATACAGGGTAACTTCGATATAACGTACATTTTACTTTCAAAATTGTACGTTGTATCGAATTGTACGTTATATCGAAACATAATAAAGAACTCAGAAACGTAGCTTATATTACTTTATTGTGTTGCTGTTTGAGTAAGGTTAATGGATAAATTCAACCAGAAGACGAAGCCAACCTTTCTAATGATGTTTCTCTTCATACTGTTGATTGAAATTTTATTCATTTAGAATCCGGAATCACAAATCAGTTGTACTTCGGGATTGGTTAAAAGTACAAACCAAGCTTTAGTATCAAAATACAGATAATTCATTATTCTTTCAGAAAAATACTATTCAGAAAATTATTCCTTTGGACTTTGAAAATGTGTACGTTATAACGATGGTACGCTATATCGAAGTTTCCCTGTATTGAGGGGAATGCAAAAAATACATAGTCGACTATTTAAAGGCGGTTACCTTTTCGAATTTATGTTGTTCATAATATAATCTATTTTCCAAGTCAAGCCATTGAGCCATTTTTTAAGGGCGGCCAAATTGAATTTTCAAGCAGTTTTATAATGGCAGTATAATTAAAGGTATGTTCCAAATTTCAGAACAATCAGTGATCAGGAACGGGGTCAAATTTAAATTAATGTGAGGCAATCCTACAAACACTCAAACATACATACAAACAGGGCAAGCTGAATGAAACCATTAAAAAGTAATCAGTTAGTTGCGGACTGTGACCATCTTGGATTTGAATTTTTCATGATCTGCTATTTTCTACTAGTCGAGCACTTTCATTTGATACCCATTTTGGATTTGCATTTTTAATAAATAACTGTCAATCTACTAGTCAATCCATTTCATTTGATACAGGTCAGACTCGATTATATGTGATTGGATTATATACAATTTTGGACTCGATTATATATAGTTTGGAAAAAAATATTTTTTTTATATTTCAAATATGACTCATCTAAAGAAGAAATGTAACCTTTCAACGTTAAGGTGAAATTTGAGTGGCTATTACATGTACAGTGGGGTAAAAATAGTGATTTTTGGAGATTTTACTTGATTTTTTACCAGGAATTCTTTATATCGATATTGCAGCCAAATTAAGAAAGATAGAATTTGGGTGTCAAAGAACAAATTGTAGAACGGTTTGAGAGCTTCAATATAATTGATAGAAATAATCCAATTAGTGTGAAACTTCTGATATTCACTGCACGGGTTCCTCAATGCTGTTTGTATAATCCTACAGTGAAATCACCCGATACAGAGAGGAAATATTAAGCGTGGCTTACCTATTCCACCGTTGTCTGCTGAAGAAAGAAATGAAGTGGAAATGTATGCTACTACTGCTGCTATGATATAACACCAACATCACTGTTATACTGTCAGCTGCGAGGGGTAGGGTATTGTGCATTTGATCTTTCTTCCACGCACCTCACATCTCCCTTCTCCCTTCTTCTTTTTGTGTTGTTTTTGTTTGTCTTTTGTCTGTCATTCCAATTTATATTTTTTTCAATCTACGATACGGAATACTCCAAAAAATATGATTAAAAATATTCTGCTGCGTGAATTTTCTCTGATTACAGTCCTCACGGTCAATTCTGACCTGGATTATCTATCTATAACTAATATAATTTGCCACATGTTTTATAGGGTAGGAAATAAAAAAAATGACGACACTCTCTCTGGGTGCCATCTGTGTACTCAACGCGCAGCGATAGAAACAAGTACTGCACGCACTCGATAACACACCAACTGTCAAAATTCATTGATTGCGCTGTCTATTATTTTCTTGTTTTTGAATCATTCAGTTGACTATTTTGGAATAGAAATATCAATGACATTATTTTGCATGCATGGCGGTTTAAGTGGAATTTGAAAAAAAAACATATATTTATATATTGCTTGATGAGTCTGATGATCAATAGTGAAGGTAAAACCGTTTGAATGATCCTTGTCAATCGCACAGTCAGATGAATAACCAGGAGTTCTTTTTTCCTCTGCTTGCTTTTGGAATTTCCTCCGGACTCTGTTCTTTAGTTTCTACTTTTCGCCATGAATACACTTTTATCGTTCGAGTGACATGTCGTCTGAGCGGATACCATCATTGTCATTCAAGAGTAATCTACCATTATGCTCTTGTACTACAACCTAACGTCCATTGTCAAATCTTGAATCTTCCTTAGTTTTAGATTATTGCTCGGTTATTACGGTGTCGCCAGGCTGAACATTGCACGGTCTAGCGTCTCGCGTTTTATCCTAATTCTTTTTCGAAGACAGTTTCGTCTTTGCGTCCCTTTCGTTGAGCAACTGTTCATCAATATGCGCTTATCCTCGGTTCAATAGTGAAACCACCCTTGCATTATGTATTGCAGCCTGCAGCCCATCATTGTAGTTGTTCCCGGTTAGCTTTATTAAAAATTCTCATGAATTTTTCGACTAACCCATTTTGTTGTGGGAAAAATGGTGTAGTGAATATTGTCTGTTCCACAACAATAGCTTCCATATTCTTCAGTATTAAATGGTGGACTATTGGAATCGAGCGCAATCGTCTCCCAAACCGTTTTAGGAGTGAATATCTTTTGCATTGGAATTGGTTTCACCGGTCTACCATTTATGGCACAAGTTTCGCATGAATCATCGATCAACATCTGTGGTTATGTCAGGTCACCATACTCGCTCTCGTAAAATGCTTTTAAATTTCGCTGTTTTTTGAAGTTCAACTGGAATCACGACACAAATGAGTTTTGTCAAATATTCCGTTCCTGGTGGATAAGTTGAAATCTACTACAAAGCTTCCAGTTACAGTTGGAGTGTTTCACCTTTTATAGTTGAATTCCAGGACGACATTAACGCGTTTTAGTTGCAGTAAATTGCCCAAGTTGACCGCATTTGTTGCATTTCAATTTCAATACGGGCAGCACCTATTCCAGTGAGCCCTCCTATTACATACACTTCACCTCTCGTTGCCGATTGTACGATGAATTTTACTTCGTAACTAAATGTGCTAGCAGTTCTAGCAAGTTCGCTGTTGGACATGCCCTTGAGCAACTGAGCCCTGACGAAACGATCCTGATCTGCTGCACTATACTCACGAAGACGTACATTCTTCATTGGTCTGACCTGGAAACTCATAATCGATTTCTCCGATCGTTGTCTCGTGCACGAAAATGCTTCGTGCTCAACCACGGTGTCGATTGTTCATCAAAAATTACTTTCGTTGTTCTTAACAAAAGTTGTGTAGCAATGACCTTTCGTCAGGTTTGGCCTCAACTTACATACTCGTACAATACCCTGCAATTCTTCACCCATTGAAAGAAAAAGCAGTTGTGACCGTTGTATAGGTCACACACGTTAGATAGAAATGCTGCGATCTCAGAGCTTCCAATATATTCGAACCACCCTTCCCGCATTTTGTTTGCATTTACGTTTTTTTAAGAAAGTTTCGATTTGGTCGCATCGGACATTCGTATTACTTGTCGTCGCTTCATACGCCGGAATGTCACGACATTTCTAGCTATCATCTGCTTCAGTGCATCCAATGTTGTTTCCTGAGAACTATTGTTACTGAACGAGCATTTCCCAGCTCGCTGTTTCTTTTCGATATTGGGTGGTTTCTTCGACACACCATTTTTTTTCAAAAGCGGTTGTCCCAACACGCCCTCTTTTCCAAGCGGTTGTCCCAACACGCATTCTTTTAGACGGTTGTCCCGACACGTCACTTTTTGCAAGCGGTTGTCCCAACACGCATTCTTTTAGACGGTTGTCCCGACACGTCACTTTTTCAAGCGGTTATCCCAACACGCAACATCTCAGGCGGTTGTCCCGACACGCCATTTATTTTCACAGACGGTTGTCCCAACACGCCATTTTCTTAAATTTCTTTCTTTTATGCCGGATGATTTCACTGAATATTTAACGTATCGTTTTTTTTTGGCCAAAAACATAAAATGTCCGGCAGGATCGCCAATGTGAAACTTCTGATATTCACTGCACGGGTTCCTCAATGCTGTTTGTATAATCCTACAGTGAAATCACCCGATACAGAGAGGAAATATTAAGCGTGGCTTACCTATTCCACCGTTGTCTGCTGAAGAAAGAAATGAAGTGGAAATGTATGCTACTACTGCTGCTATGATATAACACCAACATCACTGTTATACTGTCAGCCTCGAGGGGTAGGGTATTGTGCATTTGATCTTTCTTCCACGCACCTCACAATTAGTACAATTTTTAGGATAAAAGTAATAATACCCATTAAAAATTATTAACTTTTAAGTTTTTCACTTCCAAAATGTTATTAAAATACACTAATTTAGATGTTCCACTACTATATCCTATACTAAATTCTCTCATCTTTCAAATGAAGGCAACAGAGTTATCTTCCGTAGCGTACTTTTCAATGTAGAGCCAGTTTTGGACAACAGAGTCCGAAACAGAAAAAAAAGTTCTTTAACACTCCTATACTCGCGCATTGGTCTGTCAGACCGAGAAATCAATAATTCGTTAATTTCTCAGAAAATATCAGCACTACGACTTTGCGATTTTCTCTAGTTTCGTGGTTCGTCGTTCGTCATCGTTTAGCGTATCGCATGTGTTGGTACAAAGGGGACGTGTGTCACTTTTTTATCACTTTCAGTCTGACACACCGACGCGATTATAGGAGTAACTTTTTTAGACAAGTGCCTTTTTTCGTATTCTAGAATATTGTTGAATGAAATGAATAAATTAATGTTAGTGGCATGAAATATTTATAGAATATAATGCATAAGATCATTACCAGACTATTCCTATTTGATTTCAGCCCCTTCTGTAACTGGATTGAACGGATCCATATATTAACTATTCGTCGTTAGATTCATACGTTCAAAAGCAAAATATAAATGTTTGACTTTCGTATAGTTATTCGATAAATATAATGGTCACAAATATACACACTTGTGAAAGAATTTCACTTGTGGAAGAGTTGTAAACAGTAAACTAGAAACTAATCGGTGGCTTATGGTAATTTTTAACAATTACAGTTTCGGGGATATTTTTGACGTAGAACTACGTCTTTCATTAAGGGTGCCAAATCAGAAAACAGGTCACGTTTTTATGAAATAAAGTTAACGTTAATAACTATTTTTGCCGCGAATGGATTTTGGCGATTTACATAGTAAACGAATCGGAAAATCCCTAAGATTTGTTTGATATGCTATACATTAGAATCTCCTGGTTTGTAAATGGTTAAAATATATGAAAACTTTAAGCATTTCCATTTTCCCATACATTTGTTCTGTCCATCCGTGTGCTTTCCCGAACAGAGCTGTCAATAACGATCAACTTATCGACGAGCAGAAGGGGAAATCGTAGGATTTAAAGTCTCCGTGAACAAAGGAAAAGAAGAACAATGGAGAGGAATACTTGCCTAGAGTATAAACAGCGGATCTCGCTGAGGCAAACTAATTAGAGGCGAATGAACTGCAAAGTTTAAATCCTCTTAAAAACAAAGAAAGAAAGAAGGCAAACGTTCATTCGGCATCGGACTGTTGAGCAATCCAGTTCACTTTGCTTTCGCTGCGCTTCGATCTAAGATTGAACCCCACCAGTGGTAATCCAACTTGGTTATCGTCGTGTGGTTTTTTCAGTTCGTTTTTGGCGTTATTCGTATCGTGTGTTTTTCTTTCCGCGTCATTAATTAAACGCTTCGCGCAGTGTGTGATGAGCAAGAAGAAGAGGAAGGCTGACTCGAGCACTGCAAAAAGCAAACGCATTGCCAGGGGCAGTCAAATTTCGAGGCAAGCGCCATCTAGTGAAGCACGCGATGTTGGTGTAGTGAAAAGCGCTCGCACTGAACCGAGCCTTCGCGAGTATGATACCGCATCGAACAACAGCGAAGTAGGCGACTTCGGCGCGTCGGTCTAAAATGTAAACGCCGTTACCCAGGCAGCAACCAAAATCAAGCTCCCCCCGCTGTTGGTGAAGGCGGTCGCTCTTGACAAACTCATTAGCGAATTCGCATCGATCGGTGTTACAGTAGAGTACAAGCTGTGTGGCATAATTCAGTCTTTTTCCAAGCAGTTAACATTGTTTGTTTTTCGTCATCATAAGGGCTTCGTTGGTGCCTTTGACATTGCATGAATGCATTAAACTGACTTTATGACGAAGCAGACATCAAGGTTGTGTGCCAAAAAATCATTTGGGGATTACCAAGCATCTTGAATGTCGTACTGGAATGTTATAAGTTATTTGGGTTCGCGTGCCAGTCGCAAAACTGCCTTCAACTAGGATTGCGCTAATCTTGATCATAATAAAGCAATGCTACTGTTTTCGAGGTTGTTGATATTAACAAAAAAAGATTTATTTCGCTTGTTTAGACACCAAGAAATAAAATGTCGTTCTGCAATGTTGTATGTGATTAGGTTTCGCTTGCCAGTAGAAAAACATTCCTTCCTGGCAGCTGCGCTTATGTCGAACATGAGAAAGTAATGCAATTTTTTTTCGAGGCCAGTAATATAAACAGAATCGTTTCTTTTGAGAATAACGCAAAATGATGAGAAGTGTTCATATTCCTAGTAGTTTCAAGCCACCAATATATGGCTCTGTATGCGTACTATGGCAAACGGTTGTTTGGCGATTGGTTTACGTTGTACGAACGATGCCTGGGGGTGCAATTCCACTGAGACAATGCTAAAAAACATGTAGCATGATATTTGATACTTGCATGTGTTGTCATTGTTGTTGTTTCCTCGTGGTGCCAAAGATATATTGATGTAGTTATGAGATGTGGAATAATGATGATGGTGCAACATATATATAATCGACTGTAGCCGAGTCTATGTCAATTGCGAAAAAGGCCACCGAAATAGCGTTCGACGTAAATTTTCAATGCATTTACATGAAATTAATTGCTAGATATGATTAGCTAGTATATTGTTCTGCGAGGGCAAGAACGAATCATCAATCAATTATCGTCAACTGATTCTACAATGAAAAAACATTTAAGAGATTATTCTACTAAGCAGTTGTTTATAAAATAGGGTGGGTTATATCTATGATATAACCGCAAGGTTGACGTGGGACTACCGTTGTCTTAATAAGCATTTGTATTGTATTGAATAAATTAACGATTGGACGAAACAATTTTCGAAATTCAATTGAATTCAACATATTTGCTTTGTAAGTAAAAAGTTTGAACAGTTGCCATGTAAGATCAATTCATGTATTGTAATAGATTATATTCTACGTCACAAGTAAATTTGATGAACGTTCTTTTACGTTTGATATGATGCCTAGGACTACCAAAATATGTGAACGTTAGAATTATAAATTGATCATTGTATTTTACCTTTCCCTCTGAAATTATTGCACATCTCATGTTTACGTAGTTCTCGAACCGCGAAAGTTCATTCACCTCTAGTATCTAAAATGATGATTTTCCCAGGCTTCTCAGTTTGAAAGAACGTTTTAGGGAACCATATTCCGGTTTGCACGAAGCCAAGCGAGTTCAAAAATACTCCCGACTTGCATGTATTTGCAAAGCGGATTCCCCTAGGCACATTAATTTTGAAGTCCGTGTTAGGGAAACACAGCTCGGTGGGAACAAAAATACCCCCAAATTGCATGTATATTTGCAAAGAGGATTCCCACAGGTACATAGATTTTGAAGTCTGTGTTGAAGAAACTGTAAATCTGGCCAATCAAAACTTGGCAGTTAGGGCGTTTAGATAACGCTTGACATTTTACAGTTTTTCAATTGTTTATCTCATAAAAAACAACATTTTATGAATTGTGATAGACGCGTAGAAATATTTCCTATCAATTGATGCAAACATCTTTCCAATCTATTGAGAAATGTTCGAGTTATAATCATTCGAAATATTTCATTTTTTCCTGCATGTTCTGTGCTTAGGTTTCCACTTCACCCCCATATACTCCGGTTAGACGTAGTCGCACGTCAATATGTGAACGGAAGAATTATCAAACGATTATTATATTTACGTTTCCTTCTGAAGTTTGCATCTGTCAAGTGTACGTACATCTCGAAACGAGAATTTGCTTGATTTGATGAACTTCAGGCACCCAGTTTCGATTTTGACATGTAAGTCGAACGCATATTGCTTAATGAAAAGGCGTTATCGCAGCAAATGGTTAACAACATTTTGCCTAATCATAAAATAGTATGCGTAGAAATTCAGTGAGCACAAAATATGAAGACATATCCTTCAATGCAATAATGGATAACTGAGCCAAAGCGTTGTGTTCGTACCCGCTTTTGTAATCCGTGTTAGGAAAACACTTTTCAGAGTACAAAAAAATGCGCGTGCAGAAGTACCCCCGGCTTGCATGAATCAACAACTTCAACTTCTACTTTTTATACTATAGAGGCTTTAAACTTGAAAGTTCATTCGTCTCTAGTGTCTGTACGATTTTCCCAGGCTCCTAAGTATAGGAGACCGTGTTAAGGAAACATATTCTAGTTTGCATAAAGGCAAGCGAGTACAAAAGTACTCGAAATTTGCCTTTATTTGCAGAGCCGATTTTCGCAGACATCTTGGTTTTGAAGTCTGTGTTAGACAAATACATTTTAGTCGGAACAAAAATTTGTCTGTCTGTGTTAGGGAAACACATTTCAGTCGGAACAAAAATGTCCCCGACTTACATGTATTTGGAATGCCAATTTCCCACACTCCTTGGATTTAAAGTCTGTGTTAGGGAAATACATTTCAGTCGGAACAAAAATACCCCCGACTTTCATGTATTTGCAATGCCGATCTCTGCAACGCTCCTTGGTTTTGAAGCCTGTGTTAGGGAACACATTTTGGTGAGAACAAAAGTCCCCATACTTTCATGTATTTTCAATGACGATTTCCCCAAGGTTGATTGGTTTTGATGGCTGTGTTAGGAAAACTGTAGATCGGGCCAATCAAAATGAGGCAGTTAGGGCGTTTAGATAACGCTCAACATTTTACAGTTATTCAATTGTTTATCTAATGAAAAATAATATTCTATTAATTGTGATAGAAACGTAGAAATATTCCCTATCAATTGATGGAAACATCCTTCCAATCCAGTAAGAAATGTTCGAGTTATAAGCATTCGGAATCTTTCATTTTATCCAGCATGTTCTGTGTTTAGGTTTTCATTTTACCCCCCATATACTCCGGTTAGACGTAGTCCCACGTCAAAATTCCACAGCACTATAGAATAATATCCGAAGGTATAAACAAGCGACTTATATAAAATAACAGCGTAGTTCTACGTCAACAATGCGGTTGTATCTTGGACACAACCTCCTATAATTTTTTTATAATGAACAATATCGACAAGAAAACAAGAAAAAGAAAAGGAAGTTACTAGAAATCCTTTTATATTATCTTTTTATGCCCCATCTAAAAAATTATTCTTAGTTTACCAAGAATACAGAGACAAAGAATATTAGAAATATGCAACATTTATATTCCAGAACCTCTATCATCTGGTAATTATCTAGAAGGTCGTTATACATTCTTCTCTTCGAGGAAAGACCAAAAAACACGCCACAACTGCATGATATGTAAAAAATATGTTTGTTTCGAGCATGCAGTTATGCTATGTTCCGATTCTTACTCCAATGAAACCACAATCGATTAATACTTATTTATGTTATTTTATAGCTCTTTATACTTCCATTAATTATATTCAGTGGCTTACCTTTAATTAATGACAGTGATAAATACGAATTTCGTTATTTATGCTGGAGTATCAAAAATTACTCTGTTTTGAGGAGGCTGAATTAGATGACTTTTAAAACATAATAAAGACGAGGAAAACATATTTTTTGGAGTTTTTTTTTCATTCAATCATACCCTCTTCTTAGAATAAATGCCAATAAAGCCTGAAAAATACACAATGGCAACATTACAGAGAAGTTCAATTTTCGGTCTGTGACTTCTTCTTCTTCTTCTTCTTCAATGGCACTAACGTTCCTAGAGGAACTTCGCCGTCTCAACGTAGTATTACTTGCGTCATTTTTATTAGTACTTAGTTGAGATTTCTATGCCAAATAACACGCCTTGAATGCATTCTGAGTGGCAAGCTCTAGAATACGCGTAATCACAGTGCAAGTCGGAGGAAATTTCTTTGAAGAAAAATTCCCCCGACCAGAACGGGAATCGAACCCGAACACCCGGCATGTTAGTTATGACGCTAACCACTCGGCCAAGGGAACTTCGGTCTGTGACACCGTGCGCGAATATACGTATTATGATTTTGCACGCGAGTACAGAAGGGTTAAAAATAAAATCGCCATCTTTCCTACTTCTCTCTCTTCATTCCATCTTCCGTAGTCAAATTACAGGTGGATGGAATCGGTTAACCGAAGAGATACTTAAGTAAAAATATTTCAAGTGTTACTGGACGACTACAATTAGGTGCGCACCTTTGCCCCGCACTACTCTATAGAAATCCAGAAAAAAAGCGTTCAATCAGGCAAATCTACTTCACCTGTACGATTACTTTGCACATGTCTGAGGTTCAACATTACTGCGAACGTGAGTGCCCTATCGCAGCAGTGAGAGTAGGAGTGCAGGAACAATCCTTGCAAATACTTACAAACCACTCACTCTCTCCCTCCTCTAATGCTCTCTCATTTTCCCTTCTCTCATGTAGCAACACGGCGAGCAACAGGATGCGAAACACTAAACTCAACTGTTGGCTTTTTGTGTTTTTCCCTTCACCATTACAATCCTGCCGATGGTGTTGAGCCCAGACCAGACAATGCCAGGATCCAACCAGGAGGCAAAAATCTCTGCGGGTGACGGTGGGTATTGAACACCTCGAAGGAACGCTCACTCCGTGAGAACCGGGTGTTTGGTTGGAGACGACCATGGGCCAGAGGCAGCGGCTGAGAGCGATGAAATTTGTGTTGTCGGTTACTTTGTAAACTAACACATTTCACTCCCGCGCAGTGTTTTGATGGGGTCACAGTCTAGAATCGGGACAAAGGAAAATATAGATGGCGGCGGTTTCGTTCTGTTTCCTCGCTTCGATAGGCCTTCGTGATGACTGATGGATCAGATCCACTCTGGAGGTGGGAGGGGTGGATGTTTCTAATGATACGGTGGCTCGCGTGCTAAAGCATTCCGCAGAATCACTTGAACTGCGGAGTTACGGGCGCTTTTTTTGCTCATACGCGGATGAAAAAAAAGATTGACGAGAGGTTCTCCTGTTGGATGAGGGATGTGGACGGTAGCGGCGGGATGAGCCGAACTTGCGTCGTTTCCGTTGCACAGGTGACCTAGTTCCGGCTGGAAAAGCGTAAATGCAGCTTCGCTTTCGGTGATTTATGTTTGAGGAGGAAATTGGAAAACCGAGTACACGAGCTTTGCTCCGTGTCGAGTCGAATGAATAAAAAGGAAATATCAGTCAAGGTCTCGGTGAATGCGAAAAAAGAATACACAGGCTGAATGTAGAGGGTGACTGGTAAATAATTTAATGGAAGTACCATTTCTACCTCTCGCATAGATGGGAACGAAGGAAAAAATGAATAATTGAGACGAAAAGTGGTTGCTGAAAGCAGCAGATGTAATGAATGATTGTGATTTATTCTTTCGCGAACACAGTTTGGCCATTGGTTCCGGACTTGTTTATTTTATTACATCCAAAGCAATTAGAACATAATTCAATTTGTGAATTCCTCAATAACAACAACAACCAAGCATCCCCAGCGGACGAAATCTGTCATAATGGGGGTTGTACTGATCCAACAAAGTTGATTGTGCTATTGTACTGGATTGTACAACCCATATGTCAGTCCGTGAGTGTAGCACGAGCGGCACTTATCGAGCCAAGAAACTACCCCATAAACGCTTTCTTTACACATTTTATTTATTGGTACCCGAATGCACTCGGATCCGAGTGTGCTAATGCAAGTCCCTAGGAGCATTCAGCTCGTTACGAGCGTTCTGAGCGACCGGAGGAGAGTAATATTATTCAACAAGTTTTGTTCCAACGGACTGAGGGGACCTTTTTGAGATAGACATTATTTGGTCGACGGGGAAAAAGGGGAAACGACGGGGAAAACATATAATTGAACACCGTAACAACGTTCAATGGTCCATCTCTGTTGGCAGGATGTTTTCCGGAGCCGTATGTTATCAACACGGGACGAAAGGCGGAAGTAAGATGAATGCAGTTCGATTATGTAAATTTTTCAATAGCCGAGCTCAATTTGTACAACTTGAGAAGGTAAATAATCCAATTGACATGATTGAACAGATGGGAAAAATTCATGTGCGATTTTATTTTATTCGACCGATACATGTTACGCTGCAATTGATTTCCGGTCTGTGTTTCTGGTTCTCCTGCTTAGGTATCCTTGTTGTGTATATCATTGAATATTGTAGGCATCGTATTTACTTACATTCAACAAGCACAGAATACTGAACAAGACCAACGCATTTAATGCATCAATGAAGGTTGATAAACGCTCATCTTATTTCCTAACTAGAATAAGACAACTATTGAGTGTTTTGGTCGAAAAATTATTCAAGATTACCTTGACATGGGATCCCTCTCATTGTTCGATTCCGGGGAATGAGAAAGCGGACTCGCTAGCTAAGGTGGGCGCTTTAGAAGGCACACTTTTTGAAAGGCAAATTGCTTATAATGAATTTTTCCACATTCCTCGTCAGTACACGCTCGTAAGTTGGCAGCGCATGTGGAGTGGAGATGAGTTCGGTCGTTGGTTACACACGATTATCCCTAAGGTCTCGACGAGTGCATGGTTCAAGGGATTGAATGTAGGTCGTGATTTCATTCGCGTGATATCTCGGCTTATGTCCAATCACTACAACCTAAACGCGCATCTCTATCGCATTGGGCTCGCAGCAAACAATCTTTGTGATTGTGGCGATGGCTACCACGACATCGAGCATGTTGTCTGGTCGTGTATCCGGTTCCATACTGCTCGCTTTCAGCTCTCTAGAGCACTGAGAGCACAAGGCAGACAATCGGAGATCCCCGTCCGGGATATCTTAGGTAGCCGTGATCCTGATCTTCTGCTTCATCTATACCTGTTCCTCAGGAACGCCGATGTCAACGTTTAATGATTTTTTCTTTCGTTGTGTCCCCGTTTTATATCCCTCCTATCCGATCGATAAACTTTTACTTAGTCGCGGCAATACATACACACACTCTTTACAGATACACGGGCCAAAGGTTGTGCAGTCCACTGATCATTCAACAAGAGCCAAAGGTTGTACCGCTCATGACAACTCTACATGAACTGATGATTGCGCCGGTTAGTGACCATTCTATCCTGGATTCCTCGAGTCGAGAAAGACGCACCACGCTAGATATGAGGTACAGACTAGGGGGGCGTTGCTGATTAAGGGTCAGCTGCATCCCAATAGGAAGTATCCCATGTCGGGCACACGTACAGAGCATTGGAGACAGCAACATCCGAATTACGAAAACACTTGTAATACTAACCTCGAGCCAACCGCGAGTAATCGGTTACATATTACTAACATAGATAATAAGAAAAATTGTCAAAGTATTGAACTCCCGGCCCCGTGAGGCTAACGCCATATGAGCCTTGATAAAAATATATATTTTGGAAAAAAAAAAAACGCATTTAATGCACTATTTTTATTTTACTTTGTACTTTGATTCGTTCGTACATGAAACCCTTCATTAGCTGAACCTTAACCTACCTTGTGACCGACGATACGATCGAAACTTGACAGCTGAAAATTTTCCTACTGAATAGACGTAGACTAAAGGTTTTGTTAAATTTTAAGTATTATTTGTAAAAAAAATTAAATACAAATGTGAAATGAGTATCAGTAATATGTTCGTTAACGAAAAAATATAGTTCTCATTCGATGGAAACGCTGGATGAAATCGTTAACTCGTTCCCCACTTAAATAAAAAAAAGATTCTCCAAATCCAATGTGAATGCAATAAATATATTTTGTTGAATATTCTGCATCCATATCACCGTCGATTTATAAGAATTTGCTCACGATGTAACATCACATTCATGCTTTTCCTTTCTGCGGATTAAAATCTCCAGTCATATTTTACTTCTGCGCAATTCTACGAATTTGTTTTTCAAAGAAAAATCCAGCAACTCATAATAAAGGGTGTGTCACATCAAATTGCATCACGGAAATAACGCTATAGAAATTTAATTTTTAGGAATTATATCTTCAGCTTTCGCTTATAATCAGATAAGAGTGTATAGATCACGTTGGCCATGCTTCACTGTCAATTTTTCGTAAATTTGGAAAAATGTCGTCGAACGAAAAAGAGCGTCGTGAATTAATCCTGTGCACTCATTTCGAGAATCCGGAGTTGTCACATCGGGACATCGGTAAGATGCTGGGAATCGTCCAATCCACGGTCAGCAGAGTACTGAAACGATACTTCGAGAACCTAACCATCGACCGGAAGGTGAAGAACGGCAAAAATGGATGCTCCGTCAGTGAAAAAGATCACAAGCGCGTAGTTAAGCAGTTTAGACGTGATCCGAGATGTTCGGTCCGGGATGTCGCCAATAAGCTGAATTTGTCAAGTTCATTCGTCCAGCGGACCAATCAGCGGGAGGGCCTGCGTACATACAAGGTTCAGAAGGCTCCTAACCGCGACGAAAGGCAAAACATGGTGGGGAAGACGCGAACCCGGAAGCTGTACACCGAAATGCTGACGAAGCCGCATTGCCTGGTAATGGACGACGAAACCTACGTCAAAGCGGACTTTCGTCAGCTGCCGGGCCTGTTGTTCTTCTCCGCAGAGGACAAATTCAGCGTTCCGGAGGAGATTCGCAAGCAGAAACTATCCAAGTTTGCCAAAAAGTACATGGTGTGGCAAGCGATCTGCACGGTAAACGGGCAGGTTTACCTTAAGGAGTGCCTACAGAAGCGCTTACTACCACTATTGAAGCAGCACGAGGGCCCGACCATCTTCTGGCCGGATCTCGCATCGTGCCACTATTCAAAGGACGTGTTGGAGTGGTACGAAGCCAACGGGGTCACCTTCGTGCCAAAGGAAATGAACCCGCCCAACGCGCCGGAGCTTCGCCCAATAGAGAAATATTGGGCGATTATGAAGCAGACCCTCCGGAAGAACCCAAAAGTTGTCAAATCGGAGGCGGACTTCAAGAGAAAATGGATTTCTGTTCAAAAAAAACTACAACCGACGTTGTACAGAACCTTATGGACGGGGTAAAGAGGAAGGTGCGAGCATACGGGCTTGGGCTCGAAGTATGAATAAAAAGAAAATGCCAAAAGTTGTTTAATAGTTTTTATTTTACTGTCTAAAATTTTCAAAAGGATCGGTCTACTGGGCGAATTTCTACAGCGTTTTTTCCGTGATGCAATTTGATGTGACACACCCTTTAAAACATTAAACATACTGATCCACCAATAGAATAATCGGATAACGGACGACCATTTAACAATTTATTTTGAAATATATTTAATTCCTAGGAATAGAATTGAGTGCTTTCATTTCATACCTTATGTATTTCAAATAAAAGCAATATAAAATATTAGGCTGTCAAAAAAGTCCTGCGGTATTTCCGCGAGGTGTCGTTGTAAGCGCGTAGTTCTAGTTGTATTCATTGTATCGAGTCATACTATAGCTTGTTGGAAAGGTATTTTTGCGCGCTATAATATAGTCCTTGACAGTGTTTTGTTTGGTTAAGTCGTCGTGAGTTATAGTGTCGCAAATATGGAGCAAAATAAAGAGAAAATCCGACATATTTTACAGTACTACTATGACAAAGGCAAAAATGCATCTCAAGCTGCCAATAAAATTTGTGCATGGACCCGATACAGTTTCCATTTCCACCGCACAACGATGGTTTCAACGTTTTCGTTCTGGTGTAGAGGTCGTCGAAGATGCGCCACGCTCCGGAAGGCCTGTCGTCGAACATTGCGACAAAATCGCTGAATTAGCCGAGAAAGACCGGCATAGTAGCAGCCGTAGAAGCTCGATGTATGGGTGCCACACACGTTGACGCAAAAAAAACATCTTTGACCGTATCGACGCATGTGAATCGCAACAAAATCGACCCGTTTCTAAAGCGGATGGTGACTGGCGATGAAAAGTGGGTCACTTAAGACAACGTGAAGCGCAAACGGTCGTGGTCGAAGCCCGCTGAAGCGGCTCATCAGGAAGCTTTATTTAGCGATTTGTAATTAAAAACTCTAGTGCAGAATCGCATCAAGCACTTCATTCTTAATTTTAGATTATGATTTAGCAGCCCCCGGTACCAAACAATGGTACGGCGTTATAGAACTTTCCTGAGGAAATTAATCCGGTCAATTGAGGAATTATGAGCAAATGTGTAGCACAACCTGGAGAAAAGTGTGGAATTGCACAGGGCTCGAGAAAAATATAATGGACCGTGTACGAAAAAAAGTTATAGCGTATGGTAAGAAGCTAAACTAAACCTGCGGTCTTACAATAATCATAATACCTACTGATGTTTTTCTGTTACATTGAACTACATATTGAAGAAAATTCATTTTTGAACGCCAAAAAATTCTAAGAACTATTTATATCTATCTTTTACAAAATTTACAAAAATCGAAAAAAAATAAATTTTAAGTTTCAAAATATCGTTTTTTCTGTGAAATTTTTCCCAAAAAATTGTTTGATAACTTTTAATGAAAAATCAATCACCCATACATCGAAATATGGGCACATTTACACTGAAAAAGTTTTTCGAACAACAATTTTTTTATATTTTTCTTTGAAAAAATACTATAAACATTCAATTCGTAACATTTTTATGTATAAATTAGCGCAATTTACATGCTTAGCTAACTTTTTTCTATTTAGAAACATGTCAAGAACATGTTAAACGTGAGAATTTACACACAAAAATGTTACGAGCAAAACATTATGTTTTTCAGGAGTCTTCATACAAAAATGACTTATATTCCAAGAACTATAAAAGATAGAAAGTTGATGTTTTCGACAAAAGTGCATGTTTTAATATAAAAATAATTTCCTACATTCCATTCTTTGACTAAAATTTTGTAGGCCTGATAGATTTTTTGTGTTTTTTTTTACTTTTTTTCGATAAATGTTAATTTAAAAACCATAAGATCTACAAAAAGTTAGTCAGAAAATGAAATGTAGAAAATTATTCAGGTTTTCATTAAAAAATATAAAAAAATCTGAAAAAATTGATATAAATAGCCCTTCGAATTTCCAACTTGTCGCCCAGACAATGGAAGATGGGCACATTTACATGGAAAAAAAATTTCGAACAACAACTTGTTTTACGTTTTTCTTTGGAAAAATAAATAAAAGTTCAATTCGTAACATTTGTATGTATAAACTATCGCAATATACATACTCTTCGCACTTTTTTCTATTTAAAAACATGTCAAGAGCATGTCAAATGTGAGAATTTGAACACAAAAATGTTACGAGCAAAACATTATTTTGTTCAGGAGTCTTCATACAAAAATGACTTATATTCCAAAAACTATAAAAGATAGAAAGTTGATGTCTTCGACAAAAGTTCATGTTTTAATAAAATCTAAAACTTTGTCGAATACACTATATCGCTATCTTGACTTTAAACAAAATTAGGATTAGTTGTATTTTCTTCAAAGAAAACATGAAAAATTGTTGTTAGAAAAACTTTTTCCCTGTAAAAGTGCCCATCTTCCAATGTATGCAAGACTTGTTGGAAATTATAAGGGCTATTCATACATACATTATGGGGATTTAAAAAAAACCTATTAGAGAAAAATGAATTTTTATTTTGAAAATTACTTTTTTTAAGCGATTTTTTTTCCAAAAAAAAAATTGTGAAAAAATAAATAATTTCCTATATTTTATCATTTGACAACAGTTTTGTAGGTATCATAGTTTTTAAATTATAAATTTTTGTGAAAAATTACGAATTTTTTGTGTAACACACAAAAAAGCAAAATGTTACCATTACGTTTTGAAAAGTTAGTTGATTGTATAAAGTCCAATTATTGTGGAATAATAATGTTGTTTGTAAATATAAAGTGATGCTGTGAACATTGTGTATATCGATATACAGTGCACAATGGTCCAGGAGGTGCATTTAGGTGGAAATTAGCAATTAGAGCTCGACAGTTATTCTCTACACAAAAACTGAAAGTTAAGAAAGATAGATTTTTTATTTCATCGACAATTTTGGTCACCCTATTTTTGATAACATAAAAATGAGCGCTCTATCATATGTAACAACTTTGTTGAAGACAGTTTTTGTCTAAATAATAAATATCTCCCACAATGATGTTTTCTTACTAAATTATATTAGGGTAACTATGAAAAAACCGGTTTTTTTTACTTTTATATTTAAAATTCTACATCAAAACTGTCTTCGTACGACTTTTAGAGCTCATCAATACCAACATTTTGCGATGCATAATTTGTCAATATCTTAATCCTGCTCAAAGTTATTGATGAATTTTCACCTAAAAACCCACGATTTCAATTTTAATTTACTCAAATATAAAAAAATAACATATCTTTGAAAATCACATATTATATAGAGAGAAGTTTATTCTTTCGAATTCCGTCAACAAACATTTGTTATGTTTACCCCAGAAATAATGGGAATGGGAAGAGATCGTATTTTTTAGGAAGAAATATCAATAACTTTGAGTGAAGTTGAAATATTGACAAGTTCTGCACCGAAAAATGCTTGTACTAGTATGTTCTAAAAATCTTTCGAAGGTAGTTTGTATGTGGAATTTGAAATATATAATCTCACTCGCGAACTTTCACGAACATCACTTTTTTATAATAATAATAATATATAGTAATATATCTTCAAAAATCGAATTGTGAATTAATTTATTGTATGTAAACATCAACCGTAGATGAAGTATGAAGTGAAAAGGTTAAAATATGGAGCAAATAGCGCTTCAAAAATTGATATAAAAAGAGGTATTCCCGAAAGTTCTCGAATTTGGGAAGTAGTATACTTTATATTCCAAACTTTTATGAAAAGATGACGTTGAGTATTGATGCGCAGACGTGCATATTTTATGAATAATTAGTAAGAAAAAATAAACATATTTTTTTCTCTGCAATCAATCGACTGTACATCGAAATAGTGACAGTAAAAACTATAAGTGTCTTCAGGAAAGTTTTGTATTTTAATGTCCCCTATAACTTTACGGATCATGTTGAGTTGATATAATGTGATTTAGGTGGAACTTAAGTTAAAAAACTCTTCTGAAAAAACATTGTTATATCTCTTCAGTCCTAAGAGATAGAAATTAGGTATCTTCGCGTAGTCTCATAAAATTATTAGTTTTACAATATTTCTGAAGACAAAACTCAATTAGCTCGCAAGTACAAAATGTTAGTTTTTCTAAGTTTTATTCTAACTTAGTAAGAGTTTTAATTAATATGTAAAATTATCTTAATGACCATTCTTAAAAACTTCTCTTAAGACACCCAACCCCTTAAATGTAATGGTAATCCAGAAAAGATTTTTGGCTGTCTTTTTTCAGAACGGCCCCACTGTGTGTTGGTGTGTACAAAACTTTCTATAGTGTCGCACTTTGTGCTAAGAAGAGTATACTAACACGGAAATATTTGCTTGCAAAGAAGACGCGGCTGATGCTCATATACCTGTGGCTGGATTAGCTCTGACCATAAGTTTTCTGAAAACGCAAGTGACAAGTCACTCGGGTTAGTAAACTCTGAAACCTAACTATCTGAGGAAAATTACGAAACCCAAGAAAGTGAAAATTTATCAACGATTACCATCCGTAGACGCGCTAGGCTGATGCTCACTTAGATCCCCTGTTGAATCAATTGGCGCGAAGCTTCAGTTCGGAAAAAAGTTTTACAATCACTCGACGCCTCAGGGATCTTCAACGCAACATAACACGTTGATATGACACCGGTTTCGTCCCACTGAAAAGCAGCCCCTTGTGTACTCCGCTTGAATGAATTTCCCACCTGCTTCACGCAGAAAACTTTTCATTAATGGATACTTTTGAAGTGAATAAGTCAAGTCAGCCTCTGCTCGGCATGAACCCTGTTCTGCAAAGGAGTAAGTTTGCGAAGTACGTGATTCTACCGCTGATTCGTTGCTATAGGCCGGGAGAAACTTTTGCCCTTTTGATACACTTCGCTCAGCTGCTGGGCTACCGGCGTAGGCACACGTGTGGACTTAGCATTCCATAACTTTCACGGGTCAGCTGTTTGGAGAAAGACGAACCATTTGAGCATCGGCATACATATATAACTCTTAAAGGTAGAACTGTACCTGTCTGTCAGTTGCATTGATTGTGAAACTTTCAGTAAAAAATGGCGCCAGAGTGCTATTGGTAATCCTATGAAGAAAAGGCACGTGTGTCTATTTGGAACGGTAGGAATGATGATTGAATTACAGCAATGCACGAGAAGCACTTTTATTGATATTGACAATAGTTGCAGGACGGTGAGCACAAATTATATCTAAACGAGTTGTTTTCTCCACGACATTCAACTGTTACATAGGCATAGGAGCGAATGAAGGGATTAATTAAAATGATCCCTAGCTCCTGGAAATCACTACAATTCATATCGCCTTTCAAGCGTTCACTTCTCACAGCTGCTCAATTAATTAACGGATCATAGCGATGTGTGTCTACCGTTCCCATCTATTTAGCCAAGACATGACGGCAAACTCGCCTAATTTCATTAATTTCTTATTCTCGATAGATCGCACATAATCAATAACTTTTCTTTACCACGTGGATGGCAGGGAATCATTTTCCTTCCGTGCTCGTGAGTTCGCGGAATGGAATTTTCCCATCAATATCCAACGTTTTCGTGGAAGAGCCCAATCGATCGATTGGTAGTCGGAAGGGAAAAGCAAAACAGAACATACCTTTCCTTCTCACATCGCACCGGAGATGTCTGCGGAGTAACAAGACATTATTATTCTTTCCGGGTGGTTTGTGGCACCGAGCGCATATTCGAGCCCCGTGAACGAGGAACAAGGTATGTAAGCACAAGCGGGAGAAATTTAATACCAACATTATTTATCCTGGAAGAGTCGGTCTTACTTCCGTTTAATTTTTTTTTACTTCTTCCTCATAGGAATCATGGATTCATATGATGTGATAATTCAAGGAGTGTGTGATAAAATCGAATAATCTTTTTTACTCCAATTTTCTAATCTTGCAGGACACAATTTCAATAAGATCGGATGGTACCAACAAGTTAGGGTAATTATTTTGTTCACTGCGCTTATTGCTATGGTTTCACTCGATCCTCGTATACCTAATCATTTTGGAAAAAAAATCAGTAAAAATTCTTCTCTATTTAAGAAGGGTAAAAAATTAAGAATCTGTACAAGAATATTAAAATGCTAGAACTGCACTGCTTTTTTTAGTCTGAGGTATAAGAAATCTCGCTCAATGTTATTCAGCGGTGACAAAGGCATTTGCAGAATGGGTGTAACGAGTGGTTGTAGCTACCTTCAAGTGACCTGCGACGTCGTGATTTTCGTAATGCAGGATGCCTCTACTTGAAAGTAGATAACAGCTGATATCCATTTCGCCGAAATAAAATTCAATAACCAAGATGAGTATAGCACTGGAAGAAAAAATATACTTCAATACATTTTGAAGAACAAAAGTTCATAATCACAGATCTGTCATTTTGATTTTCGTCTGTGATACAACGTAAAGGGTGTATCACATCAAATTGCATCACGGAAAAAACGCTGAAAAAATTTCATTTTTAGGAATTATATCTTCAGCTTTCGCTTATAATCAGATAAGAGTGTATAGATCACGTTGGCCATGCTTCACTGTCAATTTTTCGTAAATTTGGAAAAATGTCGTCGAACGAAAAAGAGCGACGTGAATTAATCCTGCGCACTCATTTCGAGAATCCGGAGTTGTCACATCGGGACATCGGTAAGATGCTGGGAATCGTCCAATCCACGGTCAGCAGAGTACTAAAACGATACTTCGAGAACCTAACCATCGACCGGAAGGTGAAGAACGGCAAAAATGGATGCTCCGTCAGTGAAAAAGATCACAAACGCGTAGTTAAGCAGTTTAGACGTGATCCGAGAAGTTCGGTCCGGGATGTCGCCAATAAGCTGAATTTGTCAAGTTCATTCGTCCAGCGGACCAAGCAGCGGGAGGGCCTGCGTACATACAAGGTTCAGAAGGCTCCTAACCGCGACTAAAGGCAAAACATGGTGGGGAAGACGCGAGCCCGGAAGCTGTACACCGAAATGCTGACGAAGCCGCATTGCCTGGTAATGGACGACGAAACCTACGTCAAAGCGGACTTTCGTCAGCTGCCGGGCCTGTTGTTCTTCTCCTCAGAGGAAAAATTCAGCGTTCCGGAGGAGATTCGCAAGCAGAAACTATACAAGTTTGCCAAAAAGTACATGGTGTGGCAAGCGATCTGCTCTTGCGGAAAGCGGAGCGCCCCCTTCGTGATGACCGGCGCGGTAAACGGGCAGGTTTACCTTAAGGAGTGCCTACAGAAGCGCTTACTACCACTATTGAAGCAGCACGAGGGCCCGACCATCTTCTGACCGGATCTCGCTTCGTGCCACTATTCAAAGGACGTGTTGGAGTGGTACGAAGCCAACGGGGTCACCTTCGTGCCAAAGAAAATGAACTCGCCCAACGCGCCGGAGCTTCGCCCAATAGAGAAATATTGGGCGATTATGAAGCAGGCCCTCCTGAAGAACCCAAAAGTTGTCAAATCGGAGGCGGACTTCAAGAGAAAATGAATTTCTGTTAAAAAATAACTACAACCTGACGTTGTACAGAACCTTATGGACGGGGTAAAGAGGAAGGTGCGAGCATACGGGCTTGGGCTCGAAGTATGAATAAAAAGAAAATGCCAAAAGTTGTTTAATAGTTTTTATTTTACTGTCTAAAATTTTCAAAGAGATCGGTCTACTGGGCGAATTTCTACAGCGTTTTTTCCGTGATGCAATTTGATGTGACACACCCTTTAGTCCGAAGGTCCGAAGCATTTGAGCGTACCGAAAATGATGTATTTCAACACAACATAATGGGGGTCTTCGTAACCACATTGCACAATGGTCCAGGAGATACATTTAAGTGGAAATTAGCAGTTAGAGCTCGACAGTTATTCTCTAGACAAAAACTGTCTTAGACAAAGTTGTTACTCATGATAGAGCGCTCGCTTTTATGTTGTCAAAAATAGGGTGACCAGAATTTTCGATTAAATAAAAAATCTAACTTTGTTATCTTTATAAATAGAGGTAAATATAGATATATATATATATATATATATATATATATATATATATATATATATATATATATATATTAGATAGATAGAGGTAAATATAGAATGTAGAAAATACAGATAGAAGTAAATAAAGACAATGTTGCAGCTCCGATTATTTGAAACATCTTTGTAGAACAAAGTTTTTCTCTATCTCTTGAAATAACCGATATAGCGCCTTTTTTCTAAGTTACGTTAAGGTCACCATGAAAAAAACTGCTTCAAATTTCACATGCAAACTGTCTTCGAAAGACTTTTAGAGCTTACTAATACAAATATTTTTCGATGCAGAACTTCAATATCTCAACTTTACTCAAAGTTATTGATATTTCTTCCCAAATATCATACTCTTTTCATTTGTTTGTCATTCTTTCTGGGGCAAATGTAAACTAAGTTCATTGACTATATATTTCACTCTACATGATGTGTGAGTTTCAAAAGTATGTTTTTTTTTGTGTTTGAAAGATAAAGATAAAGATGATGATGGCCCACCTCATACCCCTACAAAGGTCTGAACAGGGCGATTTATCTAATAGATAATATTTATGTTTGAAACAATAAAGAAACCAGTGTTAAAAAACAATCAAAGCGAACTGGCTCTGTTGCAGGCATAAATTTCTATTAATTGAACATTATAAATAGGCAAGGGTGCTCCCTTGGCCGAGTGGTTAGCGTCATAACTAACATGCCGGGTGTTCGGGTTCGATTCCCGTTCTGGTCGGGGGAATTTTTCGTCAAAGAAATTTCCTCCGACTTCACGCGTATTCTAGAACTTGCCACTCAGAATGCATTCAAGGCGTGTTATTTGGCATAGAAATCTCAACTAAGTACTAATAAAAATGACGCAAGTAATACTACGTTGAGACGGCGAAGTTCCTCTAGGAACGTTAGTGCCATTGAAGAAGAAGAAGAAATAGGCAAAAACTGTAAAATAAAAACAAACAATGTTCCAGTTCGTTTCGACATAATCTTAACTTCAGGCCCAAAGTTTTTCAAGGCATGTCAAGAAAATTTCCAACCCGGGAAGATCCTTGACTGATTGGGAATTGAACCCAATGTCTGATAGTTTCTGCTTAGAACATAAAAGAGATCTGCCACAAGTCAGAAATACTTGATATAACTATCTGATAAAAAGACAGTTTTCAAGAATCCTGAATGAGCTATCCCCATTCCAGCTTCCACTACAGACCCTACAACAAATTCATTGTGTATCAGTTTTCTGCCAGTGTCCATTATTAATATAGTCCAGGCCCACCAAACGCGCGCGAGGCTCAAACTTTCGTAGACAACTCTTGTTATTTTTTTTTCTTGAAATACGCAATAAAAAATTGAAAAGAAAAACATCATCATCATCAGTACGAACATGGTAGTTTATGACACCTGTGAATTAATTTTGTAATTTCAATCAATTGGAAACTTAAGTAAATAATTTAACGAAAAATTTTCTTCAAAATAAAAAACCTGTTCACAAAACAGATTTCACGTGTGAAATACACATTTTCTTAAACTCTGCCATTGTTGCCGCGCGTTTTATTTCTCTGGGCATCGAATTGTAAAAATTTATCCCTTTATATAACAATGAGTTCTGCGACCTAGTAAACATAAAGTTTGGTGTCCTAGCATCGTTCGCGATTCATGTATTGTATCTATGAACATCACTTCCTCTTTCAATTCGATCACACAAATATCGAGGCGGCATACCGTTTAAAATTTTAAAGATGAACACCATTGTCAAGTAATAAATTCTTTGCTTCACAGATAACCACTGTAGCGCGTCCAACATCAAATTAGAGGAAGTGTATCTACTACATCTTAAAATCAAACGCATAACCTTATTTTGTAAACGCTGCAATCTCGTTATTTGTGTATTGTTTGCAAGGAACAGGATCGACGAGCAAAAGTCTATGTGTGGTGAGATCAACGACTTATATAATTTAATTTTACTATTTATTGTCAACTCTTTCTTCAAACGACACAAAACGCCGTACTTTTGTTCAATCTTCTTGATAACATTATTGATGTGAGACTTAAAAGTTAAATTGTCATCAATGATAACTCCTAAATACTTGATTTCTTTCACGCGTTCTAATGTCTCACCATCTATTGCAAAATTTACGTCAAGACTTGAGTTTGCTGAAGAAATTAGCATGTATTTTGTTTTGCCAACATTTAATTTCAATTGTTTAAATTTAAGCCACTGAGCCAGAGAACGCAAATCTTCGTCTATGTGCTCCGCGATTTCTTTTATATCCTTAGCTGCGATGAACAGGACAGTATCGTCCGCGAACAAATTAATGTCACAGTATCGTAAAACCCGTCGCAGATCATTTATGTACAGAATAAATAAAATGGGCCCTAAGACACTTCCCTGCGGCACCCGAGTGGGTTGCCGATGGGACTGGAAACAGAATCGTTGAAACGAGTCTTTTGAGTTCTGTCGCACAAGTAGCTTTCAAACCATTTATACGCCATCTCTACAATTCCAATGCGCTTCATTGTTTGTAACAATAAGGGCCTAGACATTGTTTCAAAAGCGCGTTTAAGATCCAGAAATACCGCAAAAATAGCCTCTTTTGCCTCGATATTTTCTTTCCATTTTGCTAATACCAGATTCAGTGCGGTTTCACAAGAGTGTCCCTCTCGGTATCCTGACTGTTCGGGTATTAGCAAATTGTTGTTATCAATAAAATGTATCAGCTGACCTTTTACAACGAGTTCTAAAATTTTCTCTAATATGTGCAGCATGTTAATAGGACGGTGCTTTCGGCTTTATCCGTCCCATTAACTTTGGGGATTGGAATCACAAGTGATTCCTTCCAAACCTGTAGCACGTGCCCAGTTCGCAGAGATTCATTAATTAGGTTCAGCAGACCGTGTCCAATGACATGAAAGCAATCTTATATCACTTTTGCGTTGACATTATCGATTCGACCAGCCGATTTGTTCAATGAAAAACAATGCAAAAGTGATGGGTGAAAAACAATCTAGTCTGCAATTGATACTTATCGGCTGTATTATTTCGTTAGGTTCATTGCCCCAGTCAATACTTTGGTTGATCAGCAGAACACTATTAACGAAATAACTGTTAAATTTATTTGCTATAATTTGGTCTGATTGCTCTTCTGACCCTCTGAAGACTATGGACCGCGGTATACTATTTTTAGAATTTAATAAGGTTTTCAATATTTTCCATAGTCCTTTACTATTATTTTGATGTTCATCGATTTTCCTCTGTATATATTCACATCTAGTCTTTTTCAATTTCTGTGAATATATATTCCGCGCGAAGGTGTATCTATTCCAATCATTTTTTTGTTTGAGTAAATTAAAATAGAAATCATGAGTTTTTGGGTAAAAACCATCAATAATTTTGTGTAGGATTAAGATATAGACAAGGCATCGCAAAATGTTGGTATCGATAAGCTCTAAAAGTCGTACGAAGGCAGTTTTGATGTAGAATTGGAAATACAAAAGTTAAAGCAGAAAAAACACGTTTTTTCATGGTCACCCTAATGCAACTCAGAAAAAAACGTTAAATCGATTATTTTAAAAGATAGAAAAAAGCTTTGTTCTACAAAGTTGTTTAAAATAATTGGGGCTACATCATTGTTGAACTAGGTTTATCTCCATCTATAAAAATAAGAAAGTTAGATTTTTTATTTCATCAACAATTCTAGTCACCCTATTTTTGATAACATAAAAATGAGCGCTCTATAATATGTAACAACTTTGTCTAAGACAGTTTTTGTCTAAACAATAAATATCTCCCACAAAGTTGTTTTTAGCGCCTTTTATCTGAGTTGCATTACGGTAACTATGTAAAAACGGATTTTTTTACTCCAACTTTTATATTTGAAATCAATTATCAATACCCACATTTTGCGATGCAGAACATGTCAATATCTTAATCCTGCTCAAAGTTATTGATGGGCTTTCATCCAAAAACTCATGATTTCAATTTTAACTTACTCAAACACAAAAAATATCATAGTTTTAAAAATCACATTTTATGTAGAGTGAAATCTGTTCTTTCAAATTTCGTCAACAAACATGTTTTATGTTTGCCCCAGAAAGAATGACAAACAAATGAAAAGAGCGTGTTTTCTTGGGAAAAAATATCAATAACTTTGACTGAAATTGAGGTATTGACAAGTTCTGTATCGCAAAATGTTTGTATTAGTGTTTCCTTGGAATATGGGCCCTTGCCCTCCGGGTGGTTCTTTCCTTGGTTGCTTCTCTCGGGTTTGGAAATCAATTTTGTGCAACACTCGGTTAATTGAAAATCCAATTACACAATTTAATTTATTCTCACTACTATCTCACAATGTCTACAATTTCATAATTTATTTACAACAATTTGATATAACATAGTAATATTTTTAATTCTCAATCTTCTTTCTTGGTGATGGGTTTCCTTTCAGAAGTGCTATCCAACTGTCCCTGATCTTTTTTCTAATCTCTATTTTTCAAAGGTTTCAATACTTTTTCAATAGCCCTATATTGTTTCCCTTATCCTTTCCTTTCTTTGTATAGTATTTTCAAATTTCTTGTATTGGTGGGTTTGATCAAATGTATGAATTTGGGCCCATGCCGCAAAATTGTGTTACATCGGGGGGTTGATCGAAGTGTAATTAGCAGTTTCTATAACTTGTATCCAACAATTAGTAAGTTCTAAAAGTCTTCCGAAGACAGTTTGTATGTAGAATTTGACATATAAAAGTCATAGCAAAAAAACAGTTTTTTTCATGGTGACCCTAACGTAACTTAGAAAAAAGGCGCTATATCGGTTATTTCAAGAGATAGAAAAAAAAAACTTTGTTCTACAAAGATGTCTCAAATAACTAGGACTACAACATAGTCGAACTATGTTTACCTCTAACTATAACGATAAGAAAGTTAGATTTTTCATTTCATCGACAATTTTGGTCACCCTATTTTTAATAACATGAAAATGAGCGCTCTATCGTATGTAATATCTTTGTCGAAGACAGTTATTGTCTAGAGAATAACTGTCGAGCTCTAAATGCTAATTTCCACTTGAATTCATCTCCTGGACCATTGTGCATTGGTTGCGCGTTCGCTTACTAAGCGATCGATCGTGAGTTCGAAACTTAGGGGCCTCAATTACCCATCTTTGTGTTGTCATAGAATAACTACGTTCACACAACAATATTCAGCGACGGAGATCGATTCACGGTCGGAGTCCTGGCCTCCTTTTATCCATATGCAAGTTCTGCGTGCAACAAGAAAAACAACGGGCTGTTGTGTGCTGTTAATAACACTCCGCTGTCCGGAAGAACAGAAGAACTTCTCTTACACCTAAATTGCTACTTGCTCGGTTAATTTTGAAAAATCATAACTCAAGAATAATAAATAACACCTCTCTGATTTTTGGATACGTTATGTAAAAAATCCTAAGCTTTCAAGAAAAAATATTTAAAAATATAACGCCCTTGGTCCAGACACCATGAAAACTACAAAAAACAAATATAATCAATAATTGTTACAAATGGTAACAACGAAAGGGGGTTTCTTCCGTAATTATAATTTCAGAACTCGATGTTTTTGAAGTTCGTAGAGTAAATTATAATTTTCCTGTGGATTGTACATATGTTGATATGTTCATAATATTATTATAATATTAGTTCATTAACAATAATTGTGTATGTTTTAGTTTTTCTTCAAATTTTTACTCACGTTTAATCCCCTTTTTAATTTCTTCTAATTTTAAGAGCAGGAACAAATCGTTTTCTCTATATATAAACTAGGTAAGAAATTAGGTTATCTTTAGATAATCCGGGTAGTAGTAAGCTAGAATGTAAGTATATTTAGGATATGTTTAGGCTTTGTTAATTATAGTTATACTCACTAGATAATAAGTATATAGTGTATATATAATTAATTTTAAGTATTGCGAAATTAAGTTCTTGAATCCGTAATTTTCAGCTAGCACACGTTGTCGATTCTTTTGTGATTCTTTTATTCTGTTTTTCACTTACCCGACCCGATGACAGCACCTTGCTTTCGATTGTTAGCCTGTCGTTCATACACGTAATCAATGTCAATCGGTAAGAACCCATTCTCTAGTTCCTGAAACATATTCTTCCACGACCCCAACTCATTATTTCCAATTACCTCCATGAACCAAGACCTAGCTTTTTGGGTGAACAATAGTGTGCTGATAAAAACAATTCAATCTCCATAAATCCTTCTGAACGCTCGTTAAACTCAACTTCTTTTAAAAATTCATTCAGCTTCCTTCCATTGTCCATCCCATCATATCGAATTGCCCGGTAAACGGTGACTGTGGATAGTTATTCTAACATTTTCGCGAGGATTATTTCCATTTGCCATCCTAGGTTCTGGATTGGAATAATTTTCATTATTATTCGAACTTTACCAAGAACTATTTCTCTGTTTCAACCATTCCATGAATTCAGATGGTTTATTGTTCACTCGTTTTTCCACATTATTTTGTTTTATCGGTTCCTCAACGTGTGTGCTACTTTTTATGATTGTTTTGTATTTTTGTTTTGTTTTTTGTTTTTTTTTTTTGTATTTGCGTTGTAACAACTGGCTAACAACATCTATGAGCTGTTTGTTTTCTGCTTTTAATTTCTCTCTTTTATCATCCTGAGAACTTTGCCGTTCAACCATTTCTACTTCCCTATCTAATTCATCATCAATGTTCATTTCAACTTCACTTGTTTCACTCCCTATCTCTTCATTTGGATTGGCGTTACTATTCCCATTCGTATTTTCATTCTCCGGTCCATTGTTTGAACTATTTTCTTCGATTTGCTGTCTCAAACTTCCATTATTCATCTTCAATTCGGCCTCTCTTACCTTTGCTAGATGAGAGGAAGTTGAGAAATAAACATTCAACATGCTCAAACATTCTCTTCTCCACAAGCCTGTCTTTTTAGTCTTTCCATTCGTAGAAGAATATGAATCAACCTAGTTTTGTAGAGCTGCTCTGGTGCTCTTTTCCCTTTCATGATTTCCAACGCGTTTTTAATACTGTAAAGTTTATCTCTACAGCTCTCTAATTCACCCATCGCTGAATCCGTGATATAATCTAAAAACACCTCTTTCTGATCCACTTACAATCCTCTTACTGGAATCTTGCTTATCTTCAGTTCGTATTCCAACACATCTATTGTTAAGTGAGCGCCATTCATAGCTCGATATTGCGACACAAAATGAGACATCGCCATTTTTGAGGACTGCTTGCACAAAAGGACACCAGGACAATGAATAATACAGAATTTAAATAGAGAACACTTTTATTTCACACACAATTACAAAGTTTAAAAACACATTCAATGAAATGTTGTAACAAATAGATTAAAAATTGTTGTAAATTTTAAAAATTAAGTATTTAATTAATATTATTTTTGATCAGTGTAAGTAAGAATTTTTTTTTTGCTATTGTAATACAGGTACTTATGTTTATGGTTTCAATTTTATTTATTGTTTGGAACAACTCGTAATCACTTTTTAAAGAACGTTTTTCATTTTTACTGTTAATGTAAAATTTATATTTTAATTTGTTCCACTCTATTGTTGGTAGCCACTTCAATCTTTTGCGTTCATACAAGATCTTTACAAACCGAAAATTGTACTCTTCCCGTTCTCCACTAGTCGTTCAGTTATTTAATGGTTCAATACTACACCCAAACTAGCATTGGTAGAAAACATTTCAACTTCGGCAGAAATTATGCCACTTAGTGTGCTGGAGAGCCAAATGCGCAAATAATGCGCTGTTTTAAAAGCTTAAAAATGGTTTGTATGTATGCGTGCAGACATCTCTTTCTGTTTTCTTTTCTCATTTCATTTGGGATTGTGACAAAAAAAAGTTCATATAACGTCAATGGGGATCGAACCAAGGCCGGCTGGAATGCAAAGCTACACCCATACCTCGCTTTACGGCCTAGATACGTTCCTGGGCCGCTAAGAAAAAAGCAGCATAACGAATCAATTATTCCAATACAAATTCATACAAACTCTATCGGATCGGTTGCAAGCCTGTTCAACGAAAAGCCGTATAAAGAGCGGCCGTATAGTGAGGTATTGGTGTATTTTACACGACCACGCTATCCACATGGCTAATGATGCTTCAGCAGTCGTTCAGCAAATACGTGATAATATTGCACCTGATTATAAAATGAAGTTGGGAAGTGTTCTCTAAGAGTAAAAAATATAGAAGGTTGTGTTCAAGACACGACCGCATTGTTGACGTAGAACTACGCTGTAGTTTAATTCAAGTCGCTTGTTTTTAACTGCGGATATTATTTTATAATGCTACGAAAATTTTGAAATAACCATTCTACCAGTTTGGTCGCACTGAAAAGGTTTTTTTTTATTGTAAAATCATTTGACGATAATTGTTTGATGATTCATTCTTGTGCTCGCAAAACAATACATGCTCGAGATAAGCGCAGGTGTCACCCTTAGTGGAGAAAGTTTTGCTACTGGCAAACAAAACCGAATCACATACAAAATTCCAGAATGACATTTACTTTCTTGGTGACTAAATATACGAAATAAACTCTATCTGTTAATCTCAACAACCTCGAAGAGAGTATCACTGCTTCATTATGATCAAGATTAGCACAAATGCAATCCTAGTTGAAAGCAGTTTCGGTTTCGGGGTTTTAGCGTAGCGTAGATGCACTATTTTTACGTACGGGTAATAAAGCACGCACGTACGCATACAAATATTCATATATCTTGAAGCAACTAAATATACACACATTTATCTCCGTTTTGCGCTCTTCTCAACAGAAGCCCTTTCTGTCACTGACAAAATCCAGAACATTTATTTTCATTTATATTTCTTAGCTTGATGATTCTCCACACAATTGTGTAGCTCAGAACCTTAATGCAATGGCGTCAGTTTGATGCAATGATTGCAATGCCAGAGACATCAGTGAGTGAGTAATTCGGTCGCGTCCTCAGCTCAATTCGAAACGAAGACATGTGATGACGCAAAACAAGGAAAAACAAGCGATGTTCATTGCTTTGAATACAGAACGATACTGAAAGTCCTCCCTTTCTTGCTTGAGACTTGAAACTTTTTCAGTTCATTCGTTTCTAACCTTCAAAAAGGCCCTTGGAAAACTTTACTTTATCCATCATATTACTCCTCCACCCCCATTGACTTGAGAAAGGCATTCAAGCCCTCGCCCAGCAACGATGTTGTTCAGTTGATTTCCTCACGAAGAATGAAAGTTTGCCTCAGCGAGATCCACTGTTTATACTCTAGGAAAATATTACCCTTCGTTCTTCTTCTTTTCCTTTGTTCACGGAGACATCTTACGATTTCCCCTTCGTTGTTCGTCGATAAGTTTCGCGTTATTGACAGCTCTGTTCGGGAAAGCACACAAAGGACAGAAAACAATTATAATGAAATAGGAATGCTTCCAATTTTCATCAATTTAAACCATATACAGACTATGGGATTGTAATGTATAGCATATCAAACAAATCTTAAGGAATTTCCGATTCGTTTAGTATGTAAATCACCAAAATCCGTTCGCGGCAAAAATAGTTATTGACGTTAACTTTATTTCATAAAAACGTGACCTGTTTTCTGATTTGGCACCCTAATGAAAGACGTAGCTTTACGTCAAAAGGAGCGCATGAAGGAGAACAACATCTATCTCGGTCTGAGCCGTGTATGTGGCAAGGTATGCGGAAATCTTATTTGTCTTTCGTTTCGCTCGCTCGTATTTATCTTATATTGCTGTAGGTACCATGTATATTATACAAATGCTTACCAGTATTTGTGAGTCATGACATTTTCTGTTATGTCTCATTTAAGGTGAAAGTGGAAGTTAGCCATTGTAGTAGTGTTGGTAAACCCACGTGTAAAAATGGGGTAATAGAGTTTTTGAGAGAAGAGCAAACACACGTAAATAGATCAATTCACTTATCAGACTGTGCGCGCTTCATTGACACGAATCTTTGAATACATTTGAAAACAAAAATAACAATTCAATTGCCCTCCTCTCATGTAACAATTCAGCTCCTGGGTCGGAAAAGATTAAATTCAACTTGTTGAAGAATCTTCCCGACTTGGCGAAACAGCGTTTGCTGAACTTGTTCAACAAGTTTCTGGAGCTGAATATTGTCCCACATGACTGGAGGCAAGTGAGAGTGATAGCCATACGAAAACCCAACAAGCCGGCTTGCGATCACAATTCGTATAGGCCGATTGCAATGTTATCCTGTATTCGTAAATTGTTAGAGAAAATGATTCTACTTCGTTTGGACAAGTGGGTTGAAACGAACAATTTGCTGTCAAATACGCAGTTTGGCTTTCGCCGAGGTAAAGGGACGAATGATTGTCTCGCGCTGCTATCTTCTGAAATCCAAATCGCATTTGCTCGCAAAGAACAAATGGCTTCCGTTTTCCTCGATATCAAAGGGGCATTTGATTCAGTTTCCATGGAAATTCTCTCAGAGAAACTTCATAATCGTGGACTTTCACCAATTCTGAATAATTTCCTGTACAATTTACTGTCAGAAAAGCACATGTTTTTCAATCATGGCAGCTTGAAATCTTCTCGATACAGTTTTATGGGCCTACCACAAGGCTCCTGCCTAAGCCCCCTCTTGTATAGTTTTTACGTCAATGATATGGATGATTGTCTAACTAGAGACTGCACGCTGAGACAACAACGATGGAGTTATTTCCATCACGGGTACTAATCCCGTCGTTCTGCAAAAGTCGTTGCAAGATACCCTGAACAATCTGTTCACGTGGGCCCTCAAGCTGGGTATCGAATTCTCTACGGAAAAAACTGAAATGGTCGTTTTTTCTAGGAAGCACGAACCCGCCCAATTCCAGCTTCACCTATCCGGCAAAACGATCAAGCAATCGATGTTTTTCAAATACCTTGGAGTATATTTTGACTCTAAATGTACCTGGGGAATACACATTGCGTATTTGAAACAGAAATGCCAGCAAAGAATCAATTTTCTCCAAACAATAACCGGAACATGGTGGGGCGCCCATCCAGGAGACCTCATTCAGTTGTACAAAACAACGATATTATCAGTGTTAGAATATGGCAGTTTTTGCTTCCGATCAGCTGCCAGGATTCATATTCTCAAGCTGGAGAGAATACAATATCGTTGCCTGCGTATAGCCATGGGGTGTTTGCATTCGACACATACGATGAGTCTCGAAGTTTTGGCAGGAGTACCCCCGCTTACTCTTCGGTTCACAGAATTATCCTACAGATTTCTCATCCGTTGCAAGATCATGAATCCATTGGTGATTGATAACTTCGAAAATCTACTCCAACTGATTCCTCAGTCAAGTTTTATTTCTTTATACCATGAGTACCTTACCCACGACGTGCACCCTTCACCAGGCATCTCCAACCAAGTTTGCTTCCCATACTTTTGCAATTCCTCTGTCATTTTTTATCTGTCCATGCGACAAAAAATTCATGGAATCCCAGATCATCTACGCTCCGATTATATTCCGCCGATATTTTCGGCAGAATATGGGAAAGTTAGATCTGATAAAATGTTCTTTACTGACGGTTCATACATAAACGGGTCCACTGGCTTCGGCATCTTCAATGAAAATTCCAGTGCCTCTTTCAAACTCAAAGATCCTTGTTCCGTGTATGTCGCTGAACTGGGTGCGATATACTACGCACTAGGGATCATTGAAACATTGCCCATCGACCACTATTTTATTTTTTCAGACAGTCTCAGCTCAATAGAGGCAATCCGCTCAATGAAGGTTGATAAACGCTCATCTTATTTCCTAACTAGAATAAGACAACTATTGAGTGTTTTGGTCGAAAAATTATTCAAGATTACCTTAGCATGGGTTCCCTCTCATTGTTCGATTCCGGGGAATGAGAAAGCGGACTCGCTAGCTAAGGTGGGCGCTCTAGAAGGCACACTTTTTGAAAGGCAAATTGCTTATAATGAATATTTCCACATTCCTCGTCAGTATACGCTCGTAAGTTGGCAGCGCATGTGGAGTGAAGATGAGTTCGGTCGTTGGTTACACACGATTATCCCTAAGGTCTCGACGAGTGCATGGTTCAAGGGATTGAATGTAGGTCGTGATTTCATTCGCGTGATATCTCGGCTTATGTCCAATCACTACAACCTAAACGCGCATCTCTATCGCATTGGGCTCGCAGCAAACAATCTTTGTGATTGTGGCGATGGCTACCACGACATCCAGCATGTTGTCTGGTCGTGTATCCGGTTCCATACTGCTCGCTCTCAGCTCTCTAGAGCACTGAGAGCACAAGGCAGACAATCGGATATACCCGTCCGGGATATCTTAGGTAGCCGTGATCCTGATCTTCTGCTTCATCTATACCTGTTCCTCAGGAACGCCGATGTCAACGTTTAATGATGTTTCATTCGTTGTGTCCCCGTGTTATATCCCTCCTATCCGATCGATAAACTTTTACTTAGTCGCGGCAATACATACACACACTCTTTACAGATACACGGGCCAAAGGTTGTGCAGTCCACTGATCATTCAACAAGAGCCAAAGGTTGTACCGCTCATGACAACTCTACATGAACTGATGATTGCGCCGGTTAGTGACCATTCTATCCTGGATTCCTCGAGTCGAGAAAGACGCACCACGCTAGATATGAGGTACAGACTAGGGGGGGCGTTGCTGATTAAGGGTCAGCTGCATCCCAATAGGAAGTATCCCATGTCGGGCACACGTACAGAGCATTGGAGACAGCAACATCCGAATTACGAAAACACTTGTAATACTAACCTCGAGCTAACCGCGAGTAAACGGTTACATATTACTAACATAGATAATAAGAAAAATTGTCAAAGAATTGAACTCCCGGCCCCGTGAGGCTAACGCCATATGAGCCTTGATAAAAATATATATTTTGGAAAAAAAAAAAAAAAAAAAAAAAATTCAATACTAAAGTAAAATGTGTGAACTGTGTAAAATCGGAACATATCCGATGAACAATCGCAAATATAAATATATATAGAATGTGCATTTGCATATGAAGTAAAATTCTGCATTTTTTGTGTAATACTTTTCCGTTTACTGTTTTTGAAAACATAGGCAGCCGTGGCAGTGTTCCGAGCTCTGCAATTCAATTTTCTTATCCAATGTTAAAGTTGCTAAAACTTACATTAAAGACCCATTATACGTAAAAATAATAATTGTATTGATATCAACACAATTTTATTCTATTGATTTTCATGCCATGAAACGCTATGCCTCAGGAGTAACATTTTATTGAGTGGTTTTTCTAGCTGTTTCGATGGATGTTGTCTGACATCAGTGTGGAAAAAATAACGATGTTTTCACCAATACAAACAAAACCATTGCCGAAGATTGAAAAATGAAAATTCAACTTTCAGAGCACTAGCTCGAGTTTTCCGACCTTTTTCACTATACAGTGCGACAGCAGATGAAAATTTAATATCTTTTGAGTAATTGATTAGAGTTTGGTTGATATTACTTGATGGGAAGTGTGCAAAAACGATCATTTCCTTCACACTGTTTCGCAAAATTATTGATTTTCTGGCGAGGAGTGAGTGAGGGAGATGAAAGAAATGAGCGCCATTGTGGCTGCCATTTGTGGTTAGCTTCCACCTTCACTTTAATGTCATAAACCGGGATGACAAAACATAAGCTACAAATGAATTTTGGGTGTAGTTCAAGAAATAATGGCAATTTTCCCAGAGACCTCTGTATGACACAATAACGAATCTACAGTTTTTCCCTCGCACAAATAGTCTTCGAGCTAGTTTTAGTTGGGCGCCAAAGTGTAACTGCGGCTTTCGGTGCTCAGTGGCACGCACGAAACTCCCTTAAAAAATGCCTCACGGTCGGCATACGCTCTTAGCTTACTTGGGGAAAAACCTCGCGTTAGGCTACGTTGCCTTACCACCCACTTCCTTAGCCTACACTTACCTGGAAGCTGGATAGTAACGACTCGTTGTTCCGGTTGTAGGGGTACTTGTATACCTTGCTTTGCTGGCCGTCTTCCGGGAAATTCCACTCGCGAGATTCTGAACTTTCCTAATTTTCCGCGAGTACTCGCAGTTAACGTATGATCGCACTTTTTCTTCGTTTTCTCGAAACCTCCTTCAAATTCTCCGTCTTTTCACCAAACTTCCGTCCGCGCGAACAATAGGCTTTCACACGTGAAAAACAAGTCCCGTTATATCTGTCAATCGTGATCGTCAACCTCTCGATCATTACCCTAATGATCCCAAGTCCAGGTCCGAATTTCCATTTTCGGGACTATCTCAATATTTACCGCCCATGCCAATGACATCTGGTGGCGAGTGCTGGCATCTCAGATTAAGGACCGTGTACCCAGTTGTAGCGGAGCAAGTGAAGCGGTGAAAATTCACGCAAACCCACGTTTAGCTTTTTCCCGACGGTGATTTCTTGAAATTCGCGGAACAAAACGCGCTAATTTCGTGTGTCTCACACGTTCACCTCCACGAAAAGTCACAAGAGATTCTGAGAATTTTCCTCAGAGGAGATGCAATATGTATTCCGAGGGGAAAGCTCTTGAATACGCGTGACCACAGTGCAAGTCGAAGGAAATTTCTTTGACGAAAAATCCCCCGGCCAGAACGGTAATCGAACCAGAACACCCGGCATGATAATGTGAGACGCTAACCACTCCGCCACGGGTGCACTGTTACCTCTTTTTGATAGTTATAATAAAAACAGCTTTCTGATTAATTTGTGTATTTGGAATCAAGAGCGCTGCAGTTTGTTCCTTCATTTAGTAGATGATTATTTACACAGCATTGCTATAGACCAGGGGTTCTCAAACTATGTTGGGCAATAGACCCCTTTTCCAGAATTAAGTGATACCTCAGACCCCTATAGCCAAATTTTTTAAACAAAAATCTATTTCTAGTTTTTTGTCTTATTCATACAAAATTCTTAGTAATTTAAAGACTTAGCGGTTGGTTAACCTGTTGTAAGGCCGTAACAACTCTATTGCCACACACGGAAAAAAGTTTTTTTGCCGCACTTGGAATATTATTTCAATATTTTGCTTAACCAAGGACTTCTAAAAGTATCTGGCAATACACCATGTTTTTAGGGCTGCTAAAATGTACTATATTAATTTGGGAGTAACTTTTGTGTAAAAAACACGATTTCAGGGCGCCGGCAAAAATTATGTTTGAATTCGTTGAACGTGCAACTAGTTAATAGGTTTTTTACAGTAAGCGTTCAACTTAGGATCTACTGTGCAAGTTTATGCAGTTTCTTCAATAAAAAAAATAGTGTACTTGACGAAAAATTCAAATTATATATTTTTTGTTTGTAAGTATATAAAAAAAATTTTTCGTTGTACTAGAGATATTCTTTTAATTTTTGTATAACCAAAGACACAATAAAATGATCCTACAAAGCAGCGGCAAGTAGTCTTTTTGGGATTAACGGGCAGTTGCAACTATATTGCCACCAATTTTTCAATAGTTAATTTTTCATTAAAGATAATGTGTTCTTCCTCATGTAAGGATTATGGAGTTCGGGTTGAGCGATGATGCAGACTAGACGTGCCCGTTTACGCTCTTTGTTTGCGCTCCAAGTATTAGTATTTATCGGGAATATCGGCTGAAAATTTTATTGATCGAGTGTGAAAGTGTATTTCCTATGTTGACTCTAGTGTATTTTTTTATTTTTCCGGGATTATTTTTCCGAAAATGAAGAATAACAAATATTGCGTTCGGCGGCGCTTTTTTTTCTTCTCGCATGTGTTAGTGCTCGGTTCACTTAGTTTCGGGTATTGGCGCGTTTTTCTTTTCGTTGCGTGTGCGTGTATGGAATCGCTCGAATGGAATCGTGTCAAGGTGTTTTAGGTTTTGTTCTGGAAAAGGGACTTGCTTCAGAAAAAATATGTAGAGTTTGCTTCGTGTTTCGTTAATTTTTTTTTCCGTTTTTTCGCGAGTGAAACCGTATGCAGTGATTTTTTGTGGCAGTGTAACCGCAGAAATATGATCGGTGTTCTCATTAACTAAATTCTCCTCGCTTCACGGCCGAAGGATTTCTTTTTATATATTTTAACAGCGCGAGAACGAAGAAAGAAAAAGTAAACAGTGTCATATTTTATTGCCTTCCATTTTGTAGTTTCGTTTATGTTTTATATTCGTGTTTTGATATCTGTGACCGTCGTCGGAGGTTGAATAGATGTGCGTGTGTTCTTTCCCACACATTCTCCGAATATAATCGTTCTCACGATGAAAAACGTAAAAGTTTCGCGAACAATAAGGAAAAAACATGAGCAAAAGTTCGGAAGTGCAGCGATAAAAAGGACAAAAGTGCCATTAGCCTTTCTAATTTATTAGTGTTCGTGTATTAATTCCGTCCAATGAATATAGTCGCGCGTCTTGTGTACATTAAACGGGCTAATCAGTGTTGTGTTGCTACCCTGGAGGAAGCGACAACGTATCACATGTATTGGTGGTATTGTTTTGCATAATAGACAAGTTCTTTCTAGCACTTGCGTGGCCGTGACATGTTATTACGTATGTCGCGCAACTACGTCACAAATTATAAGTATTTCCTTTGTGTAAATATGTGATTCTTGTATTACCTTGTATTCTATATATGTTTAAAATGTTTAAAATGTTGATCAGGCAGCTATCGAATATGGCCCCATTTTTTTTACTGTGTTCAGTTTGGAATATAACGGAATGCGTCTGAATAGTACTTTTGATTTAATTCTTTAATTCTTCAATTTTTAATTTAATTAGTTCTTTAATTATATAATAATTCTTAAATTCTTGCCCACCGTTGCAGTTCGATAAATAATACGCTCGTTGATTAACGGAATATTTCGTTAGCCCGATTGATTCTAAACGAGTTTTCTCGGTTACCTTCTAAGGTTTCCCAAAGATGATTCTCCGTTGATACGATTCAAGTTAGATATAGAGTATGCGAAATGAATTAAGGGAATATATCGTGGGTCCAATTGATTTTAGATGAGTTTTATTGGTTACCTTCTCAGGTTTCCCATAACTCTCCGTCCTCGCGATTGTGGTTTTCCTTTTCAGGATACCTAAAGATAAAATGACACGTGAGATTTTCGGAATTTCAGTTCGTCAAGTGGTCGATAGTTAGCGTTTTTATAATCACATCACTTACCTAAGTGAATCCTGATTCTTACCTCTCCTTACTAACAACTATCCCTCCCATGATAAACGCTAGGGAACCACGCTATAGAGGCGACCCTTCTGGCCTTCGGGCGGCGAATACCATACTAACATTCCTTCCCTTCCCCTGGTGACTATAAGGACGTGGCCGGCGACGTTATTGACCATATAAAGCTCGAATCACCGAGAATTGCACAACGAGAATGATTTGCTAGTCCCAAGCGTCATTCTGTGTGTTCTTTGTGCAATTTGGTTGGTTCAGGTCAATCACGAAGAGCAACTACGAATTGTACAGTCTACCCAAGCTCAAGCTCAAGCTCAAGCTCTTCCTCATGTAAGGATTATGTTCTTTGAAGTTTGAGTCGATTCTTTGCGTAGTTTCCATGGCCTTATGAAGGGTTAAGTCAGGGTTGCCAGGTGTATCGAACAAAAATCTGGATGTTGGGAAATCAAAATTCTGGATTTGTCTGGAATTTTGTCGACATTTTTATATTTAATTGCAAATTTTCTCGAGAACGTCGTTAGATGTTTGTGGAAACGAACACAGTTTGCTGACGAGCAATGACAATGAAGTGTCTTTCTCAAAGCAGGTGAAGATGGATTGAGTATGTCCACGAAGGCCCTTCTCAGGACTAGAACTGCAAAAGTTTGAAGTCTTAATCATTCAGCACAATCAATCAATCAACATTTTTACGTTTGATGTGTAAACATGATTTAACAGTTATTTCTTCTCATCATGTATCGACGTATTAAAGATTAGCCTTATTTTCGTTTTCGTTTCGTTATTTCGTTTTTCCATCGTTTACGTACTACCTAATGACTAGTTCAGCCGTTGTCCCAACCTACACATTTTCCAAACAAACGTCGTCATCAAGCGCAACTTTATTAAGATCTTTTAGCGTTTGCATGAACTCATTCGTGAAAAAAATATCCAACGCCGTGCGGAAAAGTTGTGAAATGCTCGAAAGAAGTCTACTAATGTCTACTAATGTAATCTCTTGAATTAAATTAGTAAATTCCAATAAATTTCAGAACGCAAATGTCAAATGAGGGCCTCTACATGATAAGGGTGTAAGTGACATCATCGATTTCTCTACATCGACTCTCACTTTTGGTCATAACTTAGCTGCAAACATATTCCCAGCTATATTAGACAATATCCTATATTTGACAACCTCATCTATCGTTGAGATCAAATTGAAACGTTTTTGCAGTTCAGTTATTAACTAAAGAAAAAGATGATGAAGAGAAATCGATCAAATCACTTACACCCCTTTCCTTCTGAGCCCCTCAAATGCAATTGCCTAATTTTTCAACCTATACGAACTTATGCGCGCTCATCAATTGTTTTGAGTTTTTGGGAAATGTAATAATAATACTTTCTACTAGAAATCCAGTTGGACCGCATAACACAACTTATACTGTATCTTCAAAGTTTCAAACAAGAACTTGTGTTAATTAAAGGGGATCAATGTTTAGATCTCGTCGACCCCCAAATACAATTTTCGTTCATGTCGATCCCCTGCTATAGGCGAACTTAATTTGCAATGAGGGGTTTATCGTTCACGACTTATTCAGAGATATGCAATATGGTTATACTAGAAATTATTGTACTTCTTTCAGAATGTACAAATAGAAATAATCAAAATAAGTACATGAACATAAATCAAACAATTATCTATATATATAAAAATGGATTTGTGTCTGTCTGTCTGTCTGATTCTTATGGACTCGGAAACTACTGAACCGATCGACATGAAAATTGGTATGTAGGGGTTTTTGGGGCCGGGGAAGGTTTTCATGATAGCTTGAGACCCCTTACCCCTCTCTAGCAAATGAAACGAAATTTGGCAAGGATGTTTTAGGGTGCAATAAATATTTCTATGTTGGTTAGGCACTCCACCCCCTTTTTTAAGGGGGGGCTGCCATACAAATGAAACACTAATTTCAGCATTACTCGAGAATTAATCAAGCAAACGAAACCAAATTTGGCACGTGAAGGTTTTAGAGTGCAATAAATGTTTATACGGTGGTTTAATACTCCTCCCCCTCTCTTAGGGGGGGCTGCCATTCAAATGAAGCACAAATTTCTACATTACTCGAGAATTAATCAAGCAAATGAAACCAAATTAGGCATATGGAGGTTTTAGGGTACAATAAATGTTTCTATGGTGGTTACACACTCCATCTCCTCCTCTAAGCGGGGGCTGCCATACAAATGAAACACAAATTTCTACATTATTCGAGAATTAATCAAGCAAATGCAACCAAATTAGGCATCTGGAGGTTTTAGGGTGCAATAAATGTTTCTATGGTGGTTAGACACTCCATCCTCCTCTCTAAGAGAGGAGGCTGCCATACAAATGAAACACAAATTTCTACATTACTCGAGAATTAATCAAGCTAATGCAACCAAATTAGGCATATGGAGGTTTCGGGATGCAATAAATGATTCTATGGTGGTTTGATACTCCTCCCCCCTCTCTAAAGGGGGGCTGCCATACAAATGAAACACAAATTTCTGCATAACTCAAAAACTAATCAAGCAAATGAAGCCAAATATTCTATCATATTTTTTGTATCAAACATTTATTCCATGTAACGGAGAAACATGTTATTTGTAAGTGGTTGAAAAATCTTGAACGAGAATTGTGTCTGAAAATAATCTGATATTATAATGATGAGTTTTGGTAGAAGTACTAGGATTTTTTTAGTAAAAGGTAAATTCAACGGGGTCGATTAGAAGATCAATCAATGAACAGTTCTGCGATTGGACTCATGAACTTGCGCTTAGTAAGAAAACGTGAACATTTGAAGGTTTTGATAACAAAAAACAAATTTTGGGCGGGACGAAGTTTGCCGGGTCAGCTAGTGTTAGGATAAAGGATTAAGATTGCATTGAAACAACTGTTGGAATAAAATAACTCCTCTTCATTCGTGGTTAGAAAATTTCTGCATATCGCTGAAACCACAAATTGTGCCAATGCATCAAACTAAGAAATCAACCAAAATATGACCGACACAAATAGTCGAAATGCAGGGAACGCAATTTAGCAATTATCACACAGATGACAGATGCCTCATTAAAATGCAAATGAGTTGATGACAACGGGACGCGGGTCTGAGATAGAATAACATCGTGGAACGATAGTGGCTATAAAATCTGAACGGAACCGAATCAGAACTCGATTCCAAGGTGACACAAATAATATTAAATGGAATCTCGAAATTGAGGATAACACCAGATGATGAGATTTCTAAACTAGAAATGACTCTTTAACAAGAATTGTTCCACCATGGAAAACAAACACAAAATCTTCGGACCAGAAAGCTAAAAATATATGTCTTCCACGTCCGAAATACTTCCATCCGCTGTCACATCCAGAGGCATCCATTTGTCATTACCAGCAGATTCTCCCATTCTCGTTGGCATTTTCTCCAAGAAAATATTGGTCCCTTCCCAGTGGGGGGAAAAAGTGTCAGAATCGATAATTGCTAAACGCGTCGCCATTGTTGCGATAACGCGCCCTATAGCCCGAGGGAAACCCCTAGCGAAGCATACGACGAAGCATCTTTTCCTTTCTTAATCTCTTCAATGGTCATCCCCACGTGCTCGGGAGCACCTGGGTAGCCGAAATAGTACCACAATCGCATCTTAACGCTAACTCAGACCAGAAACAGGAGCAAAGTTACCAGTTGATCCAACATTCGACACGAAGAGCAGAAGGGGCTTCTTCGTAGGCTATGAAATATAAGATATATTTGGCGGTGTCCCCAATGGGGATCGAATGTTTCGCTAACGAGAGTTGATATTTTTATTCGAAAACAGTGTGACATTGAAATGCTTCAGGCCTGATTGCTGGAGCTCGGGAGAATATGAGCGGTTCTGTGAGATAGTAATTGATGAGTTGGTGAATTCCCACAGCATGTTACATTACATTTTCCAAGGGTGTTTTAAGCTTGTTCGATTTTTTCATTCGTGTCCTCAACTTTTATTCTTATTTTTTATTCACAACGGTTTCGTGAAATAATTAAAAATAATTTCAACCAAAATTGGGTACAGACGAAAATAACAGTTCGGGAATGATCCAAATACACGAGAACTGGGAGATTGCCTGCTGCTCAGACACTGTCGGACTTGGCATGGGCATTTTTATGCTTCCGCATAAAAATATCCTTTTTTGTCAGTTAATTCTTCACCGTTCACGTCTTCACATTGTCCTCCAGACGTTATGAGAACAGGTGCATCATTCCATCAAGAATATGGAATGACTATCAAAATCGCACTATGGTATTTTCAATTCATAACACACAATTGCTAGTACAGGTAATCTTCGATATAACGTACATTTCACTTTCAAAATTGTACGTTGTATCGAATTGTACGTTATATCGAAGCATAATGAAGTACTCACAAACGTAGTCTATAATACATTAATGTGTTGCTGTTTTAGTAAAGTTAATGAATAACTTCAATCAGAAGACGAAGCCAGCCTTTCTCACGATGTTTCCCTTCGAACTGTTGCTTCAAGCTTGATTCATTTAGAATCCGGAATAACAAAATTAGCTGTATTTCGGGATTGATTGGAAGTACAAAACATGTTTTAGCATCACAATCTGTCACAGTTCGTCAGGAAAAAAAATATTTTTTTTTCCTTTACACTTTGGAAATGTGTACGTTATATCGAGGCAAAATGTACGTTATATCGAGTGACGTTATATCGAGGGTACGTTATAACGAGGGTACGTTATATCGAAGTTTCCCTGTACATAGTTTACATCATAATTTCAATGCCACACACATTTGGCAGTGAAAATGCGCTATTTCAAACCTAGTAAGAGTATAACTATTGTAAGGCAGCGCCTAAGTTTCAAATTATTCTTTTGTGTCTCGCCGCTATGTTAGGTTCAACAAGCTATCTAACATCCTGTATATAACACTGAAGTAAACATTGATTTCAAAACACCATGATTTTTTACACCTATTCGGACCATCAAATACAAGGACGGGAAGTAGAAAACAAATAGATATAGAGGCAACCTCACAACAATATACTTTTTTTATGTTCTAGTAGCAAACCGGGTTACAAGTGTAATCTGGAACAAGCAGAAGGATAAGGAATGTTTTTATTATTCATGCATACCTCTAAGCAAAGATTTTTCACATTATTTGGTTTGGTTTCACTCGTCTGGTTATTATCGAAAACAAGAAGGGATGTAAAGGCGGCATTCCATCTATTCAACATGCTACATGCTACAAGTCAATGATAAACAACAATGGATATGATACTTGCGCAATTTTTTATTTTGTTTCCACCTCAGCCATTACACAGCAATATGCGAACGCTCACTGCTCCATTATATCTGTTCTGATCGTTTTGTTTTCATGATCAAATATTCTGCTGTTTATTATTGTGGTGAGTTCTGATAATTGTCAATAAATAACGTAGTTGGTCCAATATTGTAGTACATGTTGTGCTACACACGCCGCACCGATCCGCAGGCCATTGGATAAGGCCAATATTGCTCGACAAGACCAATTATGTCGTAAAATGAGACTACCCAATAAGCAAGAACCATTAAAGAAATAATCCATTATTTGTGCATGTAATTCAAAACATGTTTTAATGTCCGGAATGTCCGATGTAGGTTAAATATGCACCGTTTTGTTCCAAAATTTGTTGCCATTCTAAAATTAGCTTCATAATGCCTCTGTCATAGAAGTGTTGGTCTTTATCGGCGAAAAACTCTAATTATCGATTTCCACAATCTTCTCTTTATTCCTATTTCTTATCACTCCGGAGGATTTCAATGCGAAAAAAGGAGGTAATCGCTAGGTGCCAGATCCGAACTATATGGCGAGTGCATTCAAGCATCCCAATCAAACTCTCGGAGTTTAGTAATCTTGCATTGTCCTGATGGAACACAGCACCTCTTCTGTTGGCCAATTATAGACGTTTCTGGTCAATCGCTAGCTTCATACGGTCCGTTTGTTGACAGTAGAGATCTAAATTTAGTGTCTTGCACTAAAAAAAAATTCATTTAAAAAATAAAAAAAAAATGAATTAAAATAAATAAATTAAACTGCAAATATTTTACTGTTACAGTATCGGCACCATAAACACTATTCACAATTTCGTCTGGCTTGTAAAATTTACCGAATTTAATGTTTGTTTACTTCCATTGTTAACACCCTGTAACCCACAATTGAATGGAATAAACAAAAAACAGCAAAACCTTCACAATGAGCCTAAACTTGAAATTGTCTTATCGATATTACGCGAGATATTGATCACTAAAACCAGCTACCGATAAAATGATGGATAAGGAATAAAGAATTTCCCCAACCTAATATTTGAACGACCCCTTGGGAAATTAACAAATTTTACTTGTCTTATGTGTATTCATAAATTGCGTACAACATACTGAGGAACGAAATAACATTGTTTCTTTTTTTTATTTTGATTTATCATCATTCATTCATACAGAAATCACTGGCAAAACATTAAAACCTGCAGTGTAAATATTAGTCGATTCCACTGCTGTTTCAACTTACCCCAGGGTTTAAAAAACTTAGGTAAGTTGAAATGCTCCGAGTCCTGCAAGGAAAAAGGAATGTTCGATTTAGTTTACAAACAAATAAAATCACTAAACTCAATCACCACTATTTGATTACCTTACGTGCAATTCTGTAAAAATTTTGAATAAAAATCAGTGTTTTCGGACCGGTTAAGCCTGTGCAAAAATGTTTCTTTTGGCATTAAGGCATTCCAATCGCCGGAGTACACGGAGGAGCAGATTGAGACGGATAAATCACAGTGTCGGTGGATGACCAAAAAATACCGCGGGGCGTCTTTCGTTCTGGACGACGAAAGCTATTTTCCGCTGTCCAAAACGCATATTCCAGGAAATGATAATTACTACTCCAGCGACAAGTCATCCACACCGCCTGAAGTGAAATACAAGTTCAAGCACAAGTCTGAAAAAAAGGTTATGTTGTACATCGCCATTTCCGACCGGGGCATTTCAAAGTGTTGGTTTAAGCCGAGCGGTCTGGCAATCAACCAACAAATTTATCGAGAAGAGTGCCTCGATAAAATCCTGCTGCCGTTCCTGAACGAGCATCACGCGGATGGGAAGTACGTCTTCTGGCCGGACAAGGCGTCTTCCCATTACGCCAAGAAGACGCTGGCGTATCTTGAGAAGAAAAAGATACCGTTCTTGTCGAAAGATCGTAACCCAACAAACTTGCCCCAGTGCCGCCCAATAGAGGATTTCTTTGGCTCACTCAGTACCCTAGTGAATAAAAACAACTGGAGGGCCAAGGACACGAAGCAACTGACTACCAGAGCTGCAATCCATCACCGTCAATGTCACAAAAAAGCTGACCATAGTCACTCAATTCCTCTCACGGCACGTGAGATCCAAATATTCAGTAGTGATACTCACTCTTTTGTTTCTGACACCTAATCAAATGACGGTTGGTTCCAATGCCTCTCACTGCCGATCGCTCTGTTTACAACTTTACGTTACGAGAGCGGTGATTGTGGCGTATGATGGTAGTAGAAATGTGAGTGATCAGACAGTTCCAATCATTTTTGACATTTTTGATCATCAAATTGACAAATGCTTCCTCAAGCTGGCTCGGCTAATGTGATATGATTTATTCAGGGAATGCTTTGATCGTGGTACCGACATGGTGCATAATTTGCAGCTTTGTTTTTTGTGCTGGTTTATAACGGCAATCAACTGTGCCGATGAAACTGTAGCCAATGTTTAGTGTTGTTTGGATACCATCTATGTAAATAAATTCAAACTTACGGGATACGTCTGAACGGCAATTCTGACATTACGTTTTACCTTCCACTTCACTTTCCTTGGTTTAGGTTTGTTTGTTGAAGTAGAAGTTGTTGTTAGAGATGTCTAAATTTATCGTTTATTCGATTATCGATTAATCGTGGGGCCATTTTCAAATATTCGATTCATTCGAACAATTGCCTTTCAGTATTCGAGTATTTATTTCTTGCAGTTAAAATGAACAAACATTTAAAATAAAAAAGATTATGGTGTCATAATTTTAAAAGTTATATTAAATATAATTTTCAAATAAACATGGTGCAGCCAAAACCATTATTTGAATGAAATGGTATTTAAGTATCAACATACTTTACCATTTCATAATTATTTGCGGATCATGAAAATGATCCGATTGAAAACCGACAAGGCGTTTTTTTATTTAGAGTTAAGCCTTACCAGAACTATTGAAGTTGAGTTAATAAACGTGAGATGAACACAAAAAATTCATTTTTTTATAAAACGAAAGAAAATTGCGATCTCAAATAATCGCTCAAAAATCATCCACTTCCATTGAGGCTTTATTGAGAAACTTCTTATTCAGTGTTACAAACTGCGCCACGAACAAGTCCAGATGGAATATATGTTTGCTTCCTTGCTGCATCCAGTGTTCATAATGCCCGGAAAAATTCAATGTTTGCGTCTTCAGACTCATATCGCAATTTTTAAACAGATTCGGTACCAATCCACAGATTATAACATTCGATAGAACGCCTTGAAATAGCAGCTCGTATAGCCGTTCGCTCACCCCCTCCAGCTTCTGTGGACTTTGTTCGAGGACAATCTGATTGGCGGTTTCTCGATGAAATATTTGCCAGTCAATTTCCGGTACTTCTTAGTTGACCGTGAACGGTTACTGTTGTACCTTGCAAGCTTCCAGCATGAGGATAGCGTAATTCTTTTCTCCGAAGAAATGTGCTGAAATGCAAATAGTGTTGTTACATTCAAGAAACAAACAAATGACAATATTACATTCAAAATTTTAAGAATATCCTCCTAAGATAGAGCCGGCCCCCTTATTCCCAAGCAACGACTTCTCACCGCGGGAATAACCCGCGAAGTAGAATTGGCGCACAAAATCAATCTGCACCTAGACACGTACTTTTCAATGGTTCTTCTCAGCGCATCCTGGGTATCTTTGGTCAGCTAATCAACCACGGACAAGACGAGTCTCATATTCACTCTACCCGCTGGGATCAATTTGATTGATCAAATCCGACACGACCTGTCATATATCCCGGTAACCGATGAATTCAACTCGATGTGGTACTGATTTCCGCCTTTCGGTTCGAGGGCGTTGTGAAGTTTATTATTGCATTGCGTAGCCGTTCCACGCCCGGTTGGTAAAGTTTCCACAGCAGATACATGATGCGAGTTTTCTTACTGGCCCGGAAGGACCGTATAACACGAGATGCGATCAACTTTTATTCTTATTTTTTATTCACAACGGTTTCGTGAAATAATTAAAAATAATTTCAACCAAAATTGGGTACAGACGAAAATAACAGTTCGGGAATGATCCAAATACACGAGAACTGGGAGATTGCCTGCTGCTCAGACACTGTCGGACTTGGCATGGGCATTTTTATGCTTCCGCATAAAAATATCCTTTTTTGTCAGTTAATTCTTCACCGTTCACGTCTTCACATTGTCCTCCAGACGTTATGAGAACAGGTGCATCATTCCATCAAGAATATGGAATGGCTATCAAAATCGCACTATGGTATCTTCAATTCATAACACACAATTGCTAGTACAGGTAATCTTCGATATAACGTACATTTCACTTTCAAAATTGTACGTTGTATCGAATTGTACGTTATATCGAAGCATAATAAAGTACTCACAAACGTAGTCTATAATACATTAATGTGTTGCTGTTTTAGTAAAGTTAATGAATAACTTCAATCAGAAGACGAAGCCAGCCTTTCTCACGATGTTTCCCTTCGAACTGTTGATTCAAGCTTGATTCATTTAGAATCCGGAATAACAAAATCAGCTGTATTTCGGGATTGATTGGAAATACAAAACTTGTTTTAGCATCACAATACAGATAATTCATTGTTCTGTCAGGAAAAAAATTTTTTTTTTCCTTTACACTTTGGAAATGTGTACGTTATATCGAGGCAAAATGTACGTTATATCGAGTGACGTTATATCGAGGGTACGTTATATCGAAGTTTCCCTGTACATAGTTTACATCATAATTTCAATGCCACACACATTTGGCAGTGAAAATGCGCTATTTCAAACCTAGTAAGAGTATAACTATTGTAAGGCAGCGCCTAAGTTTCAAATTATTCTTTTGTGTCTCGCCGCTATGTTAGGTTCAACAAGCTATCTAACATCCTGTATATAACACTGAAGTAAACATTGATTTCAAAACACCATGATTTTTTACACCTATTCGGACCATCAAATACAAGGACGGGAAGTAGAAAACAAATAGATATAGAGGCAACCTCACAACAATATACTTTTTTTTATGTTCTAGTAGCAAACCGGGTTACAAGTGTAATCTGGAACAAGCAGAAGGATAAGGAATGTTTTTATTATTCATGCATACCTCTAAGCAAAGATTTTTCACATTATTTGGTTTGGTTTCACTCGTCTGGTTATTATCGAAAACAAGAAGGGATGTAAAGGCGGCATTCCATCTATTCAACATGCTACATGCTACAAGTCAATGATAAACAACAATGGATATGATACGTGCGCAATTTTTTATTTTGTTTCCACCTCAGCCATTACACAGCAATATGCGAACGCTCACTGCTCCATTATATCTGTTCTGATCTTTTTGTTTTCATGATCAAATATTCTGCTGTTTATTATTGTGATGAGTTCTGATAATTGTCAATAAATAACGTATTTGGTCCAATATTGTAGTACATGTTGTGCTACACACGCCGCACCGATCCGCAGGCCATTGGATAAGGCCAATATTGCTCGACAAGACCAATTATGTCGTAAAATGAGACTACCCAATAAGCAAGAACCATTAAAGAAATAATCCACCACGGACAAGACGAGTCTCATATTCACTCTACCCGCTGGGATCAATTTGATTGATCAAATCCGACACGACCTGTCATATATCCCGGTAACCGATGAATTCAACTCGATGTGGTACTGATTTCCGCCTTTCGGTTCGAGGGCGTTGTGAAGTTTATTATTGCATTGCGTAGCCGTTCCACGCCCGGTTGGTAAAGTTTCCACAGCAGATACATGATGCGAGTTTTCTTACTGGCCCGGAAGGACCGTATAACACGAGATGCGGGAAGTCTCCCTGGGAGCGAAGATTAATCAGATGTGCAACTTGCGTTCTGTGGTAGTCCAGTTTGGACAGCAGGCGCGATCGGTAGCAGTCAACTCAGAGAGCCATTGTACACAAAATATTTGATGTATAATACAAAAATACTTGGTGACTTGTTGTTTTCGTGTTGGCCTTTGTCAGAGTAAATGCATCACCTCAAGAGACGCCAGATGATTTTTTTGAAAATTTTCGACAAAAATCTGAAATGTTGATGAAATCTGAGATGCAGATACTTTTGTAACCGCGAGAATAGCGAAGTAATGTTTGAAAAAAGGGGTTTTAAGCGCAGGGAATCAAGTCATAAAGAGAAGAAATACCATATCCCTACAGTCTGCAACTGAAAATATAAGTTTGCAACAGGATAGACAGGACATTAAATATCAGTAAAATTGCGAATATGTCTGCAGATTTAGTATCCTTGCAATGATGAGAAACAAATTTGGTAAAAAAATCGAAGTCGAACGGGTTACAAAATGCATCATTTTACTAATTTCAAACCCGATCGGGAGCCGGAATAGAGGGGATACGCAAGGCGTGTTATTCCACAAACTAAGTACTAATACAAATGACACGTGTATTACTACGTAGAGTCGGTGAAGTGCCGCTAAAAACGTTAAGGCCGTCTGAAAAGTTGAAAAGAAAATACATGCCTGAAAACACAATATTCTTCAAATTGTATTTAAAATGAAACTGTATATTCACATCTGGCATCCCTAGTCACGAAGAACGAACACAAAGAGGCGAATGTTGTGAATATCGCCAAACACCAAACCATCAGCTAGACTTTTGAGTGTCGCACTATTCTGACATTTCAGCGACAGGACACTCACCAAGGAGCTCGGATTTCTACTGTCAAGTAGAAGTTCACCATGCGTTAGTGTTGTGATAATACTCTTCTCACACTATTGGACTGACTTTGGGATGGTCACCAAAGATAATCGTAGTACAAAATTTGTTGATTATCTTTGTGTGAGTACCATCACTTCATTCTCACGACAAATCGCAGCTCTGCTGACTACAAGAATCCGGAATTGTATCCGGAAAATGGACGTAAGTGCCGTACAACGTTCTTGTGAGAGCATCGCGACAACGTTGCGTCGAACAGCAGACCACGGCCCTTACTCAAACATTCACTGACATTTTTTTTGAAGAAAATACAATGTTATTAATAAAAAATACTGAAATCGATGAAAAGAAAAATTATTTTATATGTGATTGAAAAAATTATCATTTTTTATTTAGCACCCGTTAATCTCGACGTCTCTGGTTCGAATCTCGATGTTGATTTTAATTTATCTTTATAGGTGTACCGGTAAGTTTCTTCGGTTTTACAACAGATAGGGTAACTTGATTATTATTCCAGAGAATCAAATTTCCAGCCATTCGTTGGAAAGCTTCTGTCATTGCGCGTCTTTTTCAATATATGTCAAAAAGTTGAAGCGTAAACAACATAGTTTTTTGCATAGTTTTTCGTTACATGCGTACATGATACATGAGAGAGAAAAACGAATTCAGTCTGAGAGAGTCACTTCAATATGCCGTGAAATTCATTTGACGATGAAGAATGAAATGAGCACGGAGCGTCGTAGAAGAGATAGCAACGAAACGCCCGGACGACCGTTGATTCATGTTGACAGAGAAACCGCTGGAAGAAGCAAAAACTCATTTCCAATTGAATGCGAAGGCCGTTGAATCCACATTCCCCTGACTATCCTCTTAACCCAAATGCGTTTGCAACGATTCATTCAAATCAAAAACAGTCGATTGAATTTTCGCAGGTCATTCGGGCTGAAAATTCTTTAATTGTGCAGTGCAAAAATGTCAGCCTTTATTTACTATACAATTAGAAAGAATTATACTACTAACGAATCTAATGGCCAGCCCGCCACCAGTTGCCAGGCTAATGCTCGGCAAAATCCCCCTCCATTGAAAACTTCTCATTAAGGTTGCGAAACAAAACACGAGCCGAGCAGAAAGTTTTGTGTGATGAAATCATTTTGACTCTCGCTAAAGTTCATAACAACCGTTATCAAATTGCGCTGCATATTTTATACTTTCCAACAGAACTTTTCACAACTACCTCTCACGCTAAGCACTGAAATGTCGTTAAGATACCACATAAATTTACCACTTCACCGCGCAAAAGTGCAGGGTTTCCTTCGCCTTCCTGGAAGTCGGTACCGGAGAAAATCTCACAGCTCCGCGGCGTTTTCGTGCTACCCGTTTAGCATAGTACCATCGCATCGGCCGTAACAGTATCGGAGATAACTGATACCATCAATTATAATTGTGGCGAAATTTCCGAGCCAAATTGCTTCTCGGCCATAAAAGTTAAACATAGTAGCACCGAACAAGCCAATATCTCCAATATCACGTAAAGATTGTCTGTGAAGAGTGCTCGACTTTGGCATCATGGAAGCATCCCAAATGAAAACGCCTTTATGTTGTTTGTGTGGAAACGTGTCATCGATGCACTGCTCCCGCCTCAGTGTTCATGACTTTGGAGTAACGAGATGTTGTTTGTGGTAGAAACCGCAAAGTTGAATCTAAGAGCAAAGCTAGAGTTGGAGAATAATGTCATCGACATGTTTCTCTACAAGCAGCAGCTAGCTCGGAACGAAACAAAGATCCGGAGAAAATTCATTAATAGTTAATGTCTCCCGGGATATCCGGGCAATTCTCGAAGTACGGCGGTGTCTTACCGTACACCGCTTCCAGCTCATTTAAGTACTTCATCTCAATGTGCTTCATCGGAACATATATGCATGTGTTCACTACAGAAATAGAGATGTAAAAACCGAGGGCAAATGTTTTCGATAGAGTTTGAACTACCGGAAAGAGCAAAAAATCGTGAATTAACAGCGGGTACACGAGAGCAATTCGAATGGAAAGTTGAACCGTTGAAAGTAATACATCCTCCAGCAAATCGTGGGTGTATCGCAATGTCAGAAAGTTTCCGTAACTGGCAGCGCTCGATCGAAAGAAATATTGCTCCAACTTTACCAATCAATTTTCAATTGGGATACAGTTATGCTGGCAAACTGGTTCAATTATAAAATAGACGCTTCAGTGTTCTTCCCCCACAAAGCATACACTTTCTTAGCATGTGTCAGGCACCACAAACCCACCCACCGTAGCATCCCACCAAGAAGTGCTGCAAACCATTCCAACAATTTGCTCCTGCTCATTTTAATTCATTCTCCTAACAATATGAACAACAACTATTTCTGTGGCCAAACGGATGCCAACACTCGGCCCTCGTATCGTTCGGCTAGTATGACCTGTGGCAATTGTCCAACCGTTTGTTGGTTCCGGCAGAATTGTCCCCTGGAAAGCAGCAGCATTCTCCCACTGCGGGAGAGCAAATACCAATGCCAATGCCAGACCGACCAGAAGCTAAACATTGCTATATATTCGATTGTCATGTGAATTTCATTAACACAAACCACACTTGATCCAGAAACGGAATGGATTGTGCCTCTTCTCGTTACGTCGTCCCCATAGGTTTAGAGCATTTGTGGTATGTGACCATATCTATTTGTGGTACATTTCGGTTGCGGTCGACACAGAAGCCTCCAAAGTAACCGAATGCAATGTGAATGCGGTTTAGCATAACCGATTCCAACTGAATGCCAACTGGTGGCTCGTGAATTGCAAACGGAGAACAGCAACTGTGTGGCTTGACATTCGATTTCCACCGGCATGTGATTGATGCAGGATATCAGCTACAAACCGTCCCCATCCGATGATTGTAAATGGAAAATGCAGAACCAATAGAGTACTCCGCATCCAGCAATTTTTGGCAATGGACCAAAGCATGAATGGTATCAAAAAATACCAATCAAATAATTTCACATGCCATCTTTGTTATAGTTATGGAGCACTCTGTATATATAATTTTAGTTTTGATAAATTTTCGTATGACGCTTTGTGGATTCATGGTATGCAACATGCGGACAACCAATCTATATATGTCCCAAAAGACTGATGTTAATTTTCAAGTAATATTTACCACGTGGTTCCATTTTCACGGTCGATCGATGTGAAAAGCCCCTTTATTCAGATGAAAAAATGGGTCACGTGCAGTGATTAAATACTTACACAGAAATGGTAATGTTAACACCGAAAGAGGTCAAATCCGTTCCCTGGATGGGGTTTTTTTTGGAATATCTGCTCCTGTTTTTTGTGACGCAACGGACGGATAAACTAATTCAAACGTGGCCCCAAATCGACAGATAATGAACATCAATCAGGGCCGTGAGGTGGATATGGTTTTCGCAAAAATCATCGACCAAATACACGAAATGATTTCAAGTAACGAACGACTGAAATTAATGGGACAAGAGGTGTATAGAAAAAAATATAGCAGACTCATTTTTTTTCTAATTTTTCGGACAAGAGATGTCACGTTTCATACAAAACAACATCATTGCAAATGTTTCAAATGTGTATACGTTTTTACAATGACTCAAACTCGAATCCATACACCACCATGTAGATCTCCTTTCACTACATTTGAAAGTCGAAAACATGCTTTCGAAACATACTACAGTTGCCTATAATTGGACGTCTAACTAATTGGACAGACCTGCTACACGATTAATTGGATCCTCTAATTGCATTTTTGCAAACATTCATGTGCTAGTTTCTATGCAATACGGCGAAAATCACATCTCTGAATTTTTGATATGTAATGTAAAAAAACCTCAGCTTTCAGGGAAAAATATAATAAAATATAGCGCCCTCTAGTCCACAACCATGCAAACTACAAAAACGAAGACTATCGATAATAACGAAAACAAAATTTGCAAGTTTAATATTTTTCATAAAACTTTGACTAGCTAATTGGCTATAATTTGACATATCGATCATCTGAATCGGTCCAGTAATTCAAATGTTATGAATTAAAAAAAGTCAGTTTAGGAGAAAAAAAAAGTAGAAAGAAAATATTTTTCTGACCACCCTAAAATCGAAATGGTCACCCTCGCAAAGAAAATAAAAATACGTGTCTAAAGTTTGCGATAAGGATCAAAACTACCACTTTTCACCGGCTGTAGCGTAGTCCGCCTCCTCGTGGTGCAGCCTGGGTAACGCTAAATGGACTATTCGGGTCCCTAATTCCACGGTGTGCAGTAACCGTGCCAATGGATGAATGGCGGAGGGGGCGATACAAATACGAAGTCGTTAACGGTACATGTGGGGTACCAGGGCACCCCCCACAGTAATTTTGCCCCTACTGTGTTACTGCAGGGCTCTGGCACAGCGGACCGGTGTTTCCCTAGCGACTCGTGGGTCTTTTATGAGTTCTACAAAAATTCAAATCCAAATCGAATAAGAAGAAGACTATCTATCCCCAGAGGGTATATACAGTGGGGGAAAATCCTATAAGCGCACCTGGGTTTTCTGAAAATTCTAGATATATAGTAGATAAAACCATTCCTTTTTTACGTAGTAATTTCCCAATGACTAAATGTGTAATAACTTTGTTGTTTAAGTCATCATTGGTGCAAACATATTTTTTTACTAAAACATTTTTAAAATTTTTGTGCGAAATTCTCATAAGCGCAACTGGCATTTTATATATTTTCCCACCAATATGTAAACATCTTGGCCATTTTTCAACACATCCTGGTAAGGTTGTAACGTGAGAACGAGTTAACCACAATCAGCTAAGCAGTGAAGTAGCGCAATTGAATTTGAAGCACGATGCCGAAAGGAAAGTTCTTGGACGAAACAGAGCGGAGATTAATAACCGAATTGAAGGATATTGGTTTCAGCAACCGGGAGATAGCAAAGAGGATCGATAGAGGAGAAACAGTGAGAAAAATATGACATCAGAAGGAAGAATAAAGGTAACTGCAAAATTTCAAACCGCGAGCGGAACTGCATCATTCAGCTTGGGGAGACTGGAAAATTTAATGCTTCAGAAATAAAGCAATAACTGGACCTTCCCATATTCAAACGACGTGTTTCCCAAATTTTGCGAGGATCTGGACATCTGGTTTACACGAAGAAGGCAAAGAAACCAAACCTCACCCCAAGGCACATTGAAGCAAGATTGGATTTTGCTAAACAGCACATGGATTGGAAGGCAGAGTGGGATGAAGTGATCTTTTCCGACGAGAAAAAGTTCAATCTTGATGGTCCCGACTGGTGCGCGTATAATTGGCATGATCTACGAAAAAATCCCGAAGTGAAGTTGAGCAGGAATTTTGGTGGTGGAAGTCTCATGGTGTGGGCTGCGTTTTCAAGAAAAGGGAAGACTCCTATCGCCACTATTTCGACAATGATGAACTCCGACAACTATGTAGAGCTACTAGACAGTGTTTTGGTGCCATTTACAGAAGACATTATGGACGACAACTTCAATAATGGTGCCATTCACGTAAGCAAGAAATCATTGTCATGGTTTTCCGAAAGAAACATTCAGGTTATGGACTGGCCAGCTCGTAGCCCGGATCTCAATCCCATCGAGAATCTCTGGGGAATCCTGGCAAGGCGAGTCTACAGTGGTGGACGGCAATTTGCAACAGTTCGTGAGTTGGAGAGATGTGCAAGGGACGAGTGGAATAAAATTCCACATGAAATGTTGGATAATCTGATTGAGTCAATGCCAAACCGTGTTAATGAAACTATTCTGAAAAATGGTAAACCAACCAAATATTGAATGCTGTCATTTTCATGTATAAATCGTTCTTTGAGAATAAAGTCTGATGTGCGCTTATAAGAATTTCTACCTTGAAAACGCGTTTTTCTCATACTGAATAACTGTTGAGAATAGGATTGGGACTTTTCTTGGCAAGATAAACTTTATATTCGAAAGTCATTTAAATCCCATGAAAATATTTTGGAAATATATATATATCTAGTTAATTTTACAGCCAAAATATACATGTGCGCTTATAGGAATTACTCGCACTGTAGTAGTAGCGCGGCGAGTAGTGTGGTGTGCGGTACCACCTTTCTGGTCATAGAGGCCAAGAATGGGGAAGGGCTTCCTCGGAATCCCTTCATAATTAGTAAATCACTGGCCCACTTCAGCGAGTATATCGTTGGAGCTAGGACCAGTGATAGAGGTCGAAAGTATATCGTTGAAGTTTCCAACAGGAGCCAAGCTGAAAAGCTGGTGAAAATTGGAAAACTCATCGATAATACAGAGGTGAAATGTTCGTTCCACCCCACGCTTAATACGTCCAGGGCGGTGGTTTTCTGTCGCGATGCGACAGATATGACGGAGGGTGACTTGGAGAAGGAGTTAAAACTTCAACAAGTCATAAAAGTTAAGCGCGTAACAATGAAAGTAGAGGGAGTTGTCGTGAACACTCCTCTACTTATCCTGACGTTTAATACGTCTATACTGCCGGAAAATGTTCAGTTGGGTTTTCTGGTCATTAAGACCAGAAAATACATTCCCAAACCAACACAATGTTATACGTGTTACCAGTTTGGCCATATTTCCGTCAAGTGCGGGAAAAAAGAGGCGGTGTGCTGGAGATGCTCGCAAGAGCCCCCAGATATCGAAAAGTGCGTGAATGACTTGTTCTGCAGGAATTGCAGGAGCAACGGCCACTGCTTAAACAGCAGAAGTTGCCCTGTTTTTCTCAAAGAGTAAAATATCATCAGGACAAAGTTGAACGCTAACGTTTCCTTTGCAGAAGCAAGGATACTCGAGACAGCCAAAACGGCGACAACGTCGTATGCGGCTGTCTTAAAATCCTCGAGGATAGTCGACCCCGCGCCAAGTGCAAATCCTAAGAGTGCCAGTACCAATAGCGCACCAACGCGTTTGTCCCCCGATAAGGCTCTTATCGGTGAACTTTAAAAGAGGGTCTCAGAGCTGGAGAAGGTCGTAAACGAGCTAACCAGCAAATTATCTGAGGGTAGTGGCACTCCCAAAGGGGGAGCTACTAGTTTGAGTAAGAGGCCCGGTACAGGTCTCACCTCAAATCCTCGCAAGCCCACTCCTCCCAAGGTACCTTCTGCAAAGAAGGGGGCTACCACGAGATCGGCAGCTGGGAAACCCACATCGACTGCGGCACCCGCCGCTAAGGTTGGGGGTCCCAGCGCCGTCTAAGTCTGGGTCTGGCTCCTTACCCAGCACGAGTAAGTCCAAACCCAGCACCTCATCCTCCTCTGGGGAGGGTAGGCCCAGCATGGCACCTAAACCTAGCTCTGGTGCTGCTGCTGTACCGTTACCCGCAAGGGTCATCGCCTTTAACTTGTACATACCCCCTAGATTTCACAATCACAGGGCGGTGGTGCAAGAGATCGAGCAAATTCTTTTAAACTTTAACGCTCCCCTCCTATTAGGAGGGGATTTGAACGCGCACGATCCTCTCTGGGGATCAAGCAAATCAAACCGTAGAGGTTTGGCGGTGATCGAGCTGGCCAATAATCTTGGCCTTACCTTCTTAAATGATGGGGCTCACACCAGAATAGACCATATGTCAGGGCAAACCACTGCGATTGACTTGACTATGGTCTTCAATGGTCTACTTCTGATGACACTTTCAGCAGTGACCATTTTACTATCATTATCACCCTTGATAGGAACAAACCATCGATCAGATACCGTAAAAGGTGGAAGTTTTATGGAGCTGACTGGGTGGGGTATCGGGACGATATAGATTGCTTAGTGCGTGATTCCGCGCATCTTGATCTTGACCAGTTGACTGAGCTTATGTTGAATGCTGCTGCAAAGCACATTCCTCGCACTAGCGGGCTGCCCGGTAGAAAGAGTGCCCCTTGGTGGAACGGGGAAGTTAAAGAGGCAATACGTCTTAGACGGAAAACTCCTAGAGCACTTAGGAGGTTGAATGACGACGATCCCAGAAAGAGGGGAGCTTTAACTTCCTTCCTTACAGCTCAGCGAGTTGCTAGAAAGTGTGTATGGAAATCTAAGAAGGATAGCTGGGTAAAGTTCATTAGTGAAATAAATTCTGAACTTCCAGCTAAAAAGTTATGGCAGAGAATCAATTCACTTAGTGGGAGGACGATTCAAGAGTCCATCAGGCTGGTAAACGGTAGTACCACTACCGATGACCCCGCTTGCACTAGTGAAATTCTTGCCGATTACTTTGCGGAAATGTCGGCTTCGAACGTTTATTCTACGCAATTCAAAGAGCTGAAGGAGGAATGTGAAAGGCTTCCTCTCGATTTTCCAACACACAAATCGGACAAGTATAACGAAGTTTATAGCCTATCCGAACTTGATTGGGCACTCATTAGAGTGAAAGGGCAGGCATGCGGTGTGGACGATATAGGCTACCTCATGTTAAAGCACCTCCCAATCGCGGCGAAATGCTTGCTGCTGCAAGTGTATAACGACATATGGATGGGTGGCACCATCCCTAGTGTGTGGAAGACTGGGATCGAAATACCTTTACCCTAGTCCAAAGAGAAAACATTCTAGTGTCAGTGGCTATAGACCCATAACGCTACTCAGCTGCGTGGGGAAAGTGATGAAAGTGGTTAACAGAAGACTGACTGAGGCGCTGGAAAGAGAGAAGCTCTTGGACGAACGGCAGTTTGGATTCCGCTCTGGTAGGGGAGTCGAAAGCTACCTAGTAGAACTTGAAGTATGCCTCCATAAGCATTTCAAGCCCTCACATGTTAGCACCTGTGCCCTCTTAGACATTATTAAGGCTTACGACCAGGTGTGGCGGCACCATATTCTGGCAACGCTTGCGAACTGGGGTTTTGCGGGAAGAATGATGGCATACCTTGCTAGCTTTCTAACCGACAGAACTTTCAAAGTAGCACTCGGGGATTGCTTCTCCAGTGAGAAAGTTGCCGAAAACGGAGTTCCCCAAGGTGCAATCCTATCGGTCACTCTTTTCCTGGTAGCAATGAATTCGATTTTCCATTTCATCCCTGATGGAGTGAAGGTTATCCTCTATGCGGATGACATACTTCTAATATCATCAGGCTTAGTGCAAAGATCCAGTAATCGATTGCAGAGCGCAGTCAAGAGTGTATCGATGTGGGCAGACGAAGTTGAGTCACGATTTCTAGTGAGAAATCAAGTATTTTGTCAATAAGACGACGGGCCAGGGGTGCACCAAGAGCTCCCATCTTTATGAATAGCAAAGCCATCCCGGAGAGATTCAACTCCTCACTCCTCGGAGTCACGATTGATAGAAACTTGAATTTCAAGCTAAATGCAAAACTGGTCAAGAAAAAGATCGCGAATCACCTGAACGTCCTAAAGGCGATTAAAGGAAGGCTGAGAGGCAGCCCACGGGACTCCCTTTTGAATATTTTCAAAAGCTAGATAATCCCACGACTAGTGTACGGTATCATCCTCGCTAGTAAAGCGGATAAATATTTTAAAATGCTGGAATCAGCCTATAACAGTGGAATTCGCATAATCACGGGTGCGTTTTACAGTAGTCCTATTAAGAGTCTACTTGCTGAGATAGGGAAACCACCTTTCGAGATGGTATGTGTGCAGAGGATGATCCATGCGATAGTCAGGTGGGAGGAGTGCCCAGCCAACCTATCGCTTGATACCCCATACGGAGTATGGGCCAGGCAAAAATATCAAACCCTAACGGGGGAGATACTGCCTCGCCCCTTGCGGTTAAGTCGATGCTCTCCTAGAGCCTGGGATGCCGTTCCTCCCACCATCAGCTGGAGGGTAAACGGTTCGTTAGGGCTGGGGATAACCCCCAGAAGGTGCAACAGTGGTGAACGAGGCCTTACGTACTGACTTTGCTATCAAACGCATTGTCTATACTGACGGGTCCGTCACTGATGACGCATCAGCCATTGGGATACTCGACTGTAATGCTAAGACTAGCATGAGAGTCCCCAATGAGTTTAGCATCTTCTCGTTTGAAGCTCTCGCCATTAAGTTGGCATTAGAGAGCGTCACCGATGCTAATAGCGTCGTTGTTTGTTCGGATTCGGCTAGCGTCCTCAAAGCTGTAGAGGGTGGTACTATCAAACACCCCATCATTCAAGAAATTGAAGAGCAGCTGAGAGGAAGTAGTGCGATCCTATGTTGGATTCCGGGTCACACCGGGATCCCGGGAAACGAGGAAGCCGATCGGTTTGCATACGAAGGGCGGGAAGGCTCCATTACCAGTATTGGTATACCTGGTAAGGACCTCATTAGAAGGGCGAACAATTCCATTCTCCTCACTTGGGAGGCCGAATGGAATCGTGAAAGGGACCTGCAGCTTCGTAGAATTAAGCATCAACCGGCAAATGGAGGGACCGAGCCAACACGTATGAACAGCGAATTCTCTCGCGTCTTCGCATCGGGCATACGTGGTTGACTCATTACTTCCTAGCAAAGAAAGAAGAGCCCCCTACCTGTTGCGGCACCCGCCAGACAGTGGGGCATATTCTAACGGAATGCAAGCGAACTGCGGACCTTCGTAGGAGGTACGGCTTAACCGGTGGCCTAGATGTCGTTTTGCAGAACGACACACGGAATGAAAGAGACACTCTGGATTTCCTTAAAGAGGCTAACCTGATTCAGTACATTTGATACTGCAATCAAAAACTTGAACGCTTACACCCTGGTTTCACGTACCAGGGTAATCTAAAAGAGGCGCCTGCGCCCACCTGAAATGATTACCTACAAGTATTGTGTAACTTTGAGTGGTTGCTCCGATGTGTAAAGGGGAATAAAGAGACGAATGACTGTCAACCACAACAACAACCACTTTTGAGCGATCGATCGTGAGTTCAAAACTCAGGGCCCTCATTGACCATCTTTGTGTTGTCACAGAATAGCTACGTCCACGCAACAATCATCAGCGATGGAGATCGATCCACGGTCGAAACAAGATCGATTCATCCATACAACTGCTCTGCTCAGCAAGACACATCGGGCTGCTGTTCTATAAATAACTCAACAATGATCAATCAACTGTCTCCGCTGTCCGGTGGTCCAACTGGATAATGGAAGAACAGAAAGAATACTCTTACGCCTAAATGGCTACTGTGTGAATGTACCATATGTAATTGTATAGAAGGAATACTGGCGAATGGCAACTGTGTAATGTGCTAATTATAGATATGATAACCATGTGACATGTGCACGATTAACATTCGGCTCTGTTACAGCTAAAAAATGCTAATGAGCCTTAAAATAAATTAATGGGATAAAAAAAACAACCACTTTTCACGATAATCTGAGAATCAATAAGTGGTTCGCTAAAGTTTGTTCGAAAATCAGCATTTTTCTTTAAATTTCCAGGTTTCAAGTATTCTTTCTGCGCTAAAAATCATCATTTTATATGTATTACGAAGGATGGCTTGATATACTACATGGACTGAAAGGTCCCGAGATTTTTCGACAGATGATGACACTAAATAATGAACAAGATTCATTTCGAGAGGTTCATCTGTCACTAGCTTATGTGTGAAGTTTCATGACATTTCATTCATTTGTTCACAAACTACAGTTATTTAAGTGTCACTACTACGATTCTTGTCAAGTCCTGCCCCACCTGGGCCAACCGCCTCGCTCGCTGGGCTCCTCTCCTTCTTGTTCCTACCGGATTCGATGCGAACATCATCTTTCAGGGCTGCTGCCCGGCAAACTTGCAACATGCCCTGCCCAGCGCACACATCCAGCCTTGGCGACTTTCTGAATGCTGGGTTCGCCGTCGAGTTCTAGTTCGTGGTTCATCCTCCTTCTCCATACTTCATTTTCCAGTACAGTGTTCTGAGCACTCAGCGTTCGAAAACACCAAGTCCTTGTGAGTCCTCTTCGAGCATTGTTCATGCTCCGTGGCCATGGAGAACAGCCGATCGAATTAGGGATTTGTACATGGGACACTTCGTCCGGAATCGGAGTTTGTTGGACCTTAAGAATTTGTAGATCCCATAGTAGGCGCGACTTCAATTGACTATGCGTTTTTGAAGTTGGGGGCTGTTGTTGTTCTCAGTTGTTATCAACGAGCCAAGGTAGACAAAATCCTCTACCACCTCGAGCTCGTCGCCGTCGTTCACAACATTATAACCAAGGAGAATTCTGTTGCGATCAGTCCCTCCTGCTGGCATGTATTTAGTCTTAGACACATTGATCACAAGTCCGATCATCCCTGTTTCTTGTTTCAGTCGGTTATACAAGTCCACTACCGTCGCATGTATTCTTCCGATTATGTCCACGTCATCGGAGAAGTAGATAAACTGACTAGACTTGTTGAAAATGTTGAAGTCCGCTCTTCGCATAACTTCCACGTTGAAGAGCAGACAGGAGAGTCCATCGCCTTGTTGAAGTCCCCTTTGAGTCTAAAGCGATTCCCACAGAATGCCTGAGATCCGTTGCTCGAATCAGTCTTATCAGCCTTCGGGGAAAGCCGTATTCGTCCATGGCCAGGTTAGGTCAACGAGAACAAACACAAACGCTTGGTTGGGGCCTTTAAACGGAAACCGAACGCCTCACCAGTGATGGCATTTTCTCTGAAATGATACAACCGCGAACGCGATTTTCGAAGCGACATAGTAGCCAGAGTAGACGCGATTGACGAATTTACGTAAAGCTGAATCAACTCATGCGACATCTACATTAGAGCTCAGAACCACAAAAGTGGGGGTATTTGTTCATTTCACGCACTGAAAAGCAAGATTCGGTGGTGATTATTCATTTTATTTCAATTTAGATTCATTTCAGCCATTGAATGTAAATTAAGAAGAAGTAAGAAAATTGGAGTTTTGTATATTTACGATGGTTTCAACATGCGATTTGACCAAAGTCATAGATAATCTTCGAAAATTTTAAGTTTGATGATGCATATCGGTTATTGATACTATGGATAATTGCGATGAAATCGATATCATATCAAATTGGCTGATATCATTGATTATGTAGGGGCTGATACGAGAAGGATTTGCAGTATTTTTAGCACAAAACTCTCAATTCATCGTTTACTTAGTTGAAAAAAAATAAAGTTACAATACTTATAACAAGCCATTCCTCGTAATATACATAGCACATTGTAAAATGATGATTTTCTAACCTTTTGAGCGTGAAAAGAATACATGAAACCGGGAAATTTGAAGATAAATTCTGATTTTTCTAGAAAATTTGAACGAATTTCATACCAAAAAAACAAAACATTTTACTCGCTGCGCCATCTGGTAGTAAATCCAACGTAAATTCGTCAATTGAATGCGACAGACTTACGCGTCAGATGTGTTCTGTAATTCCATTTCGTAGGAGTCGGAACTTAGATGGCTTGATGTTTCGATGGTGGATGGTGAATGTTTCGGCTACTCGGAATTGAAACTCGGTGGAATGTCGAAAGAACCTTCCATAGCGTCGATATATGTGTATAATTCCGCACTTTCGTTTTCGGTTATCAATGGGGTTGCCACTGCACTTCCTAGGCTTAATTTGTTGCTTCAAAAACAATAGACTGCTGAAGTACGGCCAGTTATTGGAAATACTATCATAATAAATATTCCCAGATATTCGACTCCGGCAACTACCGCAGTTCACGGCCAGAAGTATCACGTAAATTTTATCGTTTTCCTTTGCCAGCATCGTTTGAAATTGAAAAAAAAACCTTTGTAATGTATATTCGAACAATTTCATTTGCTTCACTTACCAGTGATTAATTCATCCGAAACTTCTTTCCAACACATATTGACGAAGACCCGGAACATCCTGTAGTTTCGAGTTCGCTGTTTCTAAAGTGCACTTCTCTCATATAACTAACGTAAATATAACTCCGATAACTGTTTACACAACCACAGAAACATATTCGTCCGCAATGCTGTAAACAAAATATAAAATTGATATTCTTGTCAATTTTCGCGCGTTCATCGCGCGAAAAAGCTGTGCATGTCGAGGTTGATTTTGTGTCGCGTACAAATTCGCTTGTCGCATCGCGTTTACTCTGGCAGTTTTTTGCCAGAACTAAATGAACGCAGCTTGGTCGCGATTTATGACAAGTCTACGCGCGACTTGTCAAAAGTCGCATAGAATCACATCACGTGTCGCGTTCACTCTGGCATCGCCCTAATCCACACGCATGTTTCACCTCGAATTACTTTTTTCATCTAACCACTGCGCTAAGTTAGGCCGATGATATAGTAAACGCGAAGCGAAGCGTTGCGGAAAAGCGAATTGAACAAACGCGAACTATGACATAGTGAAAGCGTTTGCACGCGCGTTCTTAATGTAAACATTGATCGTAGGGGCTTGTTTGTGTTGTTGTTGTTTTTTATTCGCAGTGTTCGAAATGGATTCGTCGGACGAGGAATATTTTGCATCTCCTGGCACTATTGATTTTATTTTTAATAAGGAACGGAAATTCGCTGTGCATCCCATCAACCGGAATAGACGAATTCCTTTCCGAAGGTATCCCGGAGACTTTTCCACTTTTTTTAGCAGCATCCGCTGAAAAGTAAATACACTGTTTGGATGAGCCATAAAATATTTTTATTTACAACTTACAAGTAGCATCTTCTCCCAGCTCAGGGGAAACATCTCTCCACAGCTTTTCCACAACCGATTTGTTACGATAAAGTTTCGTTGTTTTATCCCACAAGGGCTTCCTCGCAAACACGGAATAAATTTAATTTTCCGCATCGATTTCCATTTCCGAACACTGTCAACAAACCAAAACAAACAAAACACTGCCCAATCGAAGCACCTCTAGCGTTTACACGCGTCAAAACACAACTCGAACTGCTTCGCCGCGTCTGACGGCCCGTTCGCAACGCTTCGCGTCGCGTTCGTTATATCAGGTAGACGCGATTCGCATACATTTTCATCAAAAGTGCTTTGACCCAAGCAGACGCAAACGCGTTCGCTCTAGCAAACGCATTCACTATGTCATCAGCCTTAGGGTGAGGCCGCGACACGCGATGCGAAAAGAACGCGATTTTTAAAGCGACATAGTGGCCAGAGTGAACGCGATTTAATGCGACAAACATACGCAGATGTAAACAAGAGGTTTTATTTTCATTTTGTGTTCAAGTTTCGAAATGGATTCTGACGAAGAATATTTAATGTCCGAAAGCGTACGTATTTTTTTTCGGAAACAAAAAAGACTTCGGAATCCATTCAATCAATAGGAAAAGAGGAGAATACGGAGAATACCACCATCTATATCAAGACCTGGTTAAAGATCCGAACAAATTTCGCAACTATACCCGAAACTTTTGAATATATTTTAGGACATATTGAAGTTGTTCTCATGAAAAAGTGGACCAACTTTATTAAAACTCCAATTGAGCCTGTCATGGGAGTGAAACACAAATTTCTGCATAACTCGAGAACTTATCAAGAAAATGGAACCAACTTAGGCATATGGAGGTTTTAGGGTACAACAAATCTCTCTAAGGGAAAATTGAAAATTTTCGGAAAACTCTGAAGGAAAAAAGGAAAATTCGGAAAATTAAATGTTATGTTATTTGCAAGTGGTTGAAAAATCTTGAACGAGAATTGTGTCTGAAAATAATCTGATATTGATGACGAGTTTTGTTAGAAATACCAAGAATTTTATAGTAAAAATTAAATTCAATGGGGTCGATTAGAAAATCAATCAATGAACAGTTCTGCGGTTAAACCCGCGAACTTGCTCATAGTAAGAAAACGTGAATGTTTGAAGGTATTGATAACAAAAAACCAATTCTGGGCGGGACGAAGTTTGCCGGGTCAGCTAGTCATAAATACAAATTTATTCGTGAACCTTACAAGTGGACGAGTGAACTAATTTGTAATGTTTTTTATTTTGACTTTCACTAATTTGTTAAGTTATTATAATCGCGCGAAGAAATCCGATAAGTTTGGCAGTACCATTTACACGTAAGAAGAAAATGTCTCAACAGTTATTTGAAAGAATCAACTTTCTTCAACCTCAATTGAGATTACTCTTTTACACTGACAAGATGTTGAGTATATATTCTCGGCTCATTTGGTTTTAAGATTTTTATGAGATCGCAGAGTCTCCAATGCTCTTCAACACAATTATTCCCAATTGGACTTTGAGAAAAAAATAAACTGAAATGATCTGCCATAGAAAGTAAGAAAGTGCACCAGACTATCAAGGAAGGAGCATAATGAAGTTATTCTCTCCCTCAATCTACATTATAGACGGATTCAAGCTACTGCTGCTCCGTTTTTCCTCTTTCTTTTTCATAATCTGAGTATGCTTGAGTAATTCTTCAGCGGGCATTTCCTGTGCTTTATATTATCTTGAATGAAAACATAAAGTCTGATATTCGTCCATCCTTCGTTATACGAACGAGGATGAACCCTTCTACAGAATCCTCGAACTAGTTTAGCAAACTATTTTGCGCTAGACGTGAAATGAACAGTTGGACATCGCTTTGTCCATTTGGATGGATGAGTTTTCGACTACCGGAAATTTTCCTCTTGAAAGGTGTGCATTGATTTTGGGTGTCTGGCCTATTTAGAGCCTCTCACACCGCAAAATTTGGGAGCTCGGATTCTATTTGCATAAACACACTTCGGATGCCAATCGTCTGATCCCAGAGTCTATTAAATTCGCTTTCCATTAAGTGGTAGTCAATTTGCTGTCGTCATTGATGAAGTCGAGCGTAGGGTTTGCATAGGGATGAGTACAAGTGCTCTTTTGTTCCCAAGATTAGCCCAAGAGTAGATTGACTCGGCACAAAATTACGCTCATTTATTGGTTAATGACTTTGCCATCCCCAAGAATCTGGGCAACTACTTACCGATCCCTGAACTGTAAATGACATCTACTATAATGGCACAGTGGACTAACAACGAGTCGATAATCGCCGACGTGAGAGGCCACAGATGCAGAGAATTGAATCATTTACCGATATGCAGCAGCTGAAATGTGCAATCATCAGATTCAGTTGACGATGGGGAGAATAATTAATTATGCATGTTATCCTGAGAGATTTCCCAACAGACTGACTTTTTGCCAATGTTACTCGGTCCAAACAGTTGGCTGTTTTCTGTTTCGGAGCGTAAAGATTTACGCCATGGAAAAAGTTTTAATTGAAATTTATGATAGTGCTTTGTTCGATCGTATACGTTAGTGTTATTCATTAGCAAGAAAAAATAATTTTAACTTTCTTTGATTTATACAAGGTATTTCTTTAGAGGAATAGAACTTTCAATTGAAATGAAACACCGATAAACTGTGTAGATTGAATTGAATTTGGCTTTATTGGACAAATTATTATTTATCATATTATTTGAATATGATTTCCGTCAAGTGGTTCGAAGGAGATCCACCTGAAAAGTCTCCAATTTTCGATCACTTTTTGCAGCAATAAAGGCATTATAGAAATGGTATCATGTTGTCATCTGAACTGTTACATAGCCCCACCAATCATTTGCTCTACGGTTTTGAATCGTTTGATCTGGGAGGGCAATCCACGGGTCCACTATGCTAAAATATTCGTTCGCCGAACGTTTCTGTCAATAGATCAATTGCGGCACGCGTTACCTATGTGTTATGATGTACTGTTTTGTCGAAACAGCGGTTAAGGTAAATGATCTTGGTTTGTCCGATTTAGGGTATTTTCACGTAACTAGTAAATGCAAATCGATTTTGACGTAGGACTACGTCTTTCATTTCTATACTGGGTGTAAGTTCAAAGTTTCGAAAACGAAAGCGTTACGCCGGAGATTTTGAGCGTTAATAGCTCCAAAACAACTGAACGAAATGGTATGATATACACTTCATTCGAAAGATAAAATGTCTACGCGTTCTATGCTTGTTACTTTTTGATCCAAAAACTTGTTTCAATAACCTTAAAATTGCTTTCAAAACAGGCTATTGAAATCACACCAATCGGTATAAAAGCGAGTGTCGCTCGGAAATCCGCTTACTAGAGGCGAGTGAACTGAAAAGTTTAAACCCACTTAAAGCCAAAAAGAAGAAGAAGAAATCCACTCAGTTATGATTGCGCAACGATTGAAGTACCATTGCTGTAATGAATGGATGTTTCCCTAACACAGACTTCAAAACTATGGAGCCAGGGGAAACTGGCATTGCAAATTAGATTTTTTTCCCCTTGTTGGGTGTGAACCACTGCATCCATTATTTTGAACTATTATGGTATGCCCCATTTTTTGTTCTACGCTTCAAGCTTATCTATTGCTTATTGATGAAGAAGTAGACTGAAAGCTATAGCGAGATAGGTGCCAATCAGGAATAATCTGTTTGATAAAATTTATAGTCCTGATCGGCGACACAGACCAAACTTCCTTGGGCTCCAAAATAGCCTTATCAAGGTGTTGAAGTCTGCGTCTTGTTAGTGCTCCGCATTTGCAGAGCAAATGTTCCGAGGTTTCGCTTTCGGCATTACAAAAGCGACAAATATCATCTTGCACTAAACCTATGTTTTTGAGATGGTATTTACTCGGACAGTGTCCTGTTATAAGACCAGTGAATGTGCTGAAGTATTTCTTATTAAGACTCAGCAATTGTTGAGTAATTTCAATACTCGGCATGATAAATTTTTTTGACTGGTTAAGTTGTACAGCCATCCAGTTGGCCATTACTTCCCGGTCTTCACATTTCTTCAGCTCACTCTTCAACACACATTCAGAAATTCCACAGAATGGTTCTGGACCAGTGAAGGGTGAGCTTGAGCTGCGTCTTGCGAGTTCATCTGCTTGTTCATATCCCTCTATACCGCAATAGCCAGGAATCCAGTACAGTTGTACCGAACTTCTCTGACACAGTTGTCGTAAAAGGCAAATGCATTCCCAGACAATTTTTGAATAGCATTTGAAAGCATTGAGGGCTTTAAGTGCTGCTTGACTGTCTGCAAATGCAAATGTTAGCATGTCTATAATTTCTTTTAAGGGGGTATTCTAGTCTAGAAATCTGAAAAAATCGAAATTTTTTTTTTACCATATTTCTGTAGTTTAGGCATTCAAGAATATACTCTAGAAAGGACTTATCGAAAATCCTATTATTTACCTAGTTAGAGCCATCTTAGTGATGTGGTATCTAACCTGTTACGGCCATCACAATGAACTTCAAACGCGTTTCTCTCGGAACTAGTTTTTTTCTAACTGGCGTACACGATATCTCAAGTTCTACTGAACCGATTTATGTCAAATTTATATGAAAATAATCTGCATACATCTCTCTATCGCAAAAAATTATAACTTTTTAATTTTACAAAAAAAAACGTTTTAAACAGCATTTTTGTTTTCAAACGGCCGCCATTTTGTTAAAACCCATGTTTTTGACTTGTCCGAGGTTCATGCCATAGCGACATCTTTACTGATTCAGAATCTGTTCGATTTTTTTGTTTCAGATAACCAGAAGGACTGGAATCGTGTACGCCATGGCACAACTTTTTTTTGAACACCCTCACTTCACCAGCATGTAACTATTCTAATTATGAATATTTTTTTCCGTCCTATTTTTGTTTTATTGTTGAAAGATAGATAAACGAATAATGATATAATGGATAGTAAAAATATTCTTTGTTTTATTTTTACGGAGTTCGAAAAAACGTCCGAAATTCGTGTCTCTACACTAGAATACCCCCTTAAGGCAGACATTTATACATTCTATTATTGCAGCTACTTCTGCCTGGAAAACTGTTGGCCAGTTCCCCATAGCTACAGAAATTTTTATTCTGGGACCATACACTCCAGCACCTGTTCTGTTACCCATTTTCGACCCATCGGTATAGAACAGGATTGAACCATTACGAACATCGGGACCACCCTCATCCCATACTGAACGAGAAAGTTCGATCACTCTGTATGGAATGTCATAATTGGTCCTTGGTTCCATCCAATCGCTATAGGTTATCCTAGGCCGCACAATTGCTGTATAGACCCACATAACCATTTTTGGTTTAAGGCCCCATGTTCTGCCTATCATTTTAGAACATGTCCATAGGGCACTGTTGGCATTACTGATAATTGCATCTAAGTGTGCGTTCCAGTTTAGTTTAGCGTCTAGGATTACGCCTAGATATTTCACTGAAACGCTGAATTTTATTTCCTCTCCTCCAAGATTTAGAGTCTGCAGATGCAGTTTCTTCTTTTTGGTGAAAGGAACAATTGTTGTTTTTGAGGGATTTATGCTCAGACCTTCTTTGATACACCATGATTGTGTAAGGTTTAAGGCCATCTGCATCCTGCTCGATATCATATCGTCGAATTTGCCACGTACCATTATGACTAAATCATCAGCAAAACCCACGGTTTCGTAACCATTCGCCTCCAAACTAATCAGAAGGTCGCCAACCACCAGTGACCAAAGTAGAGGTGATAGAACCCCTCCTTGCGGGCAACCTTTCGTTGCAATCACAGATGTCGACGACCCACCCAGCTCCGAGGTGATTTGTCTATTTGTGAGCATGCCTTTGATCCATTCGACTATGCAGTCATCGAAATGTCTTCTTCTCATAGCCTGTGCCATTGATACATTAGAAGCATTGTCGAAAGCCCCTTCGATATCAAGAAACGCATATAATGCAGTTTCTTTTGACGAAAGAGATTTTTCAATTTTAGTCACAAGCGTGTGTAACGCTGTGACTGTGGATTTGCCTGATTGATAGGCAAACTGGTATTTAGATAAAGGGCATTTGGACATGAATACAGACTTTATGTATTCATATAATACTTTTTCCATAGTTTTCAGCACTATTGATGATAAACTAATTGGTCTGAATGATTTTGGGAGTGATTTATCACGTTTCCCAGCTTTTGGAATGAAGACCACTTTAACGAGTCTCCATGTGGAAGGAATGTGCTCTAGTATCAGACTTGCCTTAAAAATCTCGATTAGCGATGAAATCAGCTTAGATTCTCCTTTTTGAATCAGGGCTGGAAAAATTCCATCTGCACCTGCGGATTTGTATGGTTGAAAGGATCTCACCGCGCTTTCTACTCTGGCCCTCGTGAAAACCATTCCAGCAACTATCTTTGCGACATCCTTTGCACTTTGAGAATACCTTCGAGAGCATTTCATGTCGCGGTTGTAGCTAGGACTGGTATCAGAATGAACCGATGTAGATCCCGGGAAGTGAGTTTTCATCAGTAAGTCTAGTACTTCTGAGGGAGATTTTGTGAACGAACCGTCGTCCTTTTTGAGGGAACCTAGCCCGTTCGAGTGGTCTTTTGCAAGAGTCTTGCTTAGTCTTGCAACGATTGGGGTACTTTCAATGCTTTCGCAGTTATTTACCCAAGATTTTCGTTTAGATCGTCTTAGTTCTCTGTTATATTCGGTTTGGGCGCTCCTATATTGAGACCAATCCGAATTAATTTTAGCTCTGTTGAACAGCTTCCGCGCTGTTTTACGTAGCCGCTCGAGCCTTTTGTTCCACCATGGAACGTTTCTTGTCGAAGAAACTCTCTTAAGTGGACAATTACTGTTGTAGACAGAAACTATCGTATCATTTAATTCTTTTGAAGTTGATTCGAGCTGTTGAATCGACCTTATTCTTGTGTTAAGAGTTTCTGACTCGAGTTCAAGTGAATATCGTTCCCAGTTGGTTTTTCATGGATCACGATATTCTCTCTGTACTGTCAAGCCACCATCCCATTCGAAGATAATGTGTCTGTGATGCCTCTTCCAAAACGTGCCAGTTGTGTATTTTCGAAGAAATTACCGGACTGCACAGTGTTAGGTCCAGGACTTCTTGTCTGATAGCGTTTCTAAACGTTGGTTCATTGCCCATATTGGCAATGTCAATGTTGTTTGAAGAGAGAAATTCTAAAAGACAGTCACCTCGACTGTTTATGTCAGTACTACCCCACAAAGTGTGATGAGCGTTGGCATCACAGCCGATGATGCAGCCTTTTTTTATTTCTCTGAAATAATTTACGAACGCCGCAACCTCTTGGGGAGGTGCCTCAGGTACGTCACCAGGGAAATAAGCCGACGCAATTATTATGTCGGTTCTTCCCTTGGCGGTTGGTATCTCAACTCTGATCGCGACGATGTCCCTTTGAATGAACTCTGTTATAGAAAAGCATTTAATATTTGCTTTTACTAGAACAGCAGTTCTTGGGAAGTCATGCTTGTCGTCGTAGAATAACTTGCATGAACCAGTATGAATACCAAGTATTTTTCCTTTGTGGACCCAAGGCTCGTGAATTAAAGCTAAATCCATAGCGTCTTCAATAAACCTCCTAGACAGCACGCTAGACGCTGCTTTAGCGTGATGAAGATTTATTTGCAGAACCTTAGTGTTCTGCGTTATTTTCGACCGCTCGTTTTGTTCATTTGGATGTGGATTATTCATAGAAGTCCCACGAGTCTCGTGGTAAAGAAGGTCCACTGCATCAGTGACCGGCATAATGCAGCAAGGGCAGACGATACTGTGGAGGGTGCCCTGGTGCTCCACAGGCTCCGTTAACGGCAAGGTTTAAACCCCCCCCCCCCTACCATTCATCCCTCGGCACGGGTCGCTTCACACCTTAGTTTAGGGGTTTATCCATTACTTCCTGTCCATAAAAACCATGGATAACAGCTATTACAACCATCCTCCTTTTCTGGGGCTTTGGAATTGGAAATTAGATGCAAGCAGCAGGAACTTTTGTACTTGTTTGCGTTTTTTCAAATCGGAATGTTTCCCTAACACAGACTTCAAAAACCATGGAGCCTGGGGAAACTGGCAATGCAAATTAGATGCAATCAACGAGTACTTTTGTACTCGTTTACGTTTTTGCAAATTGGAATGTTTCCCGGATTTCGGATTTCAAAACCATGGAGCGTGGGAAATAGGCATTCAAATGAAATGCAAGCTACGAGTACTTTTATACTCGTTTGCATTTTTGCAAATCGGAATGTGTTTTCCCAACACAGATTCCGAAACCAATGAGTTAAGAAAATCGGCATTGCAGATCTTGGCAGTACTTTTATACTCCCATGCATTTTTACACTCCGGAATTCGTTTTGCTAACACGATCTTCAAAAGCGGGTACAACATCTACGCATACCGTTTGATGATTAGGCAAAATGTTGATAGCTATTTGCTGCGATAACCACTACCATAATGTATGAATTGACCTAAATTGGGATTTGTTTGCAATTCAATTCGTAAATTGTTTCATTCATTCACTAGTTTAATTAATAATTTAATCAATACATACAAAAGATAGCTCTGCGCAGCAGCGATATCGTACCCAATGAGGAACATCCGAGGTGCGATTATTGCTAATTGAAAAAAACACAAATTATTACTAAGCCAACAGCAGTACTACGTCAACCTTGCGGTTATATCATAGGTATAACCAATCCATAGTTTTTCTTCATGAAAATCACATATAATCAGGACGAGTCTGGGTTTGTTGTAAAGCCCCAAGTCTCCAGGTCGGTCTCGATTATATGTGATTCGATTATATTCTAGCTCTACAAAATCAGGACAGATCTTCGCATATTGATGAATTTACGCAAAGCTGCATCAGTTCATGCGACACCTACATTTGAACTCAGAACCACAAAAGTAATGATGGTTGTATTTCTACGCCCTTGACCCTTTGTAAGGCCGCGGCAACCATATTTCCACCCACGAAAAAAAAAATTTTCGCTGTACTTGAAATATTATTTCAATATTTTACTTAACCAAAATCATTTAAAGGTATCTGGCAATACTCCATTTTTTTTGGGCTGCTTAAAATGTACGATATAAATTTGGGAGTCATTTTTATATAGAAAAGCCGCGATTGTCTACCCTATTTTTGAAAGTCGAAAATAAATGAAATTAAAGACTTTCGGAATAATCTATTTAGATAAAGACATAGTGTCTTATGAGAGTGTAAAGGTTTGCTATCTGTTTTCAGAATAATGGTTTTTATTTCTCTAAGAATGACGAATGTATGAAAATTGACTCATAATCGTACGGTGGTTGAAATTTCATTCCTTCAGCCGTGATCTAGGAGTTTTTCAGTGTACTTGGAAGGAATATTCATCAACTGCTTTTTAAAATCGTTAGTTTTAAAAATCTTAGGGTCTCTATCTTTTTACCCAGATTTCTCCCATAGTGTTTTGCTGAGATTGATGTAGAGAGATTGTGGAGGAGCATCAATAAGTTTTGAACAATTGTAATGTAACCGTGTGCAAACTTCATGTGTCTTGTGCTTTGGATCATTTGGCTCCGAATGTTGTCGTTTTGTATGGAAGAAACCAAAACGATGAACTAAACGTAACAAATCTGATAGCAACTTTTAGGCTACATGGTGGAGGGATAGTTCAGGGGTGCATGTATTGGCAATTTGGTTTCCATCGACGGATCAGAATGTTTTCTGGAACATTCCGAAAGGAAATATGAGGCAAAGTTTTCAGGGACGAATTACCTTTGCGTCAAAGTCCCTTTAAAAACAAGAACCGAACCGATATGAGGCAAAGTCAACAACAATGTCAACAAAATAGAATTGAATCTAGGTTACAAGTTTTACCAAAACAACGACCCAAAGCACAAGGCACATAAAGTTTGCACATGGTTACAACACAATTGCTCAAAAGTTATTGATACTCCTTCACCACCTCCCGGCATTATCTCAACATAAAACTATAGGAGAAATCTGGGTAGAAAAGTTTTTTTTTATCCCATTTATTTATTTCAGGCTCATTAGCATTTTAGCTGTAACAGAGCCGAATTTTAATCATGTACATGTCACATGGTTATCATATCTATAATTATAGCACATTACATTACACAGTTGCCATTCGCCAGTATTCCTTCTATACCATTGCATATGGTACATTTACACAGTAGCCATTTAGGCGTAAGAGTATTCTGTATTGTATTTTTCTTCCATTATCCAGTTAGACCACCGGACAGCGGAGAAAGTTGATTGATCATTGTTGAGCTATTTATAGAACAGCAGCCCGATGTGTCTTGCAGAGCAGAGCAGTTGTATGGATGAATCGATCTAATTTCGACCGTGGATCGATCTCCATCGCTGATGATTGTTGCGTGGACGTAGCTATTCTGTAACAACCCAAAGATGGTCAATGAGGGTCCTGAGTTTTGAACTCACGATCGATCGCTTACTAAGCGAACGCGCAACCAATGTGGCTACGGAGACCCCCAAGGGTAGAAAAGTTAGAAACCATCAGATTTTTTAAAATAACGATTTTAAAAACTACTTGATGATTATCCTTCCGAATACACCAAAAAATTCGTAGATAACGGATGAAGGCAGCTAATGATAGTAACAATGAACAAGGGTTACCATACTAAAGATGGAATTCTGGAATTGATCAATACCTTCAAAATCGAATTAAAATTTCAACCACCGTACGAATATGAAACAATTTTCATGCATTCGCACATACATTCACCAAAAATTCAAAACGCAGAGATTGTGCCAATATTTTCCGACCCGCAGACCGAGTTTAGAAGTGGAAAAGTGGTCGAAAAGGGACTATAATTTACTCGTTAGTGTAATCTCTATCAGATTAGATGCCACGGAGCTAGTATTCAAATGTTTAGATTTAAATGAAAATTTTCACATCATGTTCTTTAATTACTTGAAACACGTATTTCTAAAGAAATGCGTCTGTATGTAGGGGAACCGCGGGTTATACGGAGTGTGGGGGTAATATGGACATGTGGTTGATTTATACAGTTACATTTTGAATTTCAGATTTCTGTTAATGAGAACACCTTCTACATGTTTTTCTATAATATTGAAGCCACCCTATGACAATGAATACTGATCTAAAGTAGAAAAGGGAAACAAAAACCGAAAATCATATTTCATTCTTTTTTTCAAAGGTTTTACTCGACAGGGTGTCGATCTCACCCGCACTCCCATTTATTTCACCTGAAACATCAATTTTTACATTCTATCAAAATTCGAGTTCTACTCAAAAAATGATCAACAGATACTGTAGAATGGTTCATAAACAGTTGAAGAGAGGTTCTGTAACGATTTGAAGTCACATGGACACATGGTAGATGTTGGAAATTTGTGGAAATCCTTAGGGTGTCGGTTTTACCTTGATTTCCCCTACACGTGAATCGCATTGAGTTGGAACGGTAATACTTCGAAAAAGTACGATCTAACTTTCAACAGTAGATAAATCTACGATTGATTTTAGAGAAGTTCTCTCGGTTACCTTCTCAGATTTCCGAACGACAACTGTCCGCCGTAGTGATTAGAATTATATAAAGTGTATTGGCGATGCCTAATTGAACATATCGCCGAGACGAGTATTTCTGGAAGAGTTCCCTCCTCACGTTACCTTCGCAAGTTTCCCAATGTTTTTCTCCGCCGATTGGGGTTTTATAAAGAGTGCGCGTAACGAATAACGGTATATATCACTGGTCTGGTTAGTTTTAGAGGAGTTCTCTCGGTTACCTTCTCAGGTCTCAAGTTGACTCTCCTTCCTTGATAATCACTAGGGAACTGCGCTATTGAGGCGTGTCTTCTGGCCTTCGGGCGGCGTTTATCATATTGACATTCCTTCCAGTCCCCTGTTGACTGTAAGGATGTAAGGCTGTAAGGCGTCGTTATTGACAATTTAAAGTTCGATTCACCAAAACTTGAGCACAGTGAGAATGATTTGCTAATCCCAAGTCATTCAGTGTGTTCTTTGTGCAATATCACTGGTTCAGGTCATTCACAAAGAGCAACTACGAATTGTACAGTATACCCAAGCTCAAGTATCAGGCAAAGTAATCGTAAGACTCATCCGGTTATTGTAATCAAGCCTAAAGAGTCCAAACAAGCTTGCGAGGATACTCGGAAGCATTTGAAGACAAAATTAGATCCAAGAACACACAAAATTAGTAATTTCAGAAATGGAAGAAATGGCTCCATCATTGTTGAGTGTGCAACTGGAGCTAATATAGATAATGTGAAAGATGACATCGAAAGCAATTTGGGTGAGAAGTATAGTGCTGTTGTTCCCATATCGGTGCCCAGATTAAAAATCGTGGGCATGAGCGATCAGCATTCCTCCGATGTTTTCATTGATTACCTCCGAAGTCAGAATGAAGGCATCGAAATAAAAGATGTAAAGGTTTTAAATGTGTACGAAAATCCACGCTTCACCTACAATAAGTTTACTGCTGTAATTGAAGTAGATGTTGACACATATAACTGTTTATTGAACGCGAAAAAAGTAAATGTGGGGTTCGATCGGTGCTCCGTAGTTCCTGCGATTAATGTATTAAGATGCTTCAAATGTGGAGAATTTGGACACAAGAGCACGGATTGCAAACAAAATTTTGAAACGTGCTCAAGGTGTAGTCAGAAACACAAGACATCTGAATGCAAGTCAACTGTGTTGAAATGTGTTAATTGTTTGAAAATGAATACAGAACGGAAATTGAATTTGAACGTCAATCATGCCGCATTTAGCTCTGAATGTTTAGTATATCAGAGACTTTTTGATTTGAAAAAAAGCAGCTTGCATTTCAATAATTAGCAACCAGGTTCCAGAAGAATTATGAACCAATATTATATTTTGTATTTGAATATTGCGGGACTGTCAACAAACTACGTAGCGTTACGTCAGATTGTTGAGGAAAAGCCTCCATTTCTAGTCCTTTTGTCTGAAACACACATTGTTGAAATAGAATCATTTGATCAGTATAGTATTCCGGGATATAATGTTGCTGCGTGTTTATCACATTCTAGGCACACTGGCGGTATTACTATTTACGTCAGAGAATCAGTTCAATTCAATCTTCGCCTCAACGAAGTGTTTGATGGTAACTGGTTCTTGGGCATTACAGTTGAACATGGCATGAAGATGGGTAATTTTGGTGTTTTGTATCATAGTCCCAGCTCAAGCGACTTGCGTTTTGTTGAAATTTTAGAAAACTGGCTTGAAATGTTCCTTGACTCTAGCAAATTGAATATATTAGCTGGTGATTTCAATATTAATTGGCGTGATGACTACAATTCGAACCATTTGAAGCGTGTATCCGATTTCTTCAATTTGAAACAAACAGTACATGAATTTACGCGCATTTCCAGGCACAGTAAAACTTTAATTGATCATGTTTATTCCAATGTTGATACTATTTACACAGTCACGGATACCAATTTGAAAATAACCGATCATGAGACTTTAATTATCAATATTGTAGATAATCTCGTGGTAAATGAAGATGTTGTGAAATTAAAGTGCTGGAGGAAATATTCGAAGCATGCTGTTTCGAATCTCGTAGTGAGAAGCCTGGATTTTCCATTCGAGGTCGGTAATTTAGATGAATCATCAGCTGTTCTAACTAATACCTTGAAAGAGTGTACAAATCGGCTTGTTACGCAAAAATTTGTTCCTATGAAAAACTCGAACAGTTGGTACAATTTGGATTTTTTACGCCTTAAACGTGAGAGAGACAGATGGTACAAGAAATTTTGTAGAACAAATGATGGAAATCATTGGAATATGTACACAAACGCGCGCAATATATATTCACAGTCGATTAAGAAAACTCGTTGTGAATATATTCAGAGGAAGATTGATCTGCATCAAAGCAACAGCAAGGAGTTATGGAAAATTTTGAAATCTTTATTAAAACCTAGTAATAGCAAACCGCGTTCCATAACTTTTAATGGCACACTTGAACAGTCTGAACAGGCTATAGCATCTAAGTTTAACGATTATTTTGTCAATAGTGTTTCATTGAAAATCAGTCCATTGAATTGGTTGATGAACCTGATGAAATAAAACAGCCGGTTAACAGTAGTTGTAGATTTGAAAGTTTTCACCCAATTACATTAAATGAACTTAGAACTATTTGCTTTTCTTTAGGAAAAACGGCTGGAGTGGATAATGTCAATGCTAGAGTTATTCAAGATTGCTTTCATGTCATCGATCACATCTTGCTGGACCTTATTAATAAATCTTTGCTAACTGGGCATGTGCCTAAGGTGTGGAAGGAATCTTTAATAGTTCCAATTCAAAAGGTTGCTGGAACGATTAAAGCCGAAGAGTTTCGTCCCATCAATATGTTGCACACGCTAGAGAAAATATTAGAAGTAGTCGTTAAAGGCCAGTTGCTGGAATATTTAAATTGCAATGCTTTGCTAATACCAGAACAATCGGGATATCGGGAAGGTCATTCCTGTGAAACCGCATTGAACTTGGTATTAGCAAAATGGAAAGAGAAACTAGAGTGCAAAGAGAATCATCATCATTGCTGTTTTTTTGGATCTAAAACGCGCTTTCGAAACAATTTCTAGGCCCTTGTTGTTGAACACGATTAAGCGCTTTGGATTTACGAGTACTGCATATAAATGGTTCTAAAGCTATTTAAATGACAGAACTCAACGGACTATTTTTAATGATACAATTTCGAATCCCCTAGGGAATAATCTTGGAGTACCTCAGGGAAGTGTATTAGGGCCCCTTTTATTTATTATGTATATCAATGACATGGGAAGAGTTTTACGATTTTGTGATATCAATCTTTTTGCAGATGATACTGTGTTATTCATTGCAGCTAATGATTTAGATCAGGTCGTTTTACATTTGAATGGAGATTTACATTCTTTAAGTAGATGGTTGAAGTATAAGCAATTGAAATTGAACATAAGTAAAACTAAATATATGGTAATCTCGCGAAATCGTTTAAATGAAAACGTCTCCATCGTTATTGATAATGAGACTATTGATCGAGTTCGGGACATTAATTATCTTGGCGTGATTATTGATGACAAACTCAAGTTCAACACTCACATTGACAATGTCATCAAGAAAATTGCCAAGAAGTATGGAATCTTATGTCGATTGAAAAACGATTTAACTATTTGCAGCAAAATACAGCTATACAAATCAATCATCTCTCCTCATTTAGACTTTTGCTCTTCCATTTTATTTTTAGCCAATGACACACAAATATCGAGATTACAGCGCTTGCAAAACAAAATAATGCGGTTGATACTAAAATGTAACAGATTCACTTCCTCATCTTTAATGTTGGACGCTCTGCAATGGTTATCCGTGAAGCAAAGGATTGTTTATTTAACTATGGTGTTCATTTTCAAAGTAGTTAAAGGTTTGCTGCCTCGATATTTGTGTGATCGAGTTGAAAGAGGAATTGACTTTCATAGTTATAACACTAGAAACGCGAATGAAATAAGAACACCTAATTTCTTGTCATGTGCTTCACAAAATTCGTTGTACTTCAAAGGAATAAATGTGTTCAACTCGATGCCAAGACATATTAAATGCGCAACAACACTTACAGAATTTAAGAGGCACTGTATTTCACATGTTATAGCTGTGTTCTCTTAACAGCTGAACGAGTTTTTGTTTATTTTTATGACGAAGATCTTTACTGACGAAGTTTTATACGAACGGATAATTTAATGTGGACAATTTTTTTGCAGTTTGTTTTCAATATTTTCAATGAATCTGACGAAGTTTTTGAACGGATTATATTATGTAGATAATTTAATTTTTTTTTAAATCATCTTTTTTAAATTTGTATTGATCTCTATTATGTCTGTCATGATCTTGGTGATGATGGACTATTTTTATTTTTATTTTGTCGTTCTTATAGTTGTATTAGTTTAAAAAAAATAAAATAAAAGTAGTCTACAAAAGTTTGAGCGTCGCGCACGAGACACAGATATAAAGGATATTAAATTGAAAGTTTTTTTTAAGTGCCGGTCTAGGAATTTTTCGTAAAGGAAATTTTCTCGATTTCTCTGAATGAGGGTATTCAAAGTCAATCTAAAACAAGGCTGACGGTTGGACTTGTGCTCTGGTGGACCACTTGGCTGCAAGGGCCTCGTCGGGACCGTATCGGCTCTGTGGCGGACATGACTGAGTATTGGCTTTTTTGGACATTGCAATTTTTTGAACTTATATCTGTAAATAAAATCAGTTCGTTTTTCATGTTTGCTAAACTGATTTCAATGTTGAAAAAAAAAAATATCTTTTAGATAACTCGTCTTGCTCAAACCTCTGTAGGGGAAGGAGGCGGGACCATCATCATCATCATAATCATCATCAAGTTCAAGCTCAAGAATAGTTGAATACTGGGTCTTGCGGAGTCAATGAAATATTTTATTCAAGCGCATTTTGCTTGAAATAAAAGATTATCTTGGAACATTTTCCCCTCACACTTACTGTCAAATGTTTCTCCGATCAAAGAAACAAACGTTTTCGTGACTCGGACTTAGTTTATTTAATTTTTTATCCGAAGCAGAATTTTACTCGAGAAAGTGGTCAGTTTGATTAAAAAGGCGTTGTTCAATGAAACATTATTATAAACTTATAGTGTTGCAAAGTTTTCATTTACTTTTGCAGGACCATATTAGGGTGAAGGTGGAAGCTAGCCACAAATGGCTGCCGCAATATCGCTCATTTCTTTCTTCTTCCTCCTTCACCCCTCGCCCAAAAATCAATAATTTTGCGAAACAGTGTGAAGAAAATGTTCGTTTTCGCACACTTCCCATCAAGTAATATCAACCAAACTCTAATCGATTACTCACAAGATATTAAATTTTCATCTGCTGTTGCACTTATAGTGAAAAACGTCGGAAAACTCGTGCTCTGAAAGTTAAATTTTAATTTTTCAATTTTCGGCAATGGTTTTGTTTGTATTGGTGAAAGCATCGTTATTTTTTCGACACTGATGCCAGACAACATCATCGAAACAAGCAAACAAAGCACTTAATAAAATGTTATTCTTGAGTCATTACGTTACATGTCATGAAAATCAATAGAATAAAATTGTGTTGATATCAATACAATTATTATTTTTAACGTTTAATGGATATATAATTTAAGTTTTAGCAACATTAACATTGGTTAAGCAAATTATATTGCAGAGCTCGGAACACTGCCAAGACTGCCTATGCTTTCAAAAACAGTAAACGGAAAAGTATTACATTCAATCAAAATGCCTCGGCCAACGAAGAGAAGGGTTAAGGCTCTCCAACGTGAATATGTGAAAACAATACGACCAACGAAGGAAAACATTAAGAAATTATCAACATCGAGTTACTATGCGGAAGAACTTGTTAATACCAAAAAAGCACCAATTCGCATATGTTATAAATTTGCTCATGTTACGCTCACGTATAATCAGAATTTTACTTCATATGCAAATGCACCTTCTATATATATTTATATTTGCAATTGTTCATCGGAACAGATCGTTAATACATTTCACTTTAGTATTGAATTGTTGTTTTTTTTTTCACACACAGTCTGATAAGTGAATTGATCTATTAACGTGTGCTTTGCTCTTCTCTCACAAACACTATTACCCCATTTTTACACGTGGATTTACCTATACTACTACAATGGCTAGCTTCCACCTTCACCTTAATAGAAATACGTTGTCCCAGTTCAACCAGAAAGGGAACTTGGCGAAACTTCGAAACTGTCGAGCAAGAGGACTACGTCCATCACCAACACGCAACGCAGATTGTTTTGACACTATGTTCATAACTACGCGGATTCCATCCGGAAAGATCCGATTCCATGGAGTGGCGACAACATCGCACAATTTGACCGTGAAATTCAGCTGAGTAAGCAGTTCGAAGTTCCACCGAACCTCAGTAAAGTGTTCAATGAAGACCAGATTCAGATTCGGCACGATAGCCGAATAATGTGCGTTTAAGTATTATTCATTGATCCTGATTTTTTTTCCGTTTTGTATGAACTCGAATGGAATATATATTGTAATTCGTGTAATTCGTATTTTCCTTTTAGTGAATGAAAAATGTTTTATAACGTCCGAAAATGCATAAAAAATAATTCATTTTGGCGGGAAGCACAATTGAATTATAATTAGTTTAAATTATCTCAATAATACTGAAATTTCTGTTCCTGTCAATATATCAACTAGATCCTTTTGATTCTAAACGCTGACATCAATTGATTCAAAAAGGTAGTTCGTTAATTTTTATTAATTTTGATTGATTTTGTCTTTGATAACAATACTTTATCTATGTAGTGGATCATTATAAGATAAGTAACCCATTTTTCCCCTCCTGATTATTGGATCTCTTTTGACATTCCTATTGGACTATTTTTGACAACCAATTTGATTCTATCCACATGGCCCAGATGGAATAGAGTTCTTTTATAAATTACAGTACAGTAATTTACATTTAATGTGACATGCCGAGGCACCACTCAGTGTCGCATTGGAGGCGATTTTGACCTGTAATTGGACATTGGCGATGAGAGTGGTACAGTGTCGACGTCTGGTGGCGAATTTCAATGTGGGGTCATAATTTGGGCCTCGAACTCTATGTTCACAAAAATGTCCAATTAGAGGTAAAAATGTCCAATTAAACGTGTCGTATTACAGATCTGACCAATTAGCTAAATGTCGCATTAAATGTAACTTACTAACTTCCGGACATTTTTTCAGAAGCTCATGCTGTGGATACTGGCGATGCAACCGATATCACATTAAAATGGTTGATTCAATTGATTATGCACGGGATTCCGTTCGGCTGATACGAGAAAGATCCAAGTCATTCTTCATATATTATAAATGAAATATTTTACTCACTGTGCCATCTGGTTGTAAAGCTACACTTAGAAAAATCTACGGTCGAAAACTACCAAACACATTTGGTAGCGCAAACATTAGTAGAATGTACAATTTTCTTGTACATATCGTCAACAAACCCGCATCCCTACCAGAGGTTAGTATATTTTACTCGATAACATTAGTAAACTTGAATGTTGTCAAATCTGAAAACTAGTGAGAAAAGCGATTATTAACCATTTTTATTGTTGTCATAAGGCAATACGGAGGTATCTCTTGAATGGCCTTAACGTTCCCTATGGAACTTTTGTCGTATCAACGTATGCATTAATTAGTGTCATTTATTGATACTTAGTTGAAATTTCTTAAGTCAAATAACACGCCTTGAACGTATTGCGAGGGGCAAGCTCTAGAATACGCGTGACCACATTGCAAGTCGAAGGAAATTTTTTTGACGAGAAATCCTCCGAACAGAACGGGAATCGAACCCGAACACCCGGCAAGATAATGTGAGACGCTAACTACTCGGCCACGGGTGCACCGGACACGGAGGTATACTAAGGGTATAATTCTAATACGTGCATTTTCGGTGGGTAAATGTAGTCAATATTGGGCTTCCGAATCATGGTTCTTCTTAACATATATGTTTATTAGAACTGTAGAAAATGACAAGATTGGTAGCAATTACCAAAAAAATGTTATATTTACTTTTTTTTTCTCTCAGTGTAATGTAAATTCGTCAATTAGATATTATTCACCGAAGGTTGAAATAACTTGAAATGAGCGTGTATTGGCTCGCTATTTGACAACACCCTCACTCTCGATTCGGCAACACTGCCGCTGTCAAACATTGATAATCTCCGTATCGCGGAGGCAGCATAGAAGAAAGAGCTACAAAAAGTGTAGAAAAAGTTAAGATGGTGTTTGCAAAGTTCGGTTTTGTTTTGCTGCTAGCGTTTAATCTCGCTGAAGGTGATTGAATATTCTGGTTGTATTCGATTGTTTAGTGCGTGCTAGATGAAATGATTATAAAATAAGTGCTGCATTATTGTTTCCCGATAGGGAAAATATGGTCTGAAAATTTCATTTGGCGTGCTGCAATGGCTCTGCTTTTGACAGAAGTATTTTTGTTGGTCTATTTGGGATTCACAGCTGCTTTAATGTGGAAGTTATTTATTTCTCAGCTGAATACAATCGCGTTCGCTAGCTTGTCGAAAGATGGAAGAGAAGCACGAGCGAAAACGGTGTTTTCCGTATCTCGGTACATTTACAGTTCCTCGCGTCCAGACATGACTCCTCGAAGTCGCGACTCGATGGAATCTCTGTCGATCGCGTAGAAGGCGAGAGAAGTAGACAACGATGATCGGTTTCATGTTTCATGCACTGCAGCAGCCGAGAACAACAATCACGATCGTGTTGTCAGAATCAAGAAGCTTTCGTGGTTGAATGTGTGTGCGGCGATGGAATGTGCTTGTGCGTGTGATGTTCGAAGAATTTCGGCAGCCGCCGAAGATCGTGGATTGTGTGTTTTGTTTACGTTCTGTTTGTATTGTGCTGCGATCAATGAACGGAATTAATGGGCAAAGTCAAAGAGGGCGTCTCTGCCTAACCGTTCTGGCATATGCATTTTTAATGAAAATCAGCTGATCGTTAAACATGGGTGCTTTCAATTTGAATTTAAATATTTGTCATCAGCAATGTTAACATTCCGGAGAAAACAATTTTCCTAAAAAGACGCAATATTTTTTCCGGCAGGAGATTCACACGGCAAATTGCTTGATGAAACGGAGGAAACTATGGATCTTGAGACGTACCATCCCAATCGTGATCTTCCAATACAAAACTCGATCATCTCTCATCAAAGGTTAGTATAATTCATTATTGCGCGTGTGATTCCTTCACAGCGAATCCAAATGAATGAAAGCAAACGTAAACGTGAAACGGCAAAACATAAATACAATAATAACAACGCGCAACATTCCCTATAATGGTCTCTTCTATTTTCTCTCCACTGCCTTCATCTATCGTTTTGTTCTAATTTTAACTCTCTGGTACACTGGCACCTATCCTTGCGTCGCTGGCATTATTATGGCTACTGTCGGATGAAAAACGATAATTTACACGGACCGGTGGTGAAAACTAACATCATCGTTTACTAATAATTGTTGCCCATCCCTCATAACAATCATTCCACAATTATGCTAACCAATCATAAAATCGGGCACCAAATTCATTCCAATTCCAAAGGAGGCACTCGAAATCGAAGAGAAGAATGAAGCGAAGGTAAACAGTTTTCGAAAAAATACGCTTCTTCGACTTTTGTTCTGTGTTGTTGAGTTTGTTTCACTGTTGTTTTCTGCAGTATTAAGCAACCGAATGCGTCATTGTTTTTATATTCTTATGTGGTTTATACTTCGTTTATTTCAATATTCTATGTGTTCGTACAGCAATTTAAAAAAAAACAATCCCGAATAACACCTTTCGATCTTGTCCAACAGGTATAAATGCTACAGCTGTGAGCCTCCTGACTGTGCGGACACTACGGCCCACGCGCATCTCTGCCAGAACGCAATCCAGTGCTGGAAGTCACGGATCCGCGATCAGTTCGGTCACGAGAGTGTTTCCCGTGGCTGCACGACGACACATGAGCAGCTTCCGCTTTATTGCAACCAGAATCTGATGAACAGCAATGGACCGAAAAAGCGTCACGCCACGGGCACATACAATATCGAGTGCTGCACTGGGGACTACTGCAACAATGGCAGCTTTCCGATGTTGCCACCGGTTGATTATCCAAGTAAGTAAATTTAACATGTGCTGCAGGAACTACTTCGTTTTGATTTTGACTTGATAGACGATTCAAATTCAATAAATTGCCCATAGGGGAATTCACTTGATTTGACATGTTGTTCAAAGGAAATGGAGTGGTTTCTATTGTGGGATCAAAAGCGTCCGACCTGCAAGAGCCCTTACAATACAGTAGAACCCCGATTATCCGCGGAATAGTCTGGCTAGCTCACCGTGAATAACGAAAATCGTTGGTAGCGCAATGAAGGACTAAAAATGAGTTCTAAACACAAAAAAAGATATTTCAGCATGAAAACTATGTTTTACCAATGCAGAGATCATGAAGCTACCCTTCTACAAGATCGTGTAACCAGTGCACAATGGTCCAGGAGATGTATTTAAGTGGAAATTAGCATTTAGAGCTCGACGGTTATTCTCTAGACGAAAACTATCTTCGACAAAGTTGTTACATATGATAGAGCGCTCATTTTCATGTTGCCAAAAATAGAGTGACCAACATTTTCGATGAAATAAAAAATCTAACTCTTTTATCTCTATAGATAGAGGTGAACATAATTTGACAATGTTGTAGTCCCAGTTATTTGAGACATTTTTGCAGAACAATGTTTTTTTCTATCTCTTGAAATAACCGATACAGCGATTTTTTTCTAAGTTGCGTTAGGGTCACCATTAAAAAAACTGTTTTATGCTCTAACTTTTATATTTCAAATTCTACATAAAAACTGTCTTCGAAAGACTTTTAGAACATACTGATACTAACATTTTGCGATGCAGAACTTGTCAATATCTCAACTTCACTCAAAGTGATTGATATTTCTTCCCAAAAAATACGCTCTTTTCAATTGTTTGTCATTCTTTCTGGGACAAACATAAACAAAGTTTATTGGCGGCATTAGAAAGAACAGAGTTCACTCTACATAATGTGCGATTTTCAAAACTATGTTATTTTTCGTGTTTGATAAAATTAAAATTAAAATCATGAGTTTTTGGGTGAAAAGCCATTGATAACTTTGAGTAGCATTAATATATTGACAAGTTCTGCACAGCAAAATGTTGGTCTTGATAAGCTATAAAAGTCGTACGAAGACAGATTTGATATAGAATTTGAAATATGAAAGTTAAAAAACTCATGATTTCAATATTGATTTACTCAAACACAAAATATAACATAGTTTTGAAAATATTGAATGAAATCTGTTCTTTCAAATTTCGCCAACAAACATTTTTTATGTTTGCCCCAGAAAGGATGACAAACAAATGAAAAGAGCGGAAGAAATATCTATAGCTTTGAGTAAAATTGAGATATTGACAAGTTCTGCATCGAAAAATGTTTGTATTAGTAAGCTCTAGAAGTCTTTCGAAGACAGTTTGCATGTAAAATTTTAAATATAAAAATTAGAGCAAAAAACAGTTTTTTTTCATGGTGACCCTAACGTAACTTAGAAAAAAGGCGCTATATCGGTTATTTCAAGAGATAGAGAAGAACTTTGTTCTACAATGATGTCTCAAATAATTGGAGCTACAACACTGTCTATCTATAAATATAAGAAAGTTAGATTTTTTATTTCATCGACAATTTTGGTCACCCTATTTTTAACAACATAAAAACGAGCGCTCTATCATGAGTAACAACTTTGTCTAAGACAGTTTTTGTAGAGAGAATAACTGTCAAGCTCTAAATGCTAATTTCCACTTTAATGCATCTCCTGGACCATTGTGCATTGGGCTATGGATTTTGTTCTCCACTTTCTTCTATTTGTTTTGATACCTACTCGTGGACGTCATCCACTCACAACTGTTAACTAAATACAGGCGTTTGTGCTCTCTTAGCGGGCTGTGGGCGAGTCTTGGCTGCACGTATGGTGCCCGGGAAGAGAATTGAATTAAAGCATTTTTCTGGTTTCGCATTTATTTTATTTACAGCCAACTATTAGGCTTAAATGTGAAGTTTATAAAACTTTTAATGTCATAACGTTTTGATTAAAAGTTACGTATCTTATTAGGTAATAATATGAAACTTGAACTATTACTGTTAGTTCAAGTTTTTTATTTATAACAAGTTAATCTACCTAACAATGATTTTAGGCTTGAATTATCTCCACCAAAACAGGTTTATCAGAAAATCATAATTTATGAACTTCAATAGTTGGGCTATGTTGTTTGATCTGGGAATGTATCACGGATTACATTTATATTAGATTTTTCAACTGGAAACCGGAAAAATATTTATTGCACCTGCCGTATATCAGTGTGGCTGATTGTAAAACACGTATCATGAACTTATTTGGCAAACACTGTTAAGTTGCTGTCACAATGATAATTTCCCAGATAAAATATTACGTAAAATAGTGCGAACATCGTGTGTCTCGTTTGTATTTCATGTAAAGTATAAACAATTGGCTACATGAAGACAGAGCTCTTTGGTGTTGCATGTATTGACATATACTTATATGTTGTACTAGCTAACCCGGCAATAGAGGCGAATGAACTGAAAAGTTTAAACCCTCTTAAAGCCAAAAAGAAGAAGAAGAAGAACCCGGCAAACTTCGTCCCGCCTAAAATTAGTTTTTTGTTATCAGTACTTTCAAACGTTTTCTTACTAAGCGCAAGTTCATGAGTCCAATCGCAGAACTGTGCATTGATTGATATTCTAATCAATAATACGATAATACGATATTTACAAAAAAAAATCCTAGTACTTCTACCAAAACTCATCATTATAACATCAGATTGTATTCTTGTTCAATATTTTTCAACCACTTGCAAATAGCATGTTTCTCCGTTACATGGAATAAATGTCTGATACAGAAAGTATGATAGAATAAAGACAGATTCCTGTCCTCTTCTCCCCTTAGAGAGAGGGGGAAGTGTCTATTCACCATAGAAACGTTTCGTGCACCCTGAAGTCCCCCCTCCTAAGGGAGGGAGGAGGAGTATCTATCCATAGATATCATTTATTGCACCCTAAAATCTCCACACGCCAAATTTGGTTTCGTTTGCTTGATTAATTCTCGGTTAATGCAGAAATTTGTGTTTCATTTGTATGGCAGCCCCTCCGTAGAGAGGGGGTGGAGTGTCTAACCACCATAGAAACATTTATTGCACCCTAAAACCTCCACATGCCAAATTTAGTTTCATTCGCTTGATTAATTCTCGAGGAATGCAGATATGTGTGTTTCATTTGTATGGCAGCCCCCCCTTAGAGAGGGGGGTGGAGTGTCTAACTACCATAGAAACATTTATTGCACCCTAAAACCTCCACATGCCAAATTTCGTTTCATTCGCTTGATTAATTCTCGAGGAATGCAGATATGTGTGTTTCATTTGTATGGCAGCCCCCCCTTAGAGAGGGGGGTGGAGTGTCTAACTACCATAGAAACATTTATTGCACCCTAAAACCTCCACATGCCAAATTTAGTTTCATTCGCTTGATTAATTCTCGAGGAATGCAGATATGTGTGTTTCATTTGTATGGCAGCCCCCCCTTAGAGAGGGGGGTGGAGTGTCTAACTACCATAGAAACATTTATTGCACCCTAAAACCTCCACATGCCAAATTTCGTTTCATTTGCTTGATTTATTCTCGAGTAATGCAGAAATTTGTGTTTCATTTGTATGGCATTCTTGTGCTCGCAGAACAATACATGCTCGTGATAGGCGCAGCTGTCATCCTGAGTGGAGAAAGTTTTGCTACTGGCAAGCGAAACAAAATCACACACAAAACTCCGGAACGACATTTACTTTCTTTCTTGACTAAATAAACGAAAGAAACTCTATCTGTTAATCTCAACATCCTCGAAAAGAGTATCACTGCTTCATTATGATCAAGATTAACGCAAATGCAATCCTAGTTGAAAGCAGTTTTGCGACTGGCTCGCGAACCCAAATAAATTAATAACTTATTATAACTTATTGAATAACTGGGTATTCCCTAAATATTTTTTTGGTGCACAAAATGCATTAAGGCAATATCAAAAGCACCAACGAAGCCTTTATGATGACAGAAAACAAACAATGATAACGTACGCACACAAATATTCATATATCGATGGCTTGGAGCAACTAAATATACACACACTTATCTCCGTTTGGACTCTTCTCAACAGAAGCCTTTTCTGTTGATATTGCCGGTCTGGATTAGCTTAGCTGTCATCCTTTGTGGAGAGAGTTTTCCTACCGTCATGCGAAACCAAATCGCTGACAAAATTCCAGAAAGTTTATTTTCTTGGTGAGCTGACGGTAGCCTATCCTGATGATTCACCACACAATTGTGTAGCTCAGAACCTTAATGCAATAGCGTCAGTTTGATGCAATGATTTCAATGCCAGAGACATCAACGAGTGAGTAATTTGGTCGCGTCCACAGATTAATTCGAAACGAAGACATGTGATGGCGCAAAACAAGGAAGAACCAGCGATATTCGTTGTTTTGAATACAGAACGAGACTGAAAGTTTGCCTTCTTTCCTTGCTTGTTGCATTAGAGAGACTTTCAACTTTTTCAGTTCATTCGTCTAACCTTTAAAAAGGCCCTTGGAAAACTTTATCCATCATATTACTCCTCCACCCCATTGCCTTGAGAAAGGTATTCGATCCCTCGCCGTCCAGCTCGCCCAGCAACGATGTTGTTCAGTCGATTTCCTCACGAAGAATAAAAGTTTGCCTCAGCGAGATCAACTGTTTATACTCTAGGCAAATATTCCCCATCGTTCTTCTTCTTTTCCTTTGTTCACGGAGACTTTACATCTTACGATTCCCCCTTCGTTGCTCGTCGATAAGTTGCTCGTTATTGACAGCTCTGTTCGGGAAAGCACACAAATGGACAGAACAGATGTATGAGGAAATGGAAATGCTTCCAATTTTCATCAATTTAAACCATATACAGACTATGGGATTGTAATGTATAGCATATCAAACAAATCTTAGGGAATTGCCGATTCGTTTGGTATGTAAATCACCAAAATCCGTTCGCTGCAAAATAGTTATTAACGTTAACTTTATTTCATAAAAACGTGACCTGTTTTCTGATTTGGCCCCCCATATAAAAGACGTAGTTCTACGTCAAAAAAGGTTCTTTTTGGAAAAAATGGGAACAAAATTGATATTTGGGGCAACCCTAAAATGTAAATGATCACCCTAATGATAAAAATTATAGGAGGTTGTGTCCAAAATACGACCGCATTGTTGACGTAGAACTACGCTGTTATTTTATATAAGTCGCTTGTTTATACCTTCGGATATTATTCTATAATGCTGTGAAATTTTAGAAACAACTGCTTGGTAGAATGATCTCTGAAATAGTATTGCCTCAAAGGAATTGCACCTCTAGGCATCGTTCGTACACCGTAAACCAATCGCCAAACAATGTTGCAAACAAAGTTGCATTACCAAACATGCTCGAGAGAAGCGCAGCTGTCACTCTTAGTGGAGGAAGTTTTACCACTGGCAAGCGAAGCGTAATCACATACAAAATTCCAGAACGTCATCTACTTTCTTGGTGACTAAACAAGCGAAATAAACTCTTTTTGATAATAACAACCTCGAAAACAGTAGCAATGCTTCATTATGATCAATATTAGCGAAAATGCAATCCTAGTTGAAGGCAATTTTGCGACTGGCACGCGAACCCAAAAAACTTATAACATTTCAGTAAGACATTCAAGATGCTAGGTATTCCCCAAAAAATTTTTTGGCGCACAACCTTTACGCCTGATTCGCAATAACGTCAGTTTAATGCATTGATGCATTCTCAAAGGCACCAACGAAGCCAACGAAGACGGAAAACAAACAATGTTAACTGTTTGGAAAATGACTGAATTATGCCACACAGCTTGTACTCTGCTGTAACACCCATCGATGCGAATTCGCTGATGAGTTTGTCTAGAGCGATCGCCTTCACCACCAGCGGGGGAAGCTTGATTTTGGTTGCTGCCTGGGTAACGGCGTTTACATTTTCGACCGACGCCGCGAAATCGCCTACTTCGATGTTGTTCGATGCGGTGTCACACTCGCGAAGGCTCGGTTCAGTGCGAGCACTTTTCACTGCACCAACATCGCGTGCATCCTTAGATGACGCTTGCCTCGAAATTTTATTGCCCTTGGCAATGCGTTCGTTTTTTGCAGGGCTCGAGCCTGCTTTCCTCTTCTTCTTGCTTATCACATCAATTTATGACGCGGAAAGAAAAGCACACAATACGAATAACGCGAACAGAAAAGCCAAACGACGATATCCAAGTTGGATTACCACTGGTGGGCTCCAATCTTAGATCGAAGCGCACCGAAAACAAAGTGAACTGGATTACTCAACAGTCCGATACCGAATGAAAGTTTGCCTCAGCTAGATCCACTGTTTATACTCTAGGCAAGCATTCCCCTTCATTTTTCTACTTTTCCTTTGTTCACGGCGACTTCAAATCCTACGATTTCCCCTTCGTTGGTCGTCGATAAGTTGCTCGTTATAGACAGCTCTGTTCGGGAAAGCACACAAATGGACAGAACAAATGTGTGGAAAAATGGAAACGCCTAATGCTTTCATAAATTTTAACCATTTACAAACCAGGGGATTCTAATGTATAGCATATTAAACAAATCTTAGGGAATTTCCGATTCGTTTAGTATGTAAATCGCCAAAATTCGTTCGCGGCAAAAATAGTTATTAACGTTAACTTTATTTCATAAAGACGTGACCTGTTTTCTGATTTGGCACCCTTAATGAAAGACGTAGTTCTACGTCAAAACGAATATGTAACGCTTTGGATAATTCATTTCTACATGCTGACAAAAATTTCAGCCAAATCGGTCGACTAGATCCTAAGATATCGATACCACCAGTTGAAACGCGAAACACGGTTTCGAGAAAAACGCGTTTAAAGTTCGTACAGCAATACTATATCCCTTGAGGTGAGGATACCTCATACTTTTGGCTGTAACTTTCCAACGAAATCACACATCGAAAAATTCTTTTAGGACAACACTTCTGAGCGCATAAGCTTCCCAAAAATGCAAACAATAAAAATTCGATTTTTCGACCTTCCAGACCCGGCTTCCCCCTTAAGCCCCGGCCCAAATAGGGGACCGATAGTGAACTTTTCGTCTGTCCCACGTCGGGCACTGCGCATCGATAGTGAACTTTTCTAAAAATCATTTTATAGCTTTATTGCTGTGCTTCCAAGTGCAAACACTATCTGATCAGCGTGAAAAAACGGAATATTCAGTGTCAGTACCTAAAGTAAATAGATCAGTCCAGTCTCCTAAGAGATAAGCCAAAAGGCAGGACGTCAAAGCATTTTTGTAGAAGGCTTACTAAATGTAGAATTTATGAAAAACCTGTTCCATTGAATTATCTTTTGAAGTTTTTTCCATCGCCAATCGTAATTAATCCGCGTAATTTCGAGAGAATCGTGCACTCGCAGAATTTTTATTTTTATCGATGCGACGATAGACAGATCGCGTATTTTCGCGATCACGATCGCGAATCTCCCTTCATGAGCAGAGGTTTTACATTGATGATTTTCTGTTCTATTGGCCCGTGAGTGTGGCACATCATTATTGAAACATTCATTGCCGCCCAGTTCGTCATAATGTACTTATCCTCACGATTATGAAAAGTTCCAATTATCAATATATTCCAACACCATATATGATTTGAACATTGACATAGAACATTACTATGACTAACTTCTTGTTGTAATTTATTCTCAGACGATGTTATGAAGCTAGAATCCTCAACATATGTATTGAAGCTGGCCGGAGCCATCCTAGGACCCATCATTTTGCTTATGATCGTGGGTGCGATTGTACTGGTTTTGATGCGCCGAACTCATCACAAACGTCTCATGGCCACGAGGAGTAAGCATGACCCGGAGACATACTACGCCAGCGATGAAATCCTCAGAGCCACAAGCGCCGGCGACAGTACACTGAGAGTATGTTTTTCATGGCCTTCGGATTTTCCAAATGAATTAAAGCTTTCAAACGTTACTACTTGTAGGAATATTTACAACATTCGGTAACGTCCGGCTCTGGCAGCGGTTTACCGCTGTTAATCCAACGAACGCTCGCCAAGCAAGTCTCGCTGTGCGAATGTATTGGCCGGGGACGATACGGAGAGGTGTGGCGAGGCATATGGCACGGGGAAAGTGTTGCAGTGAAGATTTTCTTCTCTCGCGATGAAGACTCCTGGAAGCGTGAAACGGAAATTTACAGGTATGTTCCAAAACAGATATGCGAATAGCCAATATTATAGTGTCCATTTTGCACTTTAAGCACGGTCCTCCTCCGACACGAAAACATTTTGGGCTACATCGGATCTGATATGACATCCCGGAATTCGTGCACCCAGTTGTGGCTCATCACACACTACTACCCGCTGGGATCGCTTTTCGATCATCTCAACCGTACTGTTCTGAGCCATCATCAGATGGCCACCGTTTGTCTTTCGATCGCCAACGGATTGGTGCATTTGCACACCGAGATCTTTGGAACAGAGGTAAATTATCGGTGCTATCTCGGTCAAGTCGCTCGTTTTGTTATCCATTATTCGTTATTCAAAAATTCCAGGGCAAACCAGCGATCGCTCATCGTGACCTGAAAACAAAGAATATCCTGGTACGTATCAACGGATCGTGCGTGATAGCTGATTTTGGCCTTGCGGTGACCCACAGCCAGACGACCAACAAGATCGATATAAGCAACACGGCACGGGTCGGCACCAAGCGGTACATGGCACCCGAAGTGTTGGATGAGAGGTTTGTGTCGGTTTTCCAACTAACTTGAGAAATCATATTTATTGTGTGTTTCCGATCCATTCCCCAGTGTCAACTTGGAATGTTTTGAATCGCTCCGGAAGGCGGACATCTACGCGATTGGACTGATGTTCTGGGAAATATGTCGTCGGACGCTCTCGAATGGTATCGCCGAGGATTACAAGGTACCGTATTACGATTGCGTGACATCCGATCCCAGCTTTGAAGAGATGCGAAAAGTTGTTTGCGGCGACAAATACCGACCATCGATACCCAACCGGTGGTCTTCGGATCCGGTGAGTTATATATACAATGTATATCTCGATAAGTCTAACACGTGTCAATTGGTTTCCCCTCCCCTCTCCGTAGCTACTTTCCGGCATGGACAAGCTAATGCGCGAATGCTGGCACGCCAACTCGAACGTCCGGTTGCCGGCGCTCCGAATCAAGAAAACACTGCTGAAGCTGGTTAGTTCGGACGAGACGATAAAGCTCAACAATTACTACGATGGCGAAGTTTGTGTTTGATGAAGGCTAGCAATGGCCCAAATTCTAAGCCCCATCCTGACTCGAACCATAATCATTACAACATCCAAGGGCGACAGATGGAGTCGCACTAGACAGAGAGAAGGTATCAAAAATAACAATATCATTTTTTGTCGTAATTCATGTTGGATTTTCTCGGTAAGTGGGTGGAAGAAGCGATATGAGAACCGGTGCGAATTAGTATATGCGAATTGTTATATAGTAATGATGATGGTGGGAATTGAGCGTGTGAGAAGTATGTTGTTTGTGTGAATCAGATGATACGAAACGGATACCTGTAAATATTTATACATTTACTAGAATAGGATCGTTACAAACACGAATAGCTCTGTACTGAACAATCCTTTTTTTTAGTTTGTTTTTTTTAACTTCAAATAGTTTAGGCAGAGTGAGACAAATTTTGGGTTTCATTTCGTATAAGAAAGTAATATTTGTTTGGTCATTTTTGGCCTTTATAACTCGCTGTCAATTGATGTTGGTGTACCTTTACTAAAACCAAAATCTAAAGCGATGAAAAAATAAGGAGCATCGAATAAGAGGAATACTCATTCAATATTTGTGTGTGGGGCAGTACAAACCAAATCTAAATTTCTAATTGACGAAATTTTGCGTACGTTAGAAGAAACACAAAACTCAATCGGAAAAAGGTTTACTCAGCATCAAATTCATTAGTTTGCAACGTTTGTTTATGCAGGACCAGTTTATTTGAGTCAAACGTAACGGATTTTTATACTACACTAAGGAATAATAGGGTCAACGTGGTAAAATACAAAACACACGTATGGTCGGGAAAAATTCAGTATTATTAACTGAATATAATACGATAACAATAAGATTGCTATAAGTAAACTCTAATATTTACACATTTCGAAGGAGAAGAGAGTTAGGCAAAATACAACAGAAGATAAAAAAAAAACAATCAAATGGCGAAAGCGAATAATTTCTTGTTCGCCTCCAATTTACTGGTAATTTAAATATTTTTGTTGCCTTTCAAATTCGCATTCCTTAAGAACTGAGTCGTGCGAAACAAATTAAGTGCCATTCATCAATAGAGAACGCTACGATTTCACGTGTAGATCGTACCTTTTTGCGAATAATAAAACTCAGTTCATCCGGGAGGGAGCATGAACGGGAAATTTGTTGTTGTGTACATAATACTGTTAAGTAATTGAATAATTTACTTCCCCGGTTTTTGAGCGCTGAAAGGGATGCAATTGATTCGTTACGGTTCTATATACATCAGTGTGTTTTTTTCTAACCTATTTCAATGATAGCAATGAAATTGTAATTTATTACCGGCAGCAAAAGATGGAATGTTGCTTTCATCAGTGATGAGTTGAAAAGAAAAAGGATATTCTTTCTTTATTTTGAGCAATAAACGATAGATTTATATTTAGTTTTCAATAAAATTATGCAGAACCTGCCGGGTTTATTCCATCCGAAATGCACCTTCGACAAGTTAACATTTATCCTTCCCATTAGCTACTGTATCAGTCATGTGAGCTGGAATGTTGAATTTACTTGAATCAAAAAGTAAAGGGAGAACGTGAGTGTAGAAAGGCGTCAACGCACCTTCTGGAAAACTAAAAAAAAGGAACCGAGGATTTGAAAGGAATATTGAGGTTCGTTCATTCCAGAATGGATATTTTATTCGGGACTAGCTGACCCGGCAAACTTCGACCCGCCCGAATTTTTTTTTTTTTTTATCTGTATTATAGTGATTTTCAACTCAATTTGGCTGGTTCGTCACTTTTACTTCCATTTGTGGAAGAATGTCGGGAGTGAGAATTGAACTCGTGATCTTTAGCGTGAGAGGCATGGATGTTACCACTACGCCAGATCGCCTCCTCCCCGCCCGAAATTAATTTCGTTATCACATCCACGTTTTCTTACTAAGCGCTAATACTACCCTTTAAAATTACCTTTTACTGTAAAATTCCTAGTACTTCTATCAAAACTCGTCATTATAATATGAGATTATTTTCAGACACAATTCTCGTTCAAGATTTTTTAACCAATTGCAAATAACATGTTTCTCCGTTACATGGTATAAATGTTTTATACAGAAAATATGATAGAATGAAGATAGTCCTAAATCGGACGATTCCTTCCTCTCGAGTTCTGCTCTTATCAACACATCCGGCGATCCTTTTTTTTTTTGGGTATAGATAGAAGAAGATATAGGAGTGCGTTTCATCACATTAAAATCTATTTCCAGTTTCGAACAAAGATCAATTTCGCTAGCACAGACATCAAATAGACTAACAGCACTTGTCACTATGTGATTGTAGAACATATGGGAATTTAATTTTACGAATTTTCCTTTTTTCCTTCAGAGTTTTCCGAAAATTTTCAATTGTCATGTTTCGTTGGAATATTTTTGGTTGAAATATGTGTAATATTTTTACGGGACCCTCTCTTCATTCTAGAGGAGGGAGAGGTGTCATACCATTATAGAAACATTTCTCATACCCAAAAACCCTCACATTTCAAATTGTGCTTGATTAGTTCTCGAGTTATGCAGAAGTTTGTGTTTCGTTTGTATGGCAGAACAGGAGGGTTGTGTCCGAGACACGATCGCATAGTTGACGTAGGATTCCGTAAGGCAATCTGTTGCATGCTGATTTTGGATATGTTTGAAGAAATACATCGTTGAACTCTTTGATAATGATTCGGTGGCCCTGAAAAGGGCCGTTTTGTTTGGTTGTTGGATATTGTTTGTTCACTCCACCAGTGTTTGCCGAGTGATGATGACAGAAGGATAGTAAACAGTCGTTGGATGGTGCGCATCAGATAAAAGATACCGAAGTGGAACGAGATATGATGAAAACCACCCTCTGTGATCGTAGACGAGATGCCTCTTGTGTTATGTTTCGATGAAATAAAGAAAAAAAAACTCACCAATGTGATACAAGATAATTACCAATACCGAACACAATTATCAATTTTTGTCATCAGTGAAAACATGTTACTTTATATAGAGAAAACATATTTCAAATGGAAAAGATAGCATTTCTTTTATAATTTTTACTTTTTGAGTGTTTAATGTCGCGGACATAACCGTAAAGACGTGGGACTACACCTTCTCACATCCTTTTGATTATTCTTCTTCTTGGTTTGTTATAATGAATTATGTTGAGGCTTTGTACTCAAAATTTCCATCCGTCGAAAATATCTTGATGCTGATTGTCAGTCGGCGACTGGTTGCTAGCTGGCTGACTGTCGAATTGTAATTGCTACTGAAATTACAAACTACAGAACGGACAATGTATACATCTATTGTTCTCGATGCAACTTATCCCATTTAATCATCGCATCCTCCATTGTACATAACGCTTTCACTGAACGGGGCGAGCAATAGACACAGGAGCTTTCCTTTGTTTTTTTTCCTTGTCCTTTTCCTGTTACTTTTCCTTTTTCTTTTTTCTTCGTTTTCATTTCCGTTTGTGCATGTACTAACTATCACCATTTCACCTTAACACTATAATAGCACACGCTCTAATTCTATATTCAATGTAATGGGGCGAAGTCCCCCATTTAACAAGGATAAGGAAGCGAGTCGCCAGAAGCCGCCAAGATAACGCGATCCGAGTCTATCGCCGTTTCAGTTTAGTGTTCAAAATTAGAAGTTATTTACTGCAAAATGCCCAAGAAAGCACAACTGGCAAAAGCAACCGTGATATTGCCGATATTGTCCAGCTTCACAAGGAAACGGTCACTAGGATTGTGCAAATGTACAGAAAGCATGGTTCCACCTCACCAGCTAAGCGATCGGGCGTCCTTCAACAAGACAACTGACCGAATTGACAGAGCTATCATGAAGAAGACGAAGCTGGACCGAGACCTAACAACTCCGAAAATTGCGAACCAGATTAAAAGCGAGTTCTCCATTCAACTAACATCACAATCTGTACGAAATCGTCTTCATAAAAAAGGTCTTAAGCCAGGTTTACCGTATGCATTTAAAAAAATGGACAAAAATTGCCGTTTTTTCATGGAGGTACCTTCCCACGCACTGACGAAACTACCCATGCAGCATCAATCAAAGGTAACCCATGAGTCAGCAGAAATAAACTGATAGCTCTATCAGTCGAACTCTAACCGTGTTCGACTGATAGAGCTATCAGTAGCGAAAACAGTGAAGCTACTCCGTTCAGAAGTGTGCGCGTTCAAAGAACGGTACCCAGCCGCGTCGAAAACGGACATCGTGTGGCACATTTTGGACGCCGGATACGCCCTTTCCGGCATCTACAACATCTTGGCACTATTGGACAACAATGAGAGCATCGAAAGAAAGCCCTGTTCCGGACGGTCGACGACCCTGAGCGACAAGAAGCTCCAAAGGATGCTGAAGAGGAAAATCGTAGGATTCCGGAAAAGTGGCTACATCACAGCGTGCGCTTGCCCGGGAGGTCGGTGCAACCGAAAAGTACCTGGTGAACATGGACTTCTTCTTCTTCTTCAATGGCACTAACGTTCCTAGAGGAACTTCGCCGTCTCAACGTAGTATTACTTGCGTCATTTTTATTAGTACTTAGTTGAGATTTCTATGCCAAATAACACGCCTTGAATGCATTCTGAGTGGCAAGCTCTAGAATACGCGTGATCACAGTGCAAGTCGGAGGAAATTTCTTTGACGAAAAATTCCCCCGACCAGAACGGGAATCGAACCCGAACACCCGGCATGTTAGTTATGACGCTAACCACTCGGCCAAGGGAGCACATCAACATGGGCGAACATGGACACACATGTCAGAAAGCGGAAGTCCCGTCCACTGGTCTCGGAGCTGCAGGCAATGGCGCAGCGGCAACGGGTGAATAAGATGGTCAAGTCGATTTTTCGGTGAATCGCGACGTGGCGGTGGTGATGGACGACGAGACCCATCTCACCCTGGATGGCAATGACTGGCAGGGCACTTCGTATTTTACTTCCACCACGAAGGAAGTGAGCTCCGAAGTGAAGTTTATTTCACACACCAAGTTCCCCAAGAAAGTGCTGTTGTGGCTGACAATCAGCGAGAAGGGGACGTCAAAGCCGCTCTTCCGCTCCGGATTCGCCGTGAATGGGGAATTTTATAGTATGAGGTGCTTGCCGGAAGTTGCGTCGTTCATCAAGAAATATCATAAGGGCGAAGACGCGGTGTTCTGGTCGGATCTGGCGTCGACCCACTACTCGAAGCGATCGTTAGAGAAGATGGAGCGGCTGAATATTGATGTGGTACCGAAGTCGGCGAACCCGCTCAACGTCCCCCAGCTGCGTCCCATCGAGAATTTTCGAAGCGTAAGATCTACTTCAACAATTTTGTCGCGAAAACTGAGAAGGAGTTGATAAATAAAACTCAAAAACATGCCTACATGCATGTTTTATTCCGCAATGGCGAATGTTCCGGTTGACTGCCGGAAGGTCGCTCGCAAGGGCGTAGAATTTGTTTGCAAGTTAGCTAATATAATTACCTTCAGTGGGACTACTATTACTATTTACCAAACTTAATTATCTGTCTTTGTTTTTTTATCAACATCCGAAAAAAGTCCATTTTTTTAATGCAAACCCTATTTGGACATTTTAAAGCGAAAACTATCTCCAAAACTATCTTCCAACAAGACGGAGATCCGAAGCAAACCTCCGCAGTCGTTCAAGAAGTATCAAGTTTATGGAGTGGACAGCACAGTCTTCCGACCTAAATTCGATCGAGCACCTCTGGTCAATTTTAAAAATTAAGCTCTAGAAGCAAAAATCAACAAGCATCCAGCAATTGCGGCAGGTAATCTCAACTGAATGGGATAACATCACCCCGGAAACAACTGCTAAGCTTATTGAGTCGAAGCCATGACGATGCCGAGTAGTTATTAAAGCCAAATGTGGCTTCATGAAGTACTAAAACTATGTGAGCCAGAGGGGTGGATATACTTTTTTTGCGTTATTTGCGTTTGCGTTTAATTTTTTTTAATATCATGTCTCAAATGCAAGAGAATTTGTTTTTTATTTTGAACTTGCATGAATTGGATTTGTTTTTACATGAATAATAATAAAATGAACTAAAATTTACCTTGTTTTATTTTACTGTGGGTTTTTTTAGAAGAAATCTAATTTTCCACGCTTTCTTTAACGCTCATGAACTTTTCATCCATATTTTTTATTCTGTGAATGTATTCAATTTAACCGAAAATCTCCACCACATATTCTTCCAGGCACATGAGCTGTTTCTCGCTTTGTAATTGCGAATAATATGAAATTTCCGATATTGTGTGCGCTGACTGTAATAGTTACGTTAGCTGAGAATAGAATGCGACCCCGCCAATTCTATCTCGCACATGATGAAGCCATGATCATGCGCACATTGATGGCGGAATGAACATTGCGAGCGTAATCCGCTGAATCTCTTCGCCTCTCACCAGTCATAGTATACAAAACAACCTGTTTAGATCTCAGCACTGCTTAGTATATAGTCGTGTGTTGTTTCTGTTGGTTCTTATATCATTACATTCTATCTGCAGCGTAATAATTAATAATCTCGGGAAATATTTAGGAACGTTTTTCGGCACACACATGGTTATTACTATGAACATACTAGATTTACCGGAAGAGGTCAGCCTTAGATACAAACCCCTGCGTAGCTTCAGAATACTACAGTGTTGTTTTTCAGATCCAGCTGCAAATATTGGATTTTTTGGATTTTGGAAATCGCCTCGCTGCGTCCAAGGTTTGTCGTTTGTGGAATGAGCTTGCATTCTGCGGTCAGTTTATGAACCGAATCTGTCTACATTTGAACATCAGTGAAGGCAGCTTAGATCGGACTATGGACAATCTTGAAAGCAATGGTAGACCCTACCGTCGGATCGTGATAAATTTCAACAACACCGTCTTCCCAACGATTGACAGAATAGCATTGATTCTCGGAGCCATCGATAGCATTGCAAGTTTAGTGTTGACGGGGATCAAATATATTGAACCGTGTCAACTTCTGTCGCTACTATCAAACACCCCTAATTTAAACCAGTTATGTTTATCGGATGATGACGACAATTTTCCTGAAAGTTACGTTAGCAATACACCTTGGTACGAATGTTTCTCATACTCACCACCCATCTTCCTACCGATTGTTCAGAGGCTTCAATTAGTGTTCCCAAAGATTTACAAACCTACGCTTGAATCACTGCCAAACATATTCCCAAATCTCGAACAGCTTGAGCTTACGACGAACAGCAGCTCAATCATCACTGTATGCCATGCTTATCGAAATCAATTGGAGCGTTTATCAATCCTTTCGCCACAAAGGGATTTCTTCATTTTATTCTGTGAAATGGAGTTTCGAAAAATTTCTCAGCTCCATTTCGATCAATTCGAATTACACGATCAGTTGATAGTGGAGAAGTGCACACGATTCTTTCTAAATCCTAATCATCGCACAAACCTAGAGCAGCTTATCTTCCACCCCCGATTCATGATTCGTACCGCGATTTTCACAACGATCTGTCGCAACTGTTCGGTGTTACAAGAGTTGGAACTCAGCCTGGACTACATGAATGGCGATGCGCTCAAAGAGATCATCAATTTAAAAATGCTACAAGTACCGCGAAATATGATATTCAACGAACCTCACACAACCACAATCTGTTTGTTTCAGAATTTATCCCTCTATGGGACAGCTTATTTCCACGAAACTCCCCGTTGTTTGCAAACAATCAGCTGCTTGAAGAGAGTCAAGATCAGCGCTAGCAGGTTCCCCATCAGTCTACTCGAGTTTATCGCCGATATTGCGCCCAAATTGGAAACTCTTGCGCTGGAGGATATTCAGGAACCGGAAGCGATATTTCAAATTATGCCCGGAATCGTTGGCAGCCTTCAACACCTAGAGATGAGCTTTTCGGACTCATTTGAAACACCGGTAGGAGCGGTGGCGAATTCTGTGTTTCTCCAGCTGGATAATAAATGTTGACTTTTTTTTAGTCATCTTGTCGTCCGTCGGGATTTCTGAAAAGCATGGCGAGTCTGCAAACGTACCGCTTGCGAAGGGTGATAATCGGTCATGGAATTCAGGGTTGGCTTCAGGATGCACCCAACTTGAGGAGTGTTTCGCTGGACAATTGCAGAACACTGAACGACACGCATCTTGTGATACTAACTACCAACTGTCCCAAGTTGAGACAGCTCACACTGAAGAGGTGTGGTCAGGTCACAGCAACGGGAGTCGCACAATTCAGTTCTCGGGTCCCTTTGTGTAGTATTAGTTGTGAATTAAATTAGATTGTGTTCAGAACGATGGTTGAACCAATTTAATCTATTGTTGTCTTATGACTATAATATATAATATAATAAGTGATAGGGAGTGTTACTGTCAATCGCACTGTGTTCAAAAAGACGTTTAGGCCCAAAAGTAAGTATCCTAGCAGATCGTTCAGTATAGAAGATGTTACGCTTATACACAAGAAGTTAATGTGATATTCCTCAGAAAAAGAGACAATTTGTATTGAATCGCAATTTACCAATGACTTTTTTGGCAGACTTATCTCACTTCTTAACTAGGCGAACCTAGCCAGAATTTTCACCTGCCCCCGGGCTTCTGAATGCCAAAGGGGGACTAGGCTCTGCGGAATGCACGTATCTGCATGCTCGTGCTGTTTTAGTCCTGACCGAGGAATTGTCGGACAATCGCGCAGGTGCTAAGGATGACCGACTTTTGGATGCCGGCCAATTCCTTCTCGATGTTCAACACCTTTAGCGCTTCCAGAAGTGTCTTCGGGATAATTCCAGTTCCAGAGAGAACGACTGGAACAATTCTTGGGACCTCCCTTAGCCCCCACAGTTCCTTGAGCTCCACGGCCAATGGTCGGTACTTGCAGATTTTGCGACCATGGGTCTCCTCCAGATTCTGGTTCAGTGGAATAGCGACATCGATGATGGTGACTTTGCGGTCGCTCTTGTCGTAAACCATTATATCTGGGCGGTTGTGGTGGATCGAGAGGTCGGTCAGAACAGTGCGATCCCAGTACAGCTTGAAACGGTCATTTTCCAGGACAGGTGCAGGCAAGTACCGGTAGTTTGGTACGTTGTCTTCCAGTAGAGCACATTGGAGCGCCAGTTGTCGATGAACAATACGGGCCACGTTGTTGTGGCGCTCGGTGTAGGCTGCGTTGGCCAAAACGGGACAGCCTCCCATAATGTGCTCTATGTTTTCACCTGGTTGATGGCACATCCGGCAAATGTCATCAACGTCTTGATGCCAGACGTACCGCCTGCAGTTTCTCGTCGGCATTATCCTGTCCTGGATGGCTATCATGTCGGCTTCTACTACTGAAGAGAGTTCACCACGCGTTAGCCACAGATTAGATGCGGCCTTGTCGACGTGTGGCCGGTCCAGTTGATGGGGGTGGGCACCATGCACTGCCTTCTGCTTCCAAGCTGCAATCTTCTCCTCCACTGTCTGCAGATTGCAGTTGAGTTGGTACTCCGCTTGCGCCAAGTGCAGAGCGCTGTATCCTCTGTCGGCGGCGCAGACAGCCCGGTATAGCGCGTTTTGGTTGGCGCGTTCTGCGAAGTACTCGCGCAGTTGTCGTACCTGGGCAACACACAGTGCAGATATGTCGACTATTCCAAGTCCCCCTTCTTTGCGTGGCAGTGAAACTCTCTCCAGTGCCGATTGAGGATGGTGCATTCCGGCCTCTTTAAATGCTTTCCTCATCCTCCTCTCAAGGTCCTCTAGGTCAGTTTTGCTCCATTTGACTACACCAAAACTGAAGGTCAGCAGGGGAACCGCGAATGTGTTGATCGCGCGTACCTTGTTCCCCGCGTTGAGGAAAGTCCTCAGGACACAGTTCACTCGACTCAAGAACTTGTCTCGCAGCTCCGTCTTGATGTCGGAGTGGCGAATCCCGGTGAGCTGTCGGAATCCAAGATATTTATAGGATTCGCCACGAACCATGTCTCTTATAAACTCGCCGTCATAGACCTCGTAGCCTCCGGATTCGGTAAGTTGTCCTTTCAGCAGGTGGACACAGCGACACTTGTCGAGGCCGAACTCCATACAGATGTCCCTGCTTATGTCTTCGACAACCCGGATAGCTACACCTAGACGCTGACGTGAATCAGCGTAGACCTTGAGATCGTCCATGTAAAAGGTATGGGTCACTTCTTCGTGGGCGCCGTCGCCATACCTTATTTTATAGCCATGACCGTTTCTATTGAGCGTCCTACTGAGGGGGTTCAGTGCCAGACAAAACCAAAGCGGGCTGAAAGAGTCGCCTTGGAATATCCCCCTCTTTATCTGCAGCGTTCTAGACTGCAACACATTTTCCCCATCACTGAGGTGCAGAGACGTACTCCACTGCCTCATCGCATGCTGCAGGAACCTAACGACGACGGGATCAATTTTGTAGAGCTCCAATACCCGGACGAGAAACGAGTGAGGTATGGAGTCATAAGCCTTCCTGTAATCGATGTAGGCCATACTTAGGTTCCGCTGGTTATATACCGCCTGGCCGACTATGGCTGCGTCGATGATGGCCTGGTCTTTGCAGCCATGCGTATTTTTCCTGCATCCTTTCTGCTCTTCTGCGATGATGTGATGCTGTTCGCAGTGAGCAGAAACTTTGGCGGTAATTATGCTGCTCAGTATTTTGTACAGACTCGATAGGCACGTTATCGGTCTGTACTTTGATGGGTTCAATGTGTTGCTGTCTTTCGGGAGGAGGAAGGTGACGCCACGGGTGGCGAATTCAGGAAGGTTGTGTGGGTCACGTAGCACCTTGTTGAAGCACTCAGCTATCTTTGGATGTGCGACGGTCAGCTTCTTGTGCCAAAAGTTCTGGACACCATCGGGGCCCGGTGCTGCCCAGTTCCTCAGGTACCGCGAGGCTTCGCGGACATCGTTCTCTCCGACGATGATAGCTGGCATCTCTCCAATTTCACCACAACTCTCCTCCTCCCGTCTTAACCACATTTGCCCGTCGCGATGTTCTACTGGGGTCTCCCAAATACCAGCCCAGAAGTTCGTCACATCGCTAATATCTGGCAAACCTTCGCGGTAGTCGGGCTTCTCGTCGCTAATGTGGTCGTAGAACGCCTTTTCGTTATCTCTGAACATCCGATTTTGTTCCTGGCGCTTTGCAGAGTCAGAGTAACGTTTCAGCCGTTTAGTTAGGACGCTCAATTGCTGTACCAGTGTGTCGAGTTTTTCCGTCAGCTGGTGAGCTCCCAGCTGGCGAAGTTCAGTAGGCCGCACGATCACAGCAACTTGGCGACATAATTTCGCCGATCTGCTGCCTCTTTTGTACGCCATCAGTCTTCCAATTGCGGCGCGCTTGTTTAGGATCCGTTGCTCCAATCTCCTTCGCCATGGAGGCTCACGCCTTTCACGGAGATGTTGGAGCAGTCCGCCTCTTGGCCTAATACGGTATCCTAAACTTTTGGCGGTCGCCACAGCAGCACAGTAAACTTTCAGTTGCAGCTCCTCCATGTTCTCAGCATCAACCAAGTGCAGCGGAAGAACGTGCTCGTTCATGAGCTTTACTGCACTTGTCAGCCTGCGGGAATGCTGCAACTTCGGGATCCTGGGGCGCGACAAAGGGTCCGTGTCGCGGAACTGTGAGATCGCCTCGTCGTAATGGAAGACCAGATCGCGTAGTAGTTGTTGATCTGGCTGTGGATCTTCCGGCTCAGGGGGTTGTTGTACTGTGGCCTCCACTGTTGCTGATTCGCGTGCCCCACGAATTGCTCAGCCGTACTGAACTTCGTCTCGACACATCGCTTGCTCTGCTTGTTCTGGAGCTTAGTTCTCTCTGCACCTGCTGCTTGATCTCGTCGACTTGCGTTTGGGAGAGCATATTGTTGCGTACAATCGCTCTACGCCTCGCGTTCATCGCGTTTTGGTCAAGCCTCCCGACGAACTCTGGATACGCTTCCTCGAACATTGCGAGTATTCGAGGGCGACCGCTCATGTCCGTCTCCAAAGCAGTGCAGATGTAATAGGCGCGGATCACGAATTCATTCATTTCATGTGTCCACATGATCCGTCGCCTAGTAGTACCCACAAGTGTGGACGACTGTCGTCTGACAGTCGCAACACGCCTCGTAGGCGCAGCGTTTCGTTGGTGATGTCGATGGCTGCTGTTTCCGTGTGGCGGTAGCTCTTCGGGTTGAACCCGGCTGGTGGCCCGCTCTTGCACATCGCCCTCCAGCCGCTGGCCGCTCGCTCTTACGCCCGTTCCAGGACCAGCTCCAGTTCGGGGACCCTCCTCGGGCGATCGCATTCTGAGTATTCTTCGTGAACGTAGCTCCATTTTCTGGGTGTATCTCCTTTGCCCGGGAGACAGCGGGTTGGCAAGGCCTCCATGACCCGGGAGGCCTTCCCCGGGAGAGATATAGCGCTCTGACTCGCTCGCACCCCCTCACTTAGCCACTTTCGACACCCGTTCTCGGAGCCAAGACCAGGTGTGTGTTTCCAGTTCACGCCCGATCTAAAAATGTCGTCATATGATCTTCGTGGAGGCGTGAGATAGGAACATTTGAGACCAACAGGTAGGCTCCTACCCTAGTGTTGATCCCCATTTGAGAACCTTTTTTTTTTTTTTTTTTTTTTTTTTTTTTCTTTATTTTTGAGACTTTCAGCCTCCTGGGCTGGTTCGTCTCAGTTACCAATGACTTGTTTTACCCTAGGATTGTTCTTGTAGGGGAACTGGGAGTAAGCCCGGCCCCATAAGGGAAAGTAACACTGTACATGTTAGTATTTATTATTTTAAACGTTTCAAATCAAATCTAACCCACCGTGATTCGTCAAATGTTAAAATATTAATCAGAGCAAAGGCAAGTGCCGATGATGTGCAACCGGATGTAATTTTTCGGTAGTGGAATTTAAGCTTTTATTGTTGAACGAGGTTTCAGGTTTTTTGTTCGTTGTTCTACAGTTGCAATAGATTAAAAGAAATTGTCTTTTTAAAAAATGTGTGCTATTGACTGTCACCATTTGAGTGGAGTAAGTCTGGCATGATTTCCGGTTAGTCGAAGGTTATTGGGACATATTTTCCATCTATTTCAGATGCCTCGCAGCTCCCAAGGAAATCGAATCGTGAGAGTTGGTCTCAGGAGAATCTCACTCTTGCAAAAGAGGCTATCGCCGGTGGACTTTTTGTCAAACGTGCTTCCAAGGATCACGTTTTGTGAAAGGTGGTAAGTTCGAAGCTAGGACCTAGATTCCATCGTACTACTAATTGAATTGTGTTCAGCTGGTATCAAGTATATTTAATGACAAATTGGGGGTGTCGGTTTCACCAGCACTGGTTGGTGAATACTGTTTTTATATCAGCCTTGAAAAGTGACTATTACTTGCGAAATTGTCGTTTAAAAGCACTGATCTAGACAATAATTCTGTAAGGGAAACATAACAATATGCGCCCTCAGATCTCACAAAACAATACTTTCCCATATGGGGCCGGGCTTACTCCCAGTTCCCCTACAAGAACAATCCTAATAATCTTACAAATAGAATTCATGTCAGCACTTATGCAACAAAAGATAAAATTACAATTGCTGGCTGCTTCATTCTTTTTATTGCCGTTCTGTTAAATAAGAATGTCCATCTAATTCGGTGCATTTTTTTTTTCATTTCGCAATTTGTAGTAGGAACTTTCGCTAAACCGACATATGTTTAGTTCATAACCCAATATCGATGTCGAATGCAATTTACATCAATAACGTATCCATTGAAAAAATAAAAACAAAATGCAAAATATAATTCAATGAACCAAATTTTCCTTAAATTCTACGATTATTTGGGTCTTGTACAAGAATGCATCGACGCCCTTATGAGTTAATTTGCAACAGCCTTGGCGAAAACTTCGAAACAACCATGTCCGATACTCTGTTTGTACTGTCAGTTTCTCCCCAGAACGCGAAGAAGTTGGACATCGTGAGGCACTTCGTGTCCGCCGGATATAACCAATCCGACATTTACAACATCCTCTTCCTTCGGGAGAATGACGAGAGTGTCGAAAGAAAGCCTGGCTCTGGTATTCCGACAGTGCTACGCAACCGTAAAGTGCAACAGAAGCTGAAGAGGGAGACTGAGAGCAAGGGAGTCTCATCGTCTCGCGACTTGAATAAGTACATGGAGCAATTCCATGCCAAATCAGCCGACCACTGACTCGACCCTCTCCGATTTTCGACGTAGAACTACGTCTTTCTTTAATACAGTCAACGTTAATAACAAAGGGGAATATTTTCCTAGAGCAACAAACAGGAAGGGAGCCGAAGAGGAATGTTTGCGCTAGGATATTAATACTGGGTCTCTGCTAAGGCGTTGGACGGTGCGACGCATGTTCTGCCCCAGATCAACGTTTCGTTTGTTCCAGGCTGAAAAACCTGAATTCACGATGCTACATGAAGAACTGAAAGATTTTTATTTGATCATTCGCACTAATATCTGCGAGGAAACTTCCGTTGTTTCAATGTACAATTGATATGAAGATCATTTGAGGCGACCCAAGCCGCCAAGATGACGCGATCCGAGTCCACCGCCGACCCACCGTCGGAAGCGGCGGTGTCTCGCACGCACACCTGGGTTGTACTGATTGCCCGGTTAGTTTTAAACATAGGATACGATCCTTTAGCAAGGCATACATTTGCCCGTGGAGTAACGTTTGCCTGGTTAATTTTTGTTTTGAAGTACAATACGACGCCACAATATTTCTAGCCTAAAGGGTGTGTCACATCAAATTGCATCACGGAAAAAACGCTGTAGAAATTTAATTTTTAGGAATTATATCTTCAGCTTTCGCTTATAATCAGATAAGAGTGTATAGATCACGTTGGCCATGCTTCACTGTCAATTTTTCGTAAATTTGGAAAAATGTCGTCGAACGAAAAAGAGCGTTGTGAATTAATCTTGTTGTCACATCGGGACATCGGTAAGATGCTGGGAATCGTCCAATCCATGGTCAGCAGAGTACTAAAACGATACTTCGAGAACCTAACCATCGACCGGAAGGTGAAGAACGGCAAAAATGGATGCTCCGTCAGTGAAAAAGATCACAAGCGCGTAGTTAAGCAGTTTAGACGTGATCCGAGAAGTTCGGTCCGGGATGTCGCCAATAAGCTGAATTTGTCAAGTTCATTCGTCCAGCGGACCAAGCAGCGGGAGGGCCTTTGTACATACAAGGTTCAGAAGGCTCCTAACCGCGACGAAAGGCAAAACATGGTGGGGAAGACGCGAGCCCGGAAGCTGTACACCGAAATGCTGACGAAGCCGCATTGCCTGGTAATGGACGACGAAACCTACGTCAAAGCGGACTTTCGTCAGCTGCCGGGCCTGTTGTTCTTCTCCGCAGAGGACAAATTCAGCGTTCCGGAGGAGATTCGCAAACAGAAACTCCAAGTTTGTCAAAAAGTACATGGTGTGGCAAGCGATCTGCTCTTGCGGTAAGCGGAACGTCCCCTTCGTGATGACCGGCACGGTAAACGGGCAGGTTTACCTTAGGGAGTGCCTACAGAAGCGCTTACTACCACTATTGAAGCAGCACGAGGGCCCGACCATCTTCTGGCCGGATCTCGCTTCGTGCCACTATTCAAAGGACGTGTTGGAGTGGTACGAAGCCAACGGGGTCACCTTCGTGCCAAAGGAAATGAACCCGCCCAACGCGCCGGAGCTTCGCCCAATAGAGAAGTATTGGGCGATTATGAAGCAAGCCCTCCGGAAGAACCCAAAAGTTGTCAAATCGGAGGCGGACTTCAAGAGAAAATGGATTTCTATTTAAAAAAACTACAACCTGACGTTGTACAGAACCTTATGGACGGGGTAAAGAGGAAAGTGCGAGCATACGGGCTTGGGCTCGAAGTAATAAAAAGAAAATGCCAAAAGTTGTTTAATAGTTTTTATTTTACTGTCCAAAATTTTCAAAAGGATCGGTCTACTGGGCGAATTTCTACAGCGTTTTTTCCGTGATGCAATTTGATGTGACACACCCTTTACTACACTTTTTCTCAGTGGTTGTTTCTGTTGCAGTCGTTTTTGCAGCGATTTATTCCGGACACCATTTTTCAATTACAGACCAGTACATAGATATGAGGGAAGCTGAATAATTAGTGGACAATGTGCAACTGGATGAACTTCTAACAGAAGAAACATTGAACCCTCCCTATGTTGCCGTGTATACTGGCAGCTCACGATAAAAGTAAGCCACACGCTACTCCTGCAGTGGCCACATGCAAGTCCTGGGATATGTTGTATAGAGTAGTAGAACCTGCGGATAAGTTGATTGAAATGACGAAGCGCCAAAAACTTGAGGAAAGGAAACGAAAAACTGAGTTGAACGGAGAAAAAGAAATCCAAACATTAGCTAAATTAATGAAGCAGAAAGAAAAACTTGAAGAACTGGTAAAGGCAAAAAAGCTGCAAATTCACTAGTTAAGAAAACGAAATTGGTACAAAAGGATAATGACAAAACAAATGAAAATAGGAGATAGGGGCAAATGCTTCAAATATCACAAATGAGGTTGTTGAGAATTATTTCAAGTTAATTAGAAAAAACAAATAGTAAAAATGCTATTACAAGTATACACGTTGTCAATGGTTGTAGAATTATTAAGACATTCGTGTGCAGTACACTTTCAGACAGGGCAAGTCGTTGCTATTTTTGATGTTTGACTATTTTATTGCATTAGTAATTGTACAGGAATATAAATTGAGCTTAGAACCACAAGAAACCGTTATGCAAACTGCGTGTTCGAAATTATATTTTTTTATAAATAGTATCTGAAGATTAATTACAATTCGCTTCAATTGAGAAACATTTTTATTCGATAATTTTTGATGTTTCCAATCAAGAGGTAGCATAGTAGAAAGCTTAAATGCATGTTGAACTGTTTTACTAAAAACATCAACCAATAAATAATGTGCATAAAGTGCAGATCTGTTTTCTGCATCAAATGCCTTAGAAAGGGGAATCAGCGGAATCAGGGATCAACGTATACTTGTATTTTAGATTTCATTCTCTTCTCTTCATCTCACTGACGCATCGTGTGATGCTGACCTATCCCAAGAAGATCTTATTGGTGTTTGTGTTTCTTTTACTCTTCTCGCACAGTTCGCTTTTTCCTCTGGCGACCAGTTTGCCGCGTCGTCCGTATCAAACAATCGCTAGCGGACCACGTGAAGCAATCGTCTGGAGTTTGCCGGCGAGCCCAGCAAAGCATACTTACCTGGCACAGGGGTTACCGTGATCAGAAAGGCGGTTCCCCCAGGGCGAGACTCTTCCATTGCACTTCGGTTGGGTTGACCCCTGCGATTATCCCTCATGTGGATAACTCGTGTGTGAAATTTTTGGTAGCCGGGACGTGCGTACGCGCACATCCCGATTTTATCTTAACAAGCAATTATCCGAATCTAATTTGAAAGTAGTGGTCAGAATGGCGTTAAGTTGGAGACGTCACCCTGGGATGGATTATAGAAAAAACAGTCCTTAACACTAGGTTTACGGACGTTTCTTATATACCTATCTCAAGGAGTACGCGTCAATTTGATTTTATTTGATAATAATTGATACCGATTCGGAAAATATTCTAGGCGTTGTCCACATACCACGTGGACAACTATAGGGAGGAGCGGGGTTTAGGTGGTACGCGAATGTCCACCCTTGTCCACGGTGAGGACACGCTTAATAAGTATAGTATAAATGAAATCTGAAATTAGTTCAGAATTTTCAAAGATTTTTCAAAAGTGTTCACCCTTTGCACTTCATATTTTTTAAATAAAAGAAATGAGCTGCCTGAGAGTGTTACCCGGTCGATCATCCATATTTTTCTCATATTGTTGAATTTCCTCACTGTAATGTAGACTTGGTGAAATAATATTGAGAGAGTGTTTCTGATATTGAAATGTACTATATATTGTGGGATAACGAAAAATTTAGATAATTATTATGCAACGCTTGAAAAATTGCATGATCTATGGGTGACGTTGTGCAATATGATGTCAGTTCATGTCATTGTCTATGTTTACAGTTACATCGTCCCGGGTGTAAAGTAAATGTTCTTCTATTAAATTTCATAGACTGTTTTTGGAGAACGTGTGTGCGCGATGGCCATAAAAACGGCAACAGGTAATTCATTCTCGAGTTTATTGAGGTTTATCGTTCATTCCCGGCATTATGGAATATCATGTGTCAGGTTCCATCAAGTACAAGCGATGAAATATTGAACGTCACTAGCCAGCTTTGCACAATATTTAGCGCAAACATCAATATCATCTCCAAACGATTCAATTCAATTCCACAAATATGACTGTGGCGCCATTGTATTGTACGTTTGTGGACAATCTTGCATAAAAATGTCAATAAATTCGTACAATAGTATTGTGCGTGTATGGGGCGCTACACGCACAATACTATTGTACGAATTTATTGAATTTACGAATTACGAAATTACGAATTATATTGAAATTACACAATACTATACTATCACATAAAATCACTGATAAAGGGTGTGTCACATCAAATTGCATCACGGAAAAAACGCTGTAGAAATTTAATTTTTAGGAATTATATCTTCAGCTTTCGCTTATAATCAGATAAGAGTGTATAGAACACGTTGGCCATGCTTCACTGTCAATTTTTCGTAAATTTGGAAAAATGTCGTCGAACGAAAAAGAGCGTCGTGAATTAATCTTGTGCACTCATTTCGAGAATCCGGAGTTGTCACATCGGGACATCGGTAAGATGCTGGGAATCGTCCAATCCACGGTCAGCAGAGTACTAAAACGATACTTCGAGAACCTAACCATCGACCGGAAGGTGAAGAACGGTGAAGGTGAAGGTGAAGGTGAAAGATCACAAGCGCGTAGTTAAGCAGTTTAGACGTGAACCGAGAAGTTCGGTCCGGGATGTCGCCAATAAGCTGAATTTGTCAAGTTCATTCGTCCAGCGGACCAAGCAGCGGGAGGGCTTGCGTACATACGAAGTTCAGAAGGCTCCTAACCGCGACGAAAGGCAAAACATGGTGGGCAAGACGCGACCCCGGAAGCTGTACACCGAAATGCTGACGAAGCCGCATTGCCTGGTAATGGACGACGAAACCTACGTCAAAGCGGACTTTCGTCAGCTGCCGGGCCTGTTGTTCTTCTCTGCAGAGGACAAATTCAGCGTTCCGGAGGAGATTCGCAAGCAGAAACTATCCAAGTTTGCCAAAAAGTACATGGTGTGGCAAGCGATCTGCTCTTGCGGAAAGCGGAGCGCCCCCTTCGTGATGACCGGCACGGTAAACGGGCAGGTTTACCTTAAGGAGTGCCTACAGAAGCGCTTACTACCACTATTGAAGCAGCACGAGGGCCCGACCATCTTCTGGCCGAATCTCGCTTCGTGCCACTATTCAAAGGACGTGTTGGAGTGGTACGAAGCCAACGGGGTCACCCTCGTGCCAAAGGAAATGAACCCGCCCAACGCGCCGGAGCTTCGCCCAATAGAGAAATATTGGGCGATTATGAAGCAGGCCCTCCGGAAGAACCCAAAAGTTGTCAAACCGGAGGCGGACTTCAAGAGAAAATGGATTTCTGTTCAAAAAAAACTACAACCTGACGTTGTACAGAACCTTATGGACGGGGTAAAGAGGAAGGTGCGAGCATACGGGCTTGGGCTCGAAGTATGAATAAAAAGAAAATGCCAAAAGTAGTTTAATAGTTTTTATTTTACTGTCTAAAAATTTCAAAAGGATCGGTCTACTGGGCGAATTTCTACAGCGTTTTTTCCGTGATGCAATTTGATGTGACACACCCTTTATGTCGGGATCAAATGGGTTAGAAACGCAAAAGTACGCATTTCTCTTCATTTCTGATATATCTGCGTACTTTCCTTGTCATACCCGCGATCCAACATTGCACAGCACAGTTTTATCATTTGTGCAGTGTTATTAGCTATTTTTCCAAACATTTTTATCCTCCGATTCAAGATTACCTAATATTTTTCTATTGGGCGAAATTGAGGACAGTTGGGTGGATCTAGGCTGTTGTCAATTAAATTCAAACCAAAACAACCAAAAAGTACATCAATATCTTCACTTTCGCTCCATCAAGGCAAATACCTTGCCAAATCACGAACTTACAAGCAAATTTATTCATGAATGTGAATTTAAATCTGCCAGGAACATCATCTAGGTAAGATTTTTTGGCCAGGAAACTGTCCGAAATCCATCTTTAAGTAAGTTTTCAAGTCAAGAAAGTCGTCAATTAGCAAGTATTCTTCGTTGTACTTCATGAACGTTTGGTTATACCTGAATAATGACGGTTTACCAAGACGGGTCAAAGAAGCATATAATACCACGTCAGAAAAAGACAACATCTTCTGAAGGGACTTCTTTCAAAAAAGAATTCTGGTTTATTTTTCAGTATGCAGCTTTTTCTGGAATTTGACCATTTTTTATTTTGTGTTTTCCTGGGCACTTTGCAGATCTAACGAGGTATTATTTTGTTTGTCCAGTTTTTTCGGAAACAACGGCCTTACAGTACATTCCATCATCCATCACGACGCAACCGTATTTCATCAGCAAATTCTTGGAGAGCATCCTTGAACGTTTCTTTGGTTCCAGATTTTACTTCGCCTTAGGGTTCGATACAACTTGTATCTCGACATTCCTCAAACCACCATTTGTTTTTTGAATTTAGGATTGCGAAGCTCGTGCCATTTTCTCCGTGTCTATTGTTGACAAATCCGGGGTCTGTTTGAAAGGAGCAACCACTTTCGGGTGAGTTTTGTAATCAGTTACTTTTGCTTCGATCTCCTGGTTCCCTGTCGAAGGTTAGACCTTCTTCAAATTGTAACAGGATTTGAAATACCGTGAAGTTTTGGACAGTTGAACAGTTCAGTCGACTCACGAGAGGATAGTTCTGATTTTAATTACGTTCGTGCAGGGTAGATTCGAACTCATCTTGACACTTAAAATAATAAATTTATTTTTTCATACTGCTTTACGATTCATTATGTCCCAGCAAACTGCTATATTTTTTGATATAATGGTTTTTGATTCTCCAAAAACTTTGTCAAATATCCAAGATATGATTCTCTACGAATCAGTTGCTATTAGAATTTGTCATAAGATATATAATGATAGCATGTGCCAAATCTTGAAATAATCTGCTCGAAACCTGTAAGTGATGTTTTGATGCGGAAATCAACAACGGAAAAATCAAGACTACATAAATGAAGTTTGGAAGAAACCGAAGAGCGATACGAATTAATTATTGGGTAATGTTAGTGAAAAACTCAAAGGACAAGAAAAACGCGACTCCAATTAGCTTTATTTTTACAAAGCCGATCGTTTGAAATAATATTACAATCAGGATAAAACAAGATTAACCTTACAGTTCCGGTAATATAAAATAAGCTTTAAATATAGCCGCAATTCAATTATTTCCTTGATCCGAGAAAATGCAAAAAAAATGTCCACGTGGACAAGAGGGGAGGGGTTTTGTAAATGTCCACGCTTGTCCACGGTGGGCGAGGAGGGAGTCTAAAATCATGTTTTTTTTCTGTCTACGTGGTATGTGGATAGCCCCCTAGTATTTCATTTTTTCGATACTCGAACTAAGCAACTGAATATCTATCGCACTCGGACATCACTTGATATTCTGTGTTTCGTTCTTTCTATTGTTGCATCTCGGCAACAGTTGTTTATCACTTGTTTCATTGGAAATAACGATATCGGATAACGAAGATAACGGATCGAAGTGTTGTCGGTACATGTCTATTTATTATTATTGTGATGTTTGCCTGTTTACGCAAAATTTTGTCTACATTACTATCGCGTCAAATTAACGCATATACCACATAGATGATTTCAATAAAATAGTCATCAATATAAAGTCAATCGCAAAATTCAGTATACAACTCGTGCTGGTTTGTTATTTTTTAGTTTTTCGAGGTTAACACTCCTATACTCGCGCATTGGTCTGTCAGACCGAGGAATCAATAATTCGTTCATTTCTCAGAAAATATCAACACTACGACTTTGCGATTCGGTCTAGGCAACTGGATTTCTTTATGTTCTATTACGAGGGACAACGACCGTCCTCTTTCGCGTCTAACTACCGACTCACTTTTATTTTTCTGATTCATCTTAACGAAACCTACTTTGTTTATAATGAACAAAACGAACTTACGATAAGCTCCCCGCTATCGTAACACTAACACAATCCTCAATATGGATCGTGCAAGAGAGATCTATTTATTTAGGCTCGAACCTATTGATAATTTTGGGTATACAAAACCCGTCTGGTTTTTGGTTGCTGCAAATGTTGGACTTTCGTATAGTTATTCGCTAAATATAATGGTCATACATATACACACTTGTGAAAGAATTTCACTCGTGGAAGAATTGTTAACAGTAAACTATAAACTAATCGGTGGCTTAGGGTAATTTTTAACAGTTACAGTTTCGTGGATAGTTTTTTATAATCTACAAGAAAACAAGAAAAAGAAAAGGAAGTTCCTAGAAATCCTTTTATATAATCTTTTTATGCCCCATCTAAAAAGGCATTAATTCTTAGTTTACCAAGAATACAGAGACAAAGTATATTAGAAATATGCAAACTTTATATTCCAGAACCTTTATCATCTGGTAATTATCTAGAATACGTTATACATTCTTCTCTTTGATAAAAAAAACCCGCAACAACTGCATGAAATGTAAAGAAATATGTTTGCCTGAAAAGTACACAATGGCAACATTACAGAGAAGTTTAATTTTCGGTCTGTGACACCGTGCGCGAGTATATGTGTTATGATTTTGCACGCGAGTACAGGAGGGTTAAGTAATATATACCTAATAAAACTTTGATATCAGATTAATCATTGTAATTTATTTCCTCGTTGAAAAAAATCGCGAAAATCACATACTTTTATTTAGTGAGTTATAACCCCTTAAGTTCCAAAAAATGAAAACTCGATGTTTTCGATTTAATTTAGTTTTTTTATTGGACCAAGAATTGAAATAGGATTTTGCATCAAAATGAAACAATGCAATGAAATAAAAAACGAGTACGGTATAATAAAGTTGAATCCTGTGATTATGTACATTCATAATCAAAACGCAATTTTTGTGTTTATGTCACTCAATCAGCAGGAGAAATTAAATACGAATTAAGCGATTCATCTGTTTTTTTTAAATCACGATGTAAAAGCAATTGGGTAACATGTTATATAAAGCTACCGCCTTCATCAGTCCGCACATATTAACGGTTATTGAATTGTCAAAATTACACGTTCTATTTCTAGGGATTTTTGCCAGGAGTCATGCAGTTTCCATCGGGATAACGCTTCTGGAAGGAACTTATCAGTTCGGGATCGACCAGCCGTATTCCATCTAATTGATTTCCAAGTGTTATCCTATTGAAAAAACAATACGCTAGAAAATGTGTTACGATACTAACAATCCGAGTATACATTACCAATTTGGTTGTACGTTGTGCGGTCTACCGAACAGTTCAATCTTCCTCGTTCCAGGGCTCAAACGCTCGATGATGCCGTATATCTCATCCGGTTTGTGACTGGTGGCGCGTACCTCCGCAACAATCACATCGCAATCCAGTCCCCGATTTAGATTCGGCGGGTTGCCTTTCATCCCCACCAGACAGTGCTCCTTGCCGTGATTCAACCAGTGACCAGTTCTGCCTGTGCGAATAATCCTTTGCAGTTGGTTCGTTTTCACCCATATCAACTCGTCGACCCGTTCATATCCCCACAGTTTGAGACACTCACGGCCAAGCTCCATTGCGCGACCGGTGACCCACAGGAAAATTAAGCCATCGTCCTGCAGAGCAGGAACACCTAGCTGCCTCATCTCGTCATCGGACATCGTACCGTACGGAAGCTCCATATGTATATCCCAAGGCGGGTCGGCCATTACAACGGCGAATTTGCCCAGAACGGTCATATCCAGATACCGTAGATCACATTGAATCCACTGAGGTGGGTACAGTGTAGCACAGGGATCGATTGTTCGCTTCGATCCTAGCGGTCCCTCCACCTCAAACTTTGAACCCGTATTCTGTCCAATATAAGTGTCCACCTCATAGTGAACATACTTGCAAGTGTCCATGTGGAAACAGGTGTTCAAAAAACTACAATCGCCCAGCGACTCGTCGGTGTGCGATTGTATGATCTTTTTAAAGTGCAACTTGTTGCACTGATATTTTCCCTTCTCATCGTCGGATTCTTTTTTGATCTCAATAATCTCAAAGCCGTTATTATCGTCACTAATGATAACATCGTCGTCATCTTCCTTCTTCAAATGGGCATCGTTGGCTGCCTCCAATGACCGCATGCACTCGATTCTGGTGCCGTGGGGACAAAACTCCATCACCTGGGCCCCACCTTGCGATTTAAACTTTTCCGCCAGCGACCGCTCCTTGGCGGTTGGCTTCGTCAACAACTCCAAAATCTCCTCCCCAACCTGCTTGCTTTGCTTCTCTCTCGTGGAAGGTAGCGAGAGTAAAGACATGATATCGGATGTGTCACTCAGTGCACTGGATTCACCGGTCTTTTTCTGAGAATCGTCTCTAGCCGAGGCCGAAGCTAGACGAGCCATTTTCGAATCCGGTTCATGCTCATGATTAATGGCCTTTCGTTTGATGCCTTCGCGTCCACTATTGAGCAGTAGATCTTCGTACAGCACCTGTAAATTTCCATGTTCAGCGGAAATGATTTCGTATCCGACCGATTCCCCAATGCTCACTTCCTTGAGGCTTATCAAACTTTGGCCAGATAATTTCTGCAGATAGTACAGTATTGACTCGTTCGGTGCAGGCTTTAGCGTAATTTTCTCAACTCGTTGGGCGATCAACGACGAGTTGGTGGGTAGTATTAAACTCCGGTCAGCAAGCACCTTAACCAGCGTCTTTTCCACCTCGGAGTCAGTGTCTAAAAAAAGGAATAATATTCAACGTATTGTTTGATTCATGGAGATTTTCACACCATTACCTTGTTCCAATTTGATTGCCGTCAGCAAAACCTTACTCTTATCATCCACACCGGCCGCACCGGACTCTGTTTTGATCAAACCCACAACGCTAGGCCCTGGGCTGCTTCCACCAAGCAAATCTTGCCGTTCTTTCTTGCGCTTTTCCAAACGTTCGCGAAGGGTGTTGCGCTTCACCTTAACCGCCTGGATTTCTTCCCAGGAGGACATTATGCCGGGGGTAAGTATATATATACTGAATACTAAACGGCGAATAGTAAAACTGTTATTGTTTACACTCGTATACACATAAATAACAAGCCGCGATTCATGGACTAACAAAAGCGTTCCCAATGACAGCAGCGCGTTTAGTAGTCTGCATCTAGGCATAGAATCGTTCCCTCAAATAAGTATTAAAACCAGAGAGGTCAGGTTTGAAAACATGTCTTTATTTGAAGGCATTCGACTTACTGTGAAGACGTTTGATTTTATTAAGACATTTTGAAGGCTTTATGAAATATGTGAAGATATTTCAGTATGATAGTGTATACGGATTTTTAGGAGATATCGGGCCCTATCATATAAATTGAGTCGATGAGATTTTTGCTTGTTAGCTTTATTTGTATATTACCGAGTTACCGAAGTCGATAGCATCGATCGAGTGATAGCTATCAGTGCAATTGTGGGGCTGTTCACATACCACGTGGACAAAAAAGCACGTTTTCAGACTCCCCCTCCTCCTCTGTGGACAAGCGTGGACATTTTCGTACCCCCTACCCCCCTTTGTCCATGTGAACATATTTCCTTTTAAATTAAAAAAATTAAGGAAATAAGTGATTTGTGCCTAAATTGCATGTCAATTCTATTGAAGTTATTTTTATTTCAAATTTCGCTAGCTGTACCCTGTACCTGCTTCGTTGTGGCCCATTGTTTTTGCATGACATTCAATGAGTAGCATAACAACCCAGCAAACATTAAATCGCATGACAAGCGTATATATAACATCATATGCCCTCAAATTTGGTTGGCATATAATGCGCCTAACTGGCATATGCATGTAAAAGTGGAGGCCATATACGTACATGGCAAATGCTTACCGAATTTGTTTGGATGAATATGCAACTTTGACCGACTATAATGGCGATTATGTTGAAATTGAATTGCGATCTAATATGAATATATTCATGAATTGTCAAAGCACCAAATACGACTTTTGCCATACCCATATACGATTTATTACAGACATAGAAAAAAAACAAATGGCGCAAAATATTTTCGTGAAATGTTTATTATAGCCTCACGCATCGCACATTTTTATATATGAGTATTTATGTTAGTAGAAATAATAATTGTTTGATTGACTTGTGTTGGGAGTGGAATATGAATGTTTAAAATGGCACAAATTGATGTTTGGTGGAAACTGCTCCGATGTGGGTTCGAACTCCGGTCGTCTGGATTATCATCCACCAGCTATCTCGCGCGGCTATCTGAAATTTAATTCAACAGCGGTTAAAACTTTCGAGTGCATCTGCATTTCATTGACATTTCAATATGATGTAATATGTTCTTTATTAGGATCTAATATGATTTACTGTTTCATGATTTTCTTCAGCATGCAACACGATTTACTACAGTACTGAATCGATTTAAATTATACGCTTGTACGACACACAAACTGCATCAGCGTAATATACGCATATGATGCGGATTAAATATATTTTACGACAATGTACATCATAAAATTGATGTTTATTATACCGAATTGCGACTTAATTTGATAATGGTATATAAAATCGAGTTTTTACATTTTATGCGATTTCAAATATACACGATACATACTTTGATTGATATTATATGCGATTATGATTTATTTGAGTTTCTTGTAAGACTTGGCACGTGCAAAATTATACGATTTAATGTTTGATGGGAAAGCACATGCTTCATAATTGAAATTAATTTTGAAATACTTATGAGCATGCAATATTTTTTGTTTTGACGTAGAACTCTTCCATTTCTGTACCGGGGTGTAAGTTCAAAATTTCGAAACCGAGAGAGTGATGCTGTACTGCAAGGTTTTGAACGTTAATACCTCTTTTCCGGCTAAACGGAGTAGTATGATAATCATTTCATTCGAAAGACAAAATGTCCACGAGTTATATGATTGTTAATTGTTGACCCGAAAACTTGTTTCAATAGCTTAAAAATTGCTTAGAAAACAGGTTATTGAAACCGTATATAAACTCGCATACGCTCTGGAAATCCATTCAGTTGATGCGGCGATGTGAGATGAGGACGGTCGCACTCAGACGCATATGCATTATGGTCTTCTTTTCCAATTTCATTTCTCTTCTGCAGTTGAACCGAAAGGATATGTAAAAACATGATGCTTCCTTTGCTTTCGTTCATCAACTTAAAGATGTAGAACCCTAGGTTGATCACTTGAAATGTAGTATTATATTATAATGTAAACCAAATTAAGAAAAAAAAAGAATTTAAGTGAAAAAAAGTGCTTTCGTTCATTTCTACCTCTACTCTCGTACCGCGAGGATTCGTTTCATTCGTTTCATTCGTTTCATCGTCAATATGTAGTGAAAATTGGGCAAATTTCTGATTGTCAGTTTGACATGCAGTACAATGTACAACCAAAGTATGTGTGCGATGCTACCGTGGTACCTGTGCAACGCTAGTACAGCTGTATGCCTGTCCCTGTCCCTGTCCCATTTGGCTGTGCTACGAATATAAAGAAAAGAATGTGAAAGAGGTCGGGTATGGAATCCACACTATCTGAGTATAGAACACGTCATTATTTTCTCTCGAACAGCCACGAAAGCAGCTTGTAAAAGCGCACCAGCCACAGGAGAAGCGAGGAAGCCACATCGCTACCGACCAGGAATCGTCGCTTCGGTTGAAATTCGTCGCTATCAGATGTCGCCCGAATTGCTGATCCGCAATCATTTGTTCCGTGAAACTGCTCTAGCGTTTGTTCCGTGAAACTGCTCAGGACTTCAAAATCGAATTGTGCTTCCAAAATTTTCCGCCGTTATGGTACTGCAGGAGGCAAGCGAGGCATATTTAGTCGGTCTGTTCGAAGATACCAATTTGTGTGCTAAGCCACGCAAAACGCGTAATATCATGTCCAAGGACATCCAGCTGGCCCGTCGTATCCGAGGAGAGCGTGCTTGAACAGCCGCGCTTCCGCTTTCGTAATTATCATCTTAGTACCTTAGCATATAATCAACGGCCCTTTTCAGGGACACCAAATTTGATGGATTAGAGTTCAGAAAAGTTTTTGCAGGCCGAACTGAAAGAAACATTTAGCGAAAATCGTGGAGTCGACGATAATTCGATACCGATGGGTGTCATTGACTATGGATTTGATAATGACGAATACGAAATATATGATAGTGGATATTTCACCCTATCAAAGAACTCACTTTGATGAAAGCTGCGTTATAAAATTATTTGTGTACGAATGCCGCAATCGATAAACGATTCTAATTTTAGATGGGTGTTTCCTCGGAGGGCTCGATTCCTCCTTTGAGCATTAATTATTTCTTTCTGGCGAAACGAAGTGGTATGATAATCACGTTATTCGAAAGATAAAATTCAGAAGTTTTCTGCCAATCTCCTTTCAACCTCCAACATCTCTTTCTCCCGTTTGTCGTTTTTCAATTCCATTTCTCCTCTGCAGTCGGCCCTCGCGAAGCATTTAGCGAAAACCGAGGTATCGATGATAATTCGATACCGATGGGTGCTATTGACCATGGATTTGATAGTGAAGAACACGATATGATATGATGTAGTGGATATAATATTACATATCAAGATTTGTTTACGAGTGCTGCAATCGATCGTCGTTATTGGGAAGTTGGAATTGTTGGGAAGGGGGTCTTATTTTTACTATGTAATTCCGAGGAGGAATCCATTCCTTCTCAAGTGTTGATAATCCTGCCAGGATCAACGATAATTCCCATTGTCGGGGCTTGGTGAGTGGGTACCCTCTTTGAGCGTTAATAATTCTTTTCCGGCTAAACGGCACTTTATTCGAAAGATGAAATGTCTAAGATTTTTTAATGCTTGTTACTTATTTATTGCTAAGTCAACGGTAGTCCTACGTCCACCTTGCGGTTATATCAAAGATATAACCCACTTGTAGTTTTTCAATTTTCATCGAAGATATTAAGGCTATCTGGTTTGCTAACACGGAAACACGCAATGTACAGTTGACCAGGTGAGGAATAATCCGCATCTGATTGTAAACTACACAACTTCAAAGATTGATCTTCCGCTTTACTAATTGTGATTGCAAGTGACTGAGGGTGAGGGTGAATCGGAAATCTAGAGTGAAGATGAATCGGCATTTGCTGTGATCGACCGTATTCCGAAGTGGGCAAACAAATTCTTCATCTAAAATTTTGAGTAACACTGTAACTCAGTCATAAAACAAAGCATTTGTCAAAGCAATAACTGGATTCTGTATAGAACAGTTTCAAGTTTCCACAACTGCCCATCGATTTGCTGTGCGAGCGATAAATGGGTTTAAAATCATTTTCAAATAAAATCAAGACACGACCACATTGTTGACGTAGAACTACGCTGTTATTTTTTTTTCTTCCGCGCTCTTCTCAACCGAAGCCCATTCTATTAATATTCCCGGTCTCGATTAGCTTAGCTGTCATCCTTGGTGGCGATAGTTTTGTTGCTGTCATGCGAAACCAAGCCACACGCAAAGTTTCAAAATCTTAATGGAATGGCGTATGTTTGATGTAATGATTGCAATACCTGAGACATCAGCGAGTAATTAATTTGGTCGCGTCCAAACAAGGAAGGAAGACCAACCGATATTCATTGCTTCGTATCTAGAACGATACTGAAAGTTTGCCTCAGTGAGATCCAATATTTATGCTCTAGGCAAATATTCGCTTTCGTTCTACTTCTTCTACTCTTCTTTGTTCTCGGAGACATAAAATCATTCCCCTTAGTTGATCGCCGATAAGTTGCTCGTTATTGACACCATGGGTAGGGAACTTCACAAATGACAAATGTATGGGAAAATGGAAATGCTTCAAGTTTTTATTAATTTAAACCATTTACACACCAGGGGATTGTAATATATAGCACAAAAAACAAATCTTAGGAAATTTCCAATTCGTTTGGTATGTAAATTGTCAAAATCCGTTCGCGGCAAAAAACGTGACCTGTTTTTGATTTGGCTCCCTTAATGAAAGACGTAGTTCTACGTCAAAACATGAAGCAGCTGCAGAAGATAAATACTCAATGGGATACCGAACGATAATTCCTTCAAAGGCAGGCTTTTCCAAGGCTGTCCGAGCTGGTGATTGACATTAGAATTTTCCAAATGTTATTTATTGTTTAATATCTATCAGATCGTCTCATCAACAAAAAAAGGATGATGGATAACATTTTCCTCAAAAAAAGTCTTATTTGCAAATAACGATAAAAAAATTATAGGAGGTTGTGTCCAAGATACGACCGCATTGTTGACGTAGAACTACGCTGTTATTTTCTATAAGTCGCTTGTTTATACCTTCGGATATTATTCTATAATGCTGTAAAATTTTAGAAACAACTGCTTAGTAGAATAATCTCTGAAATGATTTTTTCATTATAGAATCAGTTGACGATAATTGATTGATGATTCATTCTTGCCCTCGCAAAACAATCGTATGTCGCAATTTATTTCATGTCAATGCATTGAAAATTTACCTCGAAGGCTATTCCGGTGGCCTTTTTCGAAATTGACATAGACTCGGCTACAGTCGATTATATACATGTTGCACCAGCATCATTATTCCATATCTTATAACTACATCAATATATCTTTGGCACCGCATGAAAACAACAACAATGACAACACTTGCAAGTATCAAATATCATGCTACATGTTATTTAGTATTGCCTCAAAGGAATCGCACCTCTAGATATCGTTCGTACAAACTAAGCGTAAACCAAGCGCCAAACAAGCGTTCACCATAGCATGCATACAGAGCCATATATCGGTGGCTTGAAACTACTAGCAATATAAACATTTCTCATTTCTCATTTTGCGCTATTCTCAAAAGAAACGCTTCTGTTAATATTACTGGCCTCGAAAAGAGTTGCATTAATTTCTCATGCTCGAGAGAAGCGCAGCTGTCACCCTTAGTAGAGGAAGTTTTGCTACTGGCAAGCAAAACCTAATCACATACAAAATTCCAGAACATTTACTTTCTTGATGACTAAACAAGAGAAATAAACTCTTTTTGTTAATAACAACCTCGAAAACATTAGCAATGCTTCATTATAATCAATATTAGCGCAAATGCAATCCTAGTTGATTCAAGACCTAGACATTCAAGATGCTTGGTATTCCCAAATAATTTTTTAGTGCACAACCTTAACGTCTGCTTCGCCATAACGTCAGTTTAATGCATTGATGCATTCTCAAAGGCACAAACGAAGCCCTTATGAAGATGGAAAATAAACAATGTTAACTGCTTGGAAAAAGACTGAATTATGCCACACAGCTTGTACTCTGCTGTAACACCCATCGATGCGAATTCGCTGATGAGTTTGTCAAGAGCGGCCGCCTTCACCACCAGCGGGGGGAGCTTGATTTTGGTTGCTGTCTGGGCGTTTACATTTTCGACCGACGCGCCGAAATCGCCTACTTCGCTGTTGTTCGGCGCGGTGTCACATTCGCGATGGCTCGGTTCAGTGCGAGCGCTTTTCAATGCACCAACACCGCGTGCATCATTAGATGACGCTTACCTCGAAATTTTATTGCCCCTGGCAATGCGTTCGTTTTTTGCAGGGTTCGAGCCTGCCTTCCTCTTCTTCTTGCTCATCGCACACTACGCGAAGCGTCCAATTTATGACGCGGAAAGAAGAACACACGATACGAATAACGCGAAAAACGAACAGAAAAATCAAACGACGATTTCCAAGTTAGATTACCACTGGTGGGGTCCAATCTTAGATCGAAGCGCAGCGAAAGCAAAGTGAACTGGATTACTCAACAGTCCGATGCCGAATGAAAGTTTGCCTCAGCGAGATCCACTGTTTATACTCTAGGCAAGTATTCCCCTTCATTCTTCTTATTTTCCTTTGTTCACGGAGACTTTAAATCCTACGATTTCCCCTCCGTTGGTCGTCGATAAGTTGCTCGTTATTGATAGCTCTGTTCGGGGAAGCACTCAAATGGACAGAACAAATGTATGGGAAAATAGAAACACTTAAAGTTTTCATGAATTTTAACCATTTACAAACCAGGGGATTCTAATGTATGGCATATCAAACAAATCTTACGGAATTTCCGATTCGTTTAGTATGTAAATCGTCAAAAATAGTTATTAACCTTAACTTTATTTCATAAAAACGTGACCTGTTTTCTGATTTGACACCCTTAATGAAAGACGTAGTTCTACGTCAAAAATCTTCCTTCATCTCAAAACAATAATACTTTTATATTACTACGCCTCTGCACCACAGTTTGACATAAACAAGCTCTCAGTCCGCTATCTGCCAATGAGTATCCCAGCGTGCGATAACTCAGAATGCGACCCGATAAAAGATAATTCTTCGGGAAATGAGTGCCTCGCTGTTTTCGGCTGTTCGTTTCTCCGTTCTCGGCGAGTTCGCTGCGACGGTAGCTATGTCTCTCCGCGGTTCGTCGAAGGATATATGAATGTCAATGTTTTTTTCCCCACACAGCTTCAGTCTTTCGTTGACGGTCGGTGAAGTTTGTCGGAAAGTGCGCAGATTGTGCAATCGATTTGTTCGAAACGTGTAACTCGTTAAAATTTGGTAATTTCGGTCAAGGTGCTATTTCTGTGGATTCAGTTACAATTGCTAACAGTGGTTGTGGTGGCCGTGAGCTAAAAAAGGTTTGAATCTGCAAAAAAGAAGTGATTGCCCTGATTCTACCGAAAGATAACTGGAGTGATAAAGCAAGCCGTGCTGGAGCAGTGTATGTCTGTGTATCGTATGTGTATAGTGGCGACGGGGAAGCGAATAAATTGCTGAAGTCATTTACAGTAACCAATAACAGGATTACCATCTCGCTAATCAGCAAGATAAACGAGGAAGGATAAAGAAAGAAGCAGGTAGAAAGGCAATATCTTCAACCAATCGATCACGGAACTATCTGGATAGACGCATCGGCGCTAGTCGGCAGGTATTTAACATTGGGTGCAATTCGATACAACTCACATATGATTACCTTCTAATTTGCAATGCTACATGCTTATAATAATTATTCCGCAATTAGGGACCCGTCACGCTTTGAGGAAAAATCCGGGTCTTTGTAGGATGGGTTGTTTATGCTTTTGGGACATTTTTTGTGAAATGGGGAATGAGACATTCTGACAGTGGCATGTTAATCTCTCCGCCCACTCGTTTCACTGAACGGATTATTGAACTTTATTCAAATGTAGCAACTTTTCTACATTTTCATGTTTATGTATTTGGTTTCAGCAACTATTAGAATTGTGATATATTCTTTTAGATTTCTATATAGCTCTTTTCTCAACTTAACTTCTCGAGGAAACGTTTCATCGAGTCATACCGGATGCTCACTGCGAGGATTTTCTAATACGAGAGCAATTATGTTATAAAACAATTAGTTTTCTTTTCGATTTATAACTAAAATTGTTTCCCTTCAAGCGTATCCTCAGCTCCATAGCTAAGAATCCGCCGATAATTTATCTATGTACTTTAGATTGAGGAGAACATTGATACGAAAGATAGAAGAATTTGATGCAAAAATGTTTTGAATATTCGGTGCACGACTTCAGTTGGATTATCATTCCAGAAAAGAGTTTATTCGTCTCATTCATCCGGTTAATGGGTGTAACATTGAATGTTCTCCAATATGAGGAAACCCGAATCGTTAATGAGGATAATTCGCCTGTTTCACGCCTAATAAATGAAAAATGGGAAGAGGATAAAGAGGGAAGGGATCGATGTTGATTTATGATCAACATTTTCCAAAGTTTTCTTCAAGATGACTGTTGATGGCAGCTAAAACCAAATTTGTTTTGCTGTTCAATTAGTATAAAATACGGGAAATATATTCAGCTAAGTTTCCGGTTCATCGAATCACTGAAGTGTTTGTTTATTTCCTGTCATCAAATTCTGATCATCCACCTCTTCCAATTTGTTCGCTGTAGAACGCCAGTTGTCCTTGGACACCACCCGTACCTTGTTGGCGATATACCACTCCACGGCCTTTGTTACGTAATGACAGGATGCCAAAACAGCAAGGAACAACCGTGTTTCACCAAGAAAGGCAGCAAACTTTTTTCCACACACGTTCAAATAGCTCTCTCCAGGTCACATGTAGGGTAAATGATCTTGGTTTGTCCAATTTGGGGTGTTTTTACGCAACTAGTAAATGCAAATCGATTTTTCTTCATGAAAATTACACATAATCGATACGAGTTTGGGTTTGTTGGAAAGCCCCAAGTCTCTAGTTGCTAATACTACCATAAGGTGTTGAAATTATTCAAATTTTTATGTTTTTTAACGATTTTCCTTAAAGAAGAATTAAGATCATGGTTTGACCACCTCTGATCATGGTTTGCCCAAAAAAATGATCATGGTTTGTCCGGTTTTAGAAATCTACATTTTTGAATGAAAACATTCGAATTTACAATTAGATGTTGCATTTATCATTGCTTGAGTTTACTGTCATCATATTGATTCATTCATAATTTAGGCTTTCTTCAGAATATTGCCTTTTCTTGGGCATTTTAGAAGTGTTCACCTCAACACAATCAACACAGAAAAACCATACTTCTGCTATGCGCGAAGCACACCATAAACAAACATAAACAAACTGCAGCGCGCCAAGCGGTTGCCATAGAAAACATGTGGACAAAACAACATTATTGAATTGGACAACTCATGATCAGAATTGAGTTCATCAAAATGCGTTAATTTAATGGTTTAGCTATGTAAATCCGATACAAATGGTGAGCAAGCATGATGTTTACAATATTTATAAGTGTTGTAATCCAGAAAAGGTCTGAATACGTGCCAAATAATCATCTGGTGATCGATTAAAAGTTAGCTCGAATGAGGGGCGCATTGACACAAATAGAAGGTGTATTTTATAATCCTTTAAAACATGTGATTTCGTAAAAATATACTATCAAACTACTATAAATCATGTAAAAGGCAATTTCATTTATATGTTTCGAAACATTCGAAGGCCTTATTTGACACAGGAGCGCTGAATTAGAGCATTCAAAAAAGTGGGCAAACCATGATCATATTTTCGACTGGACAAACCAAGATCATTTACCCTACAGGTAGCCTGCCAAACAAGATCTTTCTTAGCAAACTTCGTCAGTTTCATGTGTTTCAAAATGTTTATTACCTATCCTCTTTCGGTTATCGTACAAAATTGCTAGATAAAGAGCTGTATAGAGTCTGTCTTGACGTAAGTTTCGTCGTCCATCACCACGTAATCGAACTTCGTCAGTGTTTTGATCGTGTTTTGGTTTTGGTCGTCGTTGGGGCTTCCACCTTGCGATTTCACCCAAGCTTCCTGGCCGTCGTTCCCAGAACGCTTCTATTACGCTGATCTCTGGCAATTTGGCCACTTTTAAGTGCGCTACACATACAGCGTCACCGTCACCGTCCCGTCAACTATTCTCTTGGACTTATTTTGCCGACGTCAAAGTTGCCGGTGATGGTGTATGTGAATGTTACCATACGATTTCCATGGGAGAATACTTGACATTTCATTCCTTTACGTTGACTTCACAGTGACGGGACGTTGTATGTGTAGCACACTTTAACCATGTTGCTCACACGACGTACACTCAAAGTTAATTTTTAGCACATGTTATGACATCCCGATTTATAACATTAAATGAGCTAAAAAATAACAAAAAATGTTCTACTCCCCAATACATGTATATCATTTGTATAATATATATGCTAGAGCCAATATGAGCGAGCGAAACAGGAGACACATTTAAATGAATTTTATTGGAGAAAAACATTTAAATCATCCTTATTGGAGAAAAACTCGAGCAGTAGATTTTTACAACCTGCTCTTGATCCCAATTTCTCATAACTCTGGAAATTTTGCAATGGGAGAAAAAGATGGTAATCGCTTGGTGCCAGATACGGACTATATGGTGGATGCATTAAAACATCTCAATAAAGCTCTCGGAATTGTGTGGCCTTGCGTTGTCCTGATGGAACACAACACCTCTTCTGTTGGCCAAGTCTGGACGTTTCTGGTCAATCGATAGCTTCAAACGGTCCATTTGTTAACAGTAAATATCTTAATTTAATGAATTGCACTAAAAAAATAAAGAAAAAGTGTAAAATATACCGAATTTTCTGTTTGATGACCTCCATTGTTAACACCTTGTAACTCAAAACTGAATGGAACAAACAAAAACAGCAAACGAATTTCTTACTATGGATTTTATAATGGATAACTTTTTCCCCAACCTAATATAATACTCTATATGAACATACAAAATGTCAATTTCCTTCAAATATTCTCCGATATGAATTAATAAAACATTATTATTTTCATTTTACCTATTAGTATCTTTGTCTTTGTTTTTCCTTTATTCTAAACATTGCTTTATTGTTTAGTACTAAATTTATTTTGTAATGACTCGTTAATTCCGCCAACGTAGGTAGACCATAACCTGGCATTTGATAAATTAGTCGCCCGCAATGATCAAAAGTTTGGTCACCACATAGAACATAGCAAAAATTCGTTCAATGTTATATATTACGATTAAAGATTATTGCTTGGATACTGATAACTTTGATATCGTAGTATTCACAGTTTTGAATTGAAATTTTACCGCAATCTGGCCGCTTCCCTTCCCCTGGTGACTGTAAGGACTTCGGTTACTAACTATCAAGAGTTCACCGATACTTGCACAATGAGAATGGATTGCTATTCCAAAGCGCAATTGAATCGTTTGTTTGAGAAACCCCGTAAGTGCATTTGACGCACTTGCGAGAAAACGACAAAAACTGTTTTTCTCAATTTTTTTGTTGATATGAGGCTCGATTATTTAGACCCAAAACATAGTGTATAGGAAATTGCGTTACGTAGGGGTGAGGGGGTCTAAAATCGGGATTTTTAGCGTTACGTAATTTGTGCACGACGCCTTACCTAATATATGAAACGTAATTAGTAAGTATTACGGGGCTTTGCCTGTTCTTTGTGCACTTCCACATTTCTTAATTGAGAATTTACTATGCATTTCCTGATTTTACAGTCAATAGTAATAGTTTTTTGCAGGTGCTAAAAAAAGTGTGAGGCATTTGAGTATTGTGTATTGAAAAAGAAATAAATTTCAATAGCAAGCAATCTTTGAAAATGGTTTAATTGGACAATTCGTAACTTGAACCTTGTTATCTGAATTGGATTATGTGCCATGTTCATCCCGGGCTTCTGTGTTATATAATCTTCACTCGGAATATAGACTTTCAACGTCGATTTTCTCGACGATGGTATAGGGAGTATAGGGAGACGACGTAATGTGTTGTATTACAAGGTCAATTACAGTTCAAATCGTTTGAGTAATGTCACAGCTAGAACATCCTTTCTCTTCCTATTTTTGTATACCTTTACATTGACTCTTGCGGTTTTTATGATTTCCGCATTGTATTTTGTTGTCCGCCAAACACTATGGTCGCATTTCGCGGTCATGTCTGGGCCACAATCCAATCCAGAAGACATTCCGATTATGTTGAGTTGCGCATGCTTCTTACGAAACAATGAATGAACTTGTATATCTATCATAGCGTTGCCCATGGTGATAATTAGAAACATGGACTTATGGGGTTTCTCAAACAAACGAATATTTGTAATCCCAATTTAACCCTTTGCGGCCGTATTATATTTGGGCATGAGTGTTGTACTGGTCGGAATTATTTTTCCTTGAAAAAGCAGTGATACATGCAAGATTATGAAAAATAAACATTTTTTATTGTTTTTTTGTTAACTATATATATTAGGGTGCAGCGAAAATGGTCATGTCAAAAACCGACCATGTATCGTTCCGGATCATATTTCGGATGCTTAAGGCATAGGATGCAGAAAACATATCTAAACTTTATGCACAGGTATTATTTGGTAGATATTTTTATTAAATTAGTTCAATATGCTTTCATACTTTCTACTTTGGTACCTATTTGATTGAAACAATAATAGAATCATCGAATGCTTTCCAAATGAAGCGAATAAGAATCAAACTTCGGATACTAAATCAAATTTCGGACGGATTGAATTCAAATTTCGGACACTTTATTTTTACATTACACTTGATTATATTTTATAGTCAACTGGGAAACACTTACCAAGCAATCACAGTAAACTGTTAACGATGATGAGAACGGATGAAACACGGGAGAAATTTAAATTTTCATGAACGGGTAAATTTTGCGTGCTCACGCTAAACAAACGTCAAACACAAACGATAATGAGTAGTGCTGTTGAATTTTTTCCTACTATGTGATAATTCAAATGTTATTCTCAAATAAAGTGATAGTGAAACCAAGGGATCACTCTAAAGAAGCAATTGTGATATTAAATTCATAGTTATATCATCAGTGCATGAAGCATTTCAAGATATTAGAACAAAGTGTCCGAAATATGATTCAGAACGGTACCTTTTGTTTATTGGCCCAAAAATGACCTGTGCAAAGTTTCAGCTCAATCGGACTTGATTTAGGGATGCCTCAAAGCGCTCAAAGTTTTGATTTTTTAATCCTCGAAAATCTTTCATGGGGGGAGTAAAGGAAATTTGAAAAAAATCGAATTTTTTTTTGATGCCAAATGACTTAAAAATGCATGAAACGTCGAGATCTGGTGTCATCTGGAAAAAAAAATTTTAGCCGAAAATCGACCTTTTGGGACCTGAGAGGCAATGAAAGTATGGGAAAAAAATAATTATCGAATTTAAAGAACCCACCATGTACATTTTTATTTTTGGCCCAAAAAAATGCAAATTTTTAGCACAATCGGACATGATTTAGGGGTGCTTCAAAGCGCTCAAAGTTTTGATTTTTTCATCCTCGAAAATCTTCCAAGGGGGGAGTAAAGGAAATTTGGAAAATTGAATTTTCGAAAAAAAACGTTTGATTTTTTTCTTAACCATCATACATACTGCCCTTGCGCGAGAGTTACGGCTCAATTCGAACTATGAATGTGACAAAGAATGCATTGGTCGGTTCTAACAGTCACATCAGAAATAAATGCACAGACGCAACCACGACCATCGGTTGAACGTTTATATGTTCTATCTTTCTGTCGAACATACACAGGAAAGCGGTGAAAATATGCTATTTTCTTTCTACCATTCGTGGTCATAACCATCCTTTAATTCCGGCAATTTTGACTGTAGTTTTAATGTCATTTGACATTAAAACTGTAGTGTGGTATGCATTCTTTTTCTCTCTTTATTCTGCATTCAAACGTAGCTACACACATACATCATCCTCCTCACTCACATATCCATACACGATGAATGGTATTTAGACGGATTGCTCATATCAAAGCAACCGTCAAACTCTCTACTATCAAGTGCGAATGTGTTGAATGAACGCTTTAAGCGGTGAACGTTCCCCGTGAACATTGTTGTTTAATTACTGGACGAGGAATATCTAATGAATAAGACGAAAAAAAGTCGAAATGTCATATGACATTTTTAGTCCGAAGGTCGTTTGACTGTTCATTTTATGATGTTCATTAATGACACAGCACATACGTCTCTATAATCATACGATGATGACCATTAGCAAGACTGGTTTTCCAGACGTCCAGACTGTAGGTAGGGGTAGTGGGGGCAAAGTGATCACCTGCTTGTTTGGTTGTATAACTATTGACTTTAGATGCCGTATTGATAGTCACCTTATGTTTGAAGAATTTAATGACTTTTGAGTCACCCTGTACTTCAGTAGAGCTGTCGCATTTCAAAATACAAATAAAAACAGAAATTACTCTCGATAGCCATTCGACCGTAGTTCTGTGCGCATGGTATCTAAGGAATTTCTCGTGAAATTTTGTTTATTCAATCTGATATGTTGGACAAATCATCAGTTTGGACGACTGTTAACGTATTCTAGGAGAGGTGAACAGATATTTTGTTTAATCTCAGCAATTAATTAGCATAGAAATTATTTTCAAAATAAATTATTACGGCAAAGTGGTCATAGGTGAATAACAACATACATTGTTCTATTTACTAAAACTGATATACCTCTTGAAGAAGATCCTTTTATGGCTTTGACCCTGGATAAATATGCCACTCTAACTAAACCAATCCTCATTATGCGGAACGTTATGTGTTTCTTACTACGTTTTTGTATGCAAGAGAAAATTCTCACTCTAGGTGAATTGACCAAGCTTATTTCATACATTTACCTACTTTCTCAAATATGATTTGAACAAATTTGGACGAAAAAAACGCATAAATCTATTCTATTCAGCTTGATATGTGCGGGTGACCACTTTGCCACCACTAGGTGACCACTTTACCTCCAAGCAAAAAAAAAGTTCGATTTTTCACCTTTTTTCTGATGATGAAAAGCGTACTATTTTGAATTTCTATAGTAAAAGCCGTTTTAAATCTTGAACAACAATGAGTTGACCTATAATATTCTTCGAGAAACGGGAATTAAATCGATATGTGGACGCTGGAAATGGGTATATTTTTTAGGGTGACCACTATGCCCCCACTTCCCCATTTTATTTCAGTTGATTGATGTTACACAAAGTTTCTGAGCGATGCGTTTTCGAGACTCCTAATTGTGTCACTTTTGTGGGATGACTTGTACAATTAAACTTACTGATACTGAGCAGGCTGCCCTCTTCGAACAAAGCCCAATTATTAGGGGGTTGATTGGGACGTGTAGCGAAACGAACAATGCTCCATGATCTACTACAGTGTGTTTTGACAGCTACAAAGACAAATCTAACAACACGCACTGAAAAACTATTCCCAGAACATCTGCCTTTCGTTAAAGTGTGGGAAATATTGGGCGACTATCACAGATGTAGTTCGTAGACGAAAAATGCGTGCAAACAGATACCTTGAGAATGAGTGTCGCAATAATCTCTATCAGTCAACTTTGAAACCAGAAAAAACTCGTGATATGAGGTGATGTTTGCGAGTTTGCGAGTTTGCGAGTAATCCTGGAAAGTGATAAAAAGGATCGGTTAAATAAAGGGTGTGTAACATCAAATTGCATCACGGAAAAAACGCTGTAGAAATTTGCCCAGTAGACCGATCCTTTTGAAAATTTTAGACAGTAAAATAAAAACTATTAAACAACTTTTGGCATTTTCTTTTTATTCATACTTCGAGCCCAAGCCCGTATGCTCGCACCTTCCTCTTTACCCCGTCCATAAGGTTCTGTACAACGTCAGGTTGTAGTTTTTTTTTAACAGAAATCCATTTTCTCTTGAAGTCCGCCTCCGATTTGACAACTCTTGGGTTCTTCCGGAGGACCTGCTTCATAATCGCCCAATATTTCTCTATTGGGCGAAGCTCCGGCGAATTGGGCGGGTTCATTTCCTTTGGCACGAAGGTGACCCCGTTGGCTTCGTACCACTCCAACACGGCCTTTGAATAGTGGCACAAAGCGAGATCCGGCCAGAAGATGGTCGGGCCCTCGTGCTGCTTCAATAGTGGTCTGTAGGCACTGTAGGCACCGTGCCGGTCATCACGAAGGGGGCGCTCCGCTTTCCGTAAGAGCAGATCGCTTGCCACACCAAGTACTTTTTGGCAAACTTGGATAGTTTCTGCTTGCGAATCTCCTCCGGAACGTTGAATTTGTCCTCTGCGGAGAAGAACAACAGGCCCGGCAGCTGACGAAAGTCCGCTTTGACGTAGGTTTCGTCGTCCATTACCAGGCAATGCGGCTTCGTCAGCATTTCGGTGTACAGCTTCCGGGCTCGCGTCTTCTCCACCATGTTTTACCTTTCGTCGCGGTTAGGAGCCTTCTGAACCTTGTATGTACGCAGGCCCTCCCGCTGCTTGGTCCGCTGGACGAATGAACTTGACAAATTCAGCTTATTGGCGACATCCCGGACCGAACTTCTCGGATCACGTCTAAACTGCTTAACTACGCGCTTATGATCTTTTTCACTGACGGAGCATCCATTTTTGCCGTTCTTCACCTTCCGGTCGATAGTTAGGTTCTCGAAGTATCGTTTTAGTACACTGCTGACCGTGGATTGGACGATTCCCAGCATCTTACCGATGTCCCGATGTGACAACTCCGGATTCTCGAAATGAGTGCACAGGATTAATTCACGACGCTCTTTTTCGTTCGACGACATTTTTCCAAATTTACGAAAAATTGACAGTGAAGCATGGCCAACGTGATCTATACACTCTTATCTGATTATAAGCGAAAGCTGAAGATATAATTCCTAAAAATTAAATTTCTACAGCGTTTTTTCCGTGATGCAATTTGATGTGACACACCCTTTAATTAACTTACATCAAAAAAATCCCACTTCAAAATAATCCCCAATCTGTGCTCTCTTTTGCAATGAGTTATTTGCTACAGCCGACAAAAGAGTCACATAGAGCCTTCATTACCCTGAAATGCGAGGTCAACTAGACCATTGCAAAGGTTATCGTTGCCCGTCCGCTTTGCGAACGAGCCTCTCATCGCTTTATATAATATATATGTACTTTTCGTCCGTTGTGCGCACATAAATTTGAATGATGCAGAGGAAGGTTCTGTCATCCCATATTATCTTCATTTCATCCACATAAACAAGCCAGAGAAGTAGAAAAATAATTCAAGTCTACCCCCGAAAGTATTTTTCGTCATTTTGCGTGCTACGCGCGATGGAGTAGGCGTTGTTGCTACAAAGTCAAAAGCCGGCTAGCTTTTCGACTGCCTGCCATTGGATTATTTATCTGTGTCGATTTTTCACCCCCAGGATAGAAAAACGACTCTGAAAATGAAATGAAAATGGGGCAAGTGAAGGAAATGAGTGTTATGACACATCACTTCACTCTGAGGGCTTTAATACGTAAGGATTTTGTGTATTACACTAGACAGCTTTTGACAGGAACATCATCATGGGCGGATATTCGGCGAAGACTCGAATCAAAATTGGACGTTTGTGAGGCTCTTCCCACTGTGTTTCGATTATCCGGCTGAGGCAACAGGGCTGCCTGCTGCCCATGGCGTTGCGAAACGCCGCTGTTGGCGTGAAAAATTAATCAGTCGTAGAAAATTTGACCTGCTTTCCTCGGGCGCTAATGTATAATATAATGTTCAACGTTGCCATAGGATACCGGCTGAAGACCACCGAACCGTTTAAAGCTAAACTGCTTCAATGAGTCTGTCGATATTGCCTCGTTGAGTGCCGTGGTGCCGCTGCAGGATTAATTGATTCAACTCTGGGGGAGCCTTTCATGATTACGCTCAAGTGCGTTTGAATTTATGTGATGATACAATAATGAAACACTTGAATGCATTCTGAGTGAACTATCTCTTTACTCGTCGAATTCAGTAAAATTTGCGCCACTGTCCCGGGATGAAAGTTTTTTTTTTCTCATTTCAGATGACCTTTCTGGGAATAATAATACAATCAGAGTCTTGCAGATCCCGAAAATAAAGCTGAAATTGATGAATCGTGTGTCCGGCGTATCCGTTCGTTGGCTGCTAGTTGTCGGGCTTTTACGGGTGGATACCTGCCACCGGAAGCAGATTGAAATCATTTGTTATTTTCACCTTTTTTTATATAAAGATATAGATAGCATGAAACTGATTGAATTGTGAACAGTCTCGATGTTTCAATATGTGTCGTCTATACAACGATATGAAATATTCAGTTGACTGGCAAAAAATAGCTATTATTGATGGATTTTCCTGGGTGCCAGACCCAATCAGTGCGTCATGGTGAAAAATAATTCTATTAAAGTTTGCCATTTGAATGGATTGTCACCACATGAACAAAACTGATATCATGTGTGCATATAAAAACCCGCCGTTTTTCATTAGGTGGTGTCACAATGTGAGGTTAGGTATTGTAAAATATTCGCCATCATTGCAATTGAGAGCTTTTGTCGGTGTCAGCTGTATTTTGGGCAAGAAAATGAAGACATTCCAGCAGTGTTTGCCAAATGATCCATTCACTGAAAAAATCATTTTCGTTCGTTCAAATATGATCATACAGAAATCATTTCCCCCAGCGGCATTCTTTTGTTGTTACGTGCTACAAATCACGACACAAAATAGAACCAGACAACTCTGCATCGGTTCGCACTTCATGATACACCAGCATGCAAGCAAAACCATCATAAACTAACATATACATATAGAACCTCTCCATGCATCATGAAACAGCAGGATCGTACGGACTACGCAAAGCGAATGATTCATATTCAGCTAATGTAGCAGATCCTGATTTTTAAGTCTCAGAGAGTGCAAATTATATGATTATTTAACTAGATAGGGCTAAGGGAAGGGTAGTCAGATTATATTTTCCATTTTTAACGCTGCTATCTCTTGAAATGTATATATTAGGCTGTCAAAAAAGTCCTGCGGTATTTTTTTTTGAATTTTCATTTGTTCATAAAATTAGTTACAATCATCTGTTTTAAGTCAAATATGCGCCGTTTTGTTCGATGACTTGTTCCCAACGAGATGCCAACTTCATAATACCCCATAATACCCCTGCTCGCTTCCTTATTGGCAAAAAACTCGGATGGCCAATTTTCACAGGCCTCTTTTGTGGCTAACTTCTGACTACCTAGCTCGTTCGCCATGGACAAAAACAGGTGGTAGTCACTTAGTGCAAGGTCCGGACTATACGGCGGATGCAAAAGAACCTCCCATCCGAGCTCCCGGAGCTTCTGGGGCGTCACCAAAGAAGTGTGTGGCCTGGCGTTGTCCTGATGGAAGACAATGCGGCCTCTGTTTATCAAAGATGGCCTCTTCTTCATGAGTGCTACCTTCAAGCGGTCCAGTTGTTGGCAGTACAGGTCCGAATTGAGCGTTTGGCCATAGGGAAGCAGCTCATAATAGATTATTCCTTGACAATCCCACCAAACACACAGCAGAACCTTCCTGGCCGTTAATGAGGGCTTGGCCACCGTCTGAGCCGCTTCAGCGGGCTTCGACCACGACCGTTTGCGCTTCACGTTGTCGTAAGTGACCCACTTTTCATCGCCAGTCACCATCCGCTTCAGAAACGGGTCGATTTTGTTGCGATTCAGCAGCGATTCACATGCGTCGATACGGTCAAAGATGTTTTTTTTTGCGTCAACGTGTGTAGCACCCATACATCGAGCTTCTTTGTGAATCCAAGCTTCTTCAAATGGTTAATAACGGTTTGATGACTTATCCCCAGCTCTTGGCCGATGCTACGGCTGCTACTATGCCGGTCTTTCTCGGCTAATTCAGCGATTTTGTCGCAATTTTCGACGACAGGCCTTCCGGAGCGTGGCGCATCTTCGACGACCTCTACACCAGAACGAAAACGTTGAAACCATCGTTGTGCGGTGGAAATGGCAACACGAGAGGTTTTGCTCCAGTGAGAAACAAAAACTCTCTCGTTTAATCTCTGCCCATTCGTTGCTCTCCGCAAATGGCCGAATGATGACGTATTTTTTCTTGTATCATTTATTGCTTTGCACTTGTCTGTGCAGTGGGTTTCGCTATGATAGAACGGGACGATATATGCGGTTCAAACTTGTATGCAGGCTTCGAAAATGGTGTGCGATGTTTGGTACAGCTCGAATATGCAAACAACAGTCTTCGCTCCTCTCTTGGTTTAATCATTGAGTTACAAGTGATTACTGTCATTCATACAAGTATCCGAATGATCCACTCATATTTGGTTATATATTCGTGAGATATTACTTGCATGACACATTGTGTATCATTCGATTTTGATCGAAATCCAAACACTGCATTCCAGTCAACAAAGCGTAATTTGCGGGAAGTTTAGCATTTCGTGTTTAATTCGAAAAAAAAACGGCGGCTGAATCGAATGATTGTTGTTTCTTATGATGAAACCACTATTAGCGAAAGAATTCGTCAGGAATGGTTTCAACACTTCAGAAGTGAACATTTTAGAATAGAAGATTGGAGGCGATCTGGCGTAGTGGTAACATCCATGCCTCTCAGGCTAAAGGTCACGAGTTCAATTCTCACTCCCGACATTCTTCCAAAAATGGAAGTAAAAAGTGACGAACCAGCCAAATGAGTTGAAAATCACTATAATACAGATAAAAAAAAAAAAAAAAAAAAAGACGGGTGGGTAATGTCGGGGACATAACCGGAGTGACGTAGGACTATACAAAGGGGACAGCTTTTGTTAAATATATATTTTAAATATATTGTTTTATTTTCTTCTCCTACGTGAATACCTACCTATCTACCTGAAAAATGGATTAGTTTACTGTTTACTCCTTATGAACATGTTGATGGTTCTGAAAAGAACCTTTGGTGTTGTGTTTTTGTTATCACTCGATATTCCTATCTTGTTCGGTTAAACCTTCCTGTTTAGCTATTGCGTTTGCCACTCGCCACAGCTTTCACAGTTGGAAAATTTCTTCCCATCCAGCTTGCTTGTTCAGTAAATTACATTTAATGCGACGTGCCGGAGAAACACTTTGCCACTCACTGAAACTAATTGTTGCCTTGATGAGCGCCGAACCGAAGCTGCTCTGTTCTTGATGCGGGTTTTCTGATTGTCGTGAGCAGCTTTGCAAGCCAACTCGAGCACTCCGACGGCCGAAACTCTATAATCGCTCTTAGGTATACTGGTGCTCCGGCACCAATCCGTTCGGCCTAGTTACCCTTGCGGAGCAATCAGTGGATGCGACCAACAGGGAACTGGAGACCTGCACGGTTTGAGTGAGACTTTGCCTTTCCCTTAACTTGTCCTCCTTTGTTACGTCCACGATGCCGATGCCGTACAACCACACGGGTTTACGGTTTGAAAGAAAATAAGATATTTTTTTGGGGTCCGCGTGTTTTATACTCTAGCGGTACACATTCACAGGATAGAGACAAATCGGCAGACTCAGCCAGAGGGGCGAGTCCAACGAGACGAACGAATGAGCGTTAAAAGGGAGCGATGGCAAAAAAATACATTCATTACGATTTGTTCGCTCGTTGGATTCACATGCAGGCTAAAAAGGGTCCTTTTCAGGATCACAAAATTATCTTCTATCTAAAGAGTTTATTGTTTTGTTATCACTCGATATCCCCATCTTGTTCGGCTAAACCTTCCTGTTTAGCGATTTGTTGCCACTCGCCACAGCTTTCACAGTTGGAAAATTTCTTCCCATCCAACTTTGTGACATGTTGTACAGTAAATTACATTCAATGTGACGTGCCGAAGCGCCACTCAGTGTCGCATTGGAGGCGATTTTAACCTGTAATTGAACATTTGCGATGACAGTGGTACAGTGTCGACTTTCAATGTGGGGTCATAATTTGGATCTCTATGTTTACAAAAATGTACAACTAAATAAGTCGCATTACATGTCCGTCCAATTAGCTAAATGTCGAACTAATTGTAAATTACTGTACTTTCAATCTGGAAACAATTTAAGAATTGGTGAAAATTGAATAATCAGGAAAGTCCCCAACTATCAATAAGCTCAGAACAACTGCCAAATTCACATACTCATCAGATCCTGGCAAACAAATTATGAAAAAATCAATTTGTGTTTTATTATTATTTTGGATAATGTTTTAGAAAGCATTGAACTGTATTTCCTAAACTCTTTTTTGGAAGGTTTAATGGCCCTGAAAAGCGCCTTGTTTTATGGAATGGTTTCAATTTAGAAAACTTAGTACTCGTGGTTTTGAAAAAAACCATTTCGAACGCCCTTGATGCCGCCTTGTTCTGGATTTGCCACCAAAGCAGTTTGTATAAAGAACAAACTTTTTTCTTCTGCTACCTGATGCCGTTTTGCGATTGCGCCACTCGCTGCAACTGCCTGTTGTCTTGATGTCCACCGAACCGAATGTGTTCTGTTCCGAATGCGGATTTTCTTATCGTCGCGAGCAGCTTTTCCTGCTAACTCGATCACTTCGGCGGCCGAAACTATATAACGCCGGCTAGGTGGACTGGTGCACTGGTACTAACGCGCTCGGCCTAGCTACCCTTGCGGGGAACTCCAGATCAACATGGTTCGAGCGGGATTTTGCCTTTCCCTTCACTTTTCCTCCTTTACCATGTCCAGACATGGCTGCTTGGGTTGGTTTGTTGATGTGTTGTGATGCGAACCGATGTGGTGTACGGCTTGAATAAGAATGATCGTTACGGAAGGAAGGAAAGTCTTGTATTACAGAGACTTTAAACTTTTGCAGTTCATTCGTCTCTAGCCTTGAGAAAGGCCCTTTGAAAACTCTACTCTACTCCAGCGCTACCACCTCCACCCTCTTGCCTTGAGAAAGGCACTCGATCCCTCGCCGTCCAGCTCGTCCAGCAACGATGTTGTCCAGTCGGTGTCCACACAAAGAATGATCGTTACGGCAGCGGAGCGGGGATTTTTAAGCTGACTGACTGGCTCGAGAATTACGCATGTGTGAGACTGCGACCAATGTTTCGTTCATTTTTTTTTCTTTTTCCTTTCCAATCGTGCTTCATTCTATTTCGCTGCTGCTCTGGTTGCCCGTTTTGGTCGGTACGATTTGAGGAGCACAAAATGGACCAATCAAAAATTGGCACATAGTGCATTTTGACAATGCTTGATATTTCACAATTATTCAATTATTTATCTCAAGAAAAATGAAATGTTATTCGTTATGATAGATGCGTAGATATATTTCCTATCAATTGATGTAAAAACCTTTGCGATCTATTGAGAAATGCTCGAGTTATAAGCGTTCCAAATCTTGCATTTTTTCCTACTTGTTCAGTGCCTAGACTTCCATTTCACCCCCTATATCTTCCGGTTAGACGTAGTCCTACGTCAAAAGAATAGAAGACCTTTCCGGAAGATGAAAATGTTTGAAGTTGCAGAATTCGAGGCTAAACTCGACAAGCCATTTGGTTTTTTTTGCGAGCTTCGGGAACGATACAAAAACATGGGAAGTGGATGCCATACGAAATGAAGCCGAGATACGTCGAACGGTATTTGTCATGCTCCTGAATCCACAAAAGCTCTCTTCTAGCAAAAAATTATAAAAATCAATTCGCTTCGGATTCTATTTAACAATGCATCGAAATTTTTGATTCATTCATATTCTCGCGAGCACGATACACGAGACTTATGTCCTTTTTCCAATGTATATAGCACATAGCACATAGATTTTTGTGATTTCAATAGTTTGAACTTAAAGCTGCTTAACACGTTAAGCCCCGATTTTTTCATGCTCCGCTTTCCATTCAGCGCACATCAAGAGCGTTTGCACAATATCAGTGTCAGTTCCAGGTTCCAAAGATACTTATTGTATAAATAGAAAGTAGTCAGAAATTCGATTAGAAAGTAGTCAAATTTTGTAAAACATCCGAAAACAAACCGTATATATTTTTATTTTCTTATTGTGTAACTGTCAGCGCTTTCCTACCAAAAAGCTCAACGTCGGCCCCTAGGGACCGACGCTGGGCTCAACGTGTTAAAGCCTAAAGCCACTTTGTTCAGTCGGCAAAGACGTATTAACCCTTTGCGGTCGTATTGAATTTGGGCATGGGTGTCGTACTGGTCGGAATTATTTTTCCCGGAAAAAACAGCGATACATGCAAGGTTAAGAAAAATAAACATTTTTTGTGAACTATATACATGTATTAACTTAGCTTCGCGTGAAATCTTTCGAAACAGTCTCCAAGAGTAAATCATTTGAAATGTAATCAATACAAAATTCAATTTTTATTATCCGTTGAATATGAGACACATTTGCCATTGATGCAAAAATGTGTAATTAATGCCAGCAATGTGTATCCGAAGAGATCAGAACTTTTCGCTTTTAACAAAGTTTTTTACATGAGATTATTCAGATGACATAAGACACTTATGCTAACAATTATTCTGCTTTTTGAAAACAACTACTTCAATATAATTTAAACCAGAACATCAGAACATTTCACTTCAGATAAACAAAGATTTTTTCGCTTGAGACTTCTTCTTCTTCTTGAATGGCGTTAACGTTCCCTGTGGAACTTTTGCCGTCTCAATGTATGCATTAACTAGCGTCATTTATTAATACTTAGTTGAGATTTTCTAAGCCAAATAACACGCCTTGAATGTATTCCGAGGGGCAAGCTCTAGAATACGCGTGATCACAGTGCAAGTCGAAGGAAATTTCTTTGACGAAAAAATCCCCCGGCCAGAACGGGAATCGAACCCGAACACCCGGCATGATAATGTGCGACGCTAACCACTCGGCCACGGGTGCACCTTGAGACACTTATGCGATTATTCAAAAAAACATTTATGCAAATAGTAGTTCTTATGTAACATGTAATACTCTAAACTGTTACAATAACAATAGCACCGTTTTGATTCGTGAACAGGTTCACTTGACATCACTCTTCGTTTGAGAAAAGCATAAACTGATACTTGGTAGAGTAAAATATAAGATTAGCATAGTTTCTTGCTGTGGTGGCTGAGAGCAGACAGACGACCACAAAGAGTTAACGCTCAAATCCTTGCATCCCAAACGTAACGCTCTCGTTTTGGAATTTTTGAACTTACACTTCAGTACAAATGCTGGAATAATGTGAAACAAAAATATAGAACCACCTCCAGCAGACGGCATGAAAATCGACGCGGTGTCTCCATTGAACAAAATTACACCATTGTGTGCGATATCTATCTTTCATTCTTCCTTTCTATCGAGCACAACAGCTGTGTCTGACATCAGCATTGTTAAAAACTGCTGTCTATTAGCTGGAGCAAGTTTGTGATTTGAATAATTACGATCATAAATTTTAGAGACTTTGAAATTTCTCAGCTTATTCGCCTCTAATCATGAAAAGGCAAATTTGAGCTTGAACTTGAGCTTGGGTAGACTCCGTGATTGACCTGAACCAGCGAAATTGCACAAAGAACACGCTGAATGAAGCCTGGGATTAGCGAATCACTCTCATTGTGCAAGTTCCGGCGATTCGAGCTTTAAATAGTCAATAACGACGTTGACCACGTCCTTACAGTCACCATGGGAAGGGAAGGAATGTAAGTATGATTTTCGCGACCAGATGCGTCGCCTCTATTGCATGGTTCGCTTGCGATTATCATGGAAGGAAAAATTGTTAGTGGGAATGGGTAAGAAGAACCAGGATTCACTGTGGTGAGTAATGTGATTCTGAAAACTCTCAACTATTCGGCGAAACGAGATATCGAAAATAATATCCATTCTGACCTGAGAAGGTCACTGAGAAAACTCCTTCAAAAACCGTCGAACTATATATTTTTATTCATCATACGATTTCAAATTTATCTCAATTGTCTTGACCAAGTTTATTTTTTGCGACTTGAGATGGTCGTCGAGAAACTCCTTTAATATTCCTCGAAAATACGACCCTCCGCTCTGGTTCTCAATAGTTTAAGTTTTCGGACATTTGATATGCGTGTCAATGTAATATTAATACAAAATAAAAACAACCCAACCTGCGAAGTTCTTCAATGCCATGCACCGTTATATGCTCACTACGGCATTCACACAAAAACAAACACTTTGTAAATTTTTACAAAGAGAAACACAGAAGTTGAACAAATTAAGCGGAATATTCGTCAAAATCGAAATTAATATAAACTGGAATTTTTGAAGAATATTCACACCACCTCACTTCACTCCAACCTTGAAAAGGGAAATTTGGGTAACTAAACTAAACTCTCGGTCTTGAGAAACCAAGAGGAAAACCTTCGCTATGGAATCGAATAGCATGTTGAAAAAAAATGATAACGGGCAGAGCATAGATTACAATCTTTTCTCAATACATATTTACCGTAGAGCGAACGCTGCATTTGCTATTCATCTTTAATATTGTGCTTTGTTTTCTGAATTGGAGGCATTACTCAAACGCGTAGTCCTACGTCATAAACATTAGGTAATGATTTCTCATGTTTTCATTTTAGTGATACATGTAAAATAGATACAGCAGTTACAGCAGGAGACGAATTCGTGCTGAAATTCTAAAATTACACGCTGTAAAATTGAACGTCATGAAACAGTTTCTCGAGGACTTTCGCCAAGCAGCTCAGGATGGAGATCGTACGGTAAATCTCTACGTTGTGCATTTTGAAAACGAAATTAAGGCGTAAGTGTCCAAACTTCAGGAAACCATCACGCAGAGACAAAATTGAAAATCATTGAAACGGGTCTGGTGAAACTCGTTGTACAGTTCTTGATGGAGGCTTTGATTGATTGAGAAGAACATTGAAGGAGAAACGTTCGCGATATGAGCACAGTTCCAATAAAGCGACTTTGCGACACGACAACGCTCGGCCACATGTTGCTCAAATCGTTAAAACTTATCAGAAAACGATTTGAATTCGCTCAAACGGTGTATGAGCACCTCTATATATGTTGAAAGTGTGGATAGTTCATTCAATTCGCAAATATATTTCAAATACCGTCGATGGGAGTGAAAATTGGTTATGGGGGTGAAATTGGGTCAGAAATGGAGAAAATTGCTATTAGTAATATCTTGAAAAATATTGCGAATATTTTTGAAAGATGTGTGCCGTTTAATATGAGACATATTTCAACAACTACCAATCCATAATATCTAACTGTAGTACGAACAGTTATTATCTAATAATTCATCAAAGTTTGATGTGTAAATAGCCATCAAATAACGCCTCAGAATGCCTAGCATTATACAAAACTACTAAAATTGTAACTATTGGAAAAAATTATTCTTTAAAGTCTTGAAAGATGAGTCATTACTGATTTTGAACATCAAATTTTTTGACGTAGGACTACGTCTTTCATTTCTATACCGGGGTGTAAAATCAAAGTTTCGAAAACGAAAGCGTTACGCCGGAGACCGAGATTTTGAGTGTTAATAGCTCCTAAACAACTGAACGAAATGGTATGATAAACACTTCATTCGAAAGATAAAATGTCTACGCGTTCTATACTTGTTACTTTCTCATCCAAAAACTTGTTTCAATAGTCTTAAATTTGCTTTCAAAATAGGCTATTGAAATCACCAATCGGTATATAAGCGAGCGCCGCTCGGAAATCCACTCAGTTCTAATTGAACAGCGATTGGAGTGTGTTGTCGCTGTTGTGGTGAAGCTCTTCATTTATCATGAAAGCGCGGATGAACGGTGTCACCAAGAGCCTGTTTGTGCACCTTAGGCCAGAAGGGAATCCATCAGGAGGAGAGTGATGCTACAAACGGTTCCCCGGGAAGATCTCGAAGCAGCCGCTACACACACACACATACACGCACGGAATTCTTTCCGTTTGGATCGAGAAAGATCCGGAAAATAATCTGCCAGTTCCTCTGGGAATTTAAAATTACATTCATATGAAAGAGTTTATTTTAATGTTTTCTATCCATGTAACACTGTGACCAAATACATTAGGTTTTGTGATTTTTCAATCAATCGCAATCAACAGGATAGCTTCTGAAGATTATTCTTCCCCATCAGTAGGATATTTCCGTATCCAATATTGGATGCATAAAACCTTGTGCCTCCAACGTAACGCTCTCGTTTTCGAAGTTCTCCAAATATTCATTCATTCAGAATGAATTCAGATTCAACTTCATACAAATGATCTCTAAATCAACGATAGTCCTACGTCACCCTTGCGGTTATACCATAGATATAACCCACTTCCTGTTTTTTTTCTGGTTATCTGAAACCAAAAAATCGTACAGATTCTAAATCAGTAAAGATGCCGCTATCGCATGAACCTTGGACATGTCAAAAGCATCTTTTTTGACAAAATGGCCGTTTGAAAACCAGAATGCCGTTTAGAAGGTTTTTTTCTTACGTTTTCCGATTTTTTTAAAATAGTAAAATTTAATAAATATTATTTTTAGTTCTTCATGCGATGGAGAGATGCATACAGATTCTATTCACATAAGTTCGACATGAATCGGTTCAGTAGAACTTGAGATATCGTGTACGCCAGTTTGAAGAAACTAGTTTCGAGAAAACGCGTTTGAAGTTCATTGTTATGGTCGTGCCAGGTTAGATACCGCATCACTAAAAGGGATCTAACTCGGTAAATGATGGGATTTTTGATGAGTCCTTTCTAGGGTATATTTTTTAATGCCTAAACTATAGAAATATGAAGGAAAATCTTTTTTGCAGCTCAGTGGGAAAAAAATACCCCCGACTTGCATGTTTTGACAAAGCGGATTTCCACAGGTACATCGGTTTTGAAATCCGTGTTAGAGAAACACAGCTCGGTGGGAATAAATATACCCCCGACTTGAATATATATTTGCCAAGCTGGTTTCCACAGGTACAACGATTTTGAAGTCTGTGTTGGAGAAACCGTAAATCGGGCCAATCAAAACTTGGCTCGTTTAGATAAAGCTCGACATTTCACAATTATTCAATTTTTCATCTCATGAAAAACAACATTTTATTAATTGTGATAGACGCGTAGAAATATTTCCTATCAATTGATGCACACATCTTTCCGATCTGTTGAGAAATGTTCGGGTTATAAGCATTCGAAATACGGGTAGGGTTAGCACACAAATCGGCCGAACAAATGTATGGAAAAAAAGGAAGTTCTTCCAGTTCCAGAGTGTCGATTTTTGCAAAAAAAATGTTTTTTCGAGTTGACAGTAGATCTAGACGTTTCATGCAGTTTTAAGACATTTGGCATCAAAATTTTTTGTTCGAAAACCCCAATTCCCTTCACTCTCCCCTTGGGTGATTTTTCGATTTTCAAAAAAACTTTGCGCCACTCTCCCTCACATTCGATTGAGCTGATATTCTGCATAGGGTGTTTTTTCGAGGTTTTGAACATTTTTTATGTGGTTACTTTTTGAAATTCGAGATGACCATTTTCATTAGCACCCTAATGAACATATTATTCTTGCTTCCTTCATCCTAAAATTTCATGTGCCATATCGTTCTGAAATCTTAATCAAAAAACTGTTCAAATATCACTGCAATTACGAAATGTATAATCTGTCCAGCCTTATCCTGAAGTTCAAGTGATAAAGTATCCTAAATTATAAAATCAATCAAATTTCAGGAAATATACCGGACTTTGCCAAAATAAGAGCAAAGAGTTAGTATTCTATCCGTCGTCGGAATTGTATTTATTTGGGTTATACGGATAGAATCCAGTTGGTAGTCAAAAAGAATCCAATAGAAATATCAAACGAGATCCAATAATCAGGAGGGGAAAAAGATGTTACTTTTCTTATAATGATCAACTACATGGATTTAGTATTGTTTATAATAATTCAACCATTGTACTTATTCCACAGACACGGCTATCCTTGTTCGGAATAACACTGCCCATGTTTGTATAGGAGACGTGAACGACAAAATGAACAAAATCGACTTTTTCGCTGTTACGCATTCTACACAACGTAATACGTATACTCAACATACGAACAAACATTTTTTGTTCGAAAACATTTGAGCAATTTTGAAAAAATGTTTTCGAAAAATCAGTGTTTGTACGCATAACGGACGTAGTTCCATACAGCTTTCATACATCGTTCAATAATTACCAGTATTTTGTGCTTTAAGTCAAATCTACATTTGAATCACATTCTTTGTAAAGTCTAAAAACGCTTTTCATGATAGTATCTTATCACTTAGCGTTTCCCAATAGATGAATATAAGAAACCATTGAAACGCTGCTTATATAGTTCCTATTCTCTGTTCACTGCACTGCGATGAACGTAGAGAAGCAATTTCGTTTTTTTATATTGTAACTACTTAAATTTCTGCTTTTGAATTTTCAAGTAGATAATGTATATAATATTGGTTTTTAGCATTATCACTAATCAAATTCGATATCGAATAATTCAACTTACTCAACATTTACTCATAACGTTGGTGTAAGTGAGAAAAATCAGACTTTAAATAACCAGTCAGTTTAATTTACTTATTTTTATAATAATCAGTTACATAAATGAACAGCCCATTTGATCATGCGTTATCAATATAAACAATACTTCTTCTGTCTATATGGTATCCATCTGAAGATTTACGATTGAGATACAGCATAAAAATTTTACTGCAAATTCAAGTGTATAGTTTATTTTGCGAACATCTATTTTGAATAATTAACTCAAGTTCAAAAAAACACGTCGATATTTTTTTTTAACAACTAATTTTAAAATTTTAATCTATCTGAGTCTCTGGCAAATAGTCATGTTTATCTATCGGTATTAGAGCCAAAACATTTTTAATCATAAAATCCTTATGTGATTTCTGAAGCTAAAGCTGATCAATGAAATTGAATGAAGGTTTTAAAACATCTTTCAGCTGTTTTTTGTCGATATCTTCAATTTCTTAATGATATGGTTAGTCCATTGGAGTTTCTTCCAAACCTTTTTGATTCTATCCGACAACAACTGAAACTATCGACGAAGACGTTTTGACTATTATCGAAAAGATCCACTACAGACAAAGCAACCTGGTGATTACGTCTAGCTATACGGACAAATGTACATTAACACGATTGATTGTCCGCATAAATAGACGCAAGTGTTTTCCAAATGGAAAAATATGTTTTAATCCGCAAAACCTAGTAGCACAGCAGTGGAACTCCATACAATTCACTTACTAAAAAGTGTCCACATTTTCATCGCTTGTTTACGTGAAGAATATATTTTTTTCAGGCACACTTGATTTGAGAGTATATGGATTTCTAGCTGTCTTGACGCAATGTCTTTAATGAAGAATGAGAAGATGGGAAGGTTTATATAAACATGTTTATAATTACATAAGTTTATTCAAATATTAATATTGCTCTTATTTAACTATTCAGTGCAATTTTATCAACATTTGAAAGAGAAATTAAAAAAGGAATGTTTTTTTTCAATATTTTTCTGAGATGGTTATTAAAAATCCATGATTAATATTGCTTTATTATTTACCCTCCATTATTTGTTATTTTCTCCTGCTTTTCGTTCTGTGACCTATCATTTTAACAATTCAATTTGAGAGGTTTAAAATTGCGACAAGATAAAATATTGGTGTGAAAGAGCGAATTGTGGAAAATTAAGTCGCAAATTCTCTAAGCGTCATAATTAAAGTTTTTCTTTAGTATTTAATTTTTGAGTTTGTGTGAATGACAGAATGACAGATTAAAGTTGATTCATAAAAGAATAAGATTTCATTTGATATGACGATTTTTGAAATCGACTCAATGGTTGTAAAGTTATGACGTTTTGTAAAAAATCTTACTTACCTCATCAGCAAGAGGCCCTAGTGGCATGTGCTGTACACAAAGATTGTCTCCATTCACATGAATTTTATATTTTTTTTTTCCAATTCTTAACTTTCAAACCAACATATCATATCTTTCCGTTATCCGCAAACATGCCAAGCAGTAACTTAAAAAAAACAAACTCATAAACAACAAAAAGAGTCTTAGATTGTATATTTTTTATATATTTTTCACAGTTTTACAGTACCATTTGCTTATTGGCGTTTTTTAGTTGGAGTGCCTTTTAATTGGCGGTTCACCAGTTGGAGCACGCGCCAATCAAAAAGCAATCATCTGTCGTAATTGTATGTCAGTTTTACTCTGTTGTTCCAATGCCATTTTTATTGAAGGGTCTTTGAACGTTAAACTCAGAAAAAGAAGGCACAGTATAAAAGTATTTAGTTATGCAGTTTGTTTGACAAATGTATTCGTTTGAAAACATTTATTAATATATATATATATATACATATATAAAGTGAATTATATCACATCCACTATTTAAGGAAGTTAATGATATTTTCTAGCATCAATCCAAATGCAGTAATTCTAATTATTATTATGGCCGCACTAAAAGCCAACAAGAAAAACGCGAACTTTGAAATTTGTGAACTATTGCAGTATTACTTCAGCCATTCCATGCCAAACTGATATAGTGGTTTTCAGACTTTTGGAAAATTGGTAGCTTGTTTTCGTTATGGTAAAACATTGAACTTGTATTATTATTTTTTTTGGTGATTCGATTTTTTCACTTTTTCCCAAAATGACTTTTATCAAAAACTCATAACTTTTGAACCACTAAGCCGATTCAGATGATCGATACATCAAATTGAAGTAAATTAGCTGGTCTTTTTGGAAAAATATCAAACTTCCAAGAAATTGAATTTTGTTTTCGTAATTCTTGATTGTATCCGTTTTTATAGTTTACATGGTTTCGGGACCAACGGCGCTATATTTTTCTATATTTTTTCTTGAAAACTGAGGATTTTTTTACACATTTATATTTTTTACTCAAAATTAGATATATTCTTATTTTTTTTTGAGTTATAATTTTTTAGATTTAACCGATAGTTCGTAATATTAATTTCTTCCCCTTTTTCCTATTCTCAAAAATTCATAACATTTGAACTGCTAGAGCGATTCAGATGATCGATATAACAAATTAAAGCCAAGAATTTTTTGGAAAAATATTGCACTTGCGTAAAAATTAATTTTGTTTTCGTGATTAATAATTGTATCTGTTTTTCATAAATAAAAAAAAAATTTTGCAAGTGTGAAATTATTGACTTAAACTAACTATGTCGATTATATGAATCGATTCAGTAGATCAAAAGTTTTTTTTTGACGTGCGACTACGTCTAACCGGAATATATGGAGGGTAAAATGAAAACCTAAACACAGAACATGCAGGAAAAAATGAAAGATTTCGAATGCTTATAGCTCGAACATTTCGTACTGGATAGGAGAGATGTTTGCATTACTTGATAGGGAATATTTCTACGCATCTATCGCAACTAACAAAATGTTGTTTTTCATTAGATAAACAATTGAATAACTGTAAAATATTAGGCGTTATCTAAACGCCCTAACTGTATCGTTTTGATTGGCCCGATTTACGGTTTCCCTAACACAGCCATCAAAACCAAGCAGCCTTGGGGAAATCGGCATTGCAAATACATGAAAGCAGGGGGATTTTTGTTCTCATCGAAAAATGTTCCCTAACACAGACTTTAAAACCAAGCAGCGAAATCGGCATTGCAAACACACGAAAGAGCCTAGAGGTGAGTGAACTGAAAAGTTTAAACCCTCTTAAAGCCAAAAAGAAGAAGAAGAACACACGAAAGTAGGGGGAGCTTTTGTTCCCACCGAAATGTGTTCCCTAATAGAGATTTCTAAACCAAGGTGCCTGGAGAAATCGGTATTTCAAATTCATGCAAGTCGGGGGTATTTTTGTTCCGACTGGAATGTGTTTCCCTAACACAGACTTCAAATCCATGAAGCGTGGGGAAATCGGCATTGCGAATTCATACAAATCGGGGGTATTTTTGTTCCGATTGAAATGTGTTTACCTAACACAGACTTCAAAACCGAGGTTTCTGGGGAAATCGGCTCTGCAAATAAATGCAAACTGCGAGTACTTTTGTCCTCGCTTGCCTTTGTGCAGAGTGGAATATGTCTGTCCTAACATGATCTTCTGAACTTAGGAACCTGGGAAAATCGTGCAGCCACTAGAAGCGAATGAACTTCCCAGTTTCAAGCAAATTCGAGATTCGAGAAGTATGTACACTTTTGGGATGTAAACTTCAGAGGGAAATGTAAAATAAAATAATCGTTTGAAAATTTTTTTTTGTCTTTATTGGAAAGATTTTCAGCCTTAGGCTGGTTCATCAAACGTTTGATAATTCTTCCGAACATATATTTTGTTCTAGTCATCATACCAAACGTAAAAGATCCGTCATTAAATTTACTTGTAACGAAGAACAATCAATCACAATAAATTAATTGACTTTACACGGCATTTGTTCATTTTTTTCACTCACAGAGCAAATATATTGAACTCAATTGAATTTGGAAACTGTTTCATTCAATCAAGAATTTAATCAATACAAACGAATGATTGCTAAGCTAAGGTAGTTCCCCGTCAACCTTGCGGTTATATCATAGATATAACCCACTCATTTTTTATCCCATTTATTTATTAGGCTCATTAGCATTTAGCTGTAACAGAGCCGGGTTTAATCGTGTACATGTACATATGTTAATGTTTCTATAAATTGTGAATTACACAGTAATTAGTAGTAACCATGTAGGCGTTAAGTTTTCTGTTCCATTACATTATGATAAATTACACAGTAGTAGCCATTTAGGCGTAAGGTTATTCTTTCTGTTCATCCATTGTTCAGCAGACCGGACAGCAGAGACAGTTGATATTGATCATTGTTGGGCTATTTATAGAACAGCAGCCCGATGTTTCTTGCAGAGCAGAGCAGTTGTATGGATGAATCGATCTTTGTTCCACCGTGGATCGATTTCCATCGCTGATGATGGTTGCGTGGACGTAGCTATTTTATAACAACACAAAGATGGTCAATTGAGGGCCCTGAGTTTGAACTCACGATCGATCGCTTGGTAAGCGAACGCGTAACCAAGTGGCTACGAAGACCCCCTAGATCAAAAGTTATGAATTTTTAAAATACCTAATTTTTGGAAAAAAGATGAAAATTATTATTTTTGGACCATCGGTTAATTTTGAAAAATCATAATTTAAAAAGGAAGAACACATTTTTGGATATGTTATCTAATAAATCCTCAGCTTTCGTGAAAAAATATAAAAAACAGCGCCCTTGAATGAAAACTATAAAGAACAATTACGATCAATAATCAAGAAAACAATTTTTTTTTGCAAGTATAGCATGTAAAAAAACTCGCTAACTGGCCAATTTGATATGTCGATCATATCATAGATTTTTCGAACCACCCTAAAATAGAATGGGATCTAATATTTAACGAAAAGGAACAAAACTACAAATTTACACGAAAATCTGAGAACCATTATGTCGGTTTGGCATGGAATCTATATATAATACTAAAAAAATATAGTTTGGTGTTAATTTCCCCTGCAACTAAAAAACTGATTACTAGAAACTAATTGACGTTAACGTTTTATTACCTTGTAAATTCTAGATACAATATCAACAGAGGGTATTTAAAAAAATAAAAATAGCACCCCATCGTTCAAAACTGAAAAAAAAACAGAAATCATATTTTAATGTTGTTTTTTAAGCATACCTACATTATTTAGTCGTATAATTATTGTATCATTCAATTTATTCCGATGAGAATGCTTTAAAATATTTCAACTGATGCTCTTACCACATTTTAATTTTTTTATTCAATGTTCAGTTTCTATGGCGAAGCTTCATTCGTAAATTACACATTTGTCATCATTGGTGGAATACGATCATAAATGTTGTTATGAATAGCACAGCAAATTATTATTAAAATACATATGGATTTATTTTGATAATGCATTATACATAAACCGATAGAAATGCATTATAATATATATCCACAGCGTTTTAGCGTCTATATGAATATTTTATTCAATTTCGGTTCGTAATTTCTATCCCATTCGCCGTGTTTATCATGATGATGCTAACATTCATAACATTATATACGAACCTCCCATGTTATATATGATGTCTCCCACCCTTTTAGAGACATCTTAACATTATGTTCAATTTTTAGAGCGTAAACTATCTGTCAATTTTTTCACTGTTTACATTTTCTTGCCACAAATCGTTGCCACTTTTTTCTCTCAAGTTCCACTTCTCTTCTCTGCTAGTAGGCTCTCTTTTTGCCACTAATATCCTTCAAATGGACAGATACTTTCATTGTAAATTTGCAGGGTTATGCTTGTAGGCCAAAAAAAAAAAGCTTTTCCAACACTAATGGTGTTGGTGATTACGTCTCCTATGCAAACATGGGCAGAACAGTTTTTCACTGAACAACGCCTCTTTCAATCAAATTGGCCACATTTGGCTGAGTAAAGTTCTGCTTCAGACACAAACGTTAATAAACTAAGTCCGAGTCACGAAAACGTTTGATTCTTTGATCGGAGAAATATTTGACAGATAGTATGAGGGGAAAAAAGTTCTAAGATAATATTTTTTTTCAAGCAAAATAAACTTGAAAAAAATACTTCATTGACTCCGCATGACCCAGGTATTTATCTTCTACTGACTAATTTCCCTAAAAAGACCAAGCTTATACATTCAGGTGCTTAGAAGTGGGTGGTAAGGAAATTGTGATTTTAGGTTAAAAAAAGGGAAACGGATTCTCGGCACTTTTTTCCGATATTAGTAGATTTGTGCCAGACGAAACGGATGCCATTTTGGGTGATCTCCGATGATTTCGCGCACGTGTTTTTGGTATTCATGATATACAAACTTATATTACGCGCGTTTACGACCCGCTGCTTGTGACCGAGCGATCATCGTTCTAAACTTATTGTTTCGGTAAAAGTTTCATCATGTTGAGAACAGAACTTGAAGTAGGCTCTTTATTCGACAATCAATTTTCCGAACGAACGTGCCATCACTAGTAAGGTGGCCATTATTTAGTATCTCTCTTATTGAGGCCGCGATTTATATCAAAGACTAAATTAAAGAATCATTATTGTTCTCATAATATTCTGTTGTTGATACCATACAAGAGAGAGAGAGAGAGAGAGAGAGAGAGAGAACGGAATGGCAGAGGACAAATAACGGACAAAAAACTTCAATCAAGTTTGATTTGTTTGCCGCAGGGCAACAAGCGAAAAGGCAGACAGAAAAACTTTTGCTCGCATACCTTTATAATAAAGCCAAACGGGTGGATTCTATAATTTCCGTTGTTCATTCGGGGTTCTCGTTCTCGACAACAACAACAACGGTTCGACGATGAGCGAGTAGGAATGTGGATGCAAAAGGGTTCCAGAAGACAGCAACGCGGAATTACGTCGATATGACTCCACATTCCCGTGAAAGGTGCAAGAAAGCACTTGAGAGGAGGCGATCTGGCGTAGTGGTAACATCCATGCCTCTCACGCTGAAGGTCACGAGTTCAATTCTCACTCCCGACATTCTTCCAAAAATGGAAGTACAAGTGACGAACCAGCCAAATGAGTTGAAAATCACTATAATACAGATAAAAAAAAAGAAAGCACTTGAATTTCGCTTCGCCTTGAAGCCTTTTCGCAATTTTGCTTGGTAGCTGCTTGACCTGTTTGGGTATACTTTATAGAGTAATAACAAAACGAAACAATACAAATTCCTGTCTTTGTTTAGGGGGAAAGCTTGAGATCCTCGAGCTGGTGAAGTTAGAAACTATCGATTGCTTTTCGGAGCGATGGTCTTATATTGAATGATTTTTTCTATTTGTTCTTCATAAATCAATTGAATTTGACAGAAAAAATGATTTTTTGGTAAGAATCTTTGAGTATTATTCCGGAATGATGACTTGTTTGAGTGGATCTGAACATTTTTAACCAATTAGATATACTTTATTTCAAATGAAGAAATCAATTCTTCTATTGATGATTTCCACAACACGGCCCATTTCGGCTTTTTGACACAAAATGTATCAGCAGAATCACGCACTACGTATGTGTTCTTTTGGGCCACACAGTCTCCTCGATCCAATCCAAATAGCCGGTTAGCCTGGCGTACATGGACGTCTCGCAATGGATCAACGGTCCAACCATCCGGTAGTAACTTTCACCCACCTTCCGCAGCGATATTCGTACTCCCAGAATGATCCTATCATCATCACAGGATATATTCTCACTGGTTGTGATCGCTTTCCCATCGTGCGTTTCGCTAATGTTAAACGGTGCCCCACTGCCAATCTCCGTTGGCCAAATAACGCCCTTGACGACGTCTTTCGTGATTTCGTTGGGATCCGTCCAAAGGCAGGCAATATCTGGTTTCAATCTGAAAAAATGGTGACATGACTAGGTTACTACAGTGGTTATTATTGAGTGTTGCATTTGTATTACTCATCGCGGTCGCGTCCCAAATCTATCAAGACTACGCTATCTCGGGGAACGCCACCACTTGTGGTAGTGGACTGGTTTGGATGGAGCATTGGCTTTAGATTGTGTAAGCGGAAATTGTACCGATTGGTGTAAAATTCCGCAGTAAAGGACGCTGTGGAATATATTCATGCTGATGAATATAATTGTATAATGTGTGATTTGTTTGTTATACCTTGGTCAATTGTGCGGCGAACGCAACTACCCGTGCTTAAGAGATATCGTTCGCTTATGACGTTTGCCAGACATGTCTGCACACCTTGATCGCGAATCACAACAATGTTCCTGTCATTTGAGTCCGGGGTTCTAGATTGTTGATACTCCAGACATTCTGTAATGTAAAAATCATGTTTGTGAATATTCGGCATAAATCCATCATATACCCTCACTTTCATCGCTCAACCTTGGTAGATATGGAACCATCTTTCGTTTGATAACTGGTTTTGGATTAGGATACCCATCGCCGTCTAAGTCAATCCCAGTGACATTGCTTATCCAAGTTAAGTACCACGCAACTTTGGTGAAACCAGCATAACCTTCTGTGTAGCACAAATTGCTACCGTCTTCTCGGATTTTGCTGAACGACACAATACCCCCTACATACCAGGCTTCACCGCGTTTGAAGAACAGACCGCCACCACTATCCCCGTTACACACAGAAGTACCATTGGTATGGCCAGCACAAAACATCCCTTTGTGGAATTTTTTGCCGAACAGATCGCGATCACTTTCCAAACAATCAATGTCATCAATAACAGGCAACCGAGCCAGTCTCAAAACCGGGGACACTTCATCGTTTTCCGTTAAACCCCAACCCACACTTGTGCCGACATCGTTCGTCAGATTGAACTGCCTGTTGATACACACCGGAACAACATAGTCGGTCAGTTGCACCGATTCGTTCAATTCCAACAACGCGATGTCATTACGCATATTTTGTCTGCTAAACTTATCAAACGGGTACACATTTTTCACCGAATACTGTTGTGCGATCTCCGGATCAATGCTCTCCAGATTGTGCACTCCCAAACGGACGAACAGTCCTCCTCGCGACAGTTTGTTTCCGGTGTTTTGATTGACGGTACAGTGGGCCGCGGTCAGCACAAATTGATGACTAATCAAAGATCCACCACAGGCGTACTCAACAATGGATCCTGGACTGGTGCGATGGTGAATGGCTGCATGCCAAGGCCACTCGCCATGGCGGGTGGCGCCACCTCTCACTATCAGCGCTTCGTGACGGACGCGTGGAATACCGCACTGAAGGGACACACAAAGCCGAAACAACCCGGGGCCTATCAATCCCAGAATAATGGGTAGCAAATTAAATTTCACAACGCGCGTGTTCATCCTGCGGTAAGCCACGGAGCGAAATGCCACTCGAGGCCATTATCAATGGACTGTGTATGGTAACAGCTTGAGTGTTTCGGGAATCCCCTCGAGTGACCCGTTAATAGGGTAAACAAAGCTTCAATTTCAAGCAAAGGAGAAGCATAAAATTGTAATTTTATGAGAGCCTGAGAGTTCTCAGTAAACTCATAACTGTGTGTAAATAAATCCACGGAGAGATTTGTGGCTGTAATTGAGTGAGGTGCACTCACATAGCATTTTCTTTCTCGCCGAAAGTTTCTTTCAACAGCGAACGTATCCATCGGAAGTGTTGATGTTTTCCATCTGCTTGATTTTGATACGTCTATTATTAGGTTTGCATTTCGATTATGGAATTGTTATCTAGGCTCCGTTGAAATTAGGGATGGCATCCGGTGTTAAAGTGGTTTATCAAACTAGCAATTATAATCGCTTTCATCGTTGACTTTTCTATCGGAATAGTTCCTAATTCATTCAATCGTTCAAACAAAGTTTATTTTCTGTTTCATTTATACGAAGATGCAATAGTTGAACCAATGTATGCCAGAGGTGATTGTTAACTCATTAACGACCAGCTGTTCGAAAAATCGATCGGCAGATCTTTGGAAAGTAACCGCATGGTAATGTTTTTGCACCAAATCTATATGTATAAATCTCGTGTCACAATGTTCGAGATCGAACTCCTCCGAAACAGCTCGACTGATTTCAATGTAATTATACAACCATTCCATGCCAAACCGATATAGTGGTTCCCAGATTTTCGTAAAGAGTGCTAGTTTTGTTCCTTTTCACAAGGAAATTAGACCCACATTTTTTTTTATTTTTTCATGACGGTGCTCATTTTCATTTTAGGGTGGTTCGAAAAATCAATGTTTTCTCAAAATCTATTCATCTGATACCTATATTAATGAGGACTTCGAAAAAAAAATATATGGGCGGAGAGCACAGCCCAGTTAACGAATTCCGCTCGTTAACTGGGCTGTCTTTTCAAAGGTCAAAATGGTAAATGCGCGCTTTTTCTCATCACAGTCTTCATATATGACACATTCAAATTTACTTACGTTATCGAGTAAAATATACTATTTTCTGGTAGGGATGTCCATTGAATCTGACATTCATTTCACATACCCCAACAAACATTAAATCGCATAACTTGGTATATTAGAACTCGCATATAAAGTTAGATCGTATCGAAATCATACACAGTGTCGATCAAAGGATAAATTGTGTACTTTTAAAATCGTATAAAATACGAAAACCCCTATTTTATTTATCACTACAGACTAAGTCTTAATTCGGTGTAACAAACATCGGTTTTATTATATACACTATCGTAAAATCGATTTATACGAAATGCAAGACTGTGCTCCACCTTGCTTCTAACATCCGTGATCACATTGTATGCACCCATCATGCTTTGGTTCGTACGGACCAATCGACATGCAAATTGGTATGTAGGGGATTTTGGAGTCGGGGAAGGTTCTTATGGAAGTTCAAGACCCCTCCCCCCTCTTTAAGGGGGGCTGCCATACAAATGAAACACAAATTTCTGCATTACTCGAGAATTAATCGAGCAAATGAAACGAAATTTGGCATGTGGAGGTTTTAGGGTGCAATAAATGTGCCTATGGTGGTTAGACATTCCACCCCTCTCTCTAAGGGAGGGCTGCCACACGGTGGTCCCTCAGAAATTCTAGGTGGCATAAAATAGAAAAATGAATGGAAATGCCTTAAAATTAGGTGTACGGGGGTTTTCGAAGGTGCTGAATATATTTTTGAATAGTTTTTTGAGGATGCAGGGGGAGGGGATGAAATAACAAAATTTTCGAAAAAACACGTGTGGAGTATCAAAATATTTATGGCATTTTTTTCGCAAAGTGGTCAGAAGTGGACAGAAGTCATAAAGGGAAAGTGTGGAGGGTACCCTAAGGAAGACATTTTGTTATAAAAAACTTTGAAGAATTTTTTGTAGGTCTACTTTTGTATAAATTCAGTGTAGAAAATGTACTTACTTTCAAACACTCATTTTACAGTTCAAAAATTTTTAAACCAAAAACGGAATACAAATTTGAATTCAGCATAGAATTCTCTATCCAGAACACCATCACATTATTTTTTAACGTATTTTGTAGCACTTGTGCAAAATTTTAAAAACATGCGTGTTTATCGCTACACTGGTTCACTGCATCAAACACTACGTTGCTACGTCGTTATCGCAACGAAAATCGGCGCGAACACTGTTGCCATATGTGATACTAGATGCCTTGAAGGTTTTAGAACAAAACTAGACCATTCATTCGGTCAGGCATTGTTGTTCATTTTTCTATTTAATGTCACCTAGAATTTCTGAGGGACCACTGTGATGCCATTCTACGCATAGTTGTCCCATGTTATTCTTTGACGATTTTCACTTTTCTTCATAAAACGTTGTTTTTATGCATAATCTCACGGAAAAACACAAAAAATATATATACTTTATTCCCAACTTTTAAAAACAACAACATCAAACTCAATTGTCCCATGTTGATATTCTATTCATAACTGTCCCACCATGTGTTTTTTGTAGATCCATATCGAATAAGTCGGTTCAAATACAAGAATTTCATGTCACTCTTTCAGCAGGCCTAATGCACTCTTTTCTGGTTTTGAAGAACGAACTAATTCTCAAACAAATAAAAAAAAAGATTAACAGAACACGTGTACACCTTTTTAGCGAACGCCTAATAACAATGAGATTTATATTCTGCGAAGGTGTTGCAGATCACTCATTTCTTCATAAAACGATGTTTCTATGCATAATTTTTCGGAAAAACACAAAAAAATATTGTTTGTTCCCAGATTATCAAAAAACAACATCAAGTTCAATTGTCCCATGTTGATATTCTAGGCATAATAGTCCCACCATGAATTTTTAAACCCGTAATCAAGCTTGATTGATTCAGTGAGAGGATATCATCACATTTCATTAAACAAGAGTATAGTAGTTATGTTCCCTATGGAGATTTTTGAATTTTTATAAATAAAACGATGTACTTTGATTGAGAGCTCACATAAAACTAAACTATATTTCTGGTTTCTTACGTTGGTTCGAAACTTAAAATTATCTTACGCTGCATTTTTCGTCCTACCACTTATCGCGATGCGATGTCGTCAAAAGTGAAATATGATGCGCGCGCCACTTTATGCTGATGTGTCCTGTTGAGCCGGGAGGTTCAGTTTGGTGTTTATGCTTTCTGCTGTGCGGGATGATAACGGTGTTGGTTGATTCATGCTTTGTTTATATCGATGTTTCTCATGGTTGATTTAATGAATGGTGGAATTGTATGGCTGCTCCTATGCGCGGTGGTGATTCAATTTCCCTTAGCGCGACTGCTACTTTTTGCTGTTCCAGCGATATTGATTCTAGCCGTTGTGAGATGTTTTCCGTTGAAGGCGATTTGATAATGTCGTTCTTAACTTAGTGCTTATAAAAAACTCGGTGTATTGCTAAATTAAAATGCTTAAAGCTTTTGGTAGACAAATATGCGAGAAAACTTTGATTGCGTTTTTCTCAGTTGCTGATTTTGGAACATGGGACAACGGTAGTGTAGTGTGTGTGCTATACAAATCAAACACAATTTTTTGCATTACTCAATAATTAATCAAGCAAATGAAACCAAATTTGGCATATGGAGGTTTTAGGGTGCAATAAATGTTTCTATGGTGGTTGGACACTCCACCACCCCTCTCAAAGGGGGGCTATCATACAAATGAAATACAAATTTTTGCATTACTCGAGAACTAATTAAGCAAATGGAACCAAATTTGAGATGTGAGGGTTTTTGGGTACGGGAAATGTTTCTATGATGGTATGACACCCCTTCCTCCTCTGGAAAGAAGAGGGGATCTCATAAAAATAATGCACATATTTCAACCAAACATGACAATTGAAAATTTTCGGAAAACTCTGAAGCAAAATGGGAAAATTCGAAAAAATCAATTCGCATGTGTTCTACAATTAAATATTGACAAGCGTTGTTAGTCCATTTGATGTTTGCGGTAACGAAATTGATCTTCGTTCGAAAATGGAAATGGATTTTAATGTGATAGAACGCACTCCTATATCGTTTTCTATCTATATAGATAAAAATGGATCGCCGATTGTGTTGATAAGAGCAAAACTCGAGAAAGGAATTGTCCGATTTAGGGCTGTCTCCATTCTATCATATTTTCTGTTTCAAATATTTATTCCATGTAACGGAGAAACTTGTTATTTGCAAGTGGATGAAAAATATAGCATGAAAATTGTGTCTGAAAATAATCTGATATTGTAATGTCGAGTTTTGGTAGAAGTACTGAAATTTTATAGAAAAAAATAGTTTTGAAGGATAGATTAGAAGATCAATCAATCGAATAATAACTCTACACGAGCTGAAGATTATTCCGCCCAGTGACAATTCTCCCTTGGATTCATCGAGTCAACCACGATTGATATAAGGTACAGACTAGGGGGCCGTCGCTGATTAATGGTCAGTTGCACCCCAATAGGAAGTATCCCGTGTCGGCCACACATACAGAGCACTGGAGACTGCAACATCCCAATTATGAGAATCTTTGTAAAACTAACCTCGAGCCAACCGCGAGTAATCGGTTACATATTACTAACATAGACAAAAAATGTCAAAATATTGAACTCACGGGCCCGTCAGGCTAACGCCATATGTGCCTCAATAAAATATATATTTTGAAAAAAAAACAGTTTTGCGATTGGACCCATGAACGTGCGCTTAGTAAGAAAACGTAGATGTGATAACCTAAAATAAATTTTGGGCGGGACGAAGTTTGCCGGGTCAGCTAGTGCTCATATAAAATTTTAAAAACCGAAATATGGATAAACCACTATACTACGCGATAGGAAATACATTTTTACATGCTGGAAGAAAAATGAGTCAAATCGTTCTTGTTGATCCTGACATAAACGTGCCGTGGAAAAACAAGGTTTCGAGAAATACGCGATTTGACTGCACTTATGCTGCGATGAGTTGTAACGAGTGAAGCAAATTAAATGTAAAAATTTAAAAGTTAAACTTCATGATTTCCCCTAAAAACTAAATACAGTTTTTTTTTACGCGGGGGATACGTACCTCGTAAAAAAACCGCGTTAATTGGAAAATCCGCTTAAAAAAAACAGGTCACCTCCAATCTACGTAAGCATCGTGATCGAGTGCGGCACTAATTTTCGTCATAGACGCTAAGTTCCGTCGCAAGCACTTATTACTGTCATATTCTCTGAGGGAGCATGAAATAGAAATGTGAGCTGAGAGATGTGATATTGCCCAGGTGTCGCGTTAAGGGGGTATTCTAGTCTAGAAATCTGAAAAAATCGAAATTTTATTTTTACCATATTTCTGTAGTTTAGGCATTCAAGAATATACTCTAGAAAGGACTTATCGAAAATCCTATTATTTACCTAGTTAGAGCCATCTTAGTGATGTGGTATCTAACCTGTTACGGCCATCACAATGAACTTCAAACGCGTTTCTCTCGGAACTAGTTTTTTTTCTAACTGGCGTACACGATATCTCAAGTTCTACTGAACCGATTTATGTCAAATTTATATGAAAATAATCTGCATACATCTCTCTATCGCATGAACCAATAAAAAATTATAACTTTTTAATTTTACTATTTTTAAAAAATCGGTAAACGCAAAAAAAAACGTTTTAAACAGCATTTTTGTTTTCAAACGGCCGCCATTTTGTTAAAACCCATGTTTTTGACTTGTCCGAGGTTCATGCCATAGCGACATCTTTACTGATTCAGAATCTGTTCGATTTTTTTGTTTCAGATAACCAGAAGGACTGGAATCGTGTACGCCATGGCACAACTTTTTTTTGAACACCCTCACTTCACCAGCATGTAACTATTCTAATTATGAATATTTTTTTTCCGTCCTATTTTTGTTTTATTGTTGAAAGATAGATAAACGAATAATGATATAATGGATAGTAAAAATATTCTTTGTTTTATTTTTACGGAGTTCGAAAAAACGTCCGAAATTCGTGTCTCTACACTAGAATACCCCCTTAATTGGAAAATCCGCGCAAAAAAACTCGTAAAAAATACCTCTAAAAAAACCTGGGTGTAAACTCTACAAAATGTAAAATTGATATACTCCTCGATACCTAGTGTTTGGAGTAACGGAACACACTTTCTTTCAGAGAAATAGAAACATTTGAATGGGTGATGAAATATCCTACGCTCTTTGCCTGTCTCCTGTCGAGACAAAGTAACCGCATTCAGTCATGAATGGACTAAAAATAAATGTACGATCTCGATAGCGCTCTGTAATCACGGCAGCAGCTGCGTGCATCTATTTTGATTCGTCCTTTACACAAAGGGCGTCAGAAGCTAGTGCAGACTCAACCGCGTGACAGTTACTTCACGAAGGAATCTCAGAAACGCCGTACATCTTGTTTCTCCGAAGTGAATATTTTTGTTTCGGGTGCCAAACGCGTTTCTTGTGGATCGATTTTCTTCTCTTTGCGTGTTACGATTATTCGTTATTTTATGAAATCTCAATACGATCGACCATTATCACGTATAAGTTAATTGAATTACTGTAGCGGCAGTCGAGTGGAACCAAATGACCCGATAAGAAGTAGCCCCCGCACATCAGAAATGAATTGAGTTGATCCGATAAAACCCAATCCATTATCACTATGCGCGCCAATGAGCGAACCGGCTCGACACAATACATTTCTTTGCAACGGCCACAAACAGCACTTTCTCTATTACTATTAATTTACTACAGTCTCCCGTTTTGCTCCGTCGTTATCCCTTCCTTCACAGATGGCAAAAGCATTCTAGCGGTGCGAACGGTTAGCCAGTTGGCTACTACTTCACACCATTCAATTTGCGAAGGCATCCCCTCGTTCATCATCTTTCAACGACATTCTTCATTAGCTCTTCCGTTCACCGTGTTCTGTTTGGTTCGAATATTAGCCCCCAGTTGCCGGGGGAGCATCGGCGATGTCGTCATTTCGCAACGACGCTCAATTAATTTCGTATAAAATACGAATACGTGGAAAAAAATGATTGAAGATAATATTTTGTGAATGAAGAAATATAACCAGTCTGAGATTCATTCTCACGTAAATGGCTATATACCTGACAGAGAACCAGATTGAAAGATATGAACTCACATTCAAACTGGAACTGAAAACATGGATCGAAAATCACGGGTCTCACACCACAATAGAGTGCCTTATATCAAATCGTATATTCCATTGGTTAAGAACCATCCTTTAGGGGTTTCTGTTTTAAATTTAGTTTGAATGGTAGCGAACCGGAGAAACATGAATTCCTTTTCATGGAGAAATCATGATTGGTAGCGAAAAAAATCACCGCTGAGGGCGGATACGGAGGGGAAATGTAGCGATTATTAGTCCAATTCATCTCATTTTAATACAGGCTAACCTGTTTTTGTACAGTTGTTGTTTTGTGCGATATCTCATTTGTGTGACTGTTTAGGTGCAATTTATTATTTGTGCGATTAGTTTGTGTGATTCAAGACCCGATGTCATAATGAAATCGCCCAAAAAGAGTCGTACAAACAAGGAATCACGCAAAAAAAAGACCGCACAAAAACAGGTTTGTCTGTATTGAGTATTCATTAAAAACGAGTATGTTAGTTTGTTTTCAAAGCTTGTCTGACATAATCAGCTGTGCTTTTAACATTCATCAATAGTACAGGGTGCACCATTGGAGGTTCCCAATATATGTTTTGATTACGGTGAAACAGATTGACAGTAGATCATAAAAATCCAAATCCAAGATGGCCGCAGTCACAAAATTGCCAATTACTTTTCATCAACTTCAATTTTCGCATATTGGTATCAAATGGAAAACTTCATCAGAAAAAATGAAGCAAGCAATAAAAATTTATTTGATAGTATTGCAGATGAAGCGTGGTCATCTGTGTGGGAGGAGTTCGATGCATTGGTTGGCAAACTTCAAGCCTTACATGATCCAGAAGCTACTCCAATAGTTAAGCTGGACACATATTTAGCGGAACCACATTTGCGTATAATAAGCGATCCTTTGCTGTGTGTGTAAATAAAGTAAATGATAATATCGGGACAAAATAAAAAAAAATCGATTACTTTATGTTTTTTTTTTCAATGTTTTTGTAGACTTTTTGCTAATTAAGTCAACATTAAGAAAGGCACTTTTAAAAACTCCAATTAATTCTGTACGAAGATAATTTGTTGATTCGACGAAAAACACGATATTTTTTGCATCGAATTTCAAAAAGACCAAAAAATTGTTTTTGTGGTTTTTGAGAAAATAGTCTGTAATTTTGCAAACATTGCAGCATTTTAGCAGTAAAAGTTTAGCCTGTTATATCCCCAAAACCCCTATGAACGTTTCATTTTTTTAGCCAAACGATCAAAATTTTAAGTAAATTAGAGAAGAATTTCATCGCAAATTGTATCAGCTGTACAAAACGCCATGCGTACCTTCAGAATGAACAATTTGTAACTTTCGTTTTCTTGCATTTGTGTTGAAAGTTGAAGGTTTCAAATGTAGATATTCTATCTTCAGATGTTGATTTTCCACGAAGTTACAGCATTCCAGAAATTATTTTAAAATTTCGACTTCACCCTCTGTACCTCTTATTTTTTCGTCGAATGTATTAAAAAGCCCATTATTTTTTAGGTGCGGGTGTCGATACAGCTTTCGAGGTCTAGCGAATATGGAAGACGAACAACACAGAATTCGGTATTATTCTGTATTAATTCTGCAATTATGAAATTTCAGGTGAAATCGACTATCTTACTGGCCCTGCTTGGAAACCCGGTAGGCTTTAGAAACTGTCTATCAATGGGTTCCAAGAGCATACATGACAGCTGTTTTAAAACTCGAGTTGTTGGCATCTAAGACAAAGCTGCCTGCCGAAAGGCTGTGTCTGATAAATTTGAACAAATAATGTTCACAACTAAAAAAAATAAAGTTAGCGATCCAGAGCACTTCTTAGGCGAGTTGAAGGTAAGAGTTATCCGATATACTGGAGGTCGTATTACTTCTGGACAATGCCAAATCTGATGTCTCTTTGACAATTCGACCATTTTTTTGTGGTTTTTGCCGTATTCGCCAGATATTGCTTCCTCAGCTTATTACTTGTTCGGGATACTGTAATAAATGTGACTCACCAGATATCATGAAATACCTTTCCCAGTTTTTCGACGTATACCCAAAGAAATTCTGGGAAGTTGAAATTTACAAATTCTGTGCAGAATGGCGAAATATTGTGGAACGAAACGGTGTATATGAGGTATGGCTATTAAATAACGCGACTGGTTACGAAAAAGGGTTATATTTTAAAAATTACGGTACAACGGAGCAATTCCAAATGAAATCGACAAATGACAAAACATGAGTATTTTTGATTCGAATGAAAGTTTGTATTCCGTATGGGTTGAAGGAAATATGAGTTTTCCACAGCAATTGGGATTTTTTTGACTCAAGCGTAACTTTTGAAAAGGGCGTATCAATTTTAGTAGGAGAAATCTTTGATCTCAAAAACTATGAGTCGTACCGAAATAGTGTCTTAGAAAGAGTTATAGAGTATTGATGTCTAAACATGAAAAAAATATACACTGAGAAAAAAAATTAGTACTCTTTTTTTTATTTACAAAAAAAAACTTTAAATTGCAATATCCAAAATACATATTTTTTAATTTTTTTAAAAATTTTTCATATAAAATAGAAATCATGTAAAAAATTTAAAAAATGGGTCCAAGATGGTAAAACTATTCTTGACGAACTTTGTGGGACATCGAATTTTTATGAATTTTCGTAACTTCGAGTTTTTGTATGTTAACAATCATTTTTAGCCACAAATTATGATTCCTGATGTGATTTTAAACAAAAAAGCTCATTATAAATCTCCTTCTAAATGTAGCCATTCTCGAGATATTTTGAAACATATTTCTAATTTATTGTCTTTTTTATAGTAAATATTCGCTTTTAAAATGTTTGTCGTGTCATGTTCATGAAATTTTATGAATTTGCTTATAATTTCCAACAACTTTTCCAAATACATCATCATAGTAAAAATATATGTTTAGGAGTTACGTTGAAAATCATTTGAACATATGTGGGTTAACATAAAACGTAGCGAGATTAATTTTTTTTTAATCTTAATACAAACTTTTAACATGTTATACATGTTGCGCCAACAGAACACAACATTTATAAAAGGAAGAAATATAATTCTCTACAATTTGGTCAAATAATTCCTATATTTATCGGAGTTTAAGAGATACTAATAATAATACTAGAATTTTTAGCATTTATTTTTTATCAACATTTATTTTTATCAACTAACAATTTTGTTGTATATAATTTATTTTTTTCATTATTTTCTTATATTTCTATACACATTATGATAACTTGCTGCATTGTCGTTAGAGTACAACTTTGCTGCTACTTCATTCTCGGATACAGGTACAAAAGAATGATACTTTTGGGTACCTGGAATTTGTTTAGTGTTATCATACATGCTACTCAACTCTTCCACACCCTGATCATATTCTTCTTGTAACATATAATTACGTTAACATTCACCGTTTAATCGAAAAAAAACATTTCTTTTACTCTTATTCGCTACAAGGTTGTACACATAATGCCCTAGCTAATCGAAGGTGAGATCTTAAATAACCTAAATCTGCTGATGAGACATTTCGGATTCGATGGTGGCGTCTATGGACTTTGATCGGGTGGCGTGGTTCATGGTTGTTGATGATGTTACGTTTCCTACTGTGAGCAGAATGCTGACTTATGCGTTCTGTGCTGGTATTGATGTCACGTGGCTTGGTCCATCACGTAATTATATATGAAAATGACAATTTTGTAAGATAGCCTTCTTTTCGCTTGCTAGCCCCGTCAAATAACGTTTTTGCACTCGTAATCGGATGTTCATGCTGCCTAGCCAAACTAGCTATTGTTGCCATCCGTTTTAATGTACAGGGTTTTCCAACTTTAAATTCCGAAAGTAAATTGAAATAAAACACACTTAGAATTCGAATTTCGATGAAACTGTTATTTCAAATTAAAGTTTGGTTTATGCCATTATGTGTGAAATACAACATCATTCAAATGTCCACCTAGGGCTTCCTCGCACACCTTGATCCGGAACAGGTAATTTTCGATGACTTCGGCACATATGGGGCGGTATCTCGGTCATAACTTCACGAATGTTGACTTTCAAATGTTCAAGAGTTTGCTGAGAGTTGGCATAGACACGGTCTTTCGCATAACCCCACAAAAAAAAGTCTAGCGGGTTCAAATCGCATGATCTGGACGGCCAATTGGCATCACCAAAACGCGAAATTATGCGTCCCTCAAATTTCGTTCGCAATATGGCCATGTTTGGTCGTGTTGTGTGGCACATGGCGCCGTCCTGCTGAAACCTCATGTCATCCGTATCCATATCTTCAATTTGTGGCAAAAAAAAAACGGTTAACATGCGGTCATAGCGCTCACCATTCACAGTTACCATCTCGCCGTCCTCATTTTCAAAGAAATACGGCCCGATGACTCCACCAGACTATAATGCGCACCAAACAGTGACTTTTGGCGGATGCAATGGCCTCTCAACAATCACGTGTGGATTTTCTGAGCCCCATATACGGAAATTTTGGGTGTTCACACAGCCACCGAGCTCGAAATGTGCCTCATCGCTGAAGAAAATTTGATGCGAAAATTCAGCATTTTGCTGCTGTTGTTCGTTCACCCAATCGACGTATGCCCGACGCATTCCATGGTCACCACGCTCTAATTTTTGTACCAGTTGGACTTTATATGGATGTAGGTGCAAGTCCAAATGCAAAATTCGCCACAATGATGTGTTTGACAAGCCCAATTGCTGAGCACGCCGTGGAATCGAAACATTCGGGTCATCCTCCACACTGGCAGCAACAGCAGCAATATTTTCGGCCGAACGCACATTACGATGATGCACAGGTTTCACAATATCCGCTACGGATCCAGTTTGTTCGAATTTACGCACTACATTAGCGATTGTGTGCTCTGTAGGCCGTCCATGACGACCAAAATCCGTCCGTAATGCTCGAAAAACATTTGCCGGTTTTTCATCATTTTTATAGTATAATTTAACAAAATTAACACGTTGTGCGATGCTAAAACGATCCATATTGTAAAATGGCAGACATTCAACTAACGATATGTATGAACCTACTTCATCTTGAAGCATAAATGAATAATTTTCGGAAAAATCGCAAATCACAACAACCTCATTTTCTTGCAAATTAGCTTTTATATTGTTAAGAAATATGGACTGTTGTGTTTTAATGTAATCATGAGTAAGTAATTTTTCTATTTTTTCGCAAAAATACGATACAAATTCTTCCACCTGTTTTACAAGAGTTTCTATGTCGCATCGATCAGCAGAAATACATTGTGCATAAGTGATTTCAATTAAATTGCGTTCCTGAAGCTCATCTAGAAACCAGTTTCCAAACTCGTCCATTGTTGGGCATTTTTCACATTCACGAAGGTAACAGTATTTTGATCTATTTGATATGTTACATAGTATTTTTTCCATATATTATTTGCATTAAATAATAAAGGAATATTTTTTGAGACTATGAAGCATAAGATATACATTTTCATTGAATGTACAAACACAAACGTTATGATTTCCTGAACTACTAAGCAATTTGCAATGCTTCGGACGCATTGATGCAAAAGAGCTAAATCCAATTTTGCAATTTGGATTAAGTTCCTGAAATCTGTTGAAAGTTTCCCGTAATGATGTTATTAATAACCTTTTTTGGATGTGTTGACGCTTCCCATCTTTGGCTACAGAAACATAGTCTCTTTCTCCAGGTAATGATCGACTGATATCGTCGTCATTATAAAATTCCGAAACATGATTTTTAACATATTCACTTAAATTTGGTCCATATTTGCTATGTGGTGTCGACCAGGGCTAGTTATTTTCGAAGCTAATAAATGTGATTGAATTTTATTCATACAACTCTCACTTCCACTACAGTCATTTTCGGTGGATTAATTTCAGTGTATCGGGGTGAAGTGGAAACGAAATATTCTCTACGCATACAGTAACATTGATTCTTTTGTTTCGTTCCTTTCCTCTTTCGTTCTCTTACAAGTATAAAAGCAGAAGCTTTCACTGACGATTAAAACTGCTTGAACGGGTTATATTTATTTTCATTTGAGAGAATGCTTGCTGCTTTCAAACGTAAGTTTTAATTTACCAAAATGGATCGTCGCGGACCGTGTTCAAAATTCTTCAATCACTTGTAAATAACATGTTTCTCTGTTATTTGGAATACATGTTTGTTACAGAAAATGTAATAAAATGAAAGACGGCACAGATTGGACTATTCCTTTCTCGAGTTTTTCACCCTCTCTAAGAGTGAAAAGAATAGTCCGATTTGAACTGTCTTCATTTTATTATACAGGGTGGGCCATTTAAAGTGGAAGCATCTGGCAACCCCATAACTTTTGACAGAGATGTCAGATTAACAAATGTCATACCGCGTTGGAAGCGTCATTTCAGTACAATTTTAACCATGGAACAATACACACCTAAACAACGCGCTGAAATTGTTCAGCTGTACATTCAAAATAACTTCTCAATTGTGTTAACTAAACGTGCGTGGAAAAATAAAAATAAAGTTAAAACATCGCCTGAAGACAACACTATACGTCGATTATATGCCAAATTTATATCGTCTGGTAGTGTTGGTGATGCCAGTCATCTGTCCAGACAACGACTAAGACGTTTCGACGAGAATATTGATGCCGTTCGAGCCAGTGTTGCAGAGACTCCATCGACATCAGGTCGCCATCGTTCGCAAGAGTTAGGCATCGCTCGAACCACTCTCCGACGCATAATTCGTGTTGATTCCAACAGGACGGCGCTACATGCCATACAGCGGCTGCCACGACCAAATTATTGCGCGAAATGTTCCCCGGAAGAGTAATATCGAAAAACGGCGATTATGACTGGCCACCGAGATCACCTGATTTGACGCCTCCTGACTTTTTTTAATGGGGGTATTTAAAATCCAAGGTATACACTGGTAAACCAAGGACCCTGGCTGCGCTGAAAGACAATATCCGACAAGAAATTGCTGCCATATCGGCCGAAACATTGGGCAAAGTGATGGAAAATGCCGAAAAAAGGGCACATTTTGCGGTCAAGGGCAGAGGCGGTCATTTACGAGATATCATAATCAAAAAGTAGTTAGAACAAATCTCCTTGGACCAAAATAAATGAATTTCAAAAAAAATATTAAAATTCCACTTCTTTACTTTGCTATTGCAAAAACAAATCCTTCCACTTTAAATGGCCCACCCTGTATTTCCTGTATCAAACATGTATTCCATGTTACGAAGAAGCATGTTATTTGCAAGTATGCTGGTTAATTTTTTATGCGTTTTTTGCGTTATATTTATGCTATTCGCTCAAAATTACGCGATTTTTTATGTGATTTGCTTGAAATTACGCGATTTTTTTACACGATTTGCTCGAAATTACGCGATTTTCGACTAGGTCTGCGCTTTCAGCGTGCCCACGCAGAATTGCGAGCGCACGCACAAACGCATACACAACGCCGGAAGCACGCGCGCGCACATACCATTGGGTGCACAAACACGCACACACACGCGCAAACATGCACAAACATGTGCACAAAAACGCGAGCGCACACAAACATACAAATGGACGCACAGGTGCGCACAAACGCGCACACACAAGCACATACACACGCACAAACGTGCACACGCACAGACGCACGCACGGAAAGAATCGAGCACGCACGTGCACACACGCACACAAATACGCACAAATACGTGCACACGTACGCACACACACCCACACATTCCCATGCACAAAAAAACGCGCACACCTGCACACAAGCAAGAAAAAAACACGCGCAAACGCACGTACACACGCGCACACAAATGCGCGCAAACACGCCTACACATGCCCGCGCATAAAAAAAGCGCACACCTGCATGCAAGCAAAAAAAAACACGCCCACACGCACACAAACACCCAAAAAACGCGCGAACATACATAAACACCCACACAAATACACGTACACGAACAAGCACAAACACATACTCGGCTATCCGGACTCGAAGCTGACCGGTATCCAGTATCCGACCAAACCACTATCCGTTTCATCACACTGACAACTAGCGCCGGTAAATAATTACTCCTGCAGGCATACTACACAACCCTCACTGCACCGTTTTCATTAGTTTCAGTGAATAAGTTTCGAATGCAACAAGGAAACATTCATTTCTATACAAACTGCCAGAATACATGGATGCGTCAAATTAATTTCCAAGTGACGATTTCTAACGTCGCTTTTGTTTGCAGAATGAAAAGAATCAACGTGAAATGAAAGGAATATGTACGAAAGAGACGAGATATTTTTCTTATTGTGCGTGAAAAGAGAGTAGATATATTTTTAGCCTGCATGGTTCTGGTTCTGTTCTGAGAAGCGATAGACACATTATTGAGTGACGATGTGCTAATTGAAGTGAAATTGACAGGCCCTGGTGTCGACAATACACCTCTTTCATTTGCCAGTTTTTTGGCTTCAATTGCCATATATTTATTAACGCCAAATTCTTCTTCCATTTTTTGCGCGGACCAAGACTTAGGCAAAACTGTTAAAATTCAAACTTTTTCTGATCTTGTTGTCACTGTGTAGTCAAATTTCTCTTTAAGCTGATTGATAATCTCATCAAATTCTTTTGCCTTTTATTTCAAGTTCGACTCTTCGTCTTCTTCATGTGGAAAGGAAAATAGATTTCTTTTAAAACCTTTAGAAATTTCTTTGAATTTTTGTTCGGGGTAACTAGCCTGTCCAAGTCTTTTCGTCATTATTGGTGAAACGTTAATACCGGCGATTCCCTTGTTGAATAGCTCAATGTTGTACGCTCGGAATACTCTGGTATATTTCTGTTTTGGGAATCTTGCGAAGATGCTGAAACGACTGAAACTATTGATAGTACTTCTTCTAAAGTATCTCCTACTGCTGTAGTTATCTGCTCCTCAGTATTACACTGCTTTGGTTTGGAAGAGTATACAGATAAACAGCATGATCCGCAAATTTTTATGAACATTTATGAAGATGAACATTTCTTACCGTTTTTCGTAAACGGTCTACAACAGGAAAAAACAAATTTTGTAGTCCATTGTGGTATACTGTTATTCACTCTTTATGGAAGATTGTTCGACAGATAAACGATGTTTGAATATGAGTAACTTTATATACATTATAGATTATAGGTACCTTAAAGGTACCTGACTTTATATACCTCTACAGAGGTAGCTTAAAGATAACTGACTTCATATATCTATACAGAGGTAGCTTAGAGATACCTGACTTCAGGTATAATCTAGGCACAACATAAACAAGTTAAATATATTTGTAACGTCCGGTTGAATCAACAAGGTGTATTTGTTGTTGGGATTTCAATTCTACTGTTCGTGTTTTGATTGTGCAACACGAATAATATGTTAAAAGGTTGTATTAAGATAAAAGAAGATTTTTTAATATCGCTACGTTTTGTGTTAACCCACATGTCTTCAAATGTTTTTCAACGTAACTCCTAAACATATATTTTTACCATAATGATGTATTTGGAATAGTTGTTGGAAATTATATGCAAATTCATAGAATTTCATGAACATGACGGTACAACACGACAAATATATTAAAAGGGAATATTTACTATGAAAAAGACAATAAATTAAAAATATTTTTATTAAATATCTCGAGAATGGCTACATTTAGAAGGAGGTTTATAATGAGCTTTTTTTGTTTTAAATCACATCAGAAATCATAATTTGTGGCTGAAAATGATTGTTAACATACAAAAATTCGAAGTTTCGGAAATTCATCAAAATTCGATGTTCCACAAAGTTCGTCAAAAATAGTTTTATCATCTTGGACCCATTTTTTAAATTTTCTACATGACTTCTATTTTATATGAATAAAAAAAATTAAAAATATGTATTTTGGATATTGCAAATTAAAGTTTGTTTTTGTAAATAAAAAAAAAGAGTACTATTTTTTTCTCAATGTATATTTTTCATGTTTAGACATCAATACGCTATAACTCTTTCTAAGACACTATTCCGGTACGACTAATAGTTTTATATATATATAAATTATCAAAGATTTCTCCTACTAAAATCGATACGCCCTTTTCAAAAGTTAAGCTTGAGTCGAAAAATTCCCAATTGCTGTGGAAAACTCATATTTCCTCCAACCCAAACGGAATACAAACTTTCATTCGAATCAAAAATACATGTTTTTAAAATCTGCATTTTTTGGACGATTTCATTTGGAATTGCACAACGATATGCTCCCCTTCAATATACTCCCCTTGGCTCCTCACACACCTTCCCATACGTTTTTTTCCATTGTTCGAAGCAGTGCTGAAACTCTTTTTTTGTGATGGCGTTCAAAAGCCGCGTCGCTTTTCCCTTCGCCTCTTCTACGGACTGAAATCGGTAACTTTCAACACGGATTCGATCTTGGGGAATAGAAAAAAGTCGCATGGGGCTAGATCTGACGAGTACGGGCCATGTTCGAGCACTGGAATACCCTTATCGGCTAAAAATTGCTTCACCGACAGCGCGTTATGGGCAGGTGCGATGTTGTTCGTGTTTTTCGTCACAAATGATTTCCGACGCGCACTACAAACCACGTTCCATTCAAACCACTGCTGCTCGCAAACTACTATAGTGACAAAAACGTGTTTTCGTACGTGTATAGCAGATACTTCAAGCTACCGAACGCACTATTCGTTTTTTTCCCCCACCCCTCTTGGGCGCGCTTCAGGCACGCACACTTGTTATTTAATAGCCATACCTCGTATATGCATCGAGGAAATGCATGTCTATAAAAATGCTGCTTTTGATTCCTTAAAATCGGCACGAGTTCTCCGGACAACCCATGTTTCCCACGATTTACGAAGTTGTACAGAAAAAAACTATTGGCGGATGGAATCATCAATCATGATGATATTGCAGATATTTTGTACTGACTAGGTTCATTGTAGCCACCATGTACTACCTAACCTAGTTTTCTGCAGTCTGCAATTGATGCTTAGAAGAGAAAATATTTCAAAATAATAAATTAATCTTAATATGTATAATCACGGTTTGTGGACCGCCCCTAAGTGTTATTCAATAACTCTTTTATCCAGTTTAGGATGGCGTACCCTGTTACTTTTTGTCGGTAAACGTATGTGTTGTACAGTTTCTAATAAAACAATATGTTTGCAATAACAAAATACAACTCGTCGTTCTCAACCGAACTTTGCTTATGTGGTAACCCACGACTTGCTCAACCACAATACCTTCTCGGTAAAGTATTTCGAGAGACGATTGAAGCGAGCATTTCGCGAGTGTGTTCATAAGCTACTCAGTCGTTACCCAGTTCTCGAGCTCGGCTGTGCATTGTATGGCCTGTTGATAGTTGACAAAAAGCATGCTGCTGTTTTGTCGTTTGTCAAAATATAAATAATAAAAAAGAAAATCAGCAGCTTGTTTGCTCAGTCGTTTTCTATCCTCGTCTCGTCTCGTTTTCACTTTCTACAACCCAATCACGTAATCACCAGTCGGAGCAATACACTGCGGAACACCGCACGGAACGCGAGTACCCCTTCTGTGCGGCCGCGAACAGTTGGTATTTTCAGCAAGAGTAAAAATAACGCTCGGCTGATGTGAACACATATGATTTTTGTTTCACACCTTGCTCGCGAACACGAAATTCATGCACTTCTGTATATGAGTTGATAAGCAAAGTTCTCGGTCGAATTGAAGAGTGAGAAGTGTAACCGTGAAACAGCGCAGTGGAAGGCGCCGTGTGAAAAGTCAGTATTTTCAGATTCAACAACGGAATGAAGTGAAATACTTGTTTATTAGAAAATATTGCTTCTATGGAAAACATCAATCGAGAAGCGCGAACAAGTGGAGCTAAAGCAGAATCGAAAATAATCTTCCATCAGAACAAGAGAAAACTTTTAATGAGCTGTAACAGTTTAACCAGATCGATTTCAGAATATGAAAAGTTTGCGCTGCCTTCAAATTACACACGATTACGCCAATCGAACATCGAACACAATTCCGGTACACTGAAGATGTGCTTGTTCCGGTATAAAATGGAAACGCCAATGAAAGACGGCAGAGCACCGTCGAATGTGGCCTTGTGACCGTGATTTCAATGTCCTATTCTTCAATTTGACAACTTGACGTCCGAGAGGATCTACCCTATTCCTTTCCAATTTTTCACTTGCTTGTCAGCAGGATAACAGAGCGAAACGGTGTAATTTGTGTCGTAAAAAAACCAATAAGCAAGAACCATTGACTTGTAGCATGTAGCATGTTGAATCGATGGAATTTCGCCTTAATAGAGAAAAAAATAAAAGAAATCGTCGCTCGGTAGCCCAGATGAAACTTTTGCGACAAAATTTATATATCTAAGAAGACTTGTGTGAAACGCACCTACCTGGCAAATAGGTCATCTTGAATTCCATGAAAATCAACAGAAATATAAATGCAATACAATCCGAAAGCAATCCGAAAAATAATCAAACGAGGTAATGTTCTTTTGAAATCCCTACGGCCTCAGCTAACTCGCTTAACTACACTTTACGATCGTTCGAAACGAGTCGATGCACTTGCTTTACGATTTCCGGATTCGTAGTCTCTTTTGGCCTTCCAGAGCGAGGTGCATCTGTGGTGCTTGTACGGCTCATTTTAAATCCACCAAACCACCGATAAACTGTTGTTCTCGGAGGAGCAGAAGTGGAATAACATTTCGTCAACCACTGGATTGATTGTTCAGGAGTTTTTCCCATCAAAAAAACAATGTTTTTGTCATGAACGTTCACACATAAGCTAGTGACATATGAACCTCTCGAAACGAATATTGTTCAATTTTAGTGGCGCCATCTGTTAAAAATCCCGAGATTCTTCAGCCCGTGTAGTATTAACGTTAACTTTATTTCATAAAAACGTGATCTGCTTTCTGATTTCGAACCAGAACCACTCAGTCGTTTTCTGATCCTCTTAGGAGAAATATCAAACTAAATACTTATGCCGACTTCTAGGCGACAATTTAAAAAAAAACGTTTTTTTAGTTTTTGAATTGTCGCGACCATTCAGAACCTAGCTTCCACATGTTTTTTTTCGGAAGCTGAGACTTTTCACATACGGTTAGTGTCAAGACAGAGGGGACCAAGTCACAACATTAAAAATTTCGACTTGATTACATTTGGTCGGGGTTCTGCCAAAACAAACCAAGCGCCAAAAACACTATTTTGAGATTTTTCAATTTGAAGTTTGGGCTCCCACTAATTTACTGTGTCTGATCAAATCGATCATTTTATCGCTCACATGTTACAAACAGTATATCTAACATAATATTCCTTTTCATGCTGTAAGCATGCTACTAAGCACACATCTTCGTCAATTTCTGATTCAGAACCTTTATGAAAATGAAAAAAAAATTTCGTCGCTGCTCGATACGCTAAACTTCGTTCTCTGTGCAGCCAGAGCGAACCAAGTACATGCTAACTATTAACATAATATCATTACATAACACATTAGTTTTTTGTAACGGCTCTGGACTAATTTCATGATTGGTAATGACTCGCTTCTGCTGTTTTTGACAAAATAATATCTTAATATCTTAATATCTGATTGAAGAACGCATTACACTTGGTTCGTTATGGTTGAACGCAATTTTGAAAAATGAAGACGAGCCTCTTAACACGTTTCTACACTTCATGGCAGCCCTTTGGCTGTCTTACTTACCAGATCCCGATGAAATCTGATCCCAAGAGCTGTTCGAAACAGTAAAATTTGTTGAAGATTTGGATCTGTCTTCTTAAAGAAAATGATCACTATCGTTCGATGCCGTGTTGTGGGTTCATGGTTCGCTTTGGTTGAATGCAATTTCGTTTTTTTACAGTCTGCTACACAGAATTTTTGTTTTGGAACTGTTGTCAATAGTCCGAATGACATGGTCATTTTACAGTTGATAGATTATTATTTTCGGCATCCAGAGGTGTAAGAAACTCAATCTTGAAAAGAAATGGCGCTTGTTTCGTTTTTGCAGAACCCCGACCATTTGGTCAAGCATTTCGTAAGCTACATACCGCATTTATAAGAATTGAAAAATCAGGCGTGCAGCGGGAATAACGTATCGAATTTTTTTCCTCGAAATCATAAAAATATCACATGGTTCGATCTGACTTAGCAGCGACCATACTATATCAACATCTTGAGTAGACGTTGTTGTTATTTAGATTTGATTTAGTTATTAATTTTGCTAAATATTGGGTCATTTGTTTTATCAAATACTAGCTGACCCGGCAAACTTCGTCCTTTCCAAAATTAATTTTTTGTTATCAATACCTCCAAACATTCACGTTTTCACACTTACTATCATGAGTCCAATCGTAGAACTGTTCATTGACCCTTTTCAATTTACTTTTAATATAAATTTCCTAGGACTTCTATTAAAACTCGTCATTATAATATCAGATTATTTTCAGACACAATTCTCGTTCAAGATTTTTCCATCACTTGCAAATAACAGGGGTGTCTCCGTTATATCGAATAAATGTTTGATACACAAACTATAATAGAATGAAGATAACCCTAAATCGGATAATTCTTTCTTCGAGTTTTGCTCTTATCAACACATTCGGCGATCCATTTTTATTTATATAGATAGGAGAAGATATAGGAGTGCGTTTTATTACATTAAAATCCATTTCAACTTTCGAACAAAAATATCAGCTTTCTTAAAAATCACATGGAAAATATAAAAACTATGATCTCTTTGGTCTCCATACTCAAAAAACCACAAAATTTATTTTTTTAAATTTCAAAATAGACATTCGGTAAGAAGATTACAATTATTCCATAGAAGTTCGTTCAAACGCCTTTTTGTTGCAAAAGGATCCATTATCGACCAACTGGCTCAAATCTACATTTACAAAGGGCATATAGATTCGGTAAAAACTACATACGAGATAAACAAAAATATATCACATAAACGAAAAAATGTGCTATAAAAAAACTTCAATTCTCTATGGCTCTAAAACCGTAAAAAACTATTTCTTTTGAATGTTTTACCTAAAAATAAACATTAAGTTGTAATGTTATGTTCTTTATATGATTTTTATTAAATCTACATTATAGATTTGTTTTATATTTTTAATATATAATTATGCCCAAACAAACATTAAAAATAAAATATTTTTCAATCGATTTAATCGATAATCGATGATTTTGCTGTACTCGTGGATTGAAATGGTCTAGTTGGACAAGCACAAAAAAGAGTTCCAAACTAATCGCCAGCTCCAAGAAAAACAAGGTACCACATGAAAAACTTAGGTAATTTTTTGAATGTACTTTTTGTTTTCCATTCTCATTCAACGTATCGTCATATGACATATCGTCAAAATATTCCAATGGATTTTTTTCTTAATTTTAATTTTGGGAATTTTGAAACACTTTTCTTAATTTTTTTAAATCAATTTCAGGAAAATAAAAAAAACAGATTGTAAAAAAATTATATTTTGTGTTCCACGAAATGCTCTAAATTTCATAAAATTATTCACGTATATTGAAAACTCGAAACTCGCACGAATACAAATGAACAAAAAATAAGGCAGTACTTAATCTAAAAATTTCAAAATACAAAAATAGATAAATAAATACATCTTTTGTTCTAAAAGAATATCCGAATATCAAAAAGCATGTACGAACATATTCGAATAAATAAGTAGAGCAATACTTAGCCTCAAAATGTATAAAAACAATAGGATTGAAAAATACAAAAAAAACATTTTTTTGATGGATTTTTGTTTTGCGATATTTCACAGTTTCATTTCAAAGATATTGCATGAAAAAAAATCAACGAAAACGTAAGTTTTTCACCATATACGCACCAAAAAATTACCAAAATTTCTTTTTTGGTACCCTATACAATATTTTCCGTAGAGCTGGTGATTAGTTTGGGGCAATTTTATATGTTTACTCAGTCAGGGTCTTCGTTAAATTGTTTGTTATGCGAAAAAAACTACGGTTTTTTATCTACATCGATAGAAATTTCTTTTTGTATCTGCATTTGTAAAGTTATTTTCGAATGACAGTTTTCGAGCCGACTTATGTGCAAAAGGCTTAAATTTATTGCTCCAATATCCAAAAAAATTAATTAGTTTCATGGAGTTGGACACTCTTCTTTTCTTTAATCTGCCCTGATGGTATAATTCTCTAGCATTATCAAATCCAAGATACATCTGGAATGAGCTGGTGAAATAGGTGTGAGATATCACATCTATCTGTATACCACAAATTGTAAAAAAGAAGTAGCAAAAGCTCACGTGTATCGCCACTCTACATGTAGGAAAGGAGCATATTCCTTGATGGATAGCAGTGAATAATAGCAACAAAGTCTAGCGATACAACGAAGGCACATTTTGTTACGAATGTGATACGCAGTATTCGCTAGTGTTCACCCGACCTTAATTCCAGGAAAATTTAACTACAAGTAACCCGTTAATAACATTGGTGAAGATTGTCTAGATTATTGCTGCGCTGAAATGGGGGCTCCTACAATCCATTCGTGGAAACACATCGCTTATTCGAAACTACATAATTCTCAACCAATGAAACGCTCCGTTTGTCGGCAGGCTGGTAGTTCTAGAAATCGAATTAAATAAACTCAATTGCTGTAATCAAAGCGAATAATCGCAGCCTGATCAATCAGCGTTCGCATTCAAAGGCAACATTAATGTTCCGATGTGCGCTTCTCCTCGTTCACGTTTTTTTCAATCCCAATGCCACCCACCGGCAGAAAATCGATACCAACCAGTGATCCTACGCACATATAATTAACTTTGCTGTTTTCCAGCCTTCATCGAAAAATGTTACTAGCCCGGCGAGAAGAAGGAATCTTCTCGATTATGATGTTCCCGAGGAACACAGGTAAATCCGCCAGTAAATCAAGAGCTTTGTCGGGGTGCTATTTACCGATTGGAAAATATGACGATGCTCAGCCTGAGTTGAGATTAGCGGGAACCGAAAGCGGGTCTTGTTTGATCCCAACATTTTGCGGTTGGTTCAGGGAAAATCGGCTTCCCGATGAGAAATGTTTCGGGGAAGGAAATTACTGAAAATGTGTTGAAGGTCTTTTCTTTCTGCCGGCTGAAACCACGTAAATCGGTCTCAATTCATGAATGTTGCTTTTTCGGAAAAGGCAGGTTTACGAATCCCTCGTTCGCTGAATAGAACCTCGATTCAAAGCTATGATTGCTCAATCAGGAGTACTCTCGAAACATATGATGATAGCAAGTAATCCACGTGAATCTGTTCCACACATCAGAACGAGAAACATAACTGTGGAAAGCACATTCTGTAAATACATGCCAGCTTAATGCAAGGGAAGATTGCATTTAATCAATTTTCAAGGAGACGCCCTGTCGATCACTCACCATGGAGCAGCATGGTATTTGCCCGCTTGCAAACTCGTTTCAAACTTTTGCTTTCCGCTCGACCTCCTTGTTGCGAATTACAGTTTGCCAAAGTTCTACGCAACCCTCCACCGACAAGATAGAAGTACAGCTTGATTGTCAGTCTCGTGATTTCTCCCCAGCGCCAGCCATTGAAACTAATTAAAAATCCATGTATACAGTTAACGTTAACGAGAAGGTCAAGTTGAAATTTACGCAAAGTTTCGTTAAGCGTTCTCTTACATTTTTCGATTCGATGAAGCAATTTGTGGCGGAAGAGCTGCTCAACAGATTTCCAGTAGCGATACAAAAATGCACTTCAGAGGTAGGTGCAAATGTCACCGTGAATTGAGTTATTTACTTTTTTGTTAATACAAATGTTTGATACAGTGCAATATTTACACAAACAAGAGGTGGGCTGTCGAATGATGTCATTTTCGAAGGCTATAAAAAGTTATTGTTCAAAACTGTTTTTTTTTGAGAAAATAAATCGTCCAATGGAATTTTTGGAATACTTAATAATTGAAATAGCTTTCTTGCATTCGAATATCAGAGTCGAAAAAAATTTTGGAAGTTACTGGTTCGCCTTCCGTATATGTATTTGATTTGCAAATACAAAAAAAATCCAATTGGACTCGCTATATCTAATTGAACTCCAAAAACTTTACGCTCAACGGAAACCCTAAATAACTATTATAATTAGATCATAAATTGTGTATCAAATTCACTAAGGCGTCGTGCTCAAATTACGTAACGCGATAAGGGGGTGGGAGGGGGGTCGAGGTTGCGTTACTTTCTGTGTATTAGAGATAGGAAATTGCTTTACGTAGAGGGGGAGGAGGTCCAAAATCCGGATTTTTAGCGTTACGTAATTTGTGCACGACGCCTGAGGAAAATTCTTCCTGAAGTTATTCCTTCGACTTTGGCTTAATCGTCAAAGCTTTATCTTAGGATGCATGTCCACCAAGGATTTATTATACTATATTTTTTCACAAAATATGATTTTCCATAGATTTTTTCAACTTTGTTTCCAACAAATGATCTATGCAATGTGTTGGTAAAAAAAAGAGCTGATTACAGATGACTTGAGCTAGCACAATTAGCTAGCTATCATCCTTTGATCCCCCAAAAGTAAATGAGAGTAAAACAATAAGAAGCATCACTATTACTAATCATTACTCGTTGGAAAAGTCGGCGCCAGTTGACATCCAATCCGATGACTTTTCCATAAGGAGAATATTTGAAGCTCGTATTGATATACACGTATATTTGAACTTGCTGTACAGTTTATAGTGAAGCGTGTGATTCGGCATTGAAATCGCTGTTGCTAATCTGAATTACTACTTCATAAAAATAGAATTACCAAAAAAGAACAACAAAACTTTCAGAGAAATCAATCACACAATCGATTAAGGGTGCTTTCTGATCAAATCAGGATCAATTCCCCCTCCCTCTGCTTCAATCATAAAATCGATAATCATTTACTATTGCTTTCGTGTTCTAGACAACTATCACCATAAACCCCCATGAAAGCAACTAAACATCAAATTATCGGGAATAATTAACCAGGCCACCTTTCATCCAAAGCAAACTCGTAGCCCTAAATATAGCTTCTTTAATTACATAATATTAATGGCGTTGAAAATAGCTACGCCTCGTCGTAACCAATGCTCAATTATCGAGCACTGCTAAAAGGTCTCGTGCTCCTTTCAGTACCACGACTAATGGGTTGACCTTACTACTTTTCTATACTGATGTTGTGAGGTGGGTGACACTTTTATTCTATCGCTATGAGTGACATTCATTCACCCATTGTGATACTTTTACCGGGCTACAGACAGCTGCAGGCAGGCAAACATCTTCGAAGTATGAATCGGAAAAAAATGAAGTCAAATCCGCGTTTTTTGTTATATAGAAATATAATCTAAAGTTCTGTGGTGTAGGTGATACCACAAACAAATTCCTAATGGGTGAATCTCAAACATTTCACTTTGAGTGGTTTTGATGGGTCGTATATGCATTTTGGGATTAGTTTTGGTTAAACTAGGTAAGAGATTGCACAAGATATTGTGAAAATCGACTGTCCCATTTTATGCCAATAGGAACGAGGGTTTCTGTAAGCATCAAAAGTATCAATTGCATGAAAATATAACAGCTTTCGTGATGACATCATGGCCTCTCGTGACATTCGGACGATTCTGTTATGATTTTTGCACAAAACGAATTAACGAATCTCTCAATTAGTCTCTCCACCAAACTCCATTCGACATTGAGTGCGTCCTCTGCTCGCGAAAACGTGAACGACATCCGAAAGAGCAAATAAAAACGTTTTGCAGAAGTAAACATCTGTTCTGTACAGAGCGACGAATCAGCACATAATATTCCGCTGTGGGAGTGACAGTTTTATTATGTTTGCAATGTCTCGCGTCCGACATCCGTGAGAACGAATTATTGCTGTTCTATTTAAAACACGACGCATCCCTTGTTGCCTACACCGAGCCACTTTACGTTGTTAAATCTTGAATTTCTCGAGGCGAATTTCTTTCGAGAGATTTCTCCCCCAACTTCTACCGTCGTCTTGATTGATGGATGCCCACAAGACACTTCTCCCGCATTCTGGGTTCCAGTCGAGACAAGCTGGTTTACAAGTTTTTGGTTCGTCTGAGCCTTACTTACTCTCAACTTTCTTTGAAGTCAGTTTAATACGTTCAGCGCGCAAAAGAACTCAAGATAAAGAAGCTAACAATATTGCGAATTGGAACGTTGGTTTTCATCTGTATCGCATATCCGCTCCATATAAAAAATGACATTGATGACAATGTTGCGGATTGTTTTTCTAGTGTTCCTATACATTCGTTTCGTTAGTATTTGCTCCCAACCGAAACAAACAAATGGCATGTTTTACACGCATGCCAACCACCGCATAATTAGCATTTTTGGCACTGCCTCAGTGATTCAAACAAATTACAGCTTTTGTTTCATTTCCTTCCCCAGTGGGACAATCTGAAAACCGGTTTCAGCTTTCCGCAGTCACATATCTGTTACTTGTGCGAGTATTGTCTGGGCTACCGCAGTTTCGCATTGTTATCCATCAATCATCCATTGACCTGGATTGTACTATTCGGATATCCCCATTCGACGGATTGTGGGCGCCATTGTGGCTAGTCCTAACGTTCGATAGACGATTAACTTGCCAAAACAGATCCGGTTTCTCTTTGGTTCCCACTATTTATTTGAACGCAACTTCTCGTTTGAGAAGCCATTAAAATCGCAGAGGCGTTCTGCCTGCCGATTGCATGAGATTATTTGTCAGATTTACTACTGAGAATAATCATTCCCCAGTTTGCTTCTTACCGTTGAACCAATGCACAATGGTCCAGGGGATGCATTTAAGTGGTAATTAGTATTTAGAGCTCGACAGTTATTCTCTAGACAAAAACTGTATTCGACAAAGTTGTTACAGATGATAGAGCGCTCATTTTCATGTTGCCAAAAATAGGGTGACCAACATTTTCGATGAAATAAAAAATCTAACTTTCTTATCTCTATAGATAGAGGTAAACATAGTTCGACAATGTTGTAGTTACAGTTATCTAAACCATCTTTGTAGAACAAAGTTTTTTCTATCCCTGAAAATAACCGATATAGCACCTTTATCTTCATTTGCGTTGGGGTCACCATTAAAAAAAAACTGTTTTTCTGCTCTAACTTTTATATTTCAAATTCTACAAACAAACTGTCTTCCAAAGACTTTCAAAACATACTGATACAAACATTTTGCGATGCAGAACTTGTCAATATCTCAATTAAAACTCAAAGTTGTCGATATTTCTTCCCAAAAAATACGCTCTCTTCAATTGCTTGCCATTCACTCTGGGGCAAACATAAAAAATGTTTGTTGACGGAATTTGAAAGAACAAATTTTCCTCTATACAATATGTGATTTTCAAAGATATGTTATTTTTTGTATTCGAGTAGATTAAAATTGAAATCATGAGTTTTTTGGTGAAAACCCATCAAAAACTTTGAGCAGGATTAATATATTGATGAATTCTGCATCGAAAAATGTTGGTATTGATAAGCTTCAAAAGTCGTACGAACACCATTTTTAAGTAGAATTTTAAATAAAAAAGTTAGAGTAAAATAACCGATTTTTTCATGGTTACCCTAATGCAACTTAGTTAAAAACTTTGTGGGAGATATTTATTCTTTAGACAAAAACTGTCTTCGACAAAGTTGTTACAGGGCTATCCAACTCTTGACGAGTAAAGTTCAGTGTCGTTATTGTGCGTTGCCACTTTTACTATTGTGCGATTGGTATAGTGTACGAGTGAAGGTCATTGCTGTCCGCTTTCGAATTGACCTTTTGTGAAGTGGAACAAAGGAAGCAGCGCTCTTGCAGCTTGCAGCCCTTGGCGGCTGTTGAACATTGGCATAACGGGATCGCCATCGTGTGGCTGTCGTTAACGGGAATTATCATCACGTGACCGTGTGAGCTATTCTTGCGCTATTGTGTTGATCCATAGCGCGTAGCCTCTGTCTCTCCCTGGTTAGGGCAGTAGAGCGCAGTATCGGAACAACTTTTATATTAAGGTACACATATTTAATATTAATATTATTGTTCAACTCATATGTTCATTGCTTAATATTATCATCATAATTTTTTGTTTGTTTGTTTTGTTATTTTTTTTTTTGAGATTATTGTTAAAATCAATAATAGATTAGGAATAAGACAAAAATTTTTGTAAAATGGAGAATAGTGGAGGATCTCCAGAGATGGAGATCTCCAATAATGAATCCCATTCAAGATCTGGGAAAAAACATAAACGAGTCCCTCAAAAAGAAGATAATTCTTCTGAGGACGAATCTGCTCATCCTTCCAAGCCCCCCTCTAAGAAAATAGCAAGCCTCCCTTCTGAACCCACTGTTACTTCCACTCCCCCTCTCACATCATCGATTTCGCTTCCCCCTTCTGATGTTTCCGATCCAACCCAATCCTCGTCCTCGTCTTCTCCCTCTGTTGTCTCCGCTCCACGTGTCAGAGTTTATCCAGAAGATGCACCTGGAACTGGCCCGTGGGTTGTTTTCCTCCGGCCAAAACCAAAAGGAAAAAGCCTTAACGTGATTCAGATCATGAAAGATCTGGCCAGATACACTTCTGTATCTGAAATTCGCAGGGTTAGACCGAACAAATTGCGGGTTGTCGTGAATGAACGGAAACACGCAAACGAGATTGTTGCTGACCAACACTTCACTCTCGAATATAGAACATTTATACCCTCCCATAACGTAGAAATTGAGGGGGTGATAACTGAAACGGGTCTGACGAGCGAACAAATAAAAAAAGAAGGAAAAGGCAAGTTCAAGAAGCTTCCCTCAATGGAAGTAAAGATCTTGGACTGTCGCCAACTCGGGAAACTCTCCCATGATGGGGACCAAACTAAATTTACGCCGTCAGACTCGTTTCGAGTCACCTTTGCTGGTGCCGCCCTCCCTGACTACGTTATGGTGGACAAATTGAGACTACCTGTGCGACTCTTCGTGCCAAAGCCCATGACTTGCAACAAATGCAAGTCAGTTGGTCACACTTCGGATTATTGTGCCAACAAGGAGCGCTGTGCCACTTGCGGAGAGCAACATGAGGGGATATCCTGCAGTGCGACTGAGCATAAGTGTCCATATTGCGGAGGATCCCCACACGCGCTCTCAGCTTGTGCAACTTACAAGAGTCGCTGGGAGCAACAGAAGCGCTCTTTAAAGGAACGCTCGAAGCGCACTTTTGCGGAAATTTTAAAGGGCGCTTCTCCACTGGCCCAACAACAAGAACAACCAATCTCAACACACAATATCTTTTCCACGTTGCCAGTTGATGAAATGGAAGCGGACACAGCTAGCGGGGGCACACCGTTTATTTTCAAAGGGAATCCCCGGCGCAAAAATGTGACCACTCCCAAAGTTCAAGAACAAGTCCCCCCGGTGATACCCCCAGTTAGCTTGCCTAAAAAATCGAGTGCAGCGGACAAGCAGAATCAGGTTCCTCCTGGCTTCCGTGGGAATAGTTCACCTTCGAACGACCCAGCACTCGAGGGGACATCAAAAACCCCAACTGTCCCTGTTTTTCCGTCCAGCTCAACTTCCCAATCGGGATTTATAAAGTTGTCTGACCTTTTGGATCAAATCTTCAAGTGTTTTAATGTTTCCGACTCCATCAGAACCATTGTCATCTCAATGCTTCCAGTATTAAAGACAATTTTGCAACAATTGATGCAAACATGGCCCCTCCTTGCAATGATTATCTCTCTTGATGTCTAATTCAAATAGAGAGGTCGGAGATATCACTGTTTTACAGTGGAATTGTCGTAGTCTTATCCCTAAATTGGATACATTCAAATTTTTAATTCATAAGTTCAATTGTGATGTTTTTTGCTCTGTCCGAAACTTGGCTTTCTTCGCGAGATGATCTCTCTTTCCATGATTTCAATATTATACGCTTGGACCGTGATGACAGATACGGAGGGGTGTTATTGGGGATCAATAAGTGCCACTCATTTTTTGACCTTCCATTGACCATTGACCTTCCACCTATTGGAGGGATTGAAGCTGTTGCTTGTCATGCAAACATCAGAGGAAAAGACCTCTGTATTGTCAGCTTGTATTGGCCTCCGAGAGCTGCGGTTAGCCGCAAGCAACTTGTTGACATGTGCTCACTTCTTCCTGAGCCACGATTGATCTTGGGAGACTTCAACTCTCACGGAACTGCCTGGGGGGAACAGTACGACGACAATCGTTCATCGTTGATATATGACCTTTGTAACAGCTTCAATATGACCGTTTTGAATACTGGGGAAACAACACGTGTTCCTAAACCTCCTGCTAAACCAAGTGCTCTTGACCTCTCGCTTTGCTCGAATTCACTATCGTTAGATTGCAAGTGGAATGTAATCCAGGACCCCAACGGTAGTGATCACTTGCCAATCAAAATTTCCATCACCATTGGGTCGAATTCTTCTGAATCTATAAACATGGCATATGACCTCACAAGACACATTGACTGGAAAAAATATACGGACGCGATTGCTCTAGCCATCAATTCCAGAGATGGTTTACCTCCATTGGAGGAGTATAACTTCCTTTCTCGTTTGATCTATGACAGCGCGGTTCGCGCTCAAACGAAACCCATCCCAGGTTCCACTATTCGTCGAAGGCCTCCCAATCTATGGTGGGATAGCATATGTTCCAAGCTTTATGTAGAAAAATCGAATGCATTTAAAGCTTTTCGGAAACGTGGAACCCCTGAAAATTTTCAGACGTATTTGGACCTTGAAAATCAATTTAAAAACTTGATCAAAGGGAAAAAACGTGCTTATTGGCGAAATTTCGTGGGAGGTTTGTCACGAGAAACGTCAATGAAAAAAATATGGAAAGTGGCTCGAAACATGAGAAATCGCTCTTCAACGAATGAAAGCGAAGAATATTCACATCGATGGATTTTGAATTTTGCACGGAAGGTTTGTCCTGATTCCGCTCCTGTGCAAAAAATTGTTCGAGATATACCACAAGATAGGTGCGATCTTGATTCCGAGTTTTCGATGGTAGAATTCTCTCTTGCTCTCCTTTCATGTAACAATTCTGCTTCGGGATCGGATAAAATTAAGTTCAACTTGCTGAAAAATCTCCCTGATGTGGCGAAACATCGCTTGTTGAACTTATTCAATCGGTTTCTGGAGCATAATATTGTTCCAGATGATTGGAGACAAGTACGAGTTATAGCTATTCAAAAACCCGGAAAACCCGCGTCCGACTTCAATTCGTACCGCCCAATAGCAATGCTGTCTTGTATACGGAAATTGTTGGAGAAAATGATCTTGTTTCGCCTTGATCGATGGGTTGAAACGAATGGCCTACTCTCAGATACACAATATGGGTTCCGCAGGGGCAAGGGGACGAATGATTGTCTTGCGTTGCTTTCTTCAGAAATTCAAATGGCTTACGCCGAAAAAAAACAAATGGCTTCAGTATTCTTGGACATAAAGGGGGCCTTTGATTCTGTTTCAATAGAGGTTTTGTCAGACAAACTACACTCTCGGGGTCTGCCGCCTCTATTGAATAATATGTTATATAACTTGCTTTATGAGAAACATTTGAACTTTTCTCACGGAGATTCGGCAGTAAGTCGGGTCTCTTACATGGGACTCCCCCAGGGCTCATGTTTAAGCCCCCTTTTGTACTACTTCTATGTAAGCGACATCGACAATTGCCTTACACAAAATTGCAGCCTAAGACAACTTGCAGATGATGGAGTGGTGTCTGTCGTAGGATCAAACGAATCCGACCTGCAAGGACCCTTACAAGATACTTTGAACAATTTTTCAACCTGGGCCATTGGGCTAGGGATCGAATTCTCCACGGAGAAAACAGAGATGGTGGTTTTTTCTAGGAAGCATAGACCAGCAAAACCAAAGCTTCAACTTTTGGGTAAACCGATCACTCATGCTATGTCATTCAAGTAACTTGGGGTCTGGTTCGACTCCAAATGTACTTGGGGGGGCCATATTAGGTATCTGAGTAAAAAATGTCAACAAAGAATAAACTTTCTCCGTACAATTACCGGCACCTGGTGGGGAGCCCATCCCGAAGATCTTATTATGTTGTATCGAACAACTATTCTCTCAGTGATGGAGTATGGCAGTTTCTGTTTTCAATCAGCTGCCAAAACACACCTCATTAAACTCGAGCGAATTCAGTATCTTTGTCTCCGTATTGCGTTGGGATGTATGCCCTCAACGCATACCATGAGTCTCGAGGTTTTGGCAGGCGTACTCCCACTAAAAGATCGCTTCAATTTATTATCTCTTCGGTTCCTCATCTGGTGTAAGTTTATGAATCCATTGGTGATCGGAAATTTTGAGCAATTGATCGAGCTAAATTTTCATTCTGGATTCATGAATTCATATCATGAATTCACCTCTATGCAGGTTGTTCCTTCTTCGTATATTCCCAACCGTGTTTGTTTTCCTGACTACATCAATTCCTCTGTACATTTCGATCTGTTCATGAAGGAGAAAATCCATGAAAATCCAGATTATCTTAGATTGGGGTTCGTTCCTACAATCTTCAATGCAAAGTATGGGCGTATCAATTGTGATAATATATACTTTACTGATGGGTCCTCTATGAATGAGTCCACAGGATTTGGAGTGTTCAACGTATTTTTTAGCACCTCACACAGTCTTCAGAATCCTTGCTCGGTATATATTGCTGAATTGGCAGCGATATACTGGGCGCTGGACAGCGTCGCCTCACGACCTGTTGAACACTATTACATTGTAACGGATAGTCTTAGCTCTGTCGAAGCTATCCGTTCAGTGAGGCCGGAAAAGCACTCGCCGTACTTCCTTGAGAGAATACGAGAAATTTTGAGTGCTTTATCCAGACGCTGTTATGTCATTACCTTTGTCTGGGTCCCTTCACATTGCTCAATTCCGGGTAATGAGAGGGCTGACTCATTGGCAAAGGTAGGTGCAATTGAAGGCGATATATATCAGCGTCAAATCGCCTTCAATGAATTTTATTCTTTAGTTCGCAAAAATACCATCGCTAACTGGCAACGCAAGTGGAATGAAGATGAATTGGGCCGGTGGTTTCACTCGATTATCCCTAAGGTTAGCCTCAAACCGTGGTTCAAAAGTCTAGACTTGAGTCGGGACTTTATCCGCACCTTCTCCCGACTCATGTCCAATCACTGTTCGTTAGATGCACTACTCTTTCGTTTCAATCTTGCCAGCAGCAATCTCTGCGTTTGTGGCCAAGGTTATCACGACATCGAGCACATTGTTTGGTCGTGCGAGGTGTATCTGGTCACCAGATCGAATTTAAAAAACTCCCTTCGGGCCCGAGGAAGACAGCCCAATGTGCCGGTGAGAGATGTGTTGGCTCGGTTAGACCTTGATTACATGTCCCATATATATGTTTTCCTTAAAGCTATAGATCTTCGTGTGTGATTGTCCCTACATCCTTATACCCTCCTTTCCTTCCTTTGCGGGTTATTCGTCCCCTTGCTATAAATAGTAGAATAAGTTGAAATGTAAATAAACTATAGATATACGAAAAGATTTAAGAATTGAGTGCTCATCAACATTGTTACAATTTCCTTATATCCCATCCTTCTCCTAAAAATATGTCACCCTTCTAAACTCGAGTACACCGCGAGTAATCGGTTTTCCACCTTACTAACCATAGATGTAAGAAAATTGTTTCTATATATATATAGTTTTAAAAATATATTTAAGAATTCGGCTCCTTTAAACTTAAGTAACTGAGCCTGTAAAAATAAACGAATTAAAAAAAAAAAAAGTTGTTACATATGATGGAGCGCTCATTTTTATGTTATCAAAATTAGGGTGACCAAAATTGACGATGAAATAAAAAATCTAACTTTCTTATCTTTATAGATAGAGACATGATTTGACAATATTGTAGCCCCAATTATTTTAATTAACTCTGTATAACAAAGCTTTGTTCTATCTTTCTATATAATCGATTTAACGCTTTTTTCCTAAGTTACATTAGGGTGACCATGAAGAAGCGGTTTTTTTGCACTACCTTTATATTTCAATTTCTACATCAAAACTATATTCGTACGACTTTTAGAGCTTATCAAGACCAACATTTTGCGGTGCAGAACTTGTCAATATCTTAATCCTACTCAAAGTTATTCATGGTTTTTCACCCAAAAACTCATGATTTCAATTTTAATTTACTCGAACACGAAAAATAATGTAGTTTTGAAAATCACATATTATGTAGAGTGAACTCTGTTATTTCAAATGCCGCCAATAAACTTTGTTTGTGTTTGTCCCAGAAGAGATGGCAAGCAATTGAAGAGAGCGTATTTTTTTAGAAGAAATATCAATAATATTGAGTGAAATTGAAATATTGACAAGTTCTGTATCGCAAAATGTTTGTATTAGTATTTTCTAAAAGTCTTTCGAAGACAGTTTGTATGTAGAATTTTAAATATAGAAGTTAGAGCAAAAAAACAGTTTTTTTAATGGTGACCCCAACGCAAATTAGGAAAAAGGCGCTATGTCGGTTATTTCAAGAGATAGAAAAAAACTTTGTTCTACAAAGATGTTTTAAATAACTGGGACTACAACATTGCCAAACTATGTTTACCTCTATCTATAGAGATAAGAAAGTTAGTTTTTTTTTATTCCATCGAAAATGTTGGTCACCCAATTTTTGGTAACATAAAAATGAGCGCTCTATCATATGTAACAACTTTGTCGAATACAGTTTTTGTCTAGAGAATAACTGTCGAGCTCTAAATGCTAATTTCCACTTAAATGCATCTCCTGGATTGTGCAATGTCGTAAAATGGAATGCAATGTGTTGTGACCAGTGTTGGAAAAAATCATCTTCGCTAAGATTAAATGCAAAGATTTTCGGACTAGCATCGAAAACCTATATATTCCAAACGAAAATTAAAATGACAGATCCAGGCAACCATTGAATATGAGCAAATGAACTTTTGTCCTTCAATATGTTTTGATGTTTATTTTTTCCACCCAGTGTCATTTTCATCTTGATTATCGGAAACGTCAGAACTGAATTTCATTTCAGCCAAATGAATATCAGCTGTTGTTAACTTCTAACCTGAGGCTGCTGTGTGCGGTTGGGTTTTGCAGTTGCCGGATGCCGTAATCGGAAATACCTTATGAAATTCCTGATGTCGCAAATGACTTGACGTTAGCTAAAACCACTCGTTATATCTATTCTGCATATGCCGTTGCTACCGTCTCGCCAAATAAAATTTATTTTGAACTTAAATTCAATGCCAGAACGAATATCGTTTCGGATGTGATGAATATCAATTTGTTGCTTTTGATATCCAAAGTATAAATAACAGCGAAGTTATGAACCCCACTCAATGACGCATTCATTCATTATAGCAAATTTGCTCATGCAACAGCGATATGAACAAAATGAACTCGTTTGTTATTGTCATCAATATAATGAGGGCAGTGTGTTTCAAGCTGAAAAAAAGTCATTTACACTGGAACAAAATCATATTCGTTTCTCGTGAATATTTGTTGATATTCTAAGACACTGGTTGTGACTGCTCAGAGTGGTCGTGCGTAAAGACGATGTCAAACAACGAAATTGTCACGCGATTTGCTTTCACTAAACAGAGCACAATCTGTACACAACGAATATTTTTCTTTGACTTTAGAAGTAAAAATTTTCTGTAAGAGTTTTCATAATATATCCGTTATTTATAATATGTTAAAATCGAGGCATTGAACGGCATTTCCCAAATGAATACACGAATTTGAGTCGTTATTAGATCAGTTCAAAAAGTGTATTGAAGATGAACGAAACTGGTTTATTATTAAAACTGAGGGGTGAAAGGATCAAAATTACGTGGAAAATGCATGTAATTTGGTTATTTTTTTTCATTTAAAAATCTTTTTTTTTCTTTTAACAGTTCAATCAATATTATACAAAGAGAAGATATTTACCCTTATTCCGGAACCCGATCGAATTTGAAGTTAGCACTATGTTGCATTCTGTAATCCGAACGAGATCGGCATCTAAAATCCATCCACTTAAAATCATTCTAAAATCCATCCGATATTCAAACCCAGTCGATATATGCAGAAGTGTCAACATTGCAAACGAAACAACAACAAAATTCTGTCTGATAGTGATTTTAAATTATTGATAAAGTTTTAGCGGAAATGCTAGAAAAAATATTTTTAAAAAATAGTTAAGTTAGGGTTAGGCTGATAGTTCAGGAATAAAAACGGGACACGTAAACCCAAAAAAAACTAAACAAAAAACTTTTTGAAGAATTTTCGTGAGTGAATAAAACCGAGAATAAATCTAATCAATCAAACATTCTTAGATGTATCTGCTTTGGTCTCTACAAAGAAGAAACATTTAGATGCTGAAGAAACTTTGCAAAGGTGTTTATGATTTTTGGAAATTTTCTCATAAAATTTGTCACATTCCAGATCAAAGTTCTGTTTGATAATAATCACAGCATTTATGTCGTGCCTTTTCTGTTTTCCAAACATTGATAATCGTAACGTAAAAAAATCTTTCAACTGGTGCGATACTATCAGCCCAACACAAAATATAATCAGTAAGCTTCACGAATTCCTTGAATTTTGAAATTTGTTTTTCATTGCCGAAATTACACAATGATTTGCAACTGTTACGGATTATATGTCGGATTATTTATCTCATTAATTATAATTCTTGTAATCTATGTGAACAGGAAGTTTTCTATACTAACGCCACTTTGAATCTCTGGCAATTCCGGAATGGGCTTTAATCCAATGTTATGTTTCTTCGAGACTAGTCATCTTTCAATTTACTCCAATGCAGTATCATAGAGATTTTCCACTGTTTTGATGAATTCAGCCTCCTGAAATTTCACCTGAATCAATCAGTCTAACGTCAAAACTACGTCCTTCAATAGGAAATCCAAAAAACATCACGTTTTTATGAAATAGTTTTAACGTTAAAAAATATTTAGCTGCCAACGGAAGTTAATACCAATCAAATAGGAAACGCGAATTGTTTGATATGTTAAACATTACGCATCATTAATCCATAAATTGTTCAAATTAAAAAAAAAAATTGGAAGCATGCCCGTTTCCCCTTACATTTGTTCTGTGCGTTTTTGTGCTTACCCCCGCTCATAACTTATTGAGTATAAATAAACCATTCGCGATTTCTAATATGTTCAAAAACATTCTTCGTAAGGACACTGACTGGACAACATCGTTGCTAGACGAGCTGGACAGCGATGGATCGAGTGCCTTTCTCAAGGCTATGAGGGTGGAGGTGTGATATGAGGAAAAAGTAAAGTTTCCAAGAGGCTAGAGACGAATAAACTGAAAAAGTAGTAAAAAGTCTATAATTCATTACCTTCCCTTCCTCTAATATGTTCAGTCTCGCTCCAACTAGCAAGCAGTGAGTAGTCTCTCCTAGTGCCTAGTTGTGTGTGACAACGGTTTTGCTCGATACAAAGAGCAAAATAACTTCGGAGGATCGAAAAAAAAACATTTTCCAAAACAATCGCTCAGTGATACGACAGAGAGAACATTGTCGCCATTTTAACATTCCATTGGCTGAATAAGACTCAGATGCTGAAACGGTTAAAAATCTGTATACTGTATCCTTTGGAGAGTGTAAGTATAGTACATTAAGTTCCCTTGGATTGGAAGCCACCCATTATCGAACGTCCTGGTTGTTTGCATCCCCACTCCGGTGGAGGCGATCCTATTCATTTAGCTTGTTTTTCAACACACCTCAATGAAGATGAATTTACGCTAATTTTTGCAAAATTTTTCGCCAAACAATCAGAACTAAGCGCAGGATCACTTGTAAAAGAGCGAAAAAAAATAAAACTTCCGAAGCTTTTACTGTAAAAAAACCCGAATTGTGCTTCCTGTGGCAGTCACACGGATCAACCATGTTCGCATTGGGGACCGATTCTGAGCGGGGAATGTTAAAATGTCGACTGAAGTCTCTTTGTTCCGCAATTACGGACCTTGTTTTCTGCTGCTTGTTATTGTAAAAGACGTGGATGAAGAAGTCCCGATATTCAGCCGACCAAACTGTTATGGTGATTGCAAATGAGACAAACAGAGTGGCATGGCATCGGTCCTCCAGCTGATGTGGTAAACAAGCGAAAGAATTCCACAGTCCTTCGTCAACGATGCGGTCTTGTCTTAGACATAAGCCTCTATATTTTTTTTAGAACACATTGCATTGGGTTATAGTCTCCGGGCCAGACAATTCCATCTTCTTTCCATGATGGCGTTTCTCCAGGAATTTCTTGACGTATATATCTTGGTTGATGGTCCTGATAGTGATAAAAATATCGCTTTTCGACCGCAAGTGCAGATAGCCTAACAATCAAGGTAATTTTTGAGGAGCTTGGATAACTCATGGTATTGAAGATATCTGCCACCTTTCTCCTTCCCATCGCCGTGTAAAACTCCTGTCCCAAAGATTGTTTGAAGTCTGATTTCACGTACGTTTCATTGTCCATAACGGCAAAATCGAATATTGTGAGCAACTCCATATTCAACTTCTGGGATGTTCGATTAATCGTCGTATTCTGTCTGTCGTCGTGATTCGGAGTTCTCGCTTTCCTTGTAGGACCCCAGTCCGCCACGTTTCATGGCTCGCTGCACTGTTGTGTGCGAAACTCCTAACTTATGCGCAACGACTTCGATATCTCACTGATCCAGGATTCCTGGTAGTCGATAAACATTCCCCAATCACTTAACCCCATCACAGACCTTCGTTAACATATTGAGCCCCGAATAGTTCTTGCTGTGCTTTCTATTCAGTACGCACCAAAAGCATTTGCACAATATTAATGTCGGTCCCCGCTCCCAAAGATATTTATTGTATAAAAAGAAAATAGTCGGAAATTTGACTAGAAGAAGTATTCACATATCGTAAAACATCCGAAAACAAACCATGTTTTTTTTATTTCCTTAGTTAGTAACTGTCAGTCCCTGTGATTAACATTTCTCTAACGAAAAGCTCAATGTCGGCCCCTAGGGACCAACACTGGGCTCAACGTGTTAAAGTTGATTTCCTACATTTTTCGAGGGGTTTTTCGCGTGGCGTGAGTAAAATTTTTAAGCGTTGCTATTCTAGCGAAATAGATCACATTTTGAAAACTGGAGATCATATGTTTGAATCAAAACAGAGAAATCATTAAAAATTAAATAGTCAAATTTAAGATGACCAAATTGTAGTCGTTCAACACTTCAACTTATCTATCGATACGATAAACATGTAATATGTAAACGAATATCCTGGTCTGTTACAGCTGAAATGCTTATAAGCCAAAATAAACAACAAATGCGATAAAAAATAATATTACAATCTTTTATATCTCAAAACACTCTTACTTTTATATTTTTGGATATACAGGGTTTTTTAACTTTAAATTCCGAAAGTAAATTGAAATAAAACACACTTAGAATTCTAATTTCGATGAAACTTTTATTTCAAATTAAAGTTTGGTTTATGCCATTATGTGTGAAATACAACATCAGTCAAATGTCCACCTAGGGCTTCCTCGCACACCTTGATCCGGAACAGGTAATTTTCGATGACTTTTCGGCACATATGGGGCGGTATCTCGGTTATAACTTCAAGAATGTTGTCTTTCAAATGTTCAAGAGTTTGCGGAGAGTTGGCATAGACACGGTCTTTCGCATAACCCCACAAAAAAAAGTCTAGCGGGTTCAAATCGCATGATCTGTCACATGTCATCCGTATCCATATCTTCAATTTGTAGCAAAAAAAATCGGTTAACATGCGGCCATAGCGCTCACCATTCACAGTTACCGTCTCGCCGTCCTCATTTTCAAAGAAATACGGCCCGATGACTCCACCAGACCATAATGCGCACCAAACAGTGACTTTTGGCGGATGCAATGGCCTCTCAACAATCACGTGTGGATTTTCTGAGCCCCATATACGGAAATTTTGGGTGTTCACATAGCCACCGAGCTCGAAATGTGCCTCATCGCTGAAGAAAATTTTATGCGAAAATTCAGCATTTTGCTACTGTTGTTCGTTCATCCAATCGACGTATGCCCGACGCATTCCATGGTCACCACGCTCTAATTTTTGTACCAGTTGAACTTTATATGGATGTAGGTGCAAGTCCAAATGCAAAATTCGCCACAATGATGTGTTTGACAAGCCCAATTCCTCCACACTGGCAGCAACAGCAGCAATATTTTCGGCCGAACGCACATTACGATGATGCACAGGTCTCACAATATCCGCAACGGATCCAGTTTGTTCGAATTTACGCACTACATTAGCGATTGTGTGCTCTGTAGGCCGTCCATGACGACCAAAATCCGTCCGTAATGCTCGAAAACCGTTTGCCGGTTTTTCATCATTTTTATAGTATAATTTAACAAAATTAACACGTTGTGCGATGCTAAAACGATCCATATTGTAATATGGCAGACATTCAACTAACGATATGACGCCTTGGTTGACAGCTATGTCAAACGGTTGTCAGCGCAGGGATGTATACTTTCGGAAGCCCGAAATGGAAAACCCTGTATTTTCATTAAAAGGAGTTTTTTCGAAAAAGCTTGATTTATAGTGATGGCATGTCGAACTTACCAAAATGGGGTGTTTGAAATATAAATAGTTTAACTAAAAATTGAGTTTTTGAGTGAGATTTTTCAACGGTATAGTTAAAATGGTATTTTTCCTAAACAGTTATTAAAGGGTGTGTCACATCAAATTGCATCACGGAAAAAACGCTGTAGAAATTCGCCCAGTACACCGATCCTTTTGAAAATTTTAGACAGTAAAATAAAAACTATTAAACAACTTTTGGCATTTTCTTTTTATTCATACTTCGAGCCCAAGCCCGAATGCTCGCACCTTCCTCTTTACCCCGTCCATAAGGTTCTGTACAACGTCAGGTTGTAGTTTTTTTTTGAACAGAAATCCATTTTCTCATGAAGTCCGCCTCCGATTTGACAACTTTTGGGTTCTTCCGGAGGGCCTGCTTCATAATCGCCCAATATTTCTCTATTGGGCGAAGCTCCGGCGCGTTGGGCGGGTTCATTTCCTTTGGCACGAAGGTGACCCCGTTGGCTTCGTACCCCTCCAACACGTCCTTTGAATAGTGGCACGAAGCGAGATTCGGCCAGAAGATGGTCGGGCCCTCGTGCTGCTTCAATAGTGGTAGTAAGCGCTTCTGTAGGCACTCCTTAAGGTAAACCTGCCCATTTACCGTGCCGGTCATCACGAAGGGGGCGCTCCGCTTTCCGCAAGAGCAGATCGCTTGCCACACCATGTACTTTTTGGCAAACTTGGATAGTTTCTGCTTGCGAATCTCCTCCGGAACGCTGAATTTGTCCTCTGCGGAGAAGAACAACAGGCCCGGCAGCTGACGAAAGTCCGCTTTGACGTAGGTTTCGTCGTCCATTACCAGGCAATGCGGCTTCGTCAGCATTTCGGTGTACAGCTTCCGGGCTCGCGTCTTCCCCACCATGTTTTGCCTTTCGTCGCGGTTAGGAGCCTTCTGAACCTTGTATGTACGCAGGCCCTCCCGCTGCTTGGTCCGCTGGACGAATAAACTTGACAAATTCAGCTTATTGGCGACATCCCGGACCGAACTTCTTGGATCACGTCTAAACTGCTTAACTACACGCTTGTGATCTTTTTCACTGACGGAGCTTCCATTTTTGCCGTTCTTCACCTTCCGGTCGATGGTTAGGTTCTCGAAGTATCGTTTTAGTACTCTGCTGACCGTGGATTGGACGATTCCCAGCATCTTACCGATGTCCCGATGTGACAACTCCGGATTCTCGAAATGAGTGCACAGGATTAATTCACGACGCTCTTTTTCGTTCGACGACATTTTTCCAAATTTACGACAAATTGACAGTGAAGCATGGCCAACGTGATCTATACACTCTTATCTGATTATAAGCGAAAGCTGAAGATATAATTCCTAAAAATTAAATTTCTGCAGCGTTTTTTCCGTGATGCAATTTGATGTGACACACCCTTTATTCCAACAACTTTGCCTCTCATAATATTTTAATCTGATATATTCGACAAATCATCAGTTCGGACGACTGTTCACATATTCTAGAAGAGTTATTTTGAGAGTTTGTTATTTTGTTTGATTACAGCGATTAATTCACATTCGAAATTACTTTGTTGTTTGGGGGCAAAATGGACCACCACTGGATACCGACTTACAATGTTATGTTTACTAAAGCTGGTAGATGCTTTCCGTCGCAATTATTGCTGGCATTGTTCTTTTCATGCTGCTCTTCAAGGGGTCTCTTTTTGTGGCTTTGACCCTGAAGAAATATGCCCCCCCCAACCAAAATAAGATCATATTATATGAAGCGCTATGCATTTATTACTACGTTTTTTACGCAAGAGAAAATTTCAATTCAACAAACTTCACCTGCGAATGACGGATCTGTATAGTAGTATGTCCGAAAAAGAAAACTATTGAGAACCAGAGCTGAAGGTCCAAAGCCCCATTTCCGCTAACAAAATATACATAAGGAAAGACCGATGTCTGCTCGCTATCTGGAGTGAGACTGTGTATTTGAAATCGCAGCATATTTCTACCCAATGAGTTGCAAACGGATAGATTGGGGTATCGTAATGTATAGCATATCGAACAAATTTTGAAGAATTGCCAATTTGATTGGTGCAGACAAAATCCATTCATAGTAAAAACAGTTACCGTTGATTTTTTTTTACAAAGACGTGACATATTTTCTGATAACCGTAGTAAATACGTTCTAGGAAATACATAGATTAAAAGGGAAATTAATTCGCTGAGTTATCTGGTTCAAATGACCATGTGTAAGTATCGATCTTAAGTTTGGTGTGGATTTTGTAATTTGGGACGTGAAGGTATGATAAAAAGCACGTTTATTTTCTCCAGTATTTAATAACTGGAAAATAATTGTAAATGCCACAAATGACTCCACTAAGCCTGCGTTCTTGCGATCTAGGGCACCTTTAGAAGAGCTGAGAGTAAGAGGGCGATGTCCACGATTTTCATTCCAAAAATCTGTTTGTCTTCAATCGGCACATTAAGCCTTCCATCAGATTTCGTTTAAAAGCGTTTAAAAGTTTTTGAATGGATATCTCGTATAGTAAACTGTTCTAAGTTCAGATACGAATTTCATTGGAGAAAGTCAAAGTAATTCGGAAGAAAGCGAAGAGCGATAGAAATATATTTCCGAGAAATGTTAGAGAAAAAAATCAATGAACAGAAAATAAGCCCGACGTTTCATAGTTGATTTAAGATTTCGATCAAAATAAAACTTGATAAGCTTACTGACGAAAGAACAGTTGGTAAGGATTTGGGAATCTATATATATATATATATATATATATATATATATATATATATATATATATATATATATATATATATATATATATATATATATATATATATATATATATATATATATATATATATATATATATATATATATATATATATATATATATATATATATATATATATATATATGTATATATATATATATATATATATATATATATTATATATATATATATATATATATATATATATATCTGTCTGATTCTTATGGACTCAGAAACTACTGAACCGATCAACATGAAAATTGGTATGTAGGGGTTTTTGGGGCCGGGGAAGTTTTTCGTGACAGTTTGAGACCCCTCCCCCTCTCTAAGGGGGGGGGGCTGCCATACAAATGAAACACAAATTTCTACATTACTCGAGAATTTATCAAGTAAATGAAACGAAATTCGGCATGTGGAGGTTTTACGGTGCAATAAATGTTTTTACGGTGGTTAGACTCTCCACCCCCCCCTCTCTAAAGGGGGCTGCCATACAAATGAAACACAAATTTCTGCATTACGCAAGAATTAATCAAGCCAATGGAAACAAATTTTGCATGTGTAGGTTTTAGGGTGCAATAAATGTTTTTACGGTGGTTAGACACTCCATCCCCCTCTCTAAGGGGGAGCTGCCATACCAATGAAACTCAAATTTCTGCATTACTCGAGAATTAATCAAGTAAATGGAACCAAACTTTGCATGTGGAGGTTTGAGGGAGCAATAAATGATTCTATGGTGGTTAGATACTCCTCCCCCTCCTCAGGTGGGGAGCTGCCATACAAAATTCAACGGGGTCGATTAGAATATCAATCAATGAACAGTTCTGCGATTGGACCCATGAACTTGCTCATAGTACGAAAACGTGAATGTTTGAAGGTATTGATAACAAAACACAAATTTTGAGCGAGACGAAGTTTGCCGGGTCAGCTAGTAAGAAATATGTTCAATGCTCTGGAGTAGTTTTGGTCAATGTATTGCGTGGAACGCGTCGTCTGAAAATTCTTCGAACAATAGCAGAAGAAATTTAACATTGCTTTGACAACAACGCGGATTTTCCAATTACAGCGGAATTTGAATTAACGCGGTGTCTTTTACGCGGTTTTGTTCACGAGGTACGTATCCCCCACGTAAAAAGGAACCTGGGTGTATATTTGCATCAATATTGACTCCAAACAATAAACAATGCGTGAGTCCTGCGGCTGAGTGCGAGCCTAGCTTTATGCTACCTACACTCAATTTATGTTGGTTGGGATCAGAGATGGCAGGTTTGAAAACATGTCTTCATTTTGAAGACATTTGACTTGCTGTGAAGACATTTGATTTCGTGAAGACATTATGAAATATGTGAAGACATTTCAGTATGATAGAGTACGCGAGTTTTTGAGAGATATTATTTTCATGAAATTCAAACTATTGGCCGAAAATATCGTCAAAAGAAGTAGGGCTTCTCGGGGTCATTCTCTCGTTTTTTTCTTTCAAACTTTTCCAAGCAGAAAATCCACAAGTATATAGAATGAATTCAACAACGGAGCGTCTTTTACTTTAACTTCAAGTTTTTACAAGATTTCCAAGCGGTCGGAATACATATTGTCTCAAGAAGGCATTAGTTCATTAGTCTTTGAGAATTCGAATGATTGTGACATTGTATTTTTATCATTTTGGGCCTACTTCACAAACCGAAGGTTTTCCGGCTACATAGAGTTTCAATAATTAGTTTTATGTATATGGTTTGAGTTACAACCAAAACTTCAAAGCTAAAATAAACAATTAAAGTTATCACAGTTCCGTTTCCGTGGAAGAACTGAAGCTATTCTATTCACTCAATCATCACTTTATCGAGACATTTATCATTTTTAAACTCATAAAATTTAGTTTGCGGTTGCGCAATATATTCATTGTCCGCATTTATAGAAATAAACTAACTCAAAAACTCAAACTAAGTTTAACGAAATGCGCTACATGACAGTAGCAATTAGAATAAACATTGAATAAGCTATCAAATTTTGTTCAAAAGTATTATGAATTTTAGTTTCCTCCGATATGATTGTGAAGACATTTGAAGACATTTTTCCGTACCATGTGAAGACATTTGCAAAAGTCACCTGGCATCCCTGGTTGAGATGGGGGTCTTCCTAGCCACTTGGTTACGCGTTCGCTTAATAAGCGATCGATCGTGAGTTCAAACTCAGGGTCCGCAATTGACCATCTTTGTGTTGTTATAGAATAACTACGTCCACGCAACCATCATCAGCTATGGAGATCGATCCACGGTGGAACAAAGATCGATTCATCCATACAACTGCTCTGCTCTGCAAGAAACATCGGGCTGCTGTTCTATAAATAACCCAACAACGATCGAGTTCTACTGTCTCCGCTGTCCGGTCTGCTGAACAATGGAAGAACAGATAGAATACCCTTACGCCTAAATGGCTACTACTGTGTAATTTACCATAATGTAATGGAACAGAAAACTTAACGCCTAAATGGCTACTCTACTACTGTGTAATTTACAATTTAAAGAAACATAATTATATGCACATGTACACGATAACAACCCAGCTCTGTTACAGATAAAATGCTAATGAGCCTGATAAATAAATAAATGGGATAAAAAAAATAAAAATCCCTGGTTGAGATAGAGTTGCAGAGTTCCTGGAGATACTATGGCTGAACAGAGCCACTTTGAGAAATATGAATCAAAAACCGAGAGTGAAAATGAACCTGCCTTCATCTGCATGGACTGATGAACATGACTACTAGAAATTAGTAACTGTAAAATAAATAAAATAAATTCAATGATTCATCTTTATATATAAGAGAAGGATTTTCCCACGTACGTGTAAAATATCATCACGGGAGAACGGCTGATCAGATCTACGCCATCCATATATTTTGCGAGTTCATCTTCACCCAAATTACAATGATAGATTACTTTGGAGAATATTTGAGATGAATAGAAAAATTCGAAAAAATTGACTGCATATCTTTATATATAAAAGAAGGATTTTCCCAAGGAAATTGTAAAATATCATCACGGGAGAACGGCTGATCAGATCTACACCATCCGTATATTTTGCGAGTTTATCTTCACCCAAATTACAATGATAGATTACTTTGGAAAATATTTGAGGTGATTAGAAGAATTCGAAAAAATTGACTATGCATATCTTTATATATAAAATTGATTTTCCCACGTACGTGTAAAATATAATTACGGGAGAGCGGCTGATCAGATCTGCGTCATCCATATATTTTGTGAGTTTATCTTCACCCAAATTAGAACAATAGAAAGAAAATTAAGATGATTAGAAAAAATGACTATGCACTTCTTTATATATAAAAGAAGGATATTTTAAATAAAAAGGGAAAATTCGGAAATAACAGGTACGCATATGTATGTTTCGCAGTGAAAATCATCATTTGAATCAATTTTACAGATCTGAACGATTATGTACAAACTTGAAATATATTCGTTATTTTTAGCTAACCCAAAATATTCTCCAGAAATAAATTATATGGCAGAACAATGTTTGCCGGGTCAGCTAGTTTTCGAACTTTCGAACTACTGAACAGATTTTTCTGATGGACAAATTGAAGCTCATTAGCTAGACATTTTTGAAAAAAATATAAAAAAAATGCGAAAAAATTGAATTTTGTTTTCGTAATTATTCATTGTATTTTATTTGTTTTTCATAGTTTTCATAGTCTCGGAACCAAGGGCGCTCAATTTTGAAAAATCATAAATCAAGAACATAAAATATCGCCTCTCCGATTTTCAGATATGTTATGTAACGAAACCTCAGCTTTCAAGAAAGAAAAAAATAAGAAAATATAGTGCCCTTGGTCCCGAGACCATGTAAACTATAAAAAAAACAAATACAATCAATAATTACAAAATTACTCGCGAATAAGAATCTAATTTGTATGAACATAAACATATCAGTTGAACTGAGTGCAATGAACTTGTATTTTCGAGTGATCGATCAGATGTACATTCCAATTTCTGAAAATGCTATTACAGTGCATTATTAATTTATTAAAACACAATACATGTAGAGACGAAAAAACACTACATCTCATGAAACGACATAACACTGAACAACCGACACATCTGACGCAATCTCGTCGCGCTCCGCGAGCGGTAAGCAGCGAACAGAGATCACCACTCAACGCTCTTACACTCAATTTGCCATCAAATAATGCTCTCCGGTGGCGGCGACCATCAGACGCGCTCGTCGTTTTGATAATGAATTTAATGAAACCGCGCGATATAGCAGCCAAAGCAGCAGCAACAACAACAACAACAACAACAACAACAACAACAACAACAACAACAAAAACCACCCCAACGTCATAACTCTCCACCTGGGAGCGTTGGTAGCGGCAGTCGGCGCGTCATCACCCGAGCGAAACAATTAGGCAGGTCAGGTCTCGGGAGTCGGCGAAACGGCGTTGAAACGAAAGTACAAGTGAGCGTGCTCGTTGAGTCTCGTGCAAGCCTTGTTCACGGAAGGACGTCGGTCGACGTCTATGTGCTCATTAGGAGGATTGCCTACTACTTCTAGGAGAAACCAAACTAGCAGCAGCTGCATATGGACGGATGTTGTAGACTGCCCTTTGTGTAGTGAACGTGCGTGTGAACTTGTGAATATTCACGCTTATTTTGTTACACTTCCCAGTTACCGTGAATTAGAACGTTGGTGTTGTTTTTGTTACATTTATTATGCATATGGCATTTGTGCGACAGTAAAAAGAGATCGAGTGTAGCTATTGTTTGTATTCAGAGCGTGAGTCATTTTGGAGTCTGTTGTGATACGACCTAGAGGGAGGATACCTTTGATGTAAACAGTGTCGTCGGAGCGTGTGTGGAATCATAAAATACGTACTCAGTGGATTAAATACGAAGGTATGAGCGAAGCACAAGATGTGTATTCAAAAAAATTGTGTTAATTAAAATCAGTGTTACAAGGAAATCGTAGCGAATGTGTGCCGATAGTGGACCTTTGAACAAATATGTTTTAAAACATTTTAAACTGGTCTCAGTCGCGACACAAAACTCTCGTACAATGACTAACTATCACTCGTCCTGCTCATTCACACTTTTCAGTCTTAGTAGTTAACTGCCCAACTGCAAACTTTGCTGCCATATTTTCCTTTCGAAATGCATTCGCCAAAACAATTTTCTTGTAGAAGCAGACTATTACTGTGATTTGAACCACATCAACTATTAGGTCTACGAGGAAGTTCCGTCCTTATAAAGATGTTAAGATAAAAGTGAATAAATTTCAGATCTTTAACAAATGATAGTTTTATAATTATTTATGGCTACTTGCTAGCGTGTTGGCAGTTCTTGATTTCCGTTTATGAAGATTTCCATAGTCCTAGAGACGAAATATTAGATCAGTATTGACTGCTATCTCCCTCTTTCTTCAATTGACAACTCAAAACCTTGAAAAACTTTGTAGGCGCAGCAACAGGTGGTCTAACAAAACTTCCCAGTCTAGCTTTGCGAGTTTCTAATAAATTTTTAAAACAGTCTGTACTGCCCATGATGGCATAGGAGACGTAATCGACAACACCATTAGTGTTGGGAAAACGCATTTTTGTTGCTTTTTGGTTTACAAGCATAACCATGCAAATTTCCGATGAAATTATCTGTCCAGTTGAAGGATATTTTCGGCAAAAAGAGGGCCTAGGTGATTTTGCGGATTATAACATATTTTTTTCCATTTGGAAAACGCTTGCGTCTATTTATGCGGACAATCAATCGTTTCAATGAACATTTGTCCGCATAGCTAGACGTAATCACCAGGTTGCTCTGCCTGTAGCGTTAGTATTTACATTTCCGATAATAGTCAAAAACGTCTCCGTCGGTAGTTTCAGTTGTTATCGGATAAAATCAAAAAGGTTTGGAAGAAATTTAGTGAAATGTCTGGATAAGGTGCTTTGGATTTGGTGCGAGTGTTGCGAGTTACTTTTTCCTGAATACTCAGGGATATGATAAGAACATCAGGTTCGTGTTTTTTCAATTAATTGAATTTGCCGATCCGTCGTCGGAAGCGGCGACCTCTCGCAGGCAAACCTGTGCTCCACCGAATGCCCGGTTTGTTTGAAACATAGGATACGATCTTCTAGTAAGGTCCGACCGAGCGTTAGCTTTAACGTTTGCACGGTTAATTATGCATGTCATGCATTTGGATTGCCTGGTTGCAATGAACCAGATATAAGTATGCCGTCCGCCAAGAGGATCGTCTCCTATGTTTCAAACTAACCGGGCAATCGGTGGAACACAGGTTTGCTTGCGAGAGGCCGCCGCTTACGATGCAACTTGCGATTCTTTTGAACGAATTGACGTTAAATATACTTTATTCTAAGTGTTCAACAATATATGATGATATCTTGTTGAAATTCTAACTGTTTGTGTTACAACGAAATATATTCAAGGTGGTCTTATAGAAGTTGGACAGAGTGTAAAATTCTCAATTAGAAACAAGAATATGAAATCCATAATTTAAATCTGAATAGATAAATCAAAATATGGATTTCATAACCTATATTAGGGTGCCAATGAAAATTGTCATCTCGAATTTCAAAAAGTTACCCCATAAAAAATGTTCACCACCTTGAAAAAAACTCTACGCAAAATATAAGCTCAATCGGACTTAAGGGAGAGTGAGTGTGTCAAGCAAATTTAAGACATTTGACATCAAAAAAAAATTTAAAACCCCCGATTACATGTGATTTTTCGGTTTTCAAAAAACTCAAATTTTAACACTATTCTTGGCACCCAAAGCCATACTTTTCGCCTTGTATTCCGAAAAAAAAGTCCCAGAGTGTCGATTTTTGACCAAAAAATCCGAAATGACAGTAGATCGCCACGTTTCATGCAATGCCAGACATTTGTCATAAAAAAAACAAAAACCTCTATTTCCTTTACTTTATTTCCATCCTTGGGTGATTTTTCGATTTTCAAAAAACTCAAATTTTGACCGCTTTGCGCCACTCTCTCTTAAGTCCGATTAAGCTGAAAGTTTGCACGGGGTGTTTTTCGAGGTGGTGAACATTTTGTATAGGGTAACTTTTTGACATTTGAGGGTCGATTTTTTCCCATACATTCATTGGCACCCTACTATATATGTATCTGCAATCTGGATCTGGATCTAGAACCCATGATAATCTGGAATCAATATCTTAAAGAGTCCTGGTAATTGTATTCCTTGCCTGGAACCTGGAACCTGTTTTCGTAATCTTGCTCCGTAATTTGAATCCATATCTTGAGTCTATTTTCCATAACATATATCTGTGACTAAAGTCTGAATCGGGGATGTAAGATCAGGTATCAGTTCCGGAATCCGAGTCTGAAAATGGAAATCTAGATCCCAGAGCCTTGAATAATGGATTTTACTGTGAATATTTGTTTCAATCCATATCATTGATGTTTGACTCAAACATAACTTCATGGTTTGCATGAACGAATCAATCGTACAACAAATGTTACCAAACTTAGGATAAAAATAATCATCCATTGATCACTAACAGCATTGATTGCAATGAAGCATTTGGTCCCTAGGGCGACCACTATTTTAGGTTAAGGTCACAGCAATCAGCTGCATTCGGTTGAGCCCATCCTTCTAGCAGCGAGAAACAGTTGTAACGAACAAAAAAAAAACAGCCGAAAAGAAGTGTTGGAAAAACAATGCACTGTTGTCCCGTTTACATGCAGCGCAGCTTTGTGCATAAATCGTTTGTCGTCTAGCCCTGAACTGAACGGAACAGGTGGTGTTCGTGACTCTCAGCACGACACATATCCGTTCCGATGGCGCTGGATGGTGGATGTGGGAGAAGGTCGGAAACCGGTGCTACTGGATTATGTAAAGAGGATTAATGGTAGATGTAATGCGATGACTATCATAACCATTGAGTTTTTCTGTTTGTTATTTTTTTTTGACGTGGGCTTAAGCCATCTATCGTATTCTTTTATCATTTTTCGGATTACATTTCGGCTTTGTCTTGGTTTTTTATGTAATGTTTCGATCTCACGATAAATAATGAACTCAATCGGTAGGCACCTGAACCTGTGTTGTTAAAAATCCGCATCACACGGTTCGAATATTAATAATTATGACAGTTGAGCAAAGAAGGGTAGTGGTTATATTGATGAAATACGCAAGTAGAGGAGATTTCCAAGAATCGAGATCCGTTAGGTACGTCATTTTTTTTTATAATACTATATTAGGCGTATTATTAAACGGAACTAACTACCACACACAGAAGTATCGTTGCTTCGATAATTTTTTTTCTATATCTACGGTGACATTTTTTGCTGAAGGAGTTCTCAGTGCAGTGTGAGGATATCATACTCTCCCAGCCCTCCATCAACATCATCATCGTACGATGTATCTTTTCCAGTTCACGTATTCTTGCTGTAGCAAACTTTCCAATGTGGCTTGTGTAACAGACCGATATGGCTGCAGCAGATTCCCACTAAAAAGTAAATGTTGACATAAATCATTGGATTCTAATAAATCGTGCAGGGAAATTTGATTCGATATATCCGTTACACATAACTGCACCCGTTGGAATGTAATTTTCTCGACTTGCATGTAGATGCTGTGCAGGAATTGTGTGCAAGAGATGTGACAAAAGCAATGTCATCTTGTTACTGAACATTACCTTTCAGTCTTCACCGGCTTGTACTTGTTTAGCTGTTATTTTGAAAATATTTTTAATTGTACTTCAGGGACAATCAATGCTGTACGTGAAACTAAAGATTAAAGGTCACCACGTGGATACAGAATCTTGGAAGAGTTTACTTTGGAACCTACACTGAACAGATTTGTTGACCGCAAATTTCGTACTCAAATAAACTGCCTCCTTCCCAAGCTAGAAACTGTGATATCACAGCCGGTGTCGTTATCAACTTTTGGTAAATCGAATAATCCAAACTTTTCAATGTGTACAACGAACAATTACGAACTGTTCAGTCTACCAAAGCTAGAGTTCATCATCCTTCAACCTCTAGATGTTGAACATTGCATTGACAGTCATGCGTAACGCTTCTTTTATGCATGAGAAACTTGGAAAAAACGTATTCGTAGACATAATTTATTATGTAAGAGAATTTCCAAGTGGAAGCTAACCAATATCCGTTGAAGAAAATGCCTGAAATTTCAACAACCACTCAATGCAAACCAACGCACGCGTCTTCATTCCGGGTGACAGTTGTGCTGTGTCGAAAGACGTGCCGAATAATAAACAGACCCCTCACAGACTGCTTCACGGTTCAGTTCAAAAATGGACTTTCGAGAGTGCAATAATAATAAAACACCCCCGAATTCGGAAGACGCTATAGTAGCGCTTGTTATGGAATTTTGACCGTATATGGATGTTTATATTACATTCAGCGCCGTGGGAACCCATGGGCAAATATAAACACTTCCCGTGTAAATAAGAGGTGATGCCTTATATCGTCCAAGCGAAGCACGATGTGCTACTCTCTCTCTCTCTACGTTTACGCTATAAAGAACATAACGATCCCAGGTTCGCTTCAGAAAAATTCCACTCCGATTGTGATTAGTCAATCAACGGGCAATACAAGTTCAGAAAAGAACTTTGTGTGTGATTTGCTGCTATCATGGCAACAAACTTTTGCTAGCTCGTAATCATCTCTTATCTGTAGCCGGCGAGTGCATTCAATTTTGTAGAACGCTGATACGACCCACTGTTTCTGGGTGACAAATTTACCATGCTGACATGTTTATACTGGTTTGTTGAACCGAAGATTGCGCGTGGGCCTAGAGCCAATACATAACTGCGAAGCGAACTTTGGAACCGAAATCAACCATAGCGAAACACGAGCCATTGTGGCAACAGCCGGGCATTCTGCCACAAGACAGACGCCTTGAGATAAGGAGCGTCACACTAACCTTGGCACTGACCTCGGTGATTGATGCGGGTACTTCCGTATTCTAGCGGCGCGGTTGAAATTCATGCTTTGTTTTCATTGAATTCGATATCTCAAATGGGGGAGCGATCTTAAATAAGGAAAATATGCATTTACATTTGAACTGTAGATTACAAGAACTTCGACAGAAAAAATGCCTTTTCGTTTGCTGAAGGGTGAAATGAACAAATAAAAGCACCTCTTTCAAAAGCTTTAAAATGTTTGTATGTATGGGAGAAGACATCTCTTTCTCTCAGACTGAACATCAGCTCGGGTTGTACCCAAAAAAAACACTTTTGCATAAATCCATCTTTTTTGAATGAAGCTCGAAGCTTTATTTATAGCGAATTCGTGTTCGTTCAGTTTCAACCCCAGTTCCAACCTAACTGCTGTCAAAACGTTTTTTTATTCACTCAGTTTCAACCTAGTTTCGCACTTGGTTCAACCAGAAAGCTGTTGGGTTCGCACTGAGATGTTTCATCTATTTAACTATACTGAACTGTCAAGTTCCGAGTATTGTTTTGGAAAATAATTTCATATTTCATATAATTCCATATTAAACGGAATTTTATTGAAATTATGTCCTGGTTGATATGCAATAACTATGCTCAACAACTCAAGATTAAATTCAACTTGTTGAAGAACTTCCCGACTTAGCAAAACAGCGTTTGCTGAACTTGTCAACAAGTTTCTGGAGCTGAATATTGTCCCGCATGACTGGAGACAAGTGAGAGCCCAACAAGCCAACAAGCCGGCTTGCGATCACAACTCGTATAGGCCGATTACAATGTTATCCTGTATCCGTAAATTGTTAGAGAAAATGATTCTACTTCGTTTGGACAAGTGGGTTGAAATGAACAATTTGCTGTCAAATACGCAATTTGGCTTCCGCCGGAGACGAATGATCGTCTCGCGCTGCTATCTTCTGAAATTCAAATTGCATTTGCTCGTAAAGAACAAATTGCTTCTATTTTTCTTGATATCAAAGGGGCATTTGATTCAGTTTCCATAGAAATTCTCTCAGAGAAGCTTCATAATCGTAGACTTTCGCCAATTCTGAATAATTTCATGTACAATTTACTGTCAGAAAAGCACATGACTTTCTCTCATGGCAGCTCGAAATCTTCTCGTTACAGTTTTATGGGCCTACCGCAAGGCTCCTGCCTAAGCCCCCTCTTGTACAGTTTTTACATCAATGATATGGATGATTGTCTAACTAGAGACTGCACGCTGAGACAACTTGGAGTTATGGATGGAGTTATTTCCATTACGGGTACTAATCCCGTCGTTCTGCAAGGTCGTTGCAAGATACCCTGAACAATCTGTTCACGTGGGCCCTCAAGCTGGGTATCGAATTATCTACGGAGAAAACTCATTTTTGATCTGTCCATGCGACAAAAAATCCATGGAATCCCAGATCATCTTCGATCCAATGCTATTCCGTCGATATTTTCGAAAAAATATAGCAAAGTTAGATCTGATAAAATTTTCTTTACTGACGGTTGATTCATAAACGGGTCCACTGGCTTCGGCATCTTCAATGAAAATTCCAGTGCCTCGAAAAATTATTCAAGATTACCTTCGCATGGATTCCCTCTCATTGCTCGATTCCGGGGAATGAGAAAGCGGACTCGCTAGCTAAGGTGGGCGCTTCAGAAGGCACACTTTTTGAAAGGCAAATTGCTTATAACGAATTTTTTCACATTCCTCGTCAGCACACACTCGTAAGTTGGCAGCGCATGTGGAGTGAAGATGAGTTCGGTCGTTGGTTACACACGATTATCCCTAAGGTCTCGACGAGTGCATGGTTCAAGGGGTTGAATGTAGGTCGTGATTTCATTCGCGTGATATCTCGACTTATTTCCAATCACTACAATCTAAACGCGCATCTCTATCGCATTGGGCTTGCAGCAAACAATCTTTGTGATTGTGGCGATGGCTACCACGACATCGAGCATATTGTCTGGTCGTGTATATCTCTAGAGCACTGAGAGCACAAGGCAGACAATCGGTTATCCCCGTCCGGGATATCTTAGGTAGCCGTGATCCTGATCTTCTGCTTCATCTATACCTGTTCCTCAGAAACGCCGATATCAACGTTTAATGACATTTTACTTCGTTGTGTCCCTGTTTCATATCCCACCTATCCGATCTATAAACTTTTACTTAGTCGCGGCAATACATACACACACTCTTTACAGATACACGGGCCGAAGGTTGTGCAGTCCACTGTTCATTCAACAAGAGCCAAAGGTTGTACCGCTCATGACAACTCTAAACGAGCTGATGATTGCGCCGGTTAGTGACCATTCTATCCTGGATTCCTCGAGTCGAGAAGACGCACCACGCTAGATATGGGGTACAGACTAGGGGGCGTTGCTGATTAATGGTCAGCTGCATCCCAATAGGAAGTATCCCGTGTCGGGCACACGTACAGAGCATAGGAGACAGCAACCAATATCCCACTTACGATAACTCTTGTAATACTAACCTCGAGCCGACCGCGAGTAATCGGTTACATATTACTAACATAGATAATAAGAAAAACTGTCAAAATATCTTCTTCCGGCCCCGTCAGGCTAACGCCATATGAGCCTTGATAAAAATATATATTTTGGAACTTCTCGGACTAATCGTTCATCAAACAGTCGAATGATTTTCAGCTATTTGGTAATTGTTCCGATTAATCGACTCGAGATAATTGATTCATCGCCTTATTTTTCATCAATGGTTCTCTGGCGATTATCATGGAAGAGATGGAAGGGTAAGAATCAGGATTCACTGAGGTGTGCTTGGAAAAAATCATTGCGACAGTTAGACGTTCTTGTTTGCGGAGAGGATTATGCCGAACGCGTTCATGAACTGCATGGATGGCATTGTGCAGCCGCACCGACCTCGAAAGTCTCTCTTTGGGTCTATCTTTCACATTATGGTAGCTGTTTATTTGTACCATCGTCGTGTAAGGAACACGACTCGTTCATTAATAGCAGTTTTGACTGCTCATAGATCTGTGCTTATCAGTGCTTCTTTGAAGCCGTTCGCTTATGAAAACTTTTTATTTAATGTTATAAACGTAAGGCGCACAGATCCGTTGGTTATCGGATAAAGGACGATATTTCTCGACAATTATATTAGGCTGTCAAAAAAATATATCAGGCTGACAACGACACCTCGCGGAAATACCGCAGGACTTTTTTGACAGCCTAATATAACAATGTAAGATTGTCGTATCGTATTGCTTCGACGGAAAAACTATGTGTAGAGTGTGTTGATATCGGATTCTATATGTCGCCTAACAGTCGCCTCAGTGGAATCCCGGTTTGAGGATCATGGTTAGCCCATTCATAAAACGAGGAAACACAAAAACACAGTTCATAAAAATGGAACTATGATACCTGTGTGAATCACAGGTCTTCGTGGGGTATGTTACATTGCGTCAGGACTCGCAAACACATATTGCCACTGCAATGGCTGTAACAAGGAAGCTGTCAGACCGAGCTCCAGGGTTGCTATGAAAGGGGTATTAATTAAAGGGGGGATGAACGAGTATGGCTAGACCAAGGTAAGTGAAGTGGAAGGTAAAATGTAATGTCAGAATCGCCGTTCGGACGTATCCCGTAAGTTTGAACTTATTTACATAGATGGTATCCAAACAACACTAAACATTGACTACAGTTTCGCCGGCACGGTTGATTGCCGTTATGAACTAGCACATAAAACAAAGCTGCAAATTATGCGCCAGTGGCGGTACCACGATCAAAGCATTCCCTGAATAAATCATATCACATTAGCCGAGCCAGCTGGCGGAAGCATATGCATAAAGTTTACTAGGTTACTATTTTCAACGACAACTGTTTATTTACTTCTTCAAATACTTGCTTCAAATACCTTCGACGAAATCAAATGTAACCATACCAACGTAAGTAATAACATAAACAAATCCAAACTTTTCGTCTTGCCATTCCTCATACGTCTTTTCTAAAAAGTGTAAATTACGAGCCACCTGTTAACTCTACCATCTTGGGCTAGACAGTTATAGCTGGCAATGCTATCAATAAGCATTCTGGATTCCACACATCCTCTCCCCTCTCTAAAAAAAACGAAATGTGGGGACTAAATAAAAAAAAAATTATAAAAGATTGTGTCCAAGATACGACCGCATTGTTGACGTAGAACTACGCTGTTATTCTATATAAGTCGCATGTTTATACATTCAGATATTATTCTATAATGCTTTGGCGCACCTTAACGTCTGCTTTGCCATAACGTCAGTTTAATGCATTGATGAATTCTCAATGGCACCAACGAAGCACTTATGATGACGGAAAACAAACAATGTTAACTGCTTGGAAAAAGACTGAATTGTGCCACACAACCTGTACTCTGCTGAAACACCCATCGATGCGAATTCGCTGATGAGTTTGTCAAGAGCGACCGCCTTCACCACAAGCGGGGGGAGCTTGATTTTGGTTGCTACCTGGGTAACGGCGATTTTTGACCGAGGCGCCGAAATCGCCTACTTCGCTGTTGTTCGATGCGGTGTCACACTCGCGAAGGTTCGGTTCAGTGCGAGCGCTTTTCACTGCACCAACATCGCGTGTATCATTAGATGATACTTGCCTCGAAATTATATTGCCCCTAACAATGCGTTCGTTTGTTGTGGGGCTCGAGCCTGCCTTCCTCTTCTTCTTGCTCATCACACACTACGCGAAGCGTCCAATTTATGACGCGAAAAGAAAAACACACGATACGAATAACGCGAAAAACGAACAGAAAAACCAAACGACGATATCCAAGTTGGATTACCACTGGTGGGGTCCAATCTTAGATCGAAGCGCAGCGAAAGCTAAGTGAACTGGATTGCTCAACAGTCCGATGCCGAATGAAAGTTTGCCTCAGCGAGATCCACTGTTTATACTCTAGGCAAGTATTCCCCTTCATTCTTCTACTTATCCTTTGTTCACGGAGACTTTAATTCCTACGATTTCCCCTCCGTTGGTCATCGATAAGTTGCTCGTTATTGACAGTTCAGTTCGGGAAAGAACACAAATGGACAGAACAAATGTATGGGAAAATGGGAACGCTTATAGTTTTCATGAATTTTAACCCTTTACACACCAGGGAATTGTGATGTATAGAATATCAATCAAATCTTAGGGAACTTCCGATTCGTTTGGTATGTAAATCGCCAAAATCCGTTCGCGGCAAAAATAGTTATTAACGTTAACTTTATTTCATAAAAACGTGACCTGTTTTCTGATTTGGCACCCTTAATGAAAGACGTAGTTCTACGTCAAAAAATTGACTCTCTTCAGTCATTATTCCCCAAAAAAATTATGCTGCCCTCTTATAAGGAGCATTATATTATCATCTAATTCTTCCTTCTGCTTCCCTAACATTAACGATATTCTCTCGATCTCTATCGCTGTTTCTTTTTTAGCTGACCGTTGTTTTAGAACTTCGCCATAGGTGAACTTTTTTCCGCCGGTGAAACGTGTCTTCATCACGTGACCATTCTCATCTCTCAGGATAAGCATACCATTCCGCTCTTCCATCGCGGTATATCTAAGAGGATCGAACTGCGATTCTGCTTTCTATTCCTTTCTAGTGTTGTCCCAGTTGAAGCTGTTGATACCATTGCTTTACTAACCAGTTCTATACAGTTCTCTCCCAATCCATTTTGCTGGGAATACAATAGTATTGATACCGCGCTCACGACATTACTGTATATGTTCGTCTTCACAAGGAAGGGGCAAAACGATTGTTTTTCTCACGGGAACAAAGACCTGTGGACTTTTAGATTTCCCGCTGGTTGCACAAACCGCACACGATGTCGCCCATTCCTTTGCATCGTTCGACATATTAGACCACCATACGCATTCTTGCCATATATTTATAAACATGGCCGTAGTAGGGTGACCCTCATGAGCGATGTATACCTTCTTCTGGCGTAGAGTCTGTGGTATGACTGCATGACCACTTTTGATAGAATTTTCACCGCATTTTTTCATAATCCGCTTTAGAATGAGCATGTCTTATCTCAAATTTGTGGTTGCCACGAGCCGCTTCAATCAAATCAAGCGTTGTCGTCGCGATAATATTCCTATTTAACATAGCGCGGTCGTTGTGATCCGCTTTCAATTAAACCTAGCGTGGTCGTAGCGATCCGCTCTCAATTGATACCAACGCGGTCGTCGCGATCCGCTTTCATTTGAACCTAACGCGGTCGTCTCGATCCGCTTTCAATTTATATTATTTCAATTTATATATTATAGAGTAACTTCGCCGTTTCAACGGAGTATTATTTGCATCATTTTTATCAGTACTTAGTTGAGATTTCTATGCCAAATAGCACGCCTTTGAAGCATTTTGCGTGGCATGCTCTAGAATACGCTTGACCCCAATGCAAGTCGGAGGAAATTTCTTTGGCGAAACATTCCCCCGACCAGAGAGGAAATCGAACCCGAAATACCGGCATGATGATGTGTGGCGTTAACCACTCGGCCACAGGAGCAGATCAACATCACTTCACATTTTGCCTTGATTTTATTAACCAAACGAAAAGTGAAATAAAAAAACACTCGCGCTCAACCATTTTTCGTGCTACCGACGATAATACACCAATCACAATTACTAAGCTAGGACGACAGCCATGTTTTTTCTCACTTCCACGTTTTTTTTTATTTTCGAAACTTATTAAGCTTTTTCACTTTATCACACGCTAAATAATCGGCCAAACAGTCAGTTAGCTGCGACGGAAACAAGTAACGGTACTGCAGAAAACTTCAGCTCCTGGCAGGATCGCCAATGTGTGAATCACAGGTCTTCGTGGGGTATGTTGCTTTGCCCTGGGACTCGCAAACACATCTTGCCTCTGCAATGGCTGTAACAAGGAAAGAAAGGACGATTGTCCATGTGCCGTGCTCATATGAGCTGTCAGACCGAGCTCCAGGGTTGCTATGAAAGGGGTATAAATAAAAGGGATGGACGAGTATGGCGAGACAGTTATAGCTGGCAGTGCTATCAATATGCATTCTGAAGTCCACACAATACCCACGTGAGCTTTAACTTGCACATGCCATACCAGTCGTAAAACAATCGAGGTATTGCGCGTGAAGTTTCGGTGACATCAATTGGCTGGAAGATCCTGCTATTAACCCTTTACGGTCGTATTAAATTTGGACATGAGTGTCGTACTGGTCGGAATTATTTTTACTTGAAAAAACATACATAATTTGTAAGATTATGAAAGATAAACCAGATCTATTTAATTCTTTGTGAACATCAGATATGTATCTACTTTCCTCTGTCCCTAACACAATAAAAGTTTAAAAGACATTCCGCAAATTTTGGGTTTTATCATAAACATTTGTACACTACACCTCTAGTTGAAACACCCTATATAATTAATTAAAACTAGCCAGGCTAAATTATCTGTAGTTGTTTCATAACAATTATCGAAGATGAAAGCGCTGATGTAATACAAGTTCAACCTCAGAAAATTATTGATAATATTTCCTCCCCCAGTTGAAAACACATTATGTAGAACGTATCGTAAATTAACGCTTCCAGTTCACCGACCAAACTTTCACCTATTGAAACCATACTTTCCACAATGGTGCTTTTCCATCAACACGCTGCTTCCCCCTCGCCAGAACAATTATTAAAATTATGTTTTAACATCACGTTCAAGTTTGATCGATACATTCACCATATTCACGGCTCAAATAACCATTTTCAACTCCCACCACCACAAGTGCCATCAAAACACTTTTCACCGTCAGCGTCAACCAGAAGAAGCAGAAAATAATAACTCATATATTATATATTAATTTTCTCATTACATCTCATCCGCTTCGGCAACATCGCCGTTCTTGCGTATCGCGTGCGCCCCCCCGCAAAGATCCCTGAACGCGATCCGGGAAGCGACGATTAGCTGGGCCGTGGAAGATGGCTGGCTTCGCATCCCAGGCGGCACTGCGCTCCAAATGGGGTGACATAGTCGATAGTGGCTCGACCAGCATCGAAACGTCAGAGGTGTCTCAGGGACTGAAGAATGTCGTCGGCTGGCTCAAACAGGTGTCCAATTTGCCCTTTTCTCTCCCCCAACACCTTCCTCCCGCCCCCTGGAGAATGTAATTCATTCACCGTCTACCCATCCCGTGGGGGACGGTTAATGTGTCGCTGTTCATTTATGGCGAGTGACGCCGTGCGTGTCGTATCCCATTCATGTCTGTGTGTTTATTTTTGTATGTACAATATATTTGTTACCCTTTTTATGCTTATGTCTTATTTTGTCTGAATCCTTTGAGCGTTTTAAGTTAAGTGCCTACCATTGGCTTAGTATGTTATATTTTATCACGTTTACCCTCGTAATTTTGGAAGCATTCATAAAACATCTGACAAGGGCTATACAAGCAAAATTATGGATACTTCACCTTTTCTGTCGCACCATCATACCTCAAGCACGTTCAAAATGGAAACCCTGTGTCTAACCTCTTGCTGTTGTGAACCACCCTGTCGGATGTAGAAATATTCGCTACACGTGTCCTCACAACTAATTCAACATTTTTGGAAAATCTCTTACAGGCATCGGTGGAAGTGCGCGAGGCAGGCAAACGGGCAGTAACCCAGCTCCAATCAAACACCCCAAATTTGCTGCACCTGAACCCAGGAACACTGATCAAGCAGGGCATACACGTGAATGACCGCGACAGTATGAGTTCCAGCGCCGCACAAAATAATGACAAGTTAACCATCATTCACTATAACGATGTGTACAACATTGATGCCACCTGCAAGCAGGAACCGATCGGTGGAGCGGCACGCTTCTGCACTGCGATCAAATCCTTCGGACACCTTAATCCCCTGGTGCTGTTCAGTGGCGATGCGTTCTCGCCCAGTATGCGTAAGTAGTTCTCGCCCGATGATGTATTCTTTGATTGAAACTGTTACAATTTCGATTTTATTTTAGTTAGCACTTTTACACGAGGCGAGCAAATGGTGCCGGTGCTGAACTCCGTTGGAACGCACTGCGCCGTGTTTGGGAACCACGATTTCGGTAAGCTAAACTACGTTCTGAATCCCTGGGATGAAGATTTTGATTACAAAATTGAATGTAAAGTCTAAGCAATACAGTTCATCGTCACCATGTTTATCAGCGAGTCACAGTCGTTAACTTTAACTGAGAGATATTTCTCCCTCGATGGAAAAACTCTTTTAATGTTACATGGCATAAATCATATATATGTCATACATCGTCGTGAGGTTGTAAATAGTATTTTCATCAGGGCGTTCAATTATATATATTAGGCTGTCAAAAAAGTCCTGCGGTATTTCCGCGAGGTGTCGTTGTAAGCGCGTAGTTCTAGTTGTATTCATTGTATCGAGTCATACTATAGCTTGTTGGAAAGGTATTTTATAGTCCTTGACAGTGTTTTGTTTGGTTAAGTTGTTCGTGAGTTATAGTGTCGCAAATATGGAGCAAAATAAAGAGAAAATCCGACATATTTTACAGTACTACTATGACAAAGGCAAAAATGCATCTCAAGCTGCCAATAAAATTTGTGCAGTTTATGAACCCGATACAGTTTCCGTTTCCACCGCACAACGATGGTTTCAACGTTTTCGTTCTGGTGTAGAGGTCGTCGAAGATGCGCCACGCTCCGGAAGGCCTGTCGTCGAAAATTGCGACAAAATCGCTGAATTAGCCGAGAAAGACCGGCATAGTAGCAGCCGTAGCATCGGCCAAGAACTGGGGATAAGTCATCAAACCGTTATTAACCATTTGAAGAAGCTTGGATTCACAAAGAAGCTCGATGTATGGGTGCCACACACGTTGACGCAAAAAAAACATCTTTGACCGTATCGACGCATGTGAATCGCTGCTGAATCGCAAAAAAATCGACCCGTTTCTGAAGCGGATGGTGACTGGCGATGAAAAGTGGGTCACTTACGACAACATGAAGCGCAAATGGTCGTGGTCGAAGCCCGCTGAAGCGGCTCAGACGGTAGCCAAGCCCTCATTAACGGCCAGGAAGGTTCTGCTGTGTGTTTGGTGGGATTGTCAAGGAATCATCTATTATGAGCTGCTTCCCTATGGCCAAACGCTCAATTCGGACCTGTACTGCCAACAACTGAACCGCTTGAAGGTAGCACTCATGAAGAAGAGGCCATCTTTGATAAACAGAGGCCGCATTGTCTTCTTTCAGGACAACGCCAGGCCACACACTTCTTTGGTGACGCGCCAGAAGCTCCGGGAGCTCGGATGGGAGGTTCTTTTGCATCCGCCGTATTGTCCGGACCTTGCACCAAGTGACTACCACCTGTTTTTGTCCATGGCGAACGAGCTAGGTAGTCAGAGGCCTGTGAAAATTGGCAATCCGAGTTTTTTGCCAATAAGGAAGCGAGCTTCTATAACAGGGGTATTATGAAGTTGGCATCTCGTTGGGAACAAGTCATCGAACAAAACGGCGCATATTTGACTTAAAACAAATTATTGTAACTAATTTTATGAACAAATGAAAATTTAAAAAAAAATACCGCAGGACTTTTTTGACAGCCTATTATTTTTTTGGCATAATTAAGCTTCCCCTATTTTCGAATAAAATGCATTATTCAAAATTTAAACATTCAAAATATGCTTAAAAGTATGGTCACATGGTTTCGAAAGTCTTCGTCTTTTGAAGCTATCGACGAATTAACCCATTTGTTGATGTATTTACATGAGCGGAACTGCTGATCAGCCAGACCATCATATCTGGGGATTGTGACGGGTAGTGTTGCCGAGATTCCTCGTCGTTGCGTTTGTGAACCACCATTCCGAACCCTCACGAGCGGGTAGGCGATGCCAAACTAGAATTATCCATTTCCATAGTGTAACGCGATTTATTATTTTTCACTACTCAGCATTAGAAAAGCTATTCAACGAATCTTCCGTTAGCAAGAGCAGCCAAAAATCTCATAAACTGCAGCTCAACCTACAACTTCTCGAGGTAACGAAATCTGGAGAAGAAGAGAAGCGGATTGAAGAGGAGGAAGAGTACCTGTGGCGAAGATACCAGTTGTTAATGCAGGCTGAAGATGGAAAAGATTCTTCGAGCAGCGTGAACGTAAGCGTAAACGTGAACAGATGGAGAAATGGCTCACCAAGAATGCTCAAGTGGAGGTAAATGGGAACTAGAAGCAGTTTGCCATTGACTGTAAACCTAAACCCTTCTATTTATCTGGGCACTGCACCGGTTTACTCGTATTCAGGAACGAACACGATAACATCCTGTGCACCTAAGATGCTTCCGGCAATCCCGTACGAATCGAGTAGTATCTACAGAAATCCACAACAGCATTTGGCTCAAAGCCCAACGGCACTCAGCATAATGAAAGGTTTAGCGAAACGGCTGGCTAAAGATTCTGAACTACGTAGAAGAGTAAACGGGCAAATGGAGAGGTACTAACAGAAGCATTATATCTGTAAGGTATCCCCGGAAGATTTGAAGAAGATAAATACGCAGCGGATGCGGCACCTCCCGTGAGGAGTGGTAAAAATCTCAAGAAACACAACAAAATTCGGATGGTGTGGGATGCTGCGGCGAAGGCAGGTGGTGTCTCATTCAACTTAAGGGCCTGTCTCTCGTAGAAGTTTTGCCACGTTTCAGGGAAGGCAAGATTGCGGTATGTTCCGACGTCTGCGAGATGTTCCTGAGGATTCTTATTCGGGAGATAGACAAATGGTCGCACCAGCTCGGAGGATGACATTCAAGTCAACGTCATAAATTGCGCGATGTTCGAGGCGACCAGATCGCCATGCACGGCACAATTTGTAAAGAACAAAAATGCTTATGATTACGTGAAATTGTTTCCCAGAGCAGAAGAGGCATTAGTTAACAATCATAATGTTGATGATTATCTCGATAGCGTCAACTCGGTCGAAGAATCTGTACAACATGTCCAACAAGTACGGTTAATCCACGCAGCAGCAGGATTCGAATTTAGTAAAATTCTTTCCAACTCGCAAGAGGGGGTCGACCTTCTAGGTGAAACCGAATCATTAAGCAACAAGTCCATAAACCTAGAGAAAGATTTTATCTACAAGCGCGTTTCAGGTGTGATGTGGGTTCCTACAGCAGATCACTTTACTTTCGATCAAACAGAATTGGAAGGCGTTTCAAGTCCTAGGAACCGTAATGAAGCTGTACGATCCACTGGAATTTGTGGCACATCTGCAACATGGATTAAGCAAGGACGATTTCGCGAAAGCAGAACAGATACTTTGGCATGACGGCATTTGCGTTGACAGAAGCAGTTCATTGTACTCGCTGTTTCCTTTTATGGATGAATCCGGAGTTATTCGAGTTCGAACCCAGATGGTAAACGCACCAAACATTTCATATGCAACGAAATATCCGGTCGTGATGCCTAGGGATCATCATATTAACCTTCTTTTGGTACATTTCTTCATCATCGGTTTCTACACGCCAATGGAGGAACAGTCTGTAACGAACTGCAGCAGCAATTTTACATACCCAAGCTTTTAGTGCTGGCACGGAAAGTAGGCCAAAAGAGTCAACACTGCAAAATAAAGAAGGCAGTCCCCAAGGCACCGCAAATGGGACCACTGCCCAGGGTACGCCTAACACCCTTTATCCGACCGTTGACATATGTCGGCGTAGATTACATGGGGCCATTCAGTGTAGTGAAGAGGTGGATCTGTCCGTTCACCTGTCTTACTGTACCGGCTGTACATCTCGAGTTAGTCCACAGTCTGTCATCGACTGCCTGCGTGATGGCATTCAGCCAAAAGAGGCGCGCCAATGAAGATATTTTCGGACAAGGGTACGAATTTCGTGGGAGCCAAGTGGTTCGAAGCATCTAAGCCGCTGGAACCTGGAGATCTGATGACAATAATCGATGAGCAAGCAAGGAATCGTTGGGAACGAGGGCGAATATTGAAGTCCTTTCCGGATACATCTGGGCAAGTGGTGCATGCTATTGTGCAGACTGCCAGGGGAGTGTTCGCAAAAATTGTGCTTTCCATTCAGTCCGCATTAAGAGCATTTACACAATATCAGTGTGAGTCCCCGCTCCCAAAGATATATATTGTATAAAAAGAAAAGAAATTCAACAAAAGAAGTTTCCACCTTTGACTTGGCTAGTTCCCATGTTGAAACTAACGAAAATTGGGAGCATCCCCATTTTTCCATACATCTGTTCTACCCATTTGCAGACAACATTCTTTTCAGAAGCTAAGAGGCTTGCAGAAGATTTGCAAGATACATAGGAAGACTGGAAGAATGGAAACAAAACAAATAGCAGTGCAATTTGATTCGATGGGTGCACCGAGACGATTTTCGTGCCGTCTGGCAATATTTTTTTTCACAAAAGCCATTGGTGTAATTTTGATTATTGGCGTTACAGAAACCTAATCTTCAAGAACTATTTTTTTTTCCATTCTTCCGTTTTCCAGAAAATGACAAAAAATCAAAAAAAGGCCAAACCTGCAACTTGTAACGAGGTTCAATTCAATGGTTTTTTCCTACATCACAATGTGTAATCTGTTATCAAAGTACAGTGGAACCTCGATTATTTGCGACAGTGAGTTCCATTATAAATCTATAGATCTTCCTGGAATTTGTAAGTGAGTGAGGTTCATGGTCTTTTTTGACGTAGAACAACGTCTTTCATTAAGGGTGCCAAATCAGAAAACAGGTCACGTTTTTATGAAATAAAGTTAACGTTAATAACTATTTTTGCCGCGAACGGATTTTGGCGATTTACATACTAAACGAATCGGAAATTCCCTAAGATTTGTTCGATATGCTATACATTCGAATCCCCTAGTTTTTAAATGGTTAAAATTCATGAAAACTTTAAGCGTTTCCATTTTCCCATACATTTGTTCTGTCCATTTGTGTGCTTTCCCGAACAGAGTTGTCAATAACGAGCAACGAAAGGGAAATCCTAGGATTTAAAATCTCCGTGAACAAAGGAAAAGAAGAAGAATGAAGGGGAACACTTGCCTAGAGTATAAACAGTGGATATCGCTGAGGCAAACTTTTATTCGGCATCGGACTGTTGAGCGATCCAGATCAATTTGCTTTCGCTGCGCTTCGATCTAAGATTGGACCCCACCAGTGGTAATCCAACTTGGATATTGTCGTGTGTTTTTTTCAGTTCGTTTTTCGCGTTATTCGTAACGTGTGTTTTTCTTTCCGCGTCATAAATTAGACGCTTCGCGTAATGTGTGATGTGCAAGAAGAAGAGGGAGGCAGGCTCGAGCCCTGCAAAAAACGAACGCATTGCCAGGGGCAATAAAATTTCGAGGTAAGCATCATCTAATGATGCACGCAGGGGTACGACTAAAACGTCAAATCCCTCATATTGCCAGTGTACCCAATATTGCTGCGGCTCACTGACATTTTGGTTCTATCAATTACTGTTGTTTACAACTCGGTCCGGTTATATAGTCGAATAGTGGCTAACTTTAAACTCCATGTTAAATGTGAACACCTCCATGTGAAACCGAAATATGAAAATCGCTCATGCAGTTAGAATAAAGCAGCGCATTTTTCGATTTCAATCCTCGTAAATGATATGTTGATAAACAAATGACGCCATATTGATTTTGATTTTGGGTAGCCTATATTCAATTGATGTCTAACCCCTGGATGCACGCGATGTTGGTGCAGTGAAAAGTGCTCGCACTGAACCTAAGACCACTGAACCGAGCCTTCGCGAGTGTGACACTGCATCGAACAACAGCGAAGTAGGCGACTTCGACGCGTCGGTCGAAAATGTAAACGCCGTTACCCTGGCAGCAACCAAAATCAAGGTCCCCCCGCTGGTGGTGAAGGCGGTCGCTCTTGACAAACTCATCAACGAATTCGGATCGATGGGTGTTACAGCAGAGTACAAGCTGTGTGGCATAATTCAGTCTTTTTCCAAGCAGGGCTTCGTTGGTGCCTTTGACATTGCATCAATGCATTAAACTGACGTTATGGCGAAGCAGGCGTTAGGTACAACCTTAAAAAATTATTTGTGGAATACCAGGCATCTTGAATGTCGTACTGGAATGTAATAAGTTATTTGGGTTCGCGGGCCAGTCGCAAAACTGCCTCCAACTAGGATTGCATATGCGTTAATTTTGATAATAATGAAGCAATGCTACTGTTTTCGAGGTTGTTGATATTAACAAAAAGAGTGTAGTTTGCTTGTTTAGTCACCAAGAAGGAAGTAATTGTCGTTCTGGATTTTGTATGTGATTAGGTTTGGCTTGCCAGTAGCAAAATGCAACTTTTTTCGAGGCCAGTAATATTAACAGAAGCGTTTCTTTTGAGAATAGCGCAAAATGATGAGAAGTGTTTATATTCCTAGTAGTTTCAAGCCACCAATGTATGGCTCTGTATACATGTTATGGCGAGCGCTTGTTTGGCGCTTGGTTTATGTTATACAAACGATGCCTAGAGGTGCGATTCCACTGAGGCAATACTAAATAACATGTAGCATGATATTTGATACTTGCAAGTGTTGTCATTGTTGTTGTTTCCATGCGATGCCAAAGATATATTGATGTAGTTATGTGGAATAATGGTGCTGGTGCAACATGTATATAATCGACTGCAGCCGAGTCTATGTCAATTGCGAAAAAGGCCACAGGAATAGCGTTCGAGGTAAATTTTCAATGCATTGACATGAAATAAATTGCGACATAAGATCAGCTAGTTTATTGTTCTGCGAGGGCAAGAATGAATCATTAATCAATTATCGTCAACTGATGCTACAAGGACAAAAATATTTCAGAGATTAGTCTACTATGCAGTTGTTTCTAAAATTCCACAGCATTTTAGAATAATATCCGAATGTATAAACGAGCGACTTATAAAAAACAACAGCGTAGTCCTATGTCAACAATGCGGTCGTATCTTGGACACAACCTCCTATAATTTTCTTTTTTTGTCATGGCTTTTATATTATTGGGCCACCGGTGTACACGACCACATAGATGGATAGTTTAATGATTTCTGTGTTGATAAATCATAGTTTTGATGCTCAAACTTATTTTTTTCGTGTTTGCACCTCATTCTAAGTCCTTTATTGCGTTATCCGCGTTGAGCTTGCCCGACTATTCCGCGGATATTCGGGATTCTCCTGTAATATTGTAGAAATGTTTACATATTTTTAAATTTTGTAGGGTTTTGTTTTTTGTTATGTACTTACCGCACATAGTTGCTTTGAACCGATTTTTATGCCCAATAAAGTGATACAAATTTAATCGAAATTGATAGTAGGTGATAGCTAATAGACTATGCTATCATTTGATGACAAATTCTTACAATATGGTTGCTTTCCAAAGCCATGAAAAATTATCGAAGTTGTTGTTCGGTTTTTCGAACGTTTGGCATAAAACGGGTTAGACCAGACATTTTTGTGTTATCTTAAAATAATTTTTATTCTGTTTTAGTTTTATTCTGGATATACAGGCACGATGTCCGATTGATCCTTGAAAAATAATTATTTGCTTCCAGATCACGGCCTGGACGTGCTCGCCGAGTGGGTCGAGAAGACCACCTTCCCTTGGCTCATGTCGAACGTAGTGGACAATGAAACCGGTAGACCGCTTGGAGGCGGTAAAATTACACACATTCTGCACCACAACGACATCAAAGTGGGTCTGATTGGCCTGGTGGAGAAAGAGTGGCTCGATACACTGCCAACAATAGATCCCAATGAGGTTACCTATATTGATTTCATCAAGGCTGGAAACCAGCTGGCGGACGAACTGCACAATCAAGGGTGTGATGTGATCATTGCACTGACCCACATGAGAACACCGAACGACATTGAACTGGCCAAGCACAGTGGACACATCGATCTGATCCTTGGTGGGCATGATCATGTGTTTGAGATTTTGAACATCAATGATACACACGTGATCAAGTCGGGTACAGATTTCCGACAATTTTCCCGTATCGGTATCAACACTGACCGGAATGAGCACGGAAAAATCAGTGTCTCGGTAGAGAAAATAGACGTTAGCTCAACAAAATACAACGAAGATCCGACGCTGAAGGAGGAGCTGAAAAAATACTCAGAAACTATTGAGTCCAAGATGGATGAAGTGTTGGGAACGTTTTCGGTTGAACTGGAGGGAAGATTTGCGGTGATACGTACGTCAGAGACGAATTTGGGCAATTGGATTTGTGACGTCGCGTTGGCGGCTACCGGAGCGGATGCAGTTATGATCAATTCCGGAACATTCCGGTCCGATCAAGTCCACCAGGCAGGACCGTTCACGATGCGTGATTTGGTTAATATTATACCGATGCAGGATCCATTGATCGTGCTCGAAGTAACAGGCAAAGTACTACACGAGGCTCTGGAAAATTCTGTATCGACCTATCCGAAACTGGAGGGTCGATTTCCACAGATAGCGGGAATGTCTTTTGCATTTGATCCGACGCAACCGCCGGGGCGAAGGGTCGAACCCAGGCTTGTTCGTATCGGTGACGAATGGCTCAAGATGGATCAAACGTACACCCTATGCGTGAAGAGTTACATCTACGGAGGTTGTGATGGTTACACAATGTTCAAAGGCTGCAAAGTGTTGATGGATGATGATGCCGCGCCAGAGCTTGGTCTAGCGATTCAGAATCACTTCAAGGCGATCGATGTGCGAATGGGCAAGACGCATCACACAAAACACCGACAATCACTGGTTACTCTGTCGCGACGGCACAGCATGATTCAGATGCTTGAAAATCTAGAGCTTGACGGTCCGACGCCCATCCGAAGGAAGCTATCGATAACGTATCCACGGCATGCAAGCATGGAGCATGTGAATCGAGGAAAGGTATATGGCCTAGCTTAACTCGCTTAGAACATATTGTAATATTTTTTTTTTGGTTTTCCAGCTTCTGAGGAGAGCATCTCTAGATGATCTGGAGCAGAATAGCTGTCAGTTAGCACCCGCTGTTCAACACCGAATAATCGTTGTTCAGAATGAAGATGTATATTGCTTATGATAACATATTCGTTGTATGGTTGAATAAATTTGATTCAATTTTCAGCACATGCATGAAATGATTTTGCGACGAGAAACGATGGAAAAGAACTCCGTTATCAAGGAAACGGACGAATTGACTCCGTAAGTTGTTGGAAGACGGTGTTGGATACTAATCTGCCTCATCGTGGAAACGTGATCTGATTGAATTCACACGTTCGCTCACGCCTGTGCTATTTATTACTCTTATTATCATCACTGTTACTATCGTTACAAGCCGTTACAACACATTATAATCATCAAGAGCAGCAGCTTGTTTATGTGATATATTTATTCAATGATTCTGTTTTCAGTTTTGATTATTTTCGTCTGAGACTTGTAATGTATTAGCACCTCTCTCAAGTATCTCTGTACATTTACAATCTCTTCATTGCACGATTCAGATAAAAAACACAAATGCTTAAATGTTTAAAACACCTTATTTCTACTTCTAAATACATACTAACCGTAAGCTTCCAGTGCGCGCAAAATCACCACAGAATGAGGCGTGTTTAGGGATAAACTGAAGCAACAAAAAACTAGCAAATTTATGTCTGCTGAGCCAGTAATGAGTCCGCCCCTTAGTTTAAAAAAGTGAATGCAAACTAACCCGTTGACGACACACATCCCCGGAAATCGACTCAAGTTAACAAGGTGTCACTTTAATTTCCCCCCACAAAACAGTGTTAGCATGAATGGATTCTACCAGTACAACGGAACCGCAGAAACTTGAGTTGTAATTGCCTTCTGGAAACCTTCGTCCCAAAGACAATAGCCCCCGGTGTTGTTCACTAATGCTGCACAAAAACTACTTTTAACAATTAAGGATTAATTTTTCGCATGTAAGTGCCTAAAAATCCCAATCAATTTTCACTTAGTTTCCAAATGACAGAAAGAATAGGAAATACAAACTCATTTTATAAAATCGAAGTGTATTATAAATGAAACTGTGACAGTTTTATTGTCACAGTTTTTCGTCCGTATTCCTTGTTTGTATGAAAAAGTGTAAAAATGTTACGTTCTATTGTTACTGCCTTTCGTTTTGTGATTTTATTCCTACTGTTAAAGTCTACTCCCAAAGTAAACCCGGATATAACTGTTGTGAAATTGTACCTTTTGCTGTAATGAACCCATACATAAGCGCTTATGAAAGAGATATTCAACTCTAACTGTTAGCAGATTAGATAAAGTCGACAGGCACCCCTAGATATGTGTATTCAAAGTAAAGGAAAAGTAATGACTTCGTCGTTGTTAGTTACTGATTGTATAGATTTATGAAATATTACGAAGCCACAGTGTAGAAGAAGAAAACAGTGAGAAAACACTACAACAATTAATAAAACAGCAAAGACAGACTAATTAGGAATTTATGCTGCATTGCAGGATTCTCAAAACTGTCCGAAAAAGGCCTTGGCTATGTTCGCGTTTTTTCTCGGTTGACTAGAAATCTCTCTCTTGAATTCCAATAGAATGAGAAGGAATAATTTTCATATACCTCAGCAAACATTCGATCGTATGAAATACCAAAATTGGAGACGATATACATTAGGGTGCCAATGAAAATGGTCATCTCTAATTTCAAAATGTAACCTCATAAAAAATGTTCACCACCTCGAAAAAACACCCTATGCCAAATATTAGCTCAATCGGACTTAAAAATCAATCGGACGAAAAATCATCCAAGGGAAATAAATCGGGGGTTTCGAAAAATTCTGTTTGATGCCAAATGTCCTTAAATTGCATGAAACGTCGATGTTGCCGCACCCACTGTGCCGTTACCACCGGTTACCAAGTGAGTCCCGATTACGCCCTTCACAAATGAAAGTGTAATGTTTTCCAGGAGAAACGTCAGATGAAAATTAAGTATGAAGAGAATGAAAACAAACAATAGATTGATAGAGCGAATTGAAGTAATAGAAAATTGAAATTAAAAGGAAAGCCATAGTTTGAAGAAAGTAGAAAGTTTATGAAAGTTATTGAATCAAAGAGTTGAAGCAGATAACGAGAAAATAAGTAGAAACCGGAGGAATTGAGGAAAGAGACAGAAGAAAATCAAATGTAAGAGTTATTAATATATGAAGAATTGTTTATTAATCTAAAAATTAATAAATTCCAGCTTAAAGCTGTGTTACTATATACGTAGCTAAAAAGAGGTTTCACTCTCATCGTTCTCCTGAAATTCGTCTGGCAACAATCTTTAAGATTTGTCTTTCGAGTAGAAAGAGATTTACGGTTGGATACGTTGCGTGGTTGGAGTACCGTATAGATGGAAAGCCACTGCCTGATGTGTGACCGGCCAGATAATGCCGACAATCTGGTGCAGTGCGACAAATGCGACGGATATGTGCACTTTTCCTGTGCTGATGTGGGTGAATCGATTGCCGATGCAGATCGGAGTTTTACCTGCAAGAAATGCGTCGAAAGCGAAGAGGCTGTCACTATATCGTCACAACACACCAGCAAACGCTCCCACGCATCGTCGAGAAGTAGCATCAGTGCAAGGCGGACGAGCTTGCGGTTACAGCAGATAGAAACGGATCGTCAAAACCGCCTGAAGGAGTTAGATGATGCGGAGAAGTACCAGAGAATGCGTCGTCAAGTGGAAGCTGATTTTGATAAGCAGCGTTTCCAGGTGCTCGATGCACAACTGGAAGAGGTCGAACAGCGCAGCACGAGGAGCAGAGTAAGCTCCAGAGTCATCCGCGAGAACACCAGTAAGTGGGTTGGAGCAGCAAGTCAGACTGAGGGTCAAGTAGTCACCACGTCAACCACCGCTGTTACCACCGCCACATGCACCGCTACCATATCGCAGAGCCAGCCTGGAAGTTCACCTCAACCTGTTGACATGGGAACTCATCGTATCGAGGGTTCAGCATTGCAGCGAACGGGACTCGCCGCCGAATCTAATGACACACAAATGCCGTCGCAAGTGTCATCAAGCAACGTTACAAGACCGCAGGAAGGAGGTGTTCCAGTTACCACCAGATCCCAGTTGGATGTTTCGATTCCGGCAGCTGTCACAGCAATAGTTAGCGTAACTGATGACAATCGCGTCGAATTAATAAATCCAACGCATGTCAACCCTGTTGTTAACCAGGTGAGAAAAGGTGGTAGGAAAACTAAGGTAGATGAAATATTCAACACTAGCACTCCGAAACAATCACATGTAGTAACGAACGAAAATGTAAATCAAACCAGCCAGTTAGTAGTTACGAGTAGCAAAAATGATTACATTGAGTCAGCATGTTTGTACACTACTAGTCGAAGTCAATTTCCACAAACTGTTCACTCAAATACAAAGCCTGCAGAAGGTGCTCATGTTACCGCGTCCCTTGGGTCAGTGCTTAAACCACCGTCGGGGCACGGGCAAGGTATCGATCTCCATCCGTCATTGTTTCCTCCACCATCGGGGCGCATACAGTTCGATGTATCGAATTCGTTGAAACCTCCACCACCGTCAGGGCAAAAGCAAAATGTCGTATCAAATCCACTATCGGCGATGCAACAGATGAGCCTTGATCCACTTACCCAATGGGATCGGCCAGTGCTTCAGCAACCTGGATATGTAAGTTACCAGGGAATGTTGTCCAGATCAGCCAAAGTGGGTTGTACAATACCGAACGTACAATCGTCGTCAGTGGAACAAATGCAGCAACAATGTTCTGGGTTGAGTTCTTCGGTGCTTTTGCCATCTTAGGGGAATCAGCATTTGCAGTTGCCAACGTCGTCGTTGCCTTTAGCACAGCCGGGGCATCAGCAATTTCAAGTACCAACGTCTTCGATGTTTCTGCCTCCGCCGGAGCATCAGCAGTATCGAATACCGAATTCGATGGTGTCAGAGCCACCGTTGGGACCTGCACGTTCGTTTCCACCAGGAAACCAGAATCTTCGGTCAGTACCAATGCAGCCGAATGCTCATGATTTTTCCCGTCCACGTCCTGCAGGACCTACCGCCGAACAACTGGCCGCTCGCCAAGTCATCCCAAGAGAGTTACCCGTGTTCTCTGGGGATCCCCAGGATTGGCCACTTTTCTTTAGTTCCTTTCGTAATTCCACTGAAGCCTGCGGATACAATGACGCCGAAAACCTGGCACGACTACAACGATGCCTTCGAGGACACGCTTTGGACAGTGTTCGCAGTCGATTGCTGATTCCTGAGTCAGTTCCTCACGTTATGGTCACGCTTCAACGACTCTATGGAAGACCAGAAATTTTAATTATGTCACTCCTGAAAAGAATGCGCGAAATTTCCTCCCCCAGAGGAGATGATCTCAAAACGTTGATCAAGTACGGCATGGGAGTGGAGAATCTAGTTGATCATATGATTTTGGCGGACCAACAACAGCACATTAGTAATCCTATGCTATTGCAAGAGTTGGTAGATAGGCTTCCGTCGAATCTGAAGTTGCAGTGGGCATCATACAAACGAAACTACTATGTTGTTAATTTAGCGACTTTCAACGATTTTATGAAGGAACTTGTCATGATGGCAAGTGAAGTAACACTTCAAGTAGATCCGGGAATGCAGATTCCGGGAAAATACGAGAAATGTAAGCGGGAGAACACCGCAAAGGAGAAGCTTTTCGTGCACCAACAAGCACCAATGGTGCCTAGACCGTCCGGGAGCAACACTGCTCTGAGAGAAGTAGCTAGTCCTGAGAGCAAGCCCTGTTTACACTGTGACAAATCAGACCATCGTATCGCGGAATGTCCAGAGTTTAAGAAGCTGAGTTTGGATGATCGATGGAAAGCGATGCGACAAAAGGGATTATGTCGACTTTGTTTGATACCTCACCGATCCTGGCCGTGTCGCTCCAAGCGAGAGTGCGGAATAGGAGACTGTCGCATGCGTCATTTCCCTTTGCTGCACACGAAGAAATCAGAAACGATTACGCCTTCACCATCAACACCAACAAAAAAGAAATATTGCACATCAACATCACCACTCCTTCACTTCATCTGCGTTGTTGCGGTATCTTCCTGTCACACTGTACGGAAACGGGAAGAGCGTGAACGTATACGCGTTCCTCGACGATGGGTCCTCGTCAACCATGTTGGAAGTGGAAGTGGCGAATCTGCTAGGAGTAAAAGGGCCCAGTGAGCCCCTGTGTTTGTGCTGGACGGGAGATGTTAAGAGAATCGAGAAGGGATCGCAACGTGTAGAGATAACCATTTCAGGACTGAGCGAGAAAACAAGTTTTCCATTGAGAGCGAGGACCGTCGAGCAGCTCAAACTGCCTAGTCAAACCGTAGCTTACGACGAGCTTTGCGAGGGATATCCACATCTCAGAAAATTACCAATGCGGGGATACACAGATATCACTCCTCAGCTGATTATCGGGGTAGACAACGCTAAGTTGCTCAGTGCGCTCAAGAGTCGAGAAAGTGGTACTGGAGAGTTAGTCGCTGTCAAAACTCGGCTGGGATGGTGCATTTACGGACGATGTACTACCGCTAAGAGTCCTGTGGAGTACGTAAATGCTCACGTGGAGCAATGTGCAGAAGAGGCTGAAATCAACAGCTTATTTAGGCAGTTTCTAGCGGTGGATGAATCGAGTATTCAACACAGTCCTGAATCGGAAGAAGACAAGCGTGCCATGGAGATTCTCCAGAACACCACTCGCAGGGTAGACAGCAGATTGAAAACAGGACTGTTATGGCGCTATGACGAACCGTGCTTTCCGAATAGCTACCCAATGGCAGTGGGCAAAATGGAAGCGCTCGAAAGAAAGTTGGCTAAAGACCCAGAGCTTGACGAGAAAGTAAGATTGCAAATTGCAGAGTATCTTGAAAAGGGGTATGCTTATCGGATAACTCCAGCAGAAATGGAGTCTACCGACCCTAGACGTGTCTGGTATCTACCACTTGGGGTAGTAAGAAACCCGAAAAAACCAGGCAACCAGGCTAACCTACATCGCATTGGATCATGCTGAGCAGGAGGCTCTTACGCCGAACCACTTCATGCTCTACGGTACGCAAGGAGTCAACCAACCCTGCCGAGAGCTGGTGCATTACACTACGCTGCGGGACAGTTGGAAGCTTGCCCAGTATCTTGTGGATACTTTCTGGAGACGCTGGGTACATGAATATTTACCCATGCTAACCCGGCGCACCAAGTGGTTCCAGCCAGTAAGACCTTTAAAAGCCGGAGACTTGGTGGTCGTGGTAGACGAAGGTAGGCGCAATGGATGGCTTCGAGGACGAATTCTTGATGTGGTGTCAGGAAAGGATGGACAAGTGCGGAGAGCAGTGGTGCAAACATCCAAAGGAACGATCAGTCGTCCAGCAACGAAGCTGGCATTGCTAGAGGTTCGAGCTAGCCGAGAGATAGAAGAGGCTTGTTTGAGCGTACCGGAACTACACGGGCGGGGGGATGTTGCCGCACCCACTGTGCCGTTACCACCGGTTACCAAGTGAATCACGATTACGCCCTTCACAAATGAAAGTGTAATGTTTACCAGGAGAAACGTCAGATGAAAATTAAGTATGAAGAGAATTAAAACAAACAATAGATTGATAGAGTGAATTGAAGTAATAGAAAATTGAAATTAAAAGGAAAGCCATAGTTCGAAGAAAGTAGAAAGTTTATGAAAGTTATTGAATCAAAGAGTTGAAGCAGATAACGAGAAAATAAGTAGAAACCGGAGGAATTGAGGAAAGAGACAGAAGAAAACCAAATGTAAGAATTATTAATATATGAAGAATTGTTCATTAATCTAAAAATTAATAAATTCTAGCTTAAAGCTGTGTTACTATATACGTAGCTAAAAAGAGGTTTTACTCTCATCGTTCTCCTGAAATTCGTCCGGCAACAGTCGAGATCTAGTGTCATCTCGAAAACAAATTTGTAAAAAAAATGTGTTTTTTGGCACTTGATCGTTTTTTCGTTGAAAAGTTTAAAAAAAATATTTTTTTTGAGATAACTTTAAATCTCGATGTGTCATTCAATTTTAAGACATTTGACATTCAATTTTTTTTGAAAACCCCGATTTCCGGTGATTTCTCACCGGAACTCAAATTTTAAGATCTGCAACATTAATAAATAAAATTTGAATGAGCTAATATTTTGCATATGGTATATTATCGTGCAAATCAACATTTCGTAACAAGTTCCGAATAAAAAATCGAGATAATTATTTTTATTGGCACTTAAAACAATATCTCGTACTCCGAAAAAAAACTACAGTGAAAGCTCTCTATAGCGACATCGCAAAGGACCGTCGTTATAGAGAATTATCGCTATAGAGAATTCGGATGTCGTTATAAAGAGATAAACGCTCAATTCCATGCGAAACAAATCAATTATATTATTAACGGAAAATTGGAAAACCGAAAACGGAAAAATTGAAACAAAATATTAAACAATAGCTTTCCCTACCTTTTGTCAGCTTGCAGGTTTCTTATGTGTGTGTATTGTGAAAACTAAGCTGAATTCGTGTTGAATTCAGATGTTTCGAAACTGAACAAAGATAAGGAAACTGACAGCATTCTTTTTTTGTCTCGCTCTAGCACTGTTTTGGCGGAATGGATTTTATTTGCGCCAGAATAATTTTGAGTAAACGTGATCCACAACAGCTAATCTGTATGTATTGCGTTCCTTTTGACGTAGGACTACGTCTAACCGGAAGATATAGGGGGTGAAATGGAAATGTAGGCACTGAACATCGGTTCGCATCACAACACATCAACAAACCAACCCAAGCAGCCATGTCTGGACATGGTAAAGGAGGAAAAGTGAAGGGAAAGGCAAAATCCCGCTCGAACCGTGTTGATCTGGAGTTCCCCGCAAGGGTAGCTAGGCCGAGCGCGTTAGTACCAGTGCACCAGTCCACCTAGCCGGAGTTATATAGTTTCGGCCGCCGAAGTGATCGAGTTAGCTGGCAAAGCTGCTCGCGACGATAAGAAAACCCGCATTCGGAACAGAACACATTCGGTTCGGTGGACATCAAGACAACAGGCAGTTGCAGCGAGTGGCGAGTGGCAAACGCAATCGCAAAACGGCATCAGGTAGCAGAAGAAAAAAATTTGTTCTTTATACAAACTGCTTTGGTGGCAAATCTAGAACAAGGCGGCATCGAGGGCGTTCGAAATGGTTTTTTTTCAAAACCACGAGTACTAAGTTTTCTAAATTGGAACCATTCCATAAAACAAGGTGCTTTTCAGGGCCATTAAAACTTCCAAAAAAAAGTTTCGGAAATACCGTTCAATGCTTTCTAAAACAATATCCAAAATAATAATAAAACACAAATTGATTTTTTCATAATTTGTTTGCCAGGATATGATGAGTATGTGAATTTGGCAGTTGTTCTGAGCTTATTGATTTTCACCAATTCTTAAATTGCTTCTAGATTGAAAGTACAGTAATTTACACTTATCTCGACATTTAGCTAATTGGACGGACCTGTAATGCGACATATTTAGTTGGACATTTTTGTAAACATAGAGTTCGGGGTCCAAATTATGACCCCACATTGAAAGTCGACACTGTACCACTGTCATCGCAAATGTTCAATTACAGGTTGAAATTACCTCCAATCCGATACTGAGTGGTGGTAATGCGACGTGCCATTGAATGTAATTTACTGTAAAATATGTCACAAGCTGGATGGGAAGAAATTTTCCAACTGTGAAAGCTGTGGCGAGTGGCAAATGCAATCGCTAAACAGAAAGGTTTAGCCGAACAAGATGGGGATATCGAGTGATAACAAAACAATAAACTCTTTAGATTGAAGATAATTTTGTGATCCTGAAAAGGACCCTTTTTAGCCTGCATGTGAATCCAACGAGCGAACAAATCGTAATGAATGTATTTTTTTGCCATCGCTCCCTTTTAACGCTCATTCGTTCGTCTCGTTGGACTCGCCCCTCTGGCTGAGTCTACCAATTTGTCTATATCCTGTGAGTGTGTACCGCTAGAGTATAAAACACGCGGACCCCAAAAAAATATCTTATTTTCTTTCAAACCGTAAACCCGTGTGGTTGTACGGCATCGGCATCGTGGACGTAACAAAGGAGGACAAGTTAAGGGAAAGGCAAAGTCTCACTCGAACCGTGCAGGTCTCCAGTTCCCTTTTGGTCGCATTCACGGATTGCTCCGCAAGGGTAACTAGGCCGAACGGATTGGTGCCGGAGCACCAGTATACCTAACAGCGATTATAGAGTTTCGGCCGTCGGAGTGCTCGGGTTGGCTTGCAAAGCTGCTCACGACAATCAGAAAACCCGCATCAAGAACAGAGCAGCTTCGGTTCGGCGCTCATCAAGGCAACAATTAGTTTCAGTGAGCGGCAAAGTGTTTCTCCGGCACGTTGCATTAAATGTAATTTACTGAACAACATGTCAAAAGCTGGATGGGAAGAAATTTTCCAACTGTGAAAGCTGTGGCGAGCAGCAAACGCAATAGCAAAACAGGAAGGTTTAACCGAACAAGATGGGAATATCGAGTGATAACAAAAACACAACACCAAATGTTCTTTTCAGAACCATCAACATATTCATAAAGAGTAAACAGTAAACTAATCCATTTTTCAGGTAGATAGGTAGGTATTCACGTAGGAGAAGAAAATAAAACAATATATTTCGAATATATATTTAACAAAAGCTGTCCACTTTGTATAGTCCTACGTCACTCCGGTTATATCCCCGACATTACCCACCCGTCTTTTTTACCCACACGGTATCGTTTGGTTAGTTTCCCACTGCGCATCACGAGAGCTTCAGAGCGATCATGTCTCTTTCGAGAGCTATTTTTTGGATTGCTCTTTCGCTATACGAAATGGTACGGCTGATTATGTGCAGCAGAGTTATGAATATATGAAAATGTACCGTCAGCAGAATCGCATCTGAATATATGTTCAGGTTGAGAGATGTTTCAAATTTAAATTTCTCTGTTTTTGTAAAGTATTCGAAAATTAATATTAGTTGCGCGCGAACATTTAATCGTTCACAAAACATAATATAGACTATTTTCGTTCAAAGTCATGTACTAAGTTCAATAAAGTTCATTATCATTGCACTGTGAATGGCGTGACCTTGACAATTGTCGCAATAGAGAATGATATGTATGAGCGGTAATGTGTCGCTACAGGGAATGGTCGTTATAGAGAAATGTTGCTGTAAAGAAAAGAATTTATATGCGATTTTGAAGGGACCTTTGGATATGTCGTTATAGAGAGATTTGTCGCTATAGAGAGCTTTGACTGTAAGTCCCAGAGTGTCGAATATACGTAAAAAAAAATTTCGAGATGACACTAGGTCTCGACGATTCATGCAATTTTGGGTGATTTTTCGATTTTCAGAAAACTCAAACTTTGACCGCTTTGCGCCACCCTCCCTAGAATCCGATTGAGCTGATATTTGGGTGTTGGGTTTTTTTTCGAGGTGGTAAACATTTTGTATAGGGTAACTTTTTGAAATTTTAGGGTCGATTTTTTCCCCATACATTCATTGGGACCCTAATATAATACAAGATAAGGGGCTGTCCACATACCACGTGGACAGAAAAAGCACAATTTTACACTCCCCCCTCCCCCTCCGTGGACAAGCGTGGACATTTTCATACTCCTCCCCCTGTTGTCCACGTGGACATTTTTGCTTATTTGATTAGAATAATTGAGGAAATAAGTGGATTGCGCTTACATTAAATTTTAATTCCATTTAAGTTTTATTTTTTTCAAATTTTACTAGCTTTGGTTATCTAGTATGCCAACACAGAAACGCGCAATATACGGTTGAACAATCCGTACCCGATTCTACATCACACAATTCCTAAGATTGATCTTGAACAACGCCAATCGAATGAAATAAAATGGATTTAAAATCATTACCGGATACAATTTTAGTTCACGATTTTTTAAACACTTGCAGATAAATGTGTTGCTATCACATAGAAAAACGTATTCAATACTAGAAAGTTGATTTACGCTCACAGCTTTACTTCAGAAGTGTGCTTATTCCATCTGAAAATCTTAAAGCTTCCTGAGCGGTTGGCAATAGCAACAACAATCCTTGGAGTGGATTTTATATTGTGTCATAATATGAGCTCCATCAGTGGCGAACTTTTCGAGTTTATGAAGCGCACAAAAACAATCAGAACAATTTTTGTGCATAGATTTTTTTTTATCAATTAAAAATAATTTCAAGATAAGTAAATATGGAATAGAGAGCATGCACTGATATCTAAAGATCTTCATTTGATAAAGGATTGGGGAGTAAAGGGTCGAAATTTATAAGCGATTTCAAAACGCCTGTTCCAAAATATAAATCGATATAAATCATGGATATCGTACGTACATATTTTAGTTTAATGTGTATATGCGTTGTAGACAAAAGTCATTGCAAGAAAAGATAAAACGTTTTTAGATTGCTTTTTTTTAGATTGTTTTAGATTGATTCATAGAAAGTTTCAGTAGAACTATTTCCTACAGAGCTATTCTCTATCGAGAATCCGTTTATCCTTCAATTTTCAATCAAAAATATTTCATGAAATATTTAAACGCACCGCAAATCGATGGTCAAATCTGCCAACTGCAAACTTGAAAATATTCTATACAAGGTCCAGTTGTTGCTACCTAATTCCACGTATAATTTTATCAGAACGTTGGCTCAATTTTTTGACGACTAGTGGATGTTGATGAGATTAAAATACTTTGGAAAAATAATTTTACACGCAAACTATACAGACATTATTATCCTAAGACTAACTGTTCTCGAGATATAACAAAGTGTATGTAAAAATATGTTTGATGAAAAATTATTTACGCTTATCATGAAATCTCAACCATTATGGAATCGATTAATTTTTATAGTTTTGAACTATGAGTGTAGTTCAAAACTATAAAAATAACTATAAAAGTTCGATCATAGGAAATAGCTTGGTCATTAACAGTTTACGTGAGATATTTTTATAATACAGATTACACTGAAGAAGATCAATTATATGAGAAAAATAATGAACGTTTGACTGGACAGCGCTCTCAGGCGGCTCAACCGTTTATTTATAAATACGAAGAGTTTTGTAATTCTTGACTATGTGTTATTTAATTCAATTTTGAATGTATAGGTGGTTGTATTTAAAAAAATATTCTTCCTGTCCACGTGGACTCGATCTATACCCCCTCCCTCCTCTCCGTGGACAAGCGTGGACTTTGTCTCCCCCCCCCCCCTAAAGTTGTCCACGTTGTATGTGGACAGCCCCTAACGATTGAAACGATTACGTAGGTGCAGTAAATAATGAAGATATATCACCCCTAATGAAAATCATAGTTCGCAGCGATTACTTTCAACTATCCGAAAAAACCCAATAGAAATATTTTAATTTTAAAATAGTTAACAACACATTAATTCAATATAGGAACGGTACAGTAGGAGAGAAAGGACATGGAATATAACTATCGTTAGAAAAGACGATTCTGCTTGGATGAATGTGGAGAAAATCCTGCAAATGAAAATTCAATAATATTTTAAAATATATTTAAATTTTTGAGCTGATCCAAAAGTTTACCGGAAATCGAATAGTTCACCCTGGTTCACCCGAACCCAAAACATTACAAGGAGATAGATTCATATGTTCCACCAAGAGATGGATTCTTATGCATGTTGCTAGCAGGGGTTAGACATCAATTGAATATAGGCTACCCAAAATCAAAATCAATATGGCGTCATTTGTTTATCAACATATCATTTACAAGGATTGAAATCGAAAAATGCGCTGCTTTATGCTAACTGCATGAGCGATTTTCATATTTCGGTTTCACATGGAGGTGTTCACATTTAACATGGAGTTTAAAGTTAGTCACTATTCGACTATATAACCGGACCGAGTTGTAAACAACAGTAATTGATTGAACCAAAATGTCAGTAAACCGCAGCAATATTGGGTACACTGGCAATATGAGGGATTTGACGTTTTAGTCGTACCCCTGGTTGCTAGGAACTCTACTATACCATCACTGCTCACATCAAACGCAACCCTGTCGACGGTCATCAGATCCAAACGTCAGACGCAAATGTTGGATCATCGAAATCATCTAAATTGCTTCGCACGTAAACAAATCACAGATTTTAGTGAAATTTCATGTGAAATTTTCCAGTGAGCAAGGCACTGGTGCTCATTGGGGCACGCATTTCTACGGAGTCAAAGTGTGGCTCCATCAGGATCTGGAATCAGTGCGACCTCATTCGGTGTATTTTGTGGAATAATTAATATCGCCCAAACGCATTCGGGGATTGATTCGACTGGAAGAAGAAAACATACTTTGCAAAATTCCCGTACATAAATACAAACGTGAGAGCTGTCGAGCATCGTTCGGTAAGATATCACAGATGTTCGGGATCATAGCGGCTGATGCTGATGCCTGGTGAAAGAGTGATTCACTGGTAAACCGTAGGTGTCCAGTGATAGGTCCGACAGCTGTCGGTGCTTTGTCCGGAAGAGTCGTATAGAAAATCCCTCGAACACAATGCTGACGCACAAAAATAATCAGGGCGGCCGGAAGAAGATGCAAGTGAGTGCTTTTTGTTGTCGAAAAAATGACGTATTTCAACTAGCTGAATTTATGGATTTGAATCAGTAGTTTAGAAGTATGCTGCAAACATTTATTCTTTATTTTCTTGTACATAAAAAAGCAAAACCGAGATTAATTTTTTGCTGCTTATGAAAACAAGTATTATCGAAGTAAGATTCGCTTGTTTACTGTTATTTCCACCAAAAACGTTATTGGAGACATGGTAAATCCAATAGATATGAAAATCATTCATTGTTCCTCATTAGAAATCGGAAAGACATTTATGTGCCAAAATGTGTATGAATGTGATTATCTTGCTGTACTACGATTCAAATTCTTTCTCCACGATACGGTAAAAAAAATAACTGGCAAAGTGTTAGTCGAGATATTCACAATTTTTAAAGCAATATATCCTATTATCACTAAAAATAAACGATTTCAATAAAAAAAAATCCTATTATCAGGGGTCAGGGACGGCTGATCACTGTCCTCTAGCCAGCGTGGGACTCTAAACAGAGCTGTGCACGATAATCTTCCGGCGAGTCAGAAGGTTTGTGTAAGCTCTGCAAGCCATCCGTGAAAAAAATGAACGCACAGGTAAATTCACAAAGAAATTTGAGACAGGACAGTTGGCCTAAACCCAAGCATCATAGGTAGCTCGTATGACGATACAGAAGAATTCTACGCGCAGCTGAAAAACACAACGTCGTCGGCAATTTAAACGCTCAGGTCGGTCAAGAGAAGGAGTTCAGACCGGTAATTGGTATGTTCAGCGCCCATCCGCGAACCAACGGAAACGACCTAAGACTTATCGACTTCGCTGCCTTCAAGAACATGTCCATACGTAGCACCTTCTTCTAGTACTTCAATACCGTTACACCTAGAGGTCACCTCAGCAAATGGAAACAAATTGACCACTAATTGGTTAACGGTCGGAACTTCTCGGATACCATCGACGTCAGAACCTATCGTGACGCTAACATCAATTCAGACCACTACCTGGTGATAGTCAAGCTGCGTTTTAAACTGTCAGTCGTCAATAACATCAATAACACCAGCGCTCACCACGGTACCACTTACGACGACTGCAGGAGCCGAACGTTGCAGCAACATACGGAGCTCTTCAAGGGAGGTATCGTGAAACTTGTAGAGTGTATGCAGCGGTTGATAATCAGGATCTGGGACAAAGAACAGTTATCGGAGGAGTGGAAGGACGAGATAATCTGCCCCTTCTATAAAAAAAGAAGACAAGCTGAATTGTGGGAACTATCGTGCCATCACAATCCTGAATGATGCCTACAAAATTATGTCTCGGATTCTCTTTCGCCGTCTATCGCCAATAGTAAGTAGATTTGTGGAAAGTTATCATGCCGACTTCATGCCCGGTTGCTCGACGACGGACCAGATTTTTACACTGCGGCAGATCCTCCAAAAGTGCCGCGAGTATAACGTCTCTACGCACCACATCTTCGTTGATTTCAAGGCCGCATATAATACAATCGACCGACGACAGCCATGGAGAATCATGGACGAACACGACATTCCCCAAAAGCGGGGCAGTATGCGGATCTCAGGTGAGCTGTCGGAATCATTCTAGACCCACAGGGGACTTCAACTCTCTTGTCTGCTTTCAACGTGGCGATGGAAGGTGTTATGCGGAGAGCGGACTTCAACATGCAAGACACGGTTTTCAACAAGTCTAATCAGTTTATCTGCTTCGCCGACGATGTGGACATAATCGGAAGAACACATGTGACGGTAGCCAACTTGTATACCCGACTGAAACACGAAGCAGGGTTTAGAATCAATGCGTCTAAGATTAAAATATGCTAGCAGGAGGGACTGATCACAACAGAATTCTTCTTGGTAGTAGTGTTGTGATCGACGGCGACGAGCTCGATGTGGTAGAAGAATTTGTCTACCTTGGCTTGTTGATAACAACTGACAACAACAACAGCCGTGTAATTCGAAGATGCATAGTCAATGGAAGTCGTTCCTACTATGGGCTCCGCACATCCTTAAGATCCAACAAACTCCGACCCCGTACGAAGTGTACCATGTAGAAATTCCTAATTCGATTCCGGTTGTTCTCTATGAAATCCTTCGTAACTTTGAGTGGAGTTGAGGTATTGACTTATTTCTACAATTCAAAGTCAAATTTGAGATATATTCTACAAAGATGTCTCAAATAACTGGGACTACAACATTGTCGAACTATGTTCTTTATCTAGATACAAGATACGAAAGTTATATAATTCATTTCATAGTCAATTTAGGTCACCTTATTTTTGATAACATAAAAATGAGCGCTCTATCACATGTAACAACTTTGTCGAAGACAGTTTTTGTGTAGAGAATAACTGGCGAGCTCTAAATGCTAATTTCCACTTAAATGCCCCTCCGGGGCCATTGTGTAACGGGTCTAGAACAATCCATTATTCTGATAATGAATGGTATGCCTCCATTGCGTCAAAAGCAGCAATGGTTACTTACTATAGAGGGTGCCTTGTAACCACTAGTTTCGGTAGTGGCAGAATATTTTTCATACCTAGTGAAGGTGACGGTTAGCAGAGAGAGAGAGAGCTAATTAACTCTAACGTCATTTATAGGGGGCTTGCGACCGACTATAGAGAGATATATATAGAGAGAGAGAGATAGAGATAGAGAGAGAGATAGAGAGAGAGATAGAGATAGAGAGAGAGATAGAGAGAGAGATAGAGATAGAGAGAGAGATAGAGAGAGATAGAGATAGAGAGAGAGATAGAGAGAGAGAGATATAGATAGAGAGAGATAGAGATAGAGAGAGATAGAGATAGAGATGGAGAGAGATAGAGAGAGAGATAGATAGATAGAGATAGAGAGAGAGAGAGATAGATAGATAGAGATAGAGAGAGAGAGAGATAGATAGATAGAGATAGAGAGAGAGAGATAGATAGATAGAGATAGAGAGAGAGAGAGATAGATAGATAGAGATAGAGAGAGAGATAGATAGAGATAGAGAGAGAGAGAAATAGTGAGAGAGAGAAAAGGAATGATGAAGAAAAAAAGAGAGATAGAGAGAAAGAGACAGAGAGAGAGCCCATGAACTTTTACACTGCTCATTCATAGACCGACTACAGCCTTTCTCAATGATTCCATGTCCCCAATCGTTAATTGAGACTCCCACTCTTCGGAATGCAACGCAGTGCTTATATGCAACTTTTTTTTGCACCCAATTGAACTTTCACTCCTTGCGCACACCTTGCCCAGACGAATCAACGCGCACCGAAACAAAGTTGAAATGTTTTGTTGTCAACAACGTTTGCTCTAAAGTTCGAACATCCTTACTGCACTGAATCCTTACACCGGTTTATGTACCCTATTTTTGACCGCGCTCGGATCTGGTTTGTCTGCTTCGCATTCTCTGTTGAGGCGGTTGGTATGGGGGTGCGCTGTTGTTGCTTAGCTTAGAACGAGCGAAGACAAAATGGGCGCAAGAATTTAATATGTGTGTGTGCGTATAGAATGAGGCGGGCATCAAATGAGAGGCGGTTTTTGGGCTCACTTGTTTCTTAATTCGGTGCACTTCGTACCAAGAGAGAATACGTGTTTGTTATGAATGCGTGCTGATGAAGATTGAACTAGAGCGCAGCGTATGTTTTCTGAAGACTGGAGACTCCCAACAGACTGTAAATCTACTTTTGCTTCGAACTAAAGTAGTCTTACGTTTTAACTTCAATTTAAAGAACCTTCTGCAGCGAGTAAGTCAATTAGCATCTGACAAGTACCTATTAGTTGTTCAGTTTTTCTAGCAACTTTCACCACAAACTCGAGGCTTTCTGTATTTATACTTTAACTAGCTGACCCGGCAAACTTCGTCCTGCCCTTTCTTTGTTTTTTGTTATCAATACCTTCAAAAATTCATGTTTTCTTACTTACACATCATTATAATATCAGATTATTTTCAGACACAATTCTCGTTCAAGATTTTTCAACCACTTGCAAATAACATGTTTCTCCGCTACATGGAATAAATGTTTTATACAGAAAATATGATTGAATAAAGACAGCCCTAAATTAGACAATTACTTGCTTAGAGAGGGGGGTGGAGAGTCTAACCACACTAAAATCATTTATTGCACCCTAAAACCTCTATATGCCAAATTTCGTTTCATTTTTTTTTTCTGATTAATTCCCGAGTAATGTAGAAATTTGTGTTTCATTTGTATTACAGCCCCCCTTTGGGGAGAGGGGGCGAGTGTCTAACCATCATAGAAACATGTATTGCACCCTAAAACCTCAATCTGCCTAACTTGGTTTCATTTGCTTGATTAATTCTCGAGTAATGTAGAAATTCGTGTTTAATTTGTATGGCAGCCCCCCCTTAGAGAGGGGGGAGAGGTCTCAAACTATCACGAAAACCTTTCCCGGCCCTAAAAACCCCTACATACCAGTTTTCATGTTGATCGGTTCAGTAGTATATATATATATATATATATTCGTAGTAGTATATATATATTCAGTATATATATATATATATATATATATATATATATATATATATATATATATATATATATATATATATATATAACAAATTTAATAGAATGGTGTTTTCGCAATACCGGCCCTTGGACCCACTTCGTCGTTCTCGAATATGCCGTCATTACTCGATCACGATAACGAGCATTGGTACGATGGAACGTGATTTAATTCTATATTTCTATCATTTATTTTTTTCGAGCTCTGTAACACAACACACTTATTAATGATAATCTACAGGTATCGTTCGTGATTCGGGACGCAGAAGAGAAACGGCACCGCAATGGCGTAAACGCTCTCCAACTGGACCCGGTCAACGGGCGGCTTTATTCGGCCGGCCGGGACGCAATCATTCGCGTGTGGAACTCGACCCAAACCAATTCCCAGGAACCGTACATCCAGAGCATGGAACATCACAACGATTGGGTGAACGATATTGTGCTTTGCTGTGGTGGTAGAAATTGTAAGCTTTTTGCATACAGGTTGTATATTAAATATTTGAGTAACAAACAACTATATCATTGTTTCAGTGATCAGTGCCAGCTGCGATACGACGGTCAAAGTGTGGAACGCTCACAAAGGATTCTGCATGTCAACACTCAGAACACACCGAGACTACGTGCAGGCGTTGGCGTACGCAAAGGATCTCGAACAGGTCGCAAGCGCAGGACTTGACAAAGCCATTTTCCTGTGGGACGTGAACACACTGACAGCGCTGACCGCCTCAAATAACACCGTTACAAGTGGGTGGAAGAAGCTTTCTCGCGTAGAATGATAATTCTAATATTTTTCTATCGTCATTAGCGTCCAGTATCTCTGGCTCGAAGGATTCGATCTACAGTCTAGCGATGAATCCCTCCGGAACGATCATCGTGAGTGGATCCACTGAGAACACTCTTCGGATTTGGGATCCCCGGTCTTGTAATAAAATTGCGAAACTCAAGGGTCACACGGAGAACGTGAAGGCGCTTGTGGTTTCCGACGATGGTACACAGGTTGTATCGGGCAGTTCCGATGGGAAGATCAAACTGTGGAGCATTGGACAGCAGCGATGTGTGCAGACTATTAGTGTACACTCCGAAGGTAAAATTTAGTCAACGGTTTGATTGGGTGGTTTCTGTATGAAAACATCTTCCTCTTCAGGTGTGTGGGCTTTGCTCATGACGGAAAACTTTTCGCATGTTATTTCCGGCAGCAGGGACAAAAAAATTATTATGACGGAGCTGCGCAACCCAACGAATAGTGTGCTCATCTGTGAGGAGAAAGCACCGGTGCTGAGTTTGTGTTACAATATCGACCAAACCGGTGTATGGGCAACGACTTGGAACAGTGACATTCGCTGTTGGAAGCTGAACAAGACAGATAAACTGAGCAGCTATAGTTACAGCAGTAATAGCAGTATCAACAGTGGCGGCGGGGGATCCGTCGTCGGGAGCGGTGGTGGAGATGGAAGTCAAGTAACAAACCCTGCGGCGGTGGGATCAACAAATACCGGGAGCTCCACCAGTAGTCAAGGAAAAGGTTACGAAGTTGCATGCATTAAGGGCGGAGCAGCAATCAAGAAGTATCATGTTCTAAATGACAAACGATCCATGCTGACGAAGGACAGCGAGCAGAATGTGGCAATTTACGACGTTTTGAAGGTGAAGAAGGTGGAAGACCTGGGAAAGGTTGATTATGAAGAGGAAATTAAGAAAAGGAGCCAGCGGGTTTTTGTTCCAAATTGGTTCACCGTGGATTTGAAGACGGGGGTAACAGTATTTCCATTGTATTATGACAATTATCATTTCATTGAAATTGTTTCGCAGATGCCAACAATCGTACTGGGCCAGGATGAGGTAGACTGCTTTGCAGCGTGGGTCTCTGCCGAAGCTGGACTTCCGGAGCACGCTGAGTCAGGCTCGGATCCGAAGGTTAATTACGGCAGTTTGCTGCTTCAAGCACTGTTAGAGTATTGGAAACCACCACCGCCTCATCATCACCTACAGGGTGGGCCCGATATGGAGAATGGTTGCGACGGGGACATCCGGGGAAATGATTACTTCATAGTTCCGAAACATACGCCAATCATTTTCAGTGAAGTAGGCGGCCGAAACGTGTGTCGATTGCTGGTGAAGGATGCCGCCGGTGAAACAGAGAGTGCTCTGCTAAGCGAAACAGTTCCTTCCTGGGTAACCAACGTGGTAATCGAAAGGACAATTCCCAAGTTTATCAAGCTTCCTTTCTATCTGATGGCACATCCGTCGATGCTGAAGCAGGATCGCAGTAAAAAGGTGAGTTTATTTGCTTCTGTTACACACATTCCAAGAGGATTGCTGTCACCTCCCGTTGTCGGGATTCGATGGCAGCCTCTCTCCGACAAACAATGCAACTTGAACTTGCTGATCGCAAACGGATCTTCTTTCTTCCGTTTGGTGTCTCGCGCCGTCGTCCTGTGCGTGTGTGTTTTTCATTTATCGTAAAGCTTGATTTAATCAACCAGGAACGGCTGATCGCGAACGAGTTCATCCAGTGTCGGAAGGTGTGCGAGCACGTGCTGGAGAAGGTGCTCGGCGCCGACCTTCCTGCCAGCACTGGCAACTCCAACTCGTCCCAGAACAACAGCCAAAGTGATGCCAACTCGGAGAGCAGCCAGGTGCCGGCCGAGGAACGAATCGAATTATTGTGCAATGATGTGGTAAGTTCTCGTTTAGTATTGTTGCATTGTGTTTAAATTCACCGGAATTTTCGAGTTTTCGAGTCTATACTTCTTGAATGGCGTTAACGTTCCCTGTGGAACTTTTGCCGTCTCAACTTAGGCATTAACTAGCGTCATTTATTAATACTTATTTGAGATTTCTTAAGCCAAATAACACGCCTTGAATATATTCCGAGGGGCAAGCTCTAGAATACGCGTGACCACAGTGCAAGTCGAAGGAAATTTCTCTGAGAGAAATCCCCCGACCAGAACGGGAATCGAACCCGAACACCCGGCATGATAATGTGAGACGATAACCACTCGGCCACGTGTGAACACTATACTTAACAAGCATATAACTCATAGACATTTTATGTTTCGAATAAAGTGATTATCATACCACTCCGTTTGGCCGGAAAAGAATTATTAACGCTCGAAGGAGGAACCGATTCCTCCTCGAAAAAAAATACCCAGCGCAAATAATTTCCCCCTCCCTGACAATTGGAATAATCGATCGATTGCGGCATTCGTGGATAATTAATAATAGAACTGATGCTTTCATCAAACAAAGCGGTTTCTTTGGTATGGTGAAATATTCTAAACAATACGTAACATAAAAAAATATTCATGCCGAATTGAAGCTTTTGTTCAACCATTGACTTGGAATTGGATAAGCATTCTCCAATTGATTTTAAACAGAATTTAATACTCGTACACCCAGGTTTTTTTTACGCGGGGGATACGTACCTCGTAAAAAAAACCGCGTTAATTGGAAAATCCGCGTAAAAAAACCGCGTTAATTGGAAAGTCCGCGTAAAAAAAACCGCGTTAATTCGAAAATCCGCGTAAAAAAAACCTTGTTAATCGGAAAATCCGCGTTAATTGGAAACTCCCCGTAAAGAAAAAAAAGTCACATAAAAATCCTCTTGAGAATCGTGATGGGGTGCGGCATACGCTCTGAGGGAGCTTGAAAGGGAGAGATATGAACTGAGAGAGAAAAGTGATGTTGCTTAGGTTTACGCGCAAAAATCGCGCTTATTTCATTCCTAAATGGGATTGATGCTATGCATGAATTTCATTGTGTGTGGCTCTCGACGAGCGGACTTAAATACATGTACATGAATCTTTCTTCCCCCAGCCGTTATGTGGGGTTGGATGAAACTTCGTTGCACACGAAGGTCGTACGGAGGATTTCTGCTTCGCAGTGGTGTGCTCATCAACCCATTCTTGCACAAGCTTTATGCTATCTCGAGATACTTCTTCTTGCACTTGCAGATTCATCAGCTAGCGACCCAGATTGTATTTCTCCTGGAAATGCTTTCTCTGCAGCGCTAATTGCCTCTGTTCCAACTCTAACTGCTTCTGGTCTAATTCTTTCTGTTCTGTCAGGCATTTGCGTTGCAAAATCTGTCCTCCGACTTGACGTGGTCGTTCCCATCGAAACTGGCATAGGCGGTGGTGAACAACGCGGGCAAATTGAATCTGTGTTCGCTACAGATGCATCGAACCTGGCACATAGGTGCGGCACTAATATCCGTCAATAGCACTAAGTTCCGTCATATGGTCTCAGGAAGCATGAGGGACAGATTTGATATTGCTCAGTTTTTTTTACGCGGTGACCGCGTTTAAAAAACCGCGTTAATTGGAAAATCCGCGTAAAAAAAACCGCGTAATTGGAAAATCCGCGTAAAAAAAACCGCGTTAATTCGAAAATCCGCATAAAAAAAACCTCGTAAAAAAAAACCGCGTAAAAAAACCTGGGTGTACATAGGTCTGTGAGACTGAGAAATCAATAATTCGTTCATTTCTCAGAAAATACAACTCTACCACTTTGCGATTCTCTCTAGCTTCGTTATTCGTCGTTCGTCATCGTTTAGCGTATCGCATGTGTTGGTATGAAGGGCACGTGTGTCAGTTTTTAACACTCTTGGTCTGACACACCGACGCGAGAATAGGAGTAACTTTTTTGGATAAGTGACATTTTTTCCTATTTTAGAATATTGTTCAATGAAATGTATAAATTAATTTTTTTTTATCCAAAATATATATTTTTATTAAGGCTCACATGGCGTCAACCTGACGGGGCCGGGAGTTCAATATTTCGACAATGTTTGCCTTATAACTATGTTAGTAATATGTAACCGATTACTCGCGGTTGGCTCGAGGTTAGTATTACAAGTGTTTTCGTAATTGTGATGTTGCTGTCTTCAATGCTCTGTACCTGTGCCCGACACGGGATACTTCCTTTTGGGATGCAGCTGACCATTAATCAGCAACGCCCCCTAGTCTGTACCCCATATCTAGCGTGGTACGTCTTCTCGACTCGAGGAATCCAGGATAGAATGGTCACTAGCCGGCGCAAGCATCAGCTCGTGTAGAGTTGTCATGAGCGGTACAACCTTTGGCTCTTGTTGAATGATCAGTGGACTGCACAACCTTTGGCCCGTGTATCTGTAAAGAGTGTGTGTATGTATTGCCGCGACTAAGTAAAAGTTTATAGATCGGATAGGAGGGATATGAAACAGGGACACAACGAAGGAAACATCATTAAACGTTGACATCGGCGTTTCTGAGGAACAGGTATAGATGAAGCAGAAGATCAGGATCACGGCTACCTAAGATATCCCGGACGGGGATATCCGATTGTCTGTCTTTTGCTCTCAGTGCTCTAGAGAGCTGAGAGCGAGCAGCATGGAACCGGATTCACGACCAGACAATATGCTCGATGTCGTGGTAGCCATCGCCACAATCACAAAGATTGTTTGCTGCGAGCCCAATGCGATAGAGATGCGCGTTTAGGTTGTAGTGATTGGACATAAGCCGAGATATCACGCGAATGAAATCACGACCTACATTCAATCCCTTAAACCAAGCTTTTGTCGAAACCTTAGGGATAATCGTGTGTAACCAGCGACCGAACTCATCTTCACTCCACATGCGCTGCCAACTAGCGAGTGTGTTCTGACGAGGAATGTGAAAAAATTCGTTATAAGCAATTTGCCTTTCAAAAAGTGTGCCTTCTGAAGCGCCCACCTTAGCTAGCGAGTCCGCTTTCTCATTCCCCGGAATCGAGCAATGAGAGGGAACCCATGCTAAGGTAATCTTGAATAATTTTTCGACCAAAACACTCAATAGATGTCTTATTCTTGTTAGGAAATAAGATGAGCGTTTATCAACTTTCATTGAACGGATTGCCTCTATTGAGCTGAGACTGTCTGAAAAAATAAAATAATGGTCAATGGGCAATGTTTCAATGATCCCTAGTGCGTAGTATATCACACCTAGTTCAACGACATACACGGAACAAGGATCTTTGAGTTTGAAAGAGGCACTGGAATTTTCATTGAAGATGCCGAAGCTTGGTCTGTATAAATTAATGTTAGTGGCGTGGAATATTTATTGAAGATAATGCATAAGATCGTTACCGAGCTATTCTTATTTGATTCTAGTCCTTTTTATCACCGGATTGAACGGAATCTATATATATATATATAATGGATTTCTGTCTGTCTGTCTGATTCTTATGGACTCGGAAATTACTGAACCGATCGACATGAAAATTTGTATGTAGGGGTTTTGGGGCCGGGGAAGGTTTTCGTGATAGTTTGAGACCCCTCCCCCCTCTCTAAGGGGGGGGGGGGTGGTCTGCCATACAAATGAAACACAAATTTCTCCATTTACTCGAGAATTAATCAAGTATATGAAACCAAGTCAGGCATATGGAGGTTTTAGGGTGCAATAATTGTTTCTATGGTGGTTAGATACTTCTCCCTCTCTTAGGGTGGGCTGTCATACAGTTGAAAAACAAATTTCTGCATAACTCGAAAACTAATCAAGCAAAAGGAGCCAAATTTGGCATGTTAAGATTTTGGGGGGCACGAAACGTTTCTATGGTTAATAGACACTCCTCCCCTCTCTATAAAGGGGAGAAGAGGGAGGGATCTGTGTCTGAAAATAATCTGATATTATAATGATGAGTTTTGGTTGAAGTGCTAGGAATTTTTTAGTAAAAGATAAATTCAACGGGGTCGATTAGAAGATCAATCAATGAATAGTTCTGCGATTGGACTCATGAACTTGCGCTTAGTAAGAAAACGTGAATGTTTGAAGGTATTGATAACAAAAAACAAATTTTGGGCGGGACGAAGTTTGCCGGGTCAGCTAGTTCGCTAACTGGTCCTGGTTTAACTGGTCTGATTTATAACTGGGCGAACGTTAACTGGTCCTTGGACCAGTTAAAAAGCTGAATTTCGTAAACAATCGACGCCATATTCGAATGGAAGATTTGCTGTGATGGGCATTCGAATGTAATTTGAAATGTTATGGAAATTGACAATTTTTTCGTATGGCAAAAACATTGATTAAATTACAGAAATAAAATCCTCAAATTATATTTCATTCCTGTTGTCGCACTCAATGCGAAACTTCCATTGGAACCCTTTTTGACGTAGGACTACGTCTAACCAGAAGATATAGGGGGTGAAATGAAAATCTAGGCATTGAACAAGTAGGAAAAAATGCAAGATTTGGAACGCTTATAACTCGAGCATTTCTCAATAGATCGCAAAGGTTTTTGCGTCAATTGATAGGAATTATATCTACGCATCTATCACAACGAATAACATTTCATTTTCCTTGAGATAAACAATTGAATAATTGTGAAATATCAAGCATTGTCCAAATCCACTATGTGCCCATTTTTTATTGGTCCATTTTGTGCTCCTCAAATCGTACCGACCAAAACGGGTAACCAGCAGCAGCGAAATAGAATGAAGCACGATTACAAAGAAAAAATAAAAAAAAATAAACGAAACATTGGTCGCAGTCTCACACATACGTAATTCTCGAGCCAGCCAGTCAGCTTAAAAATCCCCGCTCCGCTGCCGTAACGATCATTCTTTGTGTGGACACCGACTGGACAACATCGTTGCTGGACGAGCTGGACGGCGAGGGATCGAGTGCCTTTCTCAAGGCAAGAGGGCAGAGGTGGTAGCGCTGGAGTAGAGTAGAGTAGAGTTTTCAAAGGGCCTTTCTCAAGGCTAGAGACGAATGAACTGCAAAAGTTTAAAGTCTCTATAATACAATACCTTCCTTCCTTCCTTCCGTAACGATCATTCTCATCGAAACCGTACACCACATCGTTTCGCATCACATCACATCAACAAACCAACACGAGCAGCCATGTCTGGACATGACAAAGGTGGAAAAGTGAAGGGAAAGGCCGAGAGCGTTTGGCCAGTGCACCAGTCCACCTAGCCGGCGTTTCGGCCGGCGTTTCGGCCGCTGAAGTGATCGAGTTGGCTGGCAAAGCTGCTCGCGACGATAAGAAAACCCGCATTCAGAACACATTCGATTCGGTGGACATCAAGACAACAACAGACAGTTGCAGCGAGTGGCAAACGCAATCGCATAACGGCAGCAGGTAGAAGAAGGAACAAGTTTGTTTATACAGACTGCTTTGGTGACAAAACCAGCCACCGTAAAACACAGCGCTTTTCAGGGCCATTAAACCTTTTGAAGAAGAGTTATTAAAAGTTATTCACAATACCAATGCATTCTAAAGTGACATAATATGACATATAATATGAACTGATTTATTTTGTTTATGCTTGTTTTTGAACTTATTGGTGGTTAGGGTCTTTTAAATTGATCATTCAGCTTTCATAGACCCATGCATGGTTCCCGAATTGAAAGTGGCTTCAAATTACAACTCATTGTATGCAGGATGGCATTCACTAATTTTCTCGGTAGCAAGAGCTGCTTTCTTTGGTTGATAACTGATGTTGACTGACTGACTGACTGACGTTACATCTGCATTGTATAGAAACATAACTAAGGAGCAACATGATGAGCTATGTATTTCCTGCTGCTCTGTTCTTATTCTAAAGGACTTTTATCCGAAGGTCATCCGTCCCTGTATTCACTGTTGGTTTTTCAGAACGCTTATAGCGTCGTCTATATATCGACAGATCGTGGAGTTCGTCTCCAAAACCTCAGTTCTTTTTCATTTTTGTTTACATTGTTTGCGGAGACTACAAATCTTACAATTCATTGGTCTCCGAAACCACAGTTTAAGATACGGTAATGTGCTCAATAGTGAAATATATGATAGTGAATGAGCTGAGGACCACTATGCATTCCCTATCATAGCCATCATTTTGATTGTACGATATGTGCATACGCCAAAAGATGCCCGACGTTGAACATTTAATAAGTACAAAGCCTTCAGAAAAATATCAAGAAGCAACTATAAGATAGTGAGAAAAAATTGAGAAAGTTTGTAAATAAAACGCAAAAACCCAACATCAAAGGTTCTTTTCAGAACCTCCAACATGTTCATAAAGAGTAAACAGTGAACTAATCCATTTTTCAGTTAGATAGGTAGGTATTCACGTAGGAGAAGGAAATAAAACAATATATTTAAAATATATATTTAGCAAAAGCTGTCCCCTTTGTATAGTCCTACGTCACTCCGGTTATGTCCCCGACATTACCCACCCGTATTTTTTTTTGTCCAATTTCATGACCAACGCGAATCAAAAAATTCATTGAAGTTCCCCTTGTTGTTATTTGACGTTTAACATACCGAACCATATTAAAACGCGAATGTCGATAACTGGTCTTCCCTTTTCGCCCAGTTAGTGAATGTTTACTGTATTATTCATCGATATATTCGTCGATAGATTCATACGATCGAAACCAAATACAAATGTTTGACTTTCGTATAGTTATTCGCTAAATACAATGGTAACACATATACACACTTGTGAAAGAATTGCACTTGTTGAGCAATTATAAACTGGTCGGTGTTAAATCAGACCGGACCATGTGACATTTTTATGATTTCGAGAAAACCGAGTTCGAATTTTGGTGCTATAGGGGGTTGTCATTGAGCGTTCAAAACAATTTCGATAAGTTATTTCTGCTGTACGCGTGATTTTCCAAATCTGATAAGTGTGGAATGTAGATTACAAAATGTTTAATCTAATGCAATCAATAATCCGAAATTTTTAATTTTGCGACTTGGTCCGCTCTGACTTAACACCGACCAACTACAAACTATAATCTCATCGGTGGCTTATGGTTATTACAGTTACAGTTTCGGGGATATTTTTTATAATGTATAGGCTGAACAATATCGATAAGAAAACAAGTAGCAGGAAGTTCCTATAAATCCTTTTAGTTCCTATAAATCATTAAATCACTAAAAAGACATTAAGTTTTTGTTTATCAAGAACACAGAGACAATGAATATTAGAAATATGAAAACTTGAAATTCCAGAACGTTTATCATCTATCATCTATCTAGAAGGCCGTTATACATTCTTCTCATCGAAAGAAAGACCCGAAAACACGCTACAACTCTATGGAATGTAAAAAAATATGTTTGTCTCGAGCATGCAGTTCTGGTATTGTTCTTATTCCACAATCGATTAATAAGTTTTTTACCTCTTTGTATTTTCATTTTATACCTCTTTGTTTTTTCATAAATTATATTCAGTTGCATACTTTCAATTAATAACAGGAAAAAATCTAATTTCGTTATTCGTGTTGGAGTATTAAAAATTGGTCTTTTTTGAGGAGGTTGAATGAAATGACTATTGCAACTGAATGAAAATGAACTAAACATATTTTTTCATTCAATTATACCCTCTTCTTCAAATAAATACCAATGAAGTCTAAAAAATACACAATAGCAATATTACAGAGAAGTTCAACTTTTGGTCTGTGACACCGTGCGCGCTTATACGAGTTATGATTTTGCACACGAGTACTGGAGAGTTAACGAACAATATTGACCAGAGTTTTAAATTTTCTCCTAATTTGCATAAACAAATGTCACATTGATGGGGAATAGTTGGATCTTCAGCTACTGCCAACACTTCAGGTAGCTTTAAGTCCGTTGGAATGACGCAGTAGAGGCAAAACATCTTAATCACTGTACCACGCGTTCTGATTGCATATCAGGTGAGCTACTCCCAATATCTCAGGTAGCTTCAAGCCCGCTGGATATGGCATAGTGGATATCATCCCAATAAATGAATCACGTGTTATGTAGGATTAGGTCCGCTGGACACAACACAATGGTTAGGTTAGGTTTTGAATTAAAGAGACTTTAAACTCTGGGAGTTCATTCATCTCTATAACAACACAATGGAGACACATTCTCTCATTATATGTAATGTGGGTACTATTTGAGTGAATGCTATTTGTTGTCTTCCCAGTTATGAGAAATAATTATCCGATATCACTTTGAAAGGGACTCTCCGTCCCTGTGATACGTAATTGCTATGGCCCGGTCGTTAGTATGAAAACACACAAAAAGCTACATTCTAGTGATAGTGACTAGTGATGTGGAGTAACTGACTAGTGACTTGCCACGTTCAAGCCGCCCACATGTAACCGAAAATGTTGAATAGATATCATTAGGTATAATTCGAGGCAGTCAACGAGGTTTTCGACTAGAAGATGTCGATGTTCAGCTTCCACTATGAGAACAATTCTTCATTCCCTTGTTTTCGCATCTCGCAGGACCCATTCAAGGCAAGCGCGAGAATATTACAGGCATGTGTCTCAATAGTTGAATGAACTTAGCATAACAGTTAGACAGATCCAATATCTCAGTTGTTAGGAAATACACTCATTTGTTGTAAGATAATGCACACCGCATGAAGCGCGATGGACAGTGACGGAGGCTCGAGAATTAGGTTTTCAAGTGTTAGAGCATTCTCCGTATTCAGGTCTATGCACAATCGTGGGAGTAGTAGGGAATTCAGATCTAAGCAAGAAGTGATGAACTTCTTTACGGAGTGTTTCAGCAGCTTGTCAAATAATTCTTTTCTAGGGGTATAGAAAAACTCAAGATTAGGTGGAGGTACGTTATAGCAAATGAAGGGTAATACGTGCTTTGGAACTAGAGCAAATCTGTAGGATACTAAGAATAGGAAATGATAAAAAAGAAACAAGAGAAGTTATTTAGTCAAGAAATAACACTAGGTGGTTTCATAACATTATAGAAAATGGTTTGAAAAACATCAAATCCAAATCCATAATCTCCCAAGATACTCTGTAGCTCAAACACAACGAAGTCCAAAAATCTATGCGAGTGGACGTTGGCGATGCCTTGCTCTACACTATGTATTAAGGGGGTATTCTAGTGTAGAGACACTAATTTCGGGCGTTTTTTCGAGCTCCGTAAAAATAAAACAACGATTATTTTTACTATCCATTACAGTAATCGTTCGCTAACTGGTCCTGGTTTAACTGGTCTGCTGTTTAACTGGGCGAACGTTAACTGGTCCTAGGACCAGTTAAAAAGCAGAATTTCGTAAACAATCGACGCCATATTCAAATGGAAGATTTGCTGTGAGGGGCATTCGAATGTAATTTTAAATGTTATGAAAGTTGACATTATTTTCGCACGACAAAAACATTGATTAAACTACAGAAAAATAATTTTCTCAAATCATATGTCATACCTGTTGTCGCACTCAATGCGAAACTTCCATTGGAATCCTTTTGTTTATCCAATTACAGGAACAATGCGAATCAAACAATTCATTGAAGTTTCCCTCGATTTTATTTGACGTTCAACATGCCGGACCAGTTAAAACGCGAATGTCGATAAGTGGTCTTCCCTTTTCGCCCAGTTAGTGAATGTTTACTGTATATCATTGTTTGTTAATCTATCTTTTAATAATAAAACAAAAATTTAACGGACAAAAAATATTCATATTTGGAATAAAGGGTGTGTCACATCAAAGTGCATCACGGAAAAAACGCTGTAGAAATTTAATTTTTAGGAATTATATCTTCAGCTTTCGCTTATAATCAGATAAGAGTGTATAGATCACGTTGCCCATGCTTCACTGTCAATTTTTCGTAAATTTGGAAAAATGTCGTCGAACGAAAAAGAGCGTCGTGAATTAATCCTGTGCACTCATTTCGAGAATCCGGAGTTGTCACATCAGGACATCGGTAAGATGCTGGGAATCGTCCAATCCACGGTCAGCAGAGTACTAAAACGATACTTCGAGAACCTAACCATCGACCGGAAGGTGAAGAACGGAAAAAATGGATGCTCCGTCAGTGAAAAAGATCACAAGCGCGTAGTTAAGCAGTTTAGACGTGATTCGAGAAGTTCGGTCCGGGATGTCGCCAATAAGCTGAATTTGTCAAGTTCATTCGTCCAGCGGACCAAGCAGCGGGAGGGCCTGCGTACATACAAGGTTCAGAAGGCTCCTAACCCCCAACGAAAGGCAAAACATGGTGGTCAAGACGCGAGCCCGGAAGCTGTACACCAAAATGCTGACGAAGCCGCATTGCCTGGTAATGGACGACGAAACCTACGTCAAAGCGGACTTTCGTCAGCTGCCGGGCCTGTTGTTCTTCTTCGCAGAGGACAAATTCAGCGTTCCGGAGGAGATTCGCAAGCAGAAACTATCCAAGTTTGCCAAAAAGTACTTGGTGTGGCAAGCGATCTGCTCTTGCGGAAAGCGGAGCGCCCCCTTCGTGATGACCGGCACGGTAAACGGGCAGGTTTACCTTAAGGAGTGCCTACAGAAGCGCTTACTACCACTATTGAAGCAGCACGAGGGTCCGACCATCTTCTGGTCGGATCTCGCTTCGTGCCACTATTCAAAGGACGTGTTGGAGTGGTACAAAGCCAACGGGGTCACCTTCGTGCCAAAGGAAATGAACCCGCCCAACGCGCCGGAGCTTCGCCCAATAGAGAAATATTGGGCGATTATGAAGCAGGCCCTCCGGAAGAACCTAAAAGTTGTCAAATCGGAGGCGGACTTCAAGAGAAAATGGATTTCTGTTAAAAAAAAACTACAACCTGACGTTGTTCAGAACCTTATGGACGGGGTAAAGACGAAGGTGCGAGCATACGGGCTTGGGCTCGAAGTATGAATAAAAAAAAAAGACGGGTGGGTGATGTCGGGGACATAACCGGAGTGACGTAGGACTATACAAAGGGGACAGCTTTTGTTAAATATATATTTTAAATATATTGTTTTATTTTCTTCTCCTACGTGAATACCTACCTATCTACCTGAAAAATGGATTAGTTTACTGTTTACTCTTTATGAATATGTTGATGGTTCTGAAAAGAACATTTGGTGTTGTGTTTTCGTTATCACTCGATATTCCCATCTTGTTCGGTTAAACCTTCCTGTTTAGCTATTGCGTTTGCCACTCGCCACAGCTTTCACAGTTGGAAAATTTCTTCCCATCCAGCTTGTGACATGTTGTTCAGTAAATTACATTTAATGCGACGTGCCGGAGAAACACTTTGCCACTCACTGAAACTCATTGTTGCCTTGATGAGCGCCGAACCGAAGCTGCTCTGTTCTTGATGCGGGTTTTCTGATTGTCGTGAGCAGCTTTGCAAGCCAACTCGAGCACTCCGACGGCCGAAACTCTATAATCGCTGTTAGGTAGACTGGTGCTCCGGCACCAATCCGTTCGGCCTAGTTACCCTTGCGGAGCAATCAGTGAATGCGACCAACAGGGAACTGGAGACCTGCACGGTTCGAGTGAGACTTTGCCTTTCCCTTAACTTGTCCTCCTTTGTTACGTCCACGATGCCGATGCCGTACAACCACACGGGTTTACGGTTTGAAAGAAAATAAGATATTTTTTTGAGGTCCGCGTGTTTTATACTCTAGCGGTACACACTCACAGGTTAGAGACAAATCGGCAGACTCAGCCAGAGGGGCGAGTTCAACGAGACGAACGAATGAGCGTTAAAAGGGAGCGATGGCAAAAAAATACATTCATTACGATTTGTTCGCTCGTTGGATTCACATGCAGGCTAAAAAGGGTCCTTTTCAAGATCACAAAATTATCTTCAATCTAAAGAGTTTATTGTTTTGTTATCACTCGATATCCCCATCTTGTTCGGCTATACCTTCCTATTTAGCGATTTGTTGCCACTCGCCACAGCTTTCACAGTTGGAAAATTTCTCTAGCCTTGAGAAAGGCCCTTTGAAAACTCTACTCTATTTACTCCAGCGCTACCACCTCCACCCTCTTGCCTTGAGAAAGGCACACGATCCCTCGCCGTTCAGCTCGTCCAGCAACGATGTTGTCCAGTCGGTGTCCACACAAAGAATGATCGTTACGGCAGCGGAGCGGGGATTTTTAAGCTGACTGGCTGGCTCGAGCATTACGCATGTGTGAGACTGCGACCAATGTTTCGTTCATTTTTTTTTCTTTTTCCTTTCCAATCGTGCTTCATTCTATTTCGCTGCTGCTCTGGTTGCCCGTTTTGGTCGGTACGATTTGAGGAGCACAAAATGGACCAATCAAAAATGGGCACATAGTGCATTTTGACAATGCTTGATATTTCACAATTATTCAATTATTTATCTCAAGAAAAATGAAATGTTATTCGTTATGATAGATGCGTAGATATATTTCCTATCAATTGATGCAAAAACCTTTGCGATCTATTGAGAAATGCTCGAGTTATAAGCGTTCCAAATCTTGCATTTTTTCCTACTTGTTCAGTGCCTAGATTTCCATTTCACCCCCTATATCTTCCGGTTAGACGTAGTCCTACGTCAAAAGAAAATGCCAAAAGTTGTTTAATAGTTTTTATTTTACTGTCTAACATTTTCAAAAGGATCGGCCTACTGGGCGAATTTCTACAGCGTTTTTTCCGTGATGCAATTTGATGTGACACACCCTTTAGTTAAGAACTGATGAAGTGAGAGGGTTCAAAAAAAGTTGTGTCATGGCGTACACGATTCCAGTCCTTCTGGTGAAACAAAAAATCGAACAGATTCTGAATCAGTAAAGATGCCGCTATCGCATGAACCTCGGACAAGTCAAAAACATCTTTTTTGACAGAATGGCGGCCGTTTAAAAAACAAAATGGGGGTTAAAACGTTTCTCTTACGTAAAATTTAAAAAATGCCGTTTCTAAGAGGATCATGCGATAGAGAGATGCCTGCAGATAGTATCCATATAAATTCGACAAGAATCGGTGTTCAGTCCCTGAAGAGAGAGAAACATTGGTTCACAAGTTTCACCCCAACTCCCTTTGGTGATTCTCCTGTCACCAGGTATAGCAGTCTAGCAGCATGAGTATTTTTCCAACCGCAAAGCAGCAAACAACGAATGAGAGTAGTGAAGCAACACGTGAACGTGTTGAAACCTGTTTTTTCTTCCATAATACTGAGCAATAAAGAGTTTATATTTTAATCCTGTCGCAACGTGTGTTCTTTGCCATTTGCCCAGTTAGTTCCTTACAGAACTGATTCCCGAAAGTGTTTCCGCTGAGAATTTCAAGTTAAAGCGTCCAGAGGTACGTTTCCCCCAGTGAAACGGTGCACCAACCGACCAGAACCTCCGCTCTCAAGGCTATCGAAATTAACAATCGGTTCAGTAGGACTTGAGATATCGTGTACACCAGTTTGAAAAAAAAAACTAGTTTCGAGAAAAAACACGTTTGAAGTTCATTGTTATGGCCGTACCAGGTCAGATACCGTATCACTAAAATGGCTTTAACTCAGTAAATAATAGGATTTTCGATAAGTCCATTGTAGTACCTATATATTCTTGAATGACTAAACTGCAGAAATATGAAGGAAATTTTTTTTTAATTTTTTCAAATTTCTAGACTAGAATAGTGTCCTCAAGGTTGAGCTGGAATGATGAATCGATAACACAAGATTCTACTGCTGGTACAAATTCTAGTAGATAGATCAAATAGGGGTACAACTTTCGTGTAAGAGGTAATGGAGTGTGAAAAGGTTAGGTAAGCCTTATATGGGCTATACCGTTCGGGGAAGAAGTACTCAAGGTCTTCCTTCTTCGGATTATACCTACCGTGTACTGAAGGCTGACAACGCTCTGCCGAAACGTTATTCCGCCTCGCCACGTATAACGTTTGGACACTTCACACCTTCATGTATCATTCAGTTGCTCACTCTTCGTTTGTGGGCTATTATGCATGACTGGGATACGTTGCGGAACAAGGCCTCGGCAAATCGTTAGCCAACATGTGAGGTGCGGTGTAATAGTCATGCAGTTGTTCGGTGTGAGCATATGAACGATACATTGGAAGTCAAGTACAGCTATCCACGCATGGTCATCTCTTTTGTAAGGAAAGCGTGAGGGTGGTGATGAATATTCTATTCAGTGTGGCACTTGACACTTCGGAGGTGACTGGGGATATAATTCTGGATATCTGTTCCTCCTTGGTGTTGGACTCATATCGTGATGCGCAAAAAAACAACCATGTGTATGCATTTTGCATTTCTGCATGCATTTTTTTGAAAGCTTCTCAGTCAAACCAGCGAAAAATATTCAAAACAAGTTTACACAAAATTTCATTTTATTAAGTATCTTCACGAACACAAGCAATCGACGATATCTACTGTTCATCAGAAGATATGCTTGCAGATATATGAGAAAGATGACCCTGTGGGATAGACGCGCTATTTTCTATACTCTTGTTCTCTACTATGAATAGAATCATTTATACTATCTACGGCCGTGTTTTATTTTGCACTCTGAAAATTCAAACATCGATGAATTCATCCAAAAATATTCCCATATCATTCACAGGTCTGTGACCCCAACATGGATCTCCGAACGGTGCGGCACTTCATCTGGAAGCAATCATCCGACCTCACGTTTCACTATCGAACAAAGTCGAACTAGGTGTAGATAGCTCTGTAACATACAACTAGCAGTGTACGTACATGAATGATGCGGCAAAGCTAATTCGCGAAAGCAGCAGGGGGCAGCTTTTCGGTGTTAATCGATTGATGAAAAAAAAACTTCAGCTACTTGAGTTTACAAAATGTCGACTTCCGATTTATTCTACGGCCTCCTCTCAAGAAGCATGTTGAGCTCGAACCGTACGCGAAAAGGTATGTTGCACGGGATGAGTGTTTCTAGTTAGGGTGTAGGAATGTTATTACCTTTTTAATAATTTATTTACACACTCTGGGCAATTCTAACATCGTAGAAGTACTTTCTCTGTTTTCTTTTTTCGCAAAACTAGTTCTTGATCTCGATTGGATCGCATTTAGTTTTACCCCGTCAACTAACTGTGTCAACTAATTCCAGTGTGTTAGATAATATTGTAGTATGGAGCAAAAGCTGTGTACGCTGCAGATGCTGCGATTATTGGAGAAAGTGTCGCGAGGGTAATAATCATTGCCAATTCATTTAGGGAAACAAAAGTTTGGAGAAACATATGCTTAGCTAAGCTAGGACAACATAGAACAAAAACTAACTAAGACAGTTCGCAGGTGATCTGTCGTTATCTATGAAAAAACTCTATACTTATTGTAATATTCTAACAATTATTATTATCAGCGAGAAGTAAAAGCAAACAGAGTAACAAAAAACCACAGATAGACAGGAGACGGACGCATGTACGAAATTTTCGACTACTTCAGTGCTAGATTTAGATAAGAGAAAAGTAATGCAGTGCTGGAAATAATAAAGTAAATAAGACCAATCAATTTATTTTCCTACTAGTTTCAAAATTTCTTCAACCATATTGTTTGTATTTCAAATTAGTGTGTGTGTTTATTTATTCTCGCGAGGTACATATCCCATTCAGTTTAATGTACCTTTGTAGACGATCAATCCGGCGCATTCGAACGATTGCTGACTTAGTCTCGAGATACAACCAACTTCGGTCAATTTGTTTTTCTCACATTTATGTACACTACACATAAAAAAGTACAGGTAAACTTCGATATAACGTACATTTCATTTTCAAATTTGTACGTTGTATCGAATTGTACGTTATATCGAAGCATAATAAAGTACTCACAAACGTAGTCTATAATACATTATTGTGTTGCTGTTTAAGTACAGTTAATGAATAACTTCAATCAGAAGACGAAGCCAGCCTTTCTCATGATGTTTCCCTTCGTACTGTTGATTAAAGCTTTATTCATTTAGAATCCGGAATCACAAAACCAGCTGTATTTCGGGATTGATTGAAGGTACAAAACTTGTTTTAGCATCACAATACAGATAATTCATTGTTCTATTAGAAAAATAAAATTGAAAAAAAAATTCCTTTATACTTTGGAAATGTGTACGTTATATCGAGGTAAAATGTACGTTATATCGAGTGACGTTATATCGAGGGTACGTTATATCGAAGTTTCCCTGCACTAACATAAAAAAGACTTCGGCAAAATATTGTCAACCTGCATGTGAGGTGCGGTCTAAATTACAACGATGGTGATATCAAATCTTTTTATTTGCTTGAATTTATTTTCAAACTATGCCAGTATTTATGTGTCATCGTCGCTGTCGCCGAGGTATAAACATGAAACTGGAAACTGGAAACTGGTATAAACATGAATTGGAATACACAAGTTGCCTACGTGTGTTGGTATTTCAGCGAATATAAGCTATGAACCACTTCAACATATACTTTCTTAATTCCAACACTGCAAATATATTTCCGTAAAACAAACTAGTAATAGTGTTTGAGTTTAATGCCTAAAACTAAAACCGAATGTCCAAACATTGCTGCAAGGATAAAATGAGTCGAATGGCAATAGTAAATTATAGTTAACAGATTACTAGAAGGACTTAGTTGTACCACAGATAAAACTTCGGCATTCTCAGTATGACTACTGGTTCTATCTAAACCGAGCTTGAACTTGTGATGGAAACGTGTTTTCTCGAAGAAACGGATGTAGCTGTTACTCAGTTGTGTAGCATATAAAACGTCATTATCAATCCAAGTTGATTGAAGGCTTAAATTGTGATTAAAAAGGTTCGAGTCCATTCGTCTACCGTTGCTTTCACAGAGTCGTTCATTGGACAACACCAGTACGAGTCGAACATCTCTGCTTCCAACACAAACATTCACCGACATTTCTTCGAGGAAAGTCGCACATCAATTTTGATCGAATATCGTTTGACTGAACATCCCAAATATATTTTTCAATTGGAATAATGGAATAATTATATTTTGAACTAAGCGGTATAATGTCTAAATAGACGTCAATTCAACGTATAATATTAATTATGACTTACGTTAACCATGCATATTTGAACAGCTAAGTTCAAACTGAATTTTTCCTTGAAATATTTTTTATACCAGTTGCATCTAAATAAGATTTTTGAAGAGAACATTGGTAAAATTCTACTAATTTGACTATAAACTAGGGATGACTACAAAAACGCACACGGTTTAATCGATGTTTTTTCACGTTTTTGTTGTACAGCTATACAGCCCATGTTTGTATAGGTGATGTTAGCGACAAAATAAACGAATTCGACTTTTTGGTTGCTGCACATTCTACACAACGTGATACGTGCGCTCAACATGCTAGCAAACATTTGTTGTTCGAAAACATTTGAGTAATTTTGAAACAACGTTTTCGAATAATCACAGTCTGAACGCATAACTGACGTAGTTCCATGCAGGTTTATATTGTTCGAAAATTAACAACTACTATAAGTTACATCTATATTTGAATCGAATTCTCTGTAGAGCCCAAAACATGTATATCATGATAGTTTCCTATAGCTTAGCGTTTTCTAATAAATGTATACAAAAACTATTGAAATGCTGCTCTTATAGTTACTATTCTCTGTTCACAGCACCGCGATAAACGTAGAGAAGGAACCTTGTTTCTTATGTGTATGTTATTACTTACTTACAGCGATTGTCAAAATAAAGTGCCCACTTTATTTAAATATAATACTAGCTGACCCGGCAAACTTCGTCTCGCCCAAAACTTATTTTTCGTTACCACATCCACGTTTTCTTATTAAGCCCACGTTTGTGGGTCCAATCGCAAAACTGTTCATTGATTGATCTTCCAATCTACCTTTATAAATTACCTTTTACTATAAAATTCCTAGTAAAACTCGTCATTATAAAATAAAATTATTTTCAGACACAATTCTCGTTCAAGATTTTTCAACCACTTGCAAATAATATGTTTCTTCGTTACATGGAATAAATGTTTGATAAAGAAAATATGATAGAATAAAAAAGAGCTTTAAATCGGACAATTCCTTTCTCGAGTTTTGCTCTTATCAACACTTTCGGCGATCCATATTTATTTATATAGATAGAAGATGATATAGGAATGCGTTTTATCACATTAACATCCATTTCCACTTTCGAACGAAGATCAATTTAGTTAGCGCAAACATCAAATGGCACCAAAGGGATTTCCGAAAATTTTCAATTGTCATGTTTGGTTGGACTATGTTTGGTTGAAATATGTGTGTTATTTTTATGAGACCCCTCTCCATTCCAGAGGAGAGAGGGGTGTCATACCATCATAGAAACACTTCTCTTACCCAAAAATCCTCACATCCCAAATTTGGCTCAATTTGCTTGATTATTTCTCGAGTTATGCAGAAGTTTGTGTTTCATTTGTATGGCAGTCCCCCTTAGAGAAGGGAACGGAGTGTCTGACCACCATAGAACCATTTATTGCATTCTAAAACCTCTACATGCCAAATTTGGTTTCGTTTGCTTGAATTATTCCCGAGTAATGCAGAAATTTGTGTTTCATTTGTATGGCATGGCATGGGGGAAGGAGTGTCTAACTATCATAGAAACATTTATTGCACCCTAAAACCTTCAAATGCCAACTTTGGTTTGGTTTGCTTGATTAATTTCCGAGTAATGCAGAAGTTTGCGTTTCATTTGTATGGCAGACAGCTGAAGCTCTTCCTGGATTTGTCAGATGGTAACTGTCGATTTTTTCTTCACCTCCCGGAGGATCTTCTTGTCTATTCTGGCATCTGTTTGAGGTCTTCTTTCTCCTCCTTAGTGATCCACCATCGATTAGAACGTCTTTAGCTTCTCACGATTTTTTTCCGATCGTTGCCTTGCTGACGTCGTACTTCTTGACAACCGCTCGGTGCGATGCGCCGTTCTCGACATCTCGAAACACCAATTTTTGGATGCACAAGGAATCGTTTTTGAAATAACTGCGTTCACCATTTTTCTCGACTTCACCAAGTACGAGAACGTGTACAAATACTCCATAACCAGTTGTTCCTAAACGTCAAAATACTCAAAACATAAACAATCGAGGGGTCTCACGATGGAAACTGATCGAAAATATATCGATTTCCACAGCGGGCACTTTATTTTGTCACTGTTTCTTTTTTTTTTTTTTGAATACGAACTGTTTTCCCTATAAGAAAAACATTTATTTTTCTCAGAATATAAGAATAACTCTTATTTACGAAATATTTTAAGATTGATTGCGATTTGTCTACTTTTTATTTTAAAAAGAAACAAATGGAAAAAATTGAGTGGGTACGTTATCTTGCCAATCACTGTAGATTTATGCATTTAACATAATGAAAATAATTAGATAAGGTTGAACTATGTTGGTTTGTCCGATTTAGGGTATTTTCATGCAGCTAGTAAATGCAAATCGATGTTTCTTCATTAGAATCACATATAATCAAGACAAGTTTGGGTTTGTTGAAAAGCCCTAAGTCTCTAATTGCTAATAATACCATAATGGACACCTTATGACCTTATGGTAATGATCCATTTTTTTGTGTTTTTGAATGATTTTTTTCAAAGAGAAATTATGATCATGGTTTGTTTACCTCTGGCTTGTTCGGTTTTAGAAATGATCATTATTGTATAAAGATATTTGAATTTTCAAGTAGATGTTACATTTCTCATCGTTTGAGTTTGCTGTCATCATATTGATCCATTCATAATTTAGGCTTTCCTCAGAATATTGTCTTTTCTTTGGCCTTTTTGAAGGTTTGAATAACAGTATTTTGAGCACAGAGAAACTTTATTTCTATTACGAACACCTCATTTCTGGAAGAACAACATAAATAAACATCAGCGCGCCAAGCGACTGCCATAGTAATCATGTGGACAAATCAACATCAGTCCATCGGACAAACCGTGATCACAATTGAGATCATCGATATGCATTAATCACCTGATTTAGATACATGAATCTGATACAAATGGTGTAGTGTGCATGATGTTTACAATATGTTATAATCCAGAAACATGTGAATCCGTAAAAAAAATATATATATATATATATATATATATATATATATATATATATAAAAGGATTTCTGTCTGTCTGTCTGATTCTTATGGACTCAGAAACAACTGAACCGATCGACATGAAAATTGGTATGTAGGGTTTTTTGGGATCGGGGAAGGTTCTTATGATAGTTCGAGACCCCTCCCCCCTCTGCCATACAAATGAAACACAAATTTCTGCATAACTCGAGAACTAAAAATGTGTAAAAATAATACACATATTTCAATCAAATATGACAATTGAAAGTTTTCGGAAAACTCTGAAGAAAATGGGAAAATTTGCCAAAATTCAATTCCCATATGTTCTACAATTTCATAGTGACAAGCGTTGTTAGTCCATTTGATGTTTGCGCTTATGAAATTGAACTTTGTTCGAAAGTGGAAATGGATTCTAATGTGATAAAACTCACTCCTATAGCTTCTTCTGTCCATAAAAATAAAAATGGATCGCCGAATGTGTTGATAAAGCAAAACTCGAGGAAGGAATTGTCCCATTTAGGATTGTCTTTATTCTATCATGTTTTCTGTATCAAACATCTATTCCATGTAACGGAGAAACATGTTATTTGCAAGTGGTTGAAAAATCTTTAACGAGAATTGTGTCTGAAAATAATCTGATATTATAATGACGAATTTTGGTAGAAGCACTAGGAATTTTATAGTAAAAGGTCATTTTAAAGGTTAGATTAGAAGATCAACCAATGAACAGTTCTGCGATTGGAGTCATGAACGTGCGCTTAGTAAGAAAACGAGGATGTTATAACGAAAAATAAATTTTGGGCGGGACGAAGTTTGCCGGTTCAGCTAGTATCATCTAAAACTACTGTAAATCATGAAAAAGATAATTTTATTTATTTTTTTCTAAACATTTGAATACCTGATTTGAGGCAGGTGCGCTGAACTAGATCATTCAAAAAACTGGACGAAACAAGATCATATTTTCGACTGGACAAACCATCATCATTTATCCTACTGTAAAAGAATTCAGAATAGGCAAAACAGTGTCATCAATCAATCTAGTCAGAGGTCGGCTTATAATATGAAAATGGATCTTATTAGTTATATTCACTTATCTACATTGCATTCTAATTTTTGTTATAACAGCACTAATCCTCCTCGGCCGGTTGTTTCACAAAATAACCCCAGGGAGCGTATTCGTGGTAATGATCATACGGTCCACGAAACACTCGAATCTCCACCCGTTTCACTGGTTTTTCTTGCACATACCTTACTGTTCGTAGCAATTGCATAGGATCGTAGTTTGCTTCAAATCCAGCAACTGATAGTATTAGGCAGAACTGAAAATGAACAAAGATATTTCTAATACGAATTTGTATGTTTTGTTTTTATTTTACCATAATCCACGGAAGGTACATTATTTCCACCAATGGTTCCTATCTCAGCGAAGGTAAAGACGAAATGGTTCAAGTTTCGTCGAATGTAACCGATTTTATTTGCGAGTTTGAATGGACGTTTTCGCAAACAAACTTTCCTGTCGATGGAATTTGATTTTTTTTTGCTCATAATGCGAGACAAAATGAATCATTCAAATTTGTGTTATGTTGATAAGTTAGTCGAGCGAAACATAAACGTAGTGGAGAAAAATGAACAATGATTTGTGGGAGAAAGAGGAAACTGGAGTGTGAATAAGATATGTTCCGATTCAGTGAACAATTATTACGAACGTTGTGTTCTCATATTATGAACCTGCTTGCTACACACTTCGTAGTGTAGACTCGAAAAACAAGGTCAGCCATTTAAATTATCATTTACCACAGCTTGCATTCATAACAAAATAACGAACAAATCGTTGATGTGCAAAATTTGTGGCTATTGAAAAAACTATCACCCAAAAGCTATGATTTGTTCTCTACATATATCAATGCAAAGTCACTACTCACTGTTTTGTATATTGTTTTATCTTAGGTACAAAACGATGAGCTTTACATTTCACCCGTTGTAAAAAATCGACTTGACTTGACTGGACTTGGATTTTATAGCAAAATGTGCATCGAAAATTCACATGGTCTATTCTTCAACTGTTGCGAAGCCTGGACTTCATCCGAAGAAGCAGATTGTAGAACGATGCCAAACATAAAGAAACTGGCTGAAACTCGGTGTGTGATCTTCCAGTAGATGCTACTAACTAAACTAGAGGCGAATGAACTGAAAAGTTTAAAGCCTCTTTAATCCAACATCATCATCATCACTAACTAAACATAACCTCGATTCACACCAATAATGTCATCTCTTTGGCTTTGCACGGACGTTTCAAACGACCCTCATACTTAATTTTTTTTTGCTAACTACGATATGGTGATAGGGGATCACCCCACCAACTACTCCTGTTGCGAACCTTCAGTGGGGTGCGCACACATTTGTATAATGCTTCATCTTAGAGGCGAATGAACTGAACAGTTTAAAGGTTCTTTGAAACGAAGAATGGAAGCATTCTATCATCTTGCCCCAATGACGATCAAGGTTGTATTGGTTTGGTAATTTTGTGTTATGCTTCATTTTTTTGTTATTGTTATTGTAGATTGTAAATATATTCAAATATTGGAATACGGAGATTCAAAGTGATGTACGAGGTTTGTACTCATGTCTCTCACTTATGTTGTCAAGTACCAAAATGAACCAAAACACGTGTAAGAAAAGCAGTTGTCAAAAATGAACTGAATATTCAAAATAGCCGTACTTATCAACATAAGTAAAAGACATGAGTACCAACATGAGTGCTACATCAATTCCAGAGATGGTTTGCCTCCATTGGAGGAGTATAACTTCTTTTCTCGTTTGATCTATGACAGCGCGGTATAACTTCCTTTCTCGTTTGATCTATGACAGCGCGGTTCGCGCTCAAACGAAACCCATCCCAGATTCCACTATTCGTCGAAGGCCTCCCAATCCATGGTGGGATAGCCAGTGTTCCAAGCTTTATGGAGATAAATCGAATGCATTTAAATCTTTTCGGAAACGTGGAACCATTGAGAATTTTCAAATGTATTTGGACCTTGAAAATCAATTTAAAAACTCATCAAAGGGAAAAAACGTGCTTATTGGCGAAATTTCGTGAGAGGTTTGTCACGAGAAACGTCAATGAAAAAATGATGGAAAGTTGCTCGAAACATGAGAAATCGCTCTTCATCCAATGAAAGCGAGGAATATTCACATCGATGGATTTTTAATTTTGCACGAAAGGTTTGTCCCGATTCCGCTCCAGTGCAAAGAATTATTCAAGATATACCACAAGATAGGTGCGATCTTGATTTCGAATTTTCGATGGAATAATTCTCTCTTGTTCTTCTTTCATGTAACAATTCTGCTCCAGGGTCTGATAAAATAAAATTCAACTTGCTAAAAAACCTCCCTGATGTAGCGAAACATCGCTTGTTGAATTTATTTAATCAGTTTCTGGAGCATAATGTTGTTCCGGATGATTGGAGACAAGTGCGAGTTATAGCAATACAAAAACCCGCGTCCGACTTCAATTCGTACCGCCCAATAGCAATGCTGTCTTGTATACGGAAATTGTTGGAGAAAATGATGGGTTGAAACGAATGGCCTACTCTCAGATACACAATATGGGTTCCGCAGGGGCAAGGAGACGAATGATTGCCTTGCGTTGCTTTCTTCAGAAATTCAAATGGCTTACGCCGAAAAAAAACAAATGGCTTCAGTATTCTTGAACATAAAGGGGGCCTTTGATTCTGTCAATAGTCAATAGTCAATAGAGGTTTTGTCAGACAAATTACACTCTCGGGGTCTGCCGCCTCTATTGAATAATATGTTATATAACTTGCTTTGTGAGAAACATTTGAACTTTTCTCACGGAAATTCGGCAGTAAGTCGGGTCCCTTTTGCCCCCTTTTGTACAACTTCTACGTAAGCGACATTGACAATTACCTTACACAAAATTGCAGCCTAAGACAACTTGCAGATGATGGAGTGGTGTCAGTCGTAGGATCAAACGAATCCGACCTGCAAGGACCCTTACAAGATACTTTGAACAATTTTTCAACCTGGGCCATTGGGCTAGGGATCGAATTCTCCACGGAGAAAACAGAGATGGTGGTTTTTTCTAGGAAGCACAAACCAGCAAAACCAAAGCTTCAACTTTTTGGTAAACCGATCACTCATGCTATGTCATTCAAGTATCTTGGTGTCTGGTTCGACTCCAAATGTACTTGGGGGGCCCATATTAGGTATCTGAGCAAAAAATGTCAACAAAGAATAAACTTTCTCCGTACAATTACCCCACCCCGAAGATCTTATAATGTTGTATCGGACAACTATTCTCTCAGTGATAGAGTATGGCAGTTTCTGTTTTCAATCAGCTGCCAAAACACATCTCATTAAACTCGAGCGAATTTAGTATCTTTGTCTCCGTATCGCGTTGGGATGTATGCCCTCAACGCATACCATGAGTCTCTAGGTTTTGGCAGGCGTACTCCCACTAAAAGATCGCTTCAATTTATTATCTCTTCGATTCCTCATCCGGTGTAAGGTTATGAACCCATTGGTGATCGGAAATTTTGAACAGCTGATCGAGCTAAATTTTCAATCTGGGTTTATGAGTCCATATCATGAATTCATCTCCATGCAGGTTGACCCTTCTTCGTATATTCCCAACCGTGTTTGTTTTCCTGACTACCTCAATTCCTCTGTGCATTTTGATCTGTCCATGAAGCAGGATATCCATGGAACATCAGATTATCTTTGATCGAGGATCGTTCCAACGATCTTCGATAGTCTTAGCTCTGTCGAAGCTATCCGTTCAGTGAGGCCGGAAAAGCACTCGCCGTACTTCCTTGAGAGAATACGAGAAATTTTGAATGCTTTATCCAGACGCTGTTATGTCATTACCTTTGTCTGGGTCCCTTCACATTGCTCAATTCCTGGTAATCAGAGGGCTGACTCATTAGCAAAGGTAGGTGCAACTGAAGGCGATATTTATCAGCGTCAAATCGCCTTCAATGAATGTTATTCTTTAGTCCGCAAAAATACCATAGTCAACTGGCAACGCAAATGAAACGAAGATGAATTGGGCCGGTGGCTCCACTCGATTATCCCTAAGGCTAGCCTCAAACCATGGTTCAAAAGTGTGGACTTGAGTCGGGACTTTATTCGCACCTTCTCCCGACTCATGTCCAATCACTGTTCGTTAGATGCTCTTTCGTATTAATCTTGCCGACAACAATCTTTGTGTTTGTGGCCAAGGTTACCACGACATCGAGCACGTTGTTTGGTCGTGCGAGCTGTATCTTGTCGCCAGATCGAATTTAGAAGACACCCTTCGGGTCCGAGGAAGGCAGCCCATTGTGCCGGTGAGAGACGTGTTGGCTCGGTTAGACCTTGATTACATGTCCCAAATATATGTATTCCTTAAAGCTATCGATCTTCGTGTGTGATTGTCCTTATACCCTTAGTTTTTCCTTTTCCTTTGTGAGAGATCGTATCCCTTCTTAAGAATAAGATGAAATGTAAATACATATTAGATATAAGATAGGTTTAAGAATTGAGTGTGATGAGTGTGACTGAGAGTGTGAGTGTGATCATTGACAACATATCTTCATATCCCCTCCTTTTCCTGAAGAAAATATGTCACCCTTCTAAACTCGAGTCGACCGCGAGTAATCGGTTTCCTATATTATTAACATTAGAATTAAGGAAAAATGTACATATACTAGTAACAATACAGTAAGAAGTTCGGCTCCTTTAAACATATGTAACTGAGCCTGTAAAAATAAACGATTTAAATAAAAAAAAACATGAGTGCTACAAAAAATTTAGAATCGAATATACGTAACCCACGTAAATTCGAAAGTTGCGATACTTTTTGAACAGACCTCGTAGATAGTAGTTATGTTAAAGAAATTGTGTCTATAACACATAATTAATTGAATGGGGAGATCAAGGATTGAAAACAAGGGAGTACGATGCGATTCACGATTAATCGCAAAATACACAGATCGCGATATGTACAAACGAATGCAAATTTCGCAAATGATGAATCCTCTCCCATCATTACAAGATGATGTTCTCTTGATAACTCCGAGTTGACCAAAGCATTGTTAGACTGAATCTGGTTCGAATAATTGAGTTACTCTCCTCACTCGTTTTGTGTACAACTCGTAACAAGAATTTGAGAATGAGTATATCTATGGCGTACGAATAACGATTCTCGCTCTCTCATCCGGGCGTTCAATTTTTCTCTCCGAGTTCGTTACTTCGATCAAACCGAAGCAAAAAAGTGCGCTACAGCAGATAGAACGATTTTAATGTTCAATTTTCCAGATAGGATTTCTCATTTGGGTCTATGAGAAATGTGTACTTGATCCTCTGACTGAACAATTTAAATTTTAAGCAGCTTGAAATAGTAACGAAACTTACCAAAAATACTCGAATAGTATGTACTTGAAAATGTACAATTCTTGATGCTGTAAAAAAAATGTTCCAACGACAAGCGGGTTAGCGTGATTTTGAAAAAGAGTACTTGCGGTCAATGATAGACCACGGTTGGATTTAGAATCGATTATCCAATGTTTAGTAATTACGATTTTTTACTCTCAGACACTTGGTCCACTCTGTCCTAACGAGATACAATAATATTAGGCTGTCAAAAAAGTCCTGCGGTATTTTTTTTAAATTTTCATTTGTTCATAAAATTAGTTACAATCATCTGTTTTAAGTCAAATATGCGCCGTTTTGTTCGATGACTTGTTCCCAACGAGATGCCAACTTCATAATACCCCTGTTATAGAAGCTCGTTTCCTTATTTTCAAAAAACTCGGATAGCCAATTTTCACAGGCTACTTTTGTGGCTAACTTCTGACTACCTAGCTCGTTCGCCATGGACAAAAACAGGTGGTAGTCACTTGGTGCAAGGTCCGGACTATACGGCGGATGCAAAGAACCTCCCATCCGAGCTCCCGGAGCTTCTGGCGCGTCACCAAAGAAGTGTGTGGCCTGGCGTTGTCCTGATGGAAGACAATGCGGCCTCTGTTTATCAAAGATGGCCTCTTCTTCATGAGTGCTACCTTCAAGCGGTCCAGTTGTTGGCAGTACAGGTCCGAATTGAGCGTTTGGCCATAGGGAAGCAGCTCATAATAGATTATTCCTTGACAATCCCACCAAACACACAACAGAACCTTCCTGGCCGTTAATGAGGGCTTGGCCACCGTCTGAGCCGCTTCAGCGGGCTTCGACCACGACCGTTTGCGCTTCACGTTGTCGTAAGTGACCCACTTTTCATCGCCAGTCACCATCCGCTTCAGAAACGGGTCGATTTTGTTGCGATTCAACAGCGATTCACATGCGTCGATACGGTCAAAGATGTTTTTTTGCGTCAACGTGTGTGGCACCCATACATCGAGCTTCTTTGTGAATCCAAGCTTCTCCAAATGGTTAATAACGGTTTGATGACTTATCCCCAGCTCTTGGCCGATGCTACGGCTGCTACTATGCCGGTCTTTCTCGGCTAATTCAGCGATTTTGTCGCAATTTTCGACGACAGGCCTTCCGGAGCGTGGCGCATCTTCGACGACCTCTACACCAGAACGAAAACGTTGAAACCATCGTTGTGCGGTGGAAATGGAAACTGTATCGGGTCCATAAACTGCACAAATTTTATTGGCAGCTTGAGATGCATTTTTGCCTTTGTCATAGTAGTACTGTAAAATATGTCGGATTTTCTCTTTATTTTGCTCCATATTTGCGACACTATAACTCACGAACGACTTAACCAAACAAAACACTGTCATGGACTATAAAATACCTTTTCAACAAGCTATAGTATGACTCGATACAATGAATACAACTAGAACTACGCGCTTACAACGACACCTCGCGGAAATACCGCAGGACTTTTTTGACAGCCTAATATATTCAATCAACTTTTTAATAGCTAAGAATTGTCTGAAAAGCATATACATTGTGTTTCAATATGAGTTTCTTTCCCGTGTTCATTGAAGGATAAAATGGGAAGAATCTTCTGATGCGGAGAAATGGTCAATGGTCTACATACTACAAACAACAATCCCCCTCAAATCGTAATTTTTTTGAGTTAATGCAAACGCGTTTTGGTCAAGGCTATTACGACCAGGGTTACCATATCTACAGAATAATCTGTATTTATACAGATTTTTCAGATTCTATGAAACCAAGAATCTGTAGATACAGATTACAGATTTTTTTGGATTTCATACAGATTTACAGATTTTTCAAAATAACGATCCAATACTAGTTATGGCTAAATCTCAATAACATTTTTTCCCAACTCACCAATTTTATTCATATAGCTTTCGTATCAGTCTGATTGAGAGTCATTGTGGATTTCATATGTACGTATAGTACTAATTTTTCATGTTCAAAATAAGGAGAAACGATGCAAAAGTCTGCGTTATCGGCTAGCTTTACAATGAATAAATAACACTGTTTATCTTTTTCCTACTATAGCACAGTGAGTACGAATTTTACGTGGATACCATCAACATCGCCAAAATCATAATAACTATGCCAATCAATGATACTAAAGCTAAGATTATGCTTCAAGATTGAACTTATAAATTTAACACTTTGCGGTCGTTTTAAATTTCGACATGTGTGTCGTACTGGTCGCAATTTTTTCACATGATAATGCAGTGATGTATAGTTAGAGGCGAATGAACTGCAAAAGTTTAAAGCCTCTTAAAAACAAAGAAAGAAGAAGAAGTGATGTATAACTTTGTGAGATTATGGAACACGAACAAGCTTCTTTATGTTTTGTAAACTTCTGATAAATTTTCACTAAACAATGTTTTATTGTTTATGTTTAAAAAATATTTGCTATAATTCTTCTCGTGTGATGTCTTTCACATGTATCACAAAAATATTTATTTTGGTGCGTTTCGCCTTTTATTTTACTGTTTGAACATACAGAACAATGCTATTCACATCTACACAGTGCCGTAATACGTGGAGTTTTCTATTAATCCTTTCCTCAAGCATGGATGACAACTTTTGTTCAAACTGAATTCCGTTATCTATTATTCGTATTAGTACCGTTTTGGTTCGTGAATAAGTTCACAAGACGTGAAGATTCGTTTGAAAAAAAGTGTGAACTGATACATTGTTGCATAAATTATAATATGAATATGCTTGTTTGCTGTAGTGGCTGATCCTGCGATTTAAGGGGAACCCCGACCTGGAGGCCCAAAAACATGGGCCTTTGATGATTTATCATACTATTTGAGATGCAGTCAAGGGTTCTAATCTCTTTCGGCGTGTTTGGGGTATGTTTTAAAATGAAAAAAATCAAATAAAATTAAGGTGCTGGAGCTGGCCGAGGTGGCCGATTTGGCTGATATTTGGGTATGATACGTAAATATGTATTCTCTAACTCTTTTTCAAAATTCAAAAAGTTGGCAAAATGGCTGCATGTTTGCATGTACTGCATTTACTGCGTAGCGGTTTCTTGATATTTTAGGATTTTTATTTTGTATGAGCTAGTGAAATTTTTATGCAACAAAATACTAAAACCTAAAATATCAAGAAACCGCTACGCGTAGCTTTTTTACATTTGAATGATGAAAAAAATACAGCCAAATCGACCGCATAATTCCTAAAATAAATGTGTCGCCAGATGGAAAAACAAGGTTTCGAGTGTTGTGATGAATGATTCCATATTTCTCACTGTAGTTTTATAAAGAAACCATCCGTCACCCGGTTCCATTCGCATAAGATTTTTGAGGTAATAAGCTACCCGAAAATGTAATAATGAAAATTCGGATTTTTTCGATTTTCTTGGTCGATGTTTCCCTTTAACACCATTTTATTTATTTCTTGTTGATTTTTTTTATCTGCGTCAACCATCCCCAAATTATTGAAAATTTAGAAGCGAGAATTGAAGTTCTCATTGCCGATATTGAGCGCTATTGATTGAGAATTATTGTATCAAATATAATTCCTATTTCTTTACTTTTTAACTTTAAAAATTTAAAAGACATCTTTAAAAAAGGAACCTCAAAACACTCTACCTTCCACGAAGATTGGAACCGCCACAACGTGAGCGTAATCCGGAAAATTATTGACAAACCGCTGAAATCCCGGCGTTCGGTACTTCTCATGATGCATATACTGAGCTACCACATTGAAATGGAAGCTTGGTTGGGCAACGGGTTTATCAACTCCATGTTCAACGGTCAACCAGAATCGATTTACTGCATCTTCATTTCCCTGCATGAAAACAACGAAGTGCACCTGCTGTCCATTCCAGAGCTCTCCGCTGTCTGTAACCTTCTCGGTAAAACTCCAATCAATCAATTTGTGGTTCGCCATTGGAGACACATAGAACCGCATGTGATCCGTTCCCTGTACGGAAAAGTCAAAGCGAGTAATGTTCGGCGAAAGGCTGCTCTGCTCGAGCAGTCGCAGCCGGACGGGCGTCGGAAAGCGGGGACTTTCGGCGGGTATCCACCATCCTATGTGACGGGTGTGGTAGAGATTGCCTGGTATACCACAGTAAAGCTCTCGCCTGCATTCCATCAGCTGGATGGCTCGCTCCATCTCCGGAACGACAGGTTTGATGAGACTTGGGGTGTGAACGTCCTGAGGTTGCACATAGAAGTGGCTGTCGGCCAGGCGTATTTGACCGTCGAATTCGTAGAAATTACGTTCGATGTGCTGAAAAACGCTAGTGAATATTTACATGTAGGTACATATATATTGGAAATACTTACATAGACATAGTGTCGTTGGGGCGATGCTTGGGCTCGATAGGGAAATCCCACCGGAGTGAGCATCACTATAAGAGAGCTAACCCAAAAGAGAACGACAGCTGTAAGGTACACAATAGGTCGATCGGTCACCGCAACCAGCGGTGTTAAGAAGCTGGAAATCAGCACGATATCGACAATACTGAAGACACAAACAATTATTTCCGGATTTGCTTCTGCGTTGGTACGATTCTGCATTGGGATGAATACACTGAATGTAACCTGTGCAATATAACAGTAGTAGGCGATGGGAATGAGCTGCCCAAATAGATGAATGTATATCCAGTGACATTTTTTAAAGCGTGTGCTCAGGTTAACTATCGTAGAAGCGTTGAAAAACAGCACACCCATCGTAAGGACGTAATCCGATCGTAGAGCCTTAGCTGTCGTGACGATCAGAACCATCAAAAAAATAAGCTGTTGTCCGAAAAGAAAAAGAATTATCCGGGTCTGTAGAACGACATCACGCTGCAAAAAGATGACATTAATATTTAATATCGTTTATATTTCATAACTTACTAATTTATACCAACGGATCATCAGTACCGGTCCAAGTATGGCACTGATTAAAAACGGACACATGTACAATCCAGAGACTAGCCAAGTTTCCGAGAACCAAGACATTGAATAACCAATCGCATTAAGTATTACTGCCATCAACATGGAAAAGATGACTCCAACAACGATGGACAACAATTGCCCTCCGGAATGTACCATAAGTAGAAGAACAATTCTTTTAAAACTTATACTCTCATCTAAGGCCAAAACGTATAGAGATCCAGCGAGTAAACCTAACCCGATGATAATCATTGTCGAGTTGAGCAGAATACCTGCCCAATCCGGATAGTATACCATGAACAAATTGATATAATCGAAGAATATTGCCTTTCCTCCTTCATGACTCTCGATATCCAACAATTCCGGAGCGTTGGCCAAAGCTCGAGTCAGGGAAAGTATGTTATCGCCGGTGTGTTGTAATGCTCCCAGCGGAACTGAATCTATGGAATCGAACTCTGTATGATACATGTAGCCCCACGAGGGTTGGGCAAAATCCATTCCAGGTGGTCCCTTCAGTACCATTGCGTACATGTAGTAGTCTGTGTTAGAGGGCACCAGTCCCGCTTGAAACAGTTCTTCGGCTACGGCAGTACCCGAGGGATAGGGTACGTAATCTCTGTAATACTAAAGGTTGAGTTCGATCAAAAATTCTCCACTTCATAACGCGTCAAACAACCTTCATCAGAAAGGAGTACTTTGGTCCAGCTTGGAACATTATTTCGCGACCTCCACTGGCAGCTGCATCCATGTTGATGAACGCCCTCACTTTTCCCCACCACCGATGGTAACCGGCGAATGCGTGTGCTCCTATCAAACCTTTCTCCTCCAAATTATTGAACACAAACACGATCCCGTGTTGATAATGGGCACTATCCTGGGACAACTTTCTCAGTACTTCTAACATCACAACGATCATCCCGCCGGCATCGCCGGCGCCGGGACTCTGCGGGACACTGTCGTAGTGCGAGCTGAGCATCAGATAATTATCCGGCTCTGGCAGCCCTGCTGGTACCATTTTCACCAGCACATTCTGCACCTCACGATACACGTTACGGTTAATGTATCCATTCTGTTTCTGGGTTTCCAATTCAATTTTGTGCACGGGATTCGCCTGAGATATTATTTCCGCAATTCTCATGCGCAGAAAATCGGTCGTAAAAACTTCATTGTTGTAGCTTCCCCCCACCCGGGGACCATTGCTGGTTAGCGCGACTAGATTTTCTTGCGCCACCTGAGCGATGAAGCGACCCGGATTGGAGAGCTCATCTTTTGAATGCAACGGCGTTGGCAATGAGGTCCAGCTCAGCTGCACAAGGAAGAATATTCCAACGATAGCCACAGTGATTACGAAGGCCCATACTACTGAGATCACTTGAGTGGAGTTTTCGTCCGAATGAGTTCTGGAAGTTGTGCCATTTTTAGAGTTACACCGAACGAATGATCTAGGATTGCTTACACTTGCAGCTGCTTTCTATTTCCTTTGACTCGCCACATTTCGATGCTATGCGCTCACCGTAAAGCTACAAATCATCCGATCGACTACGGCATTAAGGTGCTCTGTTTGCCACGCCGAGCGCTGAAAGATTAAAAGACCTTGAGGGATGAGAGTGGAAGTATCTTATCGCATTTTCGGACACCTAATCTTTTGGAGGACTAATTTGCCAATCAACGCCTGTGATAATGCTTACCGTTGATCAGTTTTCATTAGGTGTTTATTCAAGATGTTTTTATCGTCGCCGTATAGTCTGATTTGATAACCAAAATTTATGTGAATGGTCATTACAGATTGCTTTGTATTTTATTGTGAATTTAATATACATGAAGTGACGAAGCTATTATCGTGATAGCGATACCGCAATGCACCGAAATCTTGCGAATAACAGTATTGCAATTTGAACTAAGCAAAAAAAAGTAACTTACCAAATCTTCATCGAAGGCTTCTCTACGGTAGCGCGTACTAAGCAGATTGCACAAACAATCAGCTAGCTACGATTTCGATGCACCCCACTGATGAACGCGCTTAGCAAAGGCGTCACCATTAACGACATTCAAATGACTATTCCACACAGTGGGAGAGAGCGTGGTGCGATTGCGCCTTCGCTTGAGAGAATTGTTTCCCGTTCGGGGGTCGTCTGCAATAACGCGAGGATAGAGTTCAACGTATTATCGTGTTGTCGTATGTCAACCATATTGGTTCATTACCTCTTTTATATCAATGCTCATATGAACAATCTAGGGTGAATGGGGTGCACAAAGTAAATACATGAGACAGCACGGCATTGATAGGCGGAATGCTCATGAAAAATCGTCTTCTTTTCCTTCGATAGCACGACGTTCCAACGAGGAACTGCGCCTTCTCAAAGGAATTTCACTTGTTTTCTCATCCAATATCCCGGTTGAAATGGCAATGTTCTTTGGAACTTTTTCTCGGCCTAAGGGGAATTTGCGCACAGACGGAACTAACCCCACTCGACTACGGAAGCCACAACTAGCACTCACTTCTTATCACAGCTTGTTTACTGCTGAAGTTTGTTTGATTGCATATTTAAGATTTCATCGCAAGAATTTATCGCGGCTATGTGTCTTGATATGCGGCTCTGATTCGCTCAAGTGTGCCTCACTCGCTTTCGGAAGTGTGAATCCAAATCACAATAGTTTGAATTTCTAGACTTTCCGATAATGATCGTTGTCTAGAGATACGATATCAGTGAATTAAATCGTACCGGAAATCATTTAGAAACATCTGGATTAGTTGACATAGTCTTCCAAGGAACATCTCATGATCTGCAGCCAGAGATGCCAACTTTCCTGATTTTTCAGGATTTCAAAGACTTTTTAGCATGCTTCCTGATATCCTGACGAACACTCAATTTATCCTGATTTTTCTGAAATGATCCTGATTTTTCCTGATTTTACTTATCTTTTTTTTATCTCTAGAAAAGTGCTTGAAACCAGATTGTCTGACGAATTTATGAAACTACAACTAGATTAAGTTTGAGGAACAACATTGCTTTATTAAGGATAATGTGTATGTGGATGTATCCCCAGAGTTATTAGTGTAGGAATACGTTTCAGAGCGTAAAATGACCCAAGAGAAAATTTTTGTATCCACAGTCAATATAAAAAGATTATACATGTTACCATAGTCCCTTCATTTAAGTTGATTCTACTTTGAATCAGACTATTTTGAATGGGACTATGGTAAATATATTCATAACCGTACTAAATATCATAAAAATTTGGAAAAAATCAACAAGTCTTCCACTGCTGATATGCTTTCCTCATTTGTTGAGTAAAGATTCATTCCAAAGCATGGATGATAAATTCAGTGAAAGTTTGAATATTGATTTCTCTGCAATTGACTGTAGTGATGCTGTAGGTTTTTCAGAAACAAATATAAACGATCAAAAAGTCGGGCGAAACACTAGCATTTCCGCTTATGCGAGGATTTATACCATACTTCTTAAATCTTTTACATATCCGGTCTTCGCCTGAAGGAAGATATACTCTGTTTTTGGAATGGATTCTGTATTATGAGCTACTACCAAGCAACCTGTTTCTCACGTGTATGTTGCCGTTCTACGCATAGTTGTCCCATGTTACTTTTCGACAATTTTTACTTTTCTTCATAGTGTTTAGCTTTTAAGGTTCAACTGTCCCATGTTGATATTCTGTCCCACCATGTATTTTTTTTTAAATCCATATCAAATAAATCGGTTGAAGTACAAGAACTTTATGTCACGCTTTCAGCAGGGTCAATGTACTTATTTCCGGTTTGGAAGAACGAGTTAATTCTCAAACAAATAAAAAAAAAGTTTGACAGAATACGTGTACACCTTGTTAGCGAATGCCTAATAACAATGAGATTTATATTCTGCAAAGGGGCTGTCCACATACCACTTGGACAACCTTAGGGCCCCACCCCCTCCCTCACTGTGGACAATCGTGAACATTTACGCGACCCCTAACCCCCCGGTTAGGGGTCGCGTAAATGTTCACGGTTGTCTACAGTGGGGGAGGAGGGGGTTTAGATAATATTCACGTGGACACGATAAATTTTCAAGCTGTATTTTCAAGAATTATTGAACTTTCCGCCCACTCTGTACTCTGTGTTTTTAAAAAACGGGTTGAGCTACTTGAGTGCATCAAACATCCGTATTTTTCATATGGCGGAATTTCTTCCCTGAAATGTGTTTTCTGAAAGTCATCCATATGAACTGAGAGCGATCGATTTATTTCCATTGGTAGAAGAGAACTCGAGATACTCGACAAAGAAATTAGAGGAACAGAGTGTTAAGTTGAAAATTTTAAGTGATTTTGAAATGCTGTAACTTCGAGGAAAACCAACATACATCATTCCAAATCTTCAACTTCAACATTTCAAAGCATCAAGTTTTGGAATATATTACGGACACATTGCCATCTTGGTGTATGTGAATGTAATGAATAAAAATAGTCGTCTGTAGTTTTGCAAATATTGCAAGTATTTCAATGTTAGCACAACATTTTGAGCCTAGTATATCCTCAAAACCCCTGTGAATATAATGATACTTTTAACCATTCTTTTTAGCCAATCAAAGGAAGTTTTGAGTAAATTATAGAAGCACTCCATCGCAAATTGTGCCAGAAGTACAAAATGCTATGCGTACTCTGGAAATAAACGAATATTAACTTTATTTTTCATGCGTTTGTGTTGAAAATTCAAGCTTCAAATTATGTATATCCTATATTCATGCGTTGATTTTTCATGTTATTCCGAAAAAATACTTAAAAATTTCGACTTTAAACTCTGTACCTCTATTTTTTTTTTGTCGAATGTATTCAAAGCACGATTTTATTTTTGTATGTGCGGGTTTCGATTCAGCTTCCACTCCTTCGTTTCCTTTTATTGAGGTTTTGCGAAAATTAAGACAATCAACACATTCTTTGATGCATGGGCCATATCTCTGGAGATGTGTTCCTAGCAGCGATGCTCTTTTTTTAAACCACCGTTCATTAGCATTAGATGGGTTACATCAAAAACATTTGATTGAATGCATCTTCATTTGCGATTCACTTCATCAACGCAACTAGAACACGTATCGGTTTTTGCTTCGAAGAAATAATACACTGTGTCTGGTTGGATTGGAAAAAAAATTGTATTGCGAGTTTCTACTCTCCCAGATGTAATCCCCTATCTTACGGGCCCTGCGCGGAAAATGCCAACATATCAATTGGTAGTTGGCTTAAGAAACTGTTGGAGTACCTAAATCTCAGCTTTCAGTGGAGTGCCTACATGGCACCTGAACACTTCTGAGGTGAGTTTAAGGCCAGAATTATCCAATATGATGGGGATCGTATTCCTCCACTGCCCATGTTTGCATAGGAGACGTAATCACCAACACCATTAGTGTTGGGAAAACGCAATTTGTTTTGCTACCAAGCGTAACCATGCAAATTTCCAATTAAATAATCTGTCCAGTTGAAGGATATTATCGGCAAAATGAGGGCTTAGAAGATTTTGCGGATTAAAACATTTTTTTCCGTTTGGAAAAAGCTTGCGTGTATTTCTGCGGACTATCAATCGTTTCAATGAACATTTGTTCGCATATCTAGACGTAATCACCAGGATGCTCTGTTTGTAGCGTTAGTATTTACATTTGCGATAATAGTCAAAACGTCTCCGTCGGTAGTTTCCGTTGTTATCGAATAAAATGTTTGGAAAAATTTAGTGAAATGTCTGGAAGGAAGGAAGGAAGGTATTGTATTATAGAGACTTTAAACTTTTGCAGTTCATTCGTCTCTAGCCTTGAGAAAGGCCCTTTGAAAACTCTACTCTACTTTACTCCAGCGCTACCACTCGATCCCTCGCCGTCCAGCCCGTCCAGCAACGATGTTGTCCAGTCGGTGTCCACACAAAGAATGATGTCTGGAAAAAGTTATGGGATATGATATATATAGCAGGTTTGTGTATTTTTGTAAAGGTAATCTGCAATGTTGGTAATGTTAACAACATGATTTACCGACTTCATGATCAATCGCATAAAGATGGTGGAGTGACTTACCCCACCGGTATGAGTAAATGCTGAGTATGTGGAATAATTCGATGTCGTTTTATTTTTATTCTTCCTGATTTTTTTAAATTATAGTTGGCAACTCTGTCTGCAGCACAGTTCTGCCAGTGCTTAATAACATATTAATTGGATGTTGATTGGATTGAACAAAAAGAAGTCACTCGAAGACGTGCAGAACAAAAGTTCGCTATGGGGGTTTCACATGGAAATATAATTTTTTTAACTGTGAATTATTTTGTGTTCAGTTTGATTTGCCATTTCATCATGAATTTGCTGACAGCCAAACAATGCCTGCAAATACTGCAGACTTTTTACGGAAATCACAGATCAACTCGAGAAACTTATCGCGGTCTTGGTTCTTTTTAAGTTCGATAGTTTTTGTATCACAATTGAGCTTAAGCTTGGGCAGGCTGTACACTCGATTGAACTGAACCAGCGAAAAACAACACACTGAAAGACGCTTGAGCGTAACAAACCATTCTCATTGTGCAAGTTTCGGTGATTCGAACTTTAAATAGTCAGTAACGACGCCGGCCACGTCCAAAAAACTCCGACCCTGTACGAAGGGTACCATGTACAAATCCCTCATTCCTCTATGAGGACGAAGGATGAACGGTGTTCGAAGAGGAAACGCAAGCACTTTGTAGCAATAACACAATTATGTTCAAAGGGTATTACACGTTTATTCATGGATTGATTTTACGGAACTCTTTTCCTGTGTCGATCGCCGAATTTTTATTCTTTTTTTCCATAGTGTACTACCCCCTTAAGTCCGTAGTTGGTTCGTGAGTAACTGATATACATGAAAGTCTGTGAGCGTAAATTACGACGACGTGTGTTTATATAAAGGTTACTTAAGGTGAAGGTGGAAGCTACCCACAAATGGCTGCCACAATGGCGCTCATTTCTTTCATCTCCCTCTCTCACCCCTCGCCCGAAAATCAATAATTTTGCGAAACAGTGTGAAGAAAATGATCGTTTCCGCACACTTCCCATCAAGTAACATAATCGATTACTCACAAGATATTAAATTTTCATCTGCTGTCGCACTGTATAGTGAAAAACGTCGGAAAACTCGAGCTTGTGCTTTGAAAGTTCAATTTTCATTTTTCAATTTTCGGCGACGGTTTTGTTTGTATTGGTGAAAGCATCGTTATTTTTTCGACACTGATGCCAGACAACATCATCGAAACAGCTATAAAACCCATTGAATAAAATGTTATCCTGAGTCATAACGTTTCATGCCATGAAAATCAATAGAATAAAATTGTGTTGAAATCAATACAATTATTATTTTATCATTTAATGGGTCTATAATGTTTTAGCAACTTTAACATTGGGTGAGAAAATTGTATTGCAGAGCTCGGAACACTGCCACGGCTGCCTATGCTTTCAAAAACAGTAAACGGAAAAGTATTACATTCAATCAAAATGCCTCGGCCAACGAAGAGAAGGGTTAAGGCTCTCCAACGTGAATATGTGAAGTCAATACGATCAACGAGGGAAATCATTAAGGAATTATCAACATCGAGTTACTATGCGGAAGAACTTGTTAATACCAAAAGAGCCCCAATTCACATGTGTTATAAATTTGCTCATGTTACGCTCGCGTATAATCAGAATTTTACTTCATATGCAGATACACCTTCTGTATATATTTATATTTGCAATTGATCATCGGAACACATCGTTCATACATTTTACTTTAGTATTGAATTGTTATTTTTTCAAATGTATTCTAAGACTCGTGTCAGTGAAGCGCCACACAGTCTGATGAGTGAATTGATCTATTTACGTGTGCTTTGCTCTTCTCTCACAAACACGATTACCCCATTTTTACACGTAGCTTCCACCTTCACCTTAACAGCGAAGTGCAGTCGATGTTTCCCTGGATCAGATTACCAATGAAGCGTGCCATCGCAATGCTGCGTCTAGTGATCCCCGATTTTTGAAATTAATCGTTCATCAGCTAATCGAATACTTTTCAGCAGTTTGTTATTCGATACGATTAATCGCCCCAAATAATCGATTAATCGTTACACTAAGAGGAATAATTAGTTAGACTAATATTTCTCATTTGCTAGAGAGCCATCTGGAATCAAAAAAGTGTTCATTCCGTCTGAAAATCAATTCTTATTTTTTACGCTCCCCTAACTCGTAAACGAAACGTTGATGGCGTTGAGCTTCGTTTACGAGTTTAGGTGAGCGTAAAAAATAATGATTGTTTTTCAGGATAAAACCGCGGCAGTCGTAGGTTTTTTTCTCTCTGGGTTTGGATCGATTAATCGACGTAAATTATTCGTTCGTTTCGATTATTGGTTGCGCAATATTCGTTCGACTAATAATCGATTTCTCTAGGAAGTATTCGATTAATCGATTAATCGAACGATTATCGGGGATCACTAGTTGCGTCTCGCCTCCATTAGTTGCAGATGTATAAGCATACAACAGCTTTGAAACAATTCATCCAACGCGTTTATCACAACATCGTACCAGTGCTTTTCGGTAGATTCCAAGGGAAACTGTTCACAATCCGGGAGATTCTGGAACACTCGTTGCAATTACGGTCCACATCAGTAGGGGAAGTGGGGGCATAGTGGTCACCCTAAGGAATATGCCCATTACCAGCGCTTCAATCCCCGTTTCTCGAAGAATATTATAGTTCAACTCATTGTTGTTCGAGATAGCAAACGGCATTTAATATAAAAATTCTAAATAGTACACTTTCCATCATTATAAAAAAAAAGGTGAACAATCGAACTTTTTTTTGCTTGGAGGTAAAGTGGTCACTCGCACATATCAAGCTAAATGGGATAGATTTATGCGTTTTTTCGTCCAAATTTGTTCAAATCATATTTTTCATAGTAAGAAAAAAGTTTAGTCCATTCACCTAGAGTCTCAATTTAAATTTTCTCATGCATATTAAAACGTAGTAAAAACACATAACGTTTTGCATAATGAGACTTAGTCTAGTTGGAGTGGCATATTTATCCAGGGTCCAAGCCACAAAAGGATCCTCTTCAATAGCAGAATGTGATGCGGTATATCAGCTTTAGTGAACAGAACATCGCCGTTATTCACCTATGACCACTTTGCCCCCAAGCATCAGAGTAATTTCTATGCTAATTAATCACTGAGATTACACAAAATATGTGTTCACCTCTTCTAGAGCATATAAACAGTCGTCCAAACTGATGATTTGTCCAATATATCAGATACCATGCGCACAAAACTCCGGCCTAATAGCTATCGAGAGAGCAATTTCTGTTTTTATTTATATTTTGACATGCGACAGCTCTACTGAAGTACAGGTTGGCTCAAAACACATTAAATTCTTCAAACATAAGGTGACTATCAATACGGCATCTATAGTCAATAGCTATACTACCAAACAAGCAGGTGACCACTTTGCCCCCCATGACCATTTTGCTCCCACTACTCCTAATATGTACTACTATTACAAAGGATAATTCAGAGGAACAAATTTATTAACCCTTTCTCCAAAAATACTTTGACGGCCTTATCAGATGATTTTCAGCAGCCATGACGAAAACAGTTGAGTAATTATACTCGATACTTTATTCGTACTGACTACTTCGCCGTAGAGCGAAAGAATTGGATATCGTGGGACGCTTTGTGTCCGCCTGATATGGCCGATTACAACATCTTCCTTCTCGAGAAATACGAGAACGTTGAATGGAAGTCTGTTTCCGGCCGCCCGACGAAAATCTCAACTAAGTACTAATAAAAATGAGACAATTAACACCTTCGTTGAGTCGGCAAAATATTCTTCTGGCAACGTAGTGCCATTGAATTTTTGCACAGTCCATTTCGATCATCTTCTTCTTCTTCTTCTTCAATGGCACTAACGTTCCTAGAGGAACTTCGCCGTCTCAACGTAGTATTACTTGCGTCATTTTTTATTAGTACTTAGTTGAGATTTCTATGCCGAATAACACGCCTTGAATGCATTCTGAGTGGCAAGCTCTAGAATACGCGTGATCACCGACTTGCACGGAGGAAATTTCTTTGACGAAAAATTCCCCCGACCAGAACGGGAATCGAACCCGAACACCCGGCATGTTAGTTATGACGCTAACCACTCGGCCAAGGGAGCACAATTTCGATCATGCTTGTATCAAAAACCTTCCCGCAATTACAATAACCTGAAAATCCTGGTGGGCATACTGGAAGTCAAATTCTTATATGCAGCTCGATATCTCACCACGCTTAACAACTGCGTCCGTTTTCCTCCAAATTTTCGCATTTTCGCGATCCGGGGTCTCTGTCTTGACTTTCTATCTTTCCTTAACTATTTCTCTTTTGTTCCAATTGCTCATCTTTTTAAATTTCTTAAAACAATTAGAGCCCCCGCAGACTGTAGACTTTTGTCGGCCTACAGATTGGTTGGACGACTTAATCAGTATGGAGCGATATGCATATGCGCACACTACACCGATTCAATACCGGCCAATAGATAAGTTTGATAGGCTTCCCGATTGCATTCAAACTATTCGGTCGGTCAACTATCGGTCGTCCGTTTAATCAGTACTGGCTAGCATCGATCCACGCACACACGACGATTGTTTATCGGCTGATAGTTCAATTCGCTCTCAATTTTGGCATCCGACATACGTGCCGTGTTATGCACCCGATGCTGTCTAATCGCTTTTTGATTTTCCTTCACCGTTCTCTTCTCCGTTGTCAAATACAAATTAAAACAGTCTTTCGAGAATATTCGGCCGACAGTTGGCTAGTGTGCACACTCTTGACCAACCCGACTGTTTGGTTGGCTCGGTGTGCGCACTAGCAACCCAACTAGATCAAACTATCGACTGAAAAAAAAGTCTGCAGTGTGCGGGGACTCTTAAAGCTCTCGACCTCATTCAACTTTGGTGGGAAGTTTCTATTAACCCTTTCGTTACGAGCGTCGTCTATAGACGACATCCGCGCGATGAGCTGTGTGTACGAGCGTCGTCTTCAGACGACATGAAATTCATACTGCTCATACTGCTCGATCACACTAGCGCGATGTCCTGCGACACGAATGCCATAGTAGTGGTAAAGCGTCTTTAATGAAAAAAAAAAATATATAGCGCGATGTGCATACTTTTCGGCGCAGTGCTCCGTACAGGGGTAGCACTTCGGCGGAGCACACTGCCGTAATGAAAGGGTTAAGGGTCGTTTCCAATTCGCCCAACCCTTCTCTCTTTCGTTGCGACGATGACAGACACGATTATTACTTCGACAGCGCAACAGATTTTAAGATTCTCTCCGTCAGTAATTCGTTGTACAAAATCCGATTCTTGCGTTGCACGTTAGTTTTTACGCGTTGCCAAATGTAGATTGGAATTGTTACCATGAGGCGGTTTTAATGTTTTATTTATTAGAAACTAGCTGACCCGGTGATCTTTGTCCCACCCACTATTGATATTTTCATTTAAAGAACTTCGAACACTCAAGTTCCCACAGAAACTTCAACAAAAATGACGCAAGTAATATTACGTTGAGACGGAACGACGAACGTTAATGCCATTGAAGAAGACGATGGACGTTTTCCATGAAGCCAGCAACGTCTTCAATAGCATGTGCATTAGATCTATTCGCATGCTCTCCAGTTGTTGATGTGTAATCCGAACATGTGTGATTTGATAAATTTATATAATTTATTGTGCTCATTATATAAGGCTTCCTACTCGCCGGTGATGCGTCAGGATTTAGCGTTATTGAGGTTTCTTTGGCATATGTGGATGAAAGTTCGATGAAGCAAACGTAGCGCCATTTTTCATATAACAAGTTTTGTTTGAAAAACGAACGACGTATAAATGTTTAATCAGATATTGTTTATAAAAAATATTTGAATCACGATGGAAAAATAGGGAATGGGTGTTAGATAGGGAAAATTTGTGGTTTTATGTATGTTTTGAAGTCAAATTTAAAAAAAAATATTCAGAAAAAATGTTTTTTCTACATAGGGCCACACTAATCGGTACTAAATATACGATAATCGGTATTCTAGCTGTATCATATATAGTTTACGACCTATTATCATGCCTAACAAATCTTTTGTGCATAATTTCATTGAAATCTGTCGAGCCGTTTCGGAGGAGTTCGACCACGAACATCGTGACACGTGATTTTTATATACAGTAGAACCCCGATTATCCGCGGAATAGTCTAGCTAGGTCACCGCGGATCACGAAAATCGCTGATAACACAATAAACGACTGAAAAGAGACGCAAACACAAAAACAAAGATATTTCATCGTGATAACTATGTTTTATCAATACAGGAATCATTAAACTATCCATCTATAAACTCGTGTACACCAGAAGTCAAATAATTCGAAAGCCATGACCAAAACAAAAAAGCAAAATCCTACCACTCACTGATAAATTCCGGGAAAATCCATAGCATTACTATGGAACTCGCTTTCGCGGATAAACCGCACCGCGGATCATCTGCTCGCGGATAATCGAGGTTCCACTGTATATAGAGATTTTGAACTAACAATCATACCATTCCCAAACATTAAAATTATCAGATATCCGTTCCGTTTCACATGTAACTGAATTTGCGTAGGTCAACATTCGCAACTGTATTTCCATTACAAAATCATTATTTCCTCTAGCATCATATACAGGATGTTAGGAAGTTTATCGAAAATCGTTTGGGTGGAGAAAGGGATGTCTCGGTTGTCTAAGGGTGAGTTTAGACTAGTGATATATTCATGTAAAGAAATATGATGAGATTTATAGAAATCGCATCAACCGTTTACACTAGCGCGAACTTGTATAATGAATATATTCATATTTTCGGTGAATTTATTCACCTGAAGTAGAATTGCATCCAACTTTAGTGATTTCTCGCCAGTAAGAAATTCACCAGCGTTTACATATGCCTGACTTTATTCTATATATTCTACACATATATACCTCGAAGAAGTATATCATATATATTCTCATCCGTTTACATCTATTTTCGGCTGAATAAATCCATCTATAGCTATAGATCTCCCTAATGTAAACCCGCCATAAGAGATGCAATACTGGAAGTTCATTCCATATGTTCAATTATTTTCGGACATTAAACAAAGTCTACTGATTTGCGCTTATGTATTAATCACTTCTATTCTATTTTACGTTCGATGCCTCCGTCAAACATATGCATGAAATCTACACCTAAGTATGGAAAACTTTTATGAAGACTTACATTGCTTTCTTAAATTAACGCAGATACGTCTCCCGCTTCAGCTGCCCCAGATGAATCCTCAGTGGGAGGGCTTATCAACGCCGCGGGGATATTAAGTGTCTTTCCCGGACAAAGTACTTCATATTGATGTTTCAGGCTTTCCAACTCGAAGTTACATGTGGCAAGCGCAGTCTTCAGCTCACACAGCAGAACCATATCGGAGCGCAACTCATTAAAAGCAATGCAAATGTCCTCTATCGGTGGTGGATTCGGATCAACTTTGAACTCCTGCAGAGCCTGTTCCAAAGCTTTTGCCTTCTTCTGCCCGACGTTGGCAGGAAGCTTCATTTTTTGCGACCGCAGGGAAACTCCCGTCCCACGCAAATCAGTGAACTTAATGCCGGCACTCTCGACGGCGTTAACCACTGAGTCAACCTTAGAAGGACGAGGTTGTTGCTGAATCTTCTTCTTGGTAAGCTTCTTGTCGTGCTTCTTATGAGCACTGGTAGCATGTTGCTGTTGCTGATCTGTTTGCTGTTGGTCAGCTTGCGAGATCAATTTCTGCAAATCTTGTGTCTTGCGCTCGCGTTCCTTTTTGCGGGCTTCGATTTTCTTCAGTTCATTCAGTAAAGTTTGCTCCTCCTCGATCTGTTTAGGTGTTCTGTCGAAAAGTTTTTTAAGTTGTTCTTTTCTTCTGCGCTCATGCTCTGCGTCAAACATGTACACTTTCTTTTCCGGTGTTCCGCGCACTTTGCTAAGAATCCCAACCACTTCATAGTAACGCTCCTTAAGATCCTCCACAGATTTGCTACCGTAATTGGCACGATCCCACCGATCGGCCATAATGATAAACCGCACGTCGAACCTTTTGGCTAAATCAAACAAATGATCGGTTTGAGGCTTGCTCCACTTGGTAGGATTCGTCTTCAAGTGGGTGTTGTATTCGTTCATGTTATAGCTAGGGATGTCAAGCTGCTTGTTGAATTTCGCAAACGGATATTCCTTCGTTTCATCGGCAATCCTCTTCCAGTGGTGAAAGACAGCCCGGTCGTTACGTGCGGGATTCTCGAACGGAGCCCACTCCCAACGGCGCACTTTTTTCATGCCAAGTCGAGCTTTGGTTTGTTTGTAGCCGGAGCCGGTATCCGTCGGAAGTAATGGAGGGGCATCTTTGTTATCATTGTAGAGTAGTGCGAATACTTCACGGTGCATGCCCTCTGGGCGTTTGACAGCCAATTTCCTGTGATTATAATGCAATGTTAAAAAAAATCATTTTGCAATGCAGCAGAAAAACTTACTTTTCATAGATCTTTTTGTTTTTCGACAACAATGATTCTTTCGTTAGTTCAGGTGTCACTGGGCGCTCCAGGTCAAGAATGTCACGAACGTCAGCCATGGTAATCGGGGAAGTGGTTTCTTTCCTAAATTTCAAGAGAAAAGAACCGTAACCAGTGAATTAGTTTTAGAAAACCACGAAGCTCTACCAGAAGTATACAAACAATTGCAAACGTTTGCCTTGACAGTTTTTAATTAGAGAAAGAAAACAAACGGTTCGTTTAACGAGGGGCGCGGCAACGTTGTTTTCGCCTTTAACGAAGTCAGAACCAAGGTGCCTATATATATATATATATATATATATATATATATATATATATATATATATATATATATATATATATATATATATATATATATATATATATATATAGTATACATTCATATATACACACCTTGATCACTATCTGCCCAGGAGATTGAAATTCTGTTTGGCAACTTTTTTTTGAACCCTCTCACTTCATCAGCTTTTAACTATTCTAGTTATTATTTTTTCTCCATTCAATTTTCGTTTTATTGTCAAAAGATAGATGAACAAATAGGGATGGTAACAATATACTTTGTTTTATTTTTATGGAACTCGGAAATTCGTGTCTCTACATTAGAATACCTCCTTAAGGTAACCTAACCATGTACCGATAGTTTCAAAGAACAGACCGAAAAAATATTTTATGCACCCAATAACTGAATATTTGCTTGTCGTGTTTTGTGTAGAATATATTTGATCAGTACACGTTGGCAAATTTTATCTGTCAAAAAGAGTAAAATATTTTCCTTTGGTCAAACAGTGTATGAGCACCCTTAGAATCCGTGCTTAAAGTACACTTTAATATAAAAATATTATTAAAATTATCTATCTTCATTTCTGATATAACTGCGTACTTTCCTTGTGATATCCACAGTCAAACATTGTACGCCTGTATTATCAATCTGTTTTGCAAGTTTATCCATGTATCTGGTCATTTACACAATGCCCCTAAACATTTTACCAGTCTTCTTAGTGTTCCACTTTATGATTACCTAATATTTTTCTATTGGGTGGAATTTTGGGCTGGAATTGGAAAGATCTGGATTATTGTCAATTAAATTCACCCCATTGTCACTGTTAGCGAGAACAATGGCCGATTTTCCGAGCTGATCGCAGTGCGAGTTAAAACTCTTTTTGTGGTTGCGAAGCAGCTTTAAACTGCAATTTTCAAATATTTATTTCATGTAATAACAATATGCATTTTCATCTTACATTTTTCGGTCTTCTATCTTTGAATTCAAATACGTGACGGCAATGCTTCGGCTGACAATCCTATTCAAATTACAATTCATTATTGTCAGCTTCCAAATCTTATTTATATGTACTTACTGTGCCAGTCACTCAATAATCCCTATCTAATCAAATCAATTTCAATCTCTACTAACTATTCTACTATACTTTCCAAATAATCTAATAATTTCTCCGCTATTCTGCTATACACCTTCGCTTTGTTTTCTGTTTGTGTACCGCTGACAGTTCTCGGTTCTCGAGCTTTCCATGCTGAGCTTTTTCGCTCGTTTCCCAAACAGTGCTCCCAGTGGCAACATCCTCCCCCCCGTAACACTGCTCACTGGTGCAGTTTTACCTCATGCAACATCTAGAACCGCAAGCTTGGACACTGGTCTTCTCAAGAGCCCTCTCAATGTTTGGATTGTAGCCTGTCGTACCCTTCCATCGCTAGCTGTTACAATCTCCAACACACGCCCACGTTCCCAGCTATTCCTTTTTGCCTCATCCACCACAAGAACTAGATCTCCTACGGCCAATGGTCTAGTATCTCCGAACCATTTAGTTCGCTTGGTCAATGTGGGAAGATACTCCCGAATCCACCTTCTCCAAAAAATATCCAGTTGATGTTGAATCTGGTTCCATGTGTTCCTAATGGCAGCTGCAGAATCTGTCGGCAGTATCGAAGGTTGACGTACACCAGTCGAGCTTCCCAAGAGCAAATGATTCGGAGTCAGAGCTTCACTCTCTCCGGAATCTAACGGCAAGTATGTTAACGGTCGACTGTTTACTATGGACTCAGCTTCAATCACGAATGTTTGCAACGATTCCTCGTCGAGTTTTCTATCATTATTATAAGCAGTTATCATGGCGGTTTTGACGGATCTCACCATTCTCTCCCATGCCCCACCCATATGAGGCGCAGCGGGTGGAATGAATATCCACTTGGTTGTTGTACTGGTAAATGTGGCTGCTAATCCTTCGTGCACTGCTCGGAGTTGTTCTTTTAATATTCGTTCCGCTCCTTGGAAGTTCGTCCCATTGTCACTGTAAATTTCTGCGGGGAATCCCCGCCGACACAGGAATCGTCGAACGCACTTCACACACGAATCTGTAGAAAGGCTGTGGGCAACTTCAACGTGCACTGCACGAACGGTGAGACAGGTGAATAACGCAATCCATCTCTTGACGCTACTTCGGCCGACCTTCACCATTAATGGTCCAAAGAAATCTAACCCTGTGTAGGTAAACGGTCGAACACATGAAGCCAATCTAGCGGATGGTAGAGGAGCCATTCGAGGCATCCTTGGGGTGGCATTCCTTATTTTACACCACTGGCAATTTTTTGTTTCCTTCCTCACGACTGACCTTATTTGTGGTATATAGAAACGTTGACGAAGTTCGCTCACTACGGTTTCTGCGTTTGCGTGTCGGAATCTTCGATGGAATTCGTTCACAAGTAGCAAAGTGATTCGGTGGTTCCTTGGCAAAATTACCGGAAACTTCATTTCTTCGGGAGCATGGATTGCCGCTCCAATTCGACCGTCCATTCGTAAGACGCCTGCTTCGTCTAAAAAAGGTGTAAGGTGGAATATACTACTATTACCGTCTCACCGTTTCTGACTTTGATGACCATCTTCCAATAGAGCTATTTCATCAGGAAACACCTGCCACTGCGCCATTCTTAGCAAGGTTATTTCTGCTTTCTGAAGCTCTTCACTGGATAGGATACCGCATTTCTTCTGCTCTCGCTTTCGGTTGGCAATGAAGCGCCAAACGTATGCCGTACTTCTCAACAACCGCTCCCACTTCGAAAAACGATGGCAGTCGATCACTGGTTCCCACGTCTTCATGGTTCGATGAAGATGGCAAGGACGTAGTTCTTCCTCCGTAACTGCTGGCCCGATTTCAAACTGCGGCCAGTTGGTTTCTGATTGTCTCAAGAATTCAGGCCCACGGAACCAAACACTCTCAGAATCTAGACCAGTACTTTTCCCCCATTTTGTTGCCTGATCCGCTGGATTCTGTTTTGAAGGCACCCATTTCCATTCGTCAACGTTAGATGCGGTCAGAATCTCTCCTATTCTGCAGGCCACAAATTGTTTATACCTGCGATGATCTGATCGTATCCATGCCAGTACTGTTGCGGAGTCACTCCATAGATATTTCCTTGTTACAGCGACTGTATGGCTTTCCATTACGAAAAGCATCAACCGAGTACCTAGAACCGCCGCCTGCAATTCAAGACGTGGTATCGATAGCTGCTTCAGAGGTGCCACCTTCGTCTTCGCAGCTACTAAAGTACATTGAGGAACTCCATGATCGTTTATAATCCGAAAATATGCCAGTGCAGAATAGGCAACCTCACTTGCATCCACAAATATGTGTAGTTGGAGCTGATTATAACACTGAGTCGTAGCTCCCAGAAAATAACATCGTGGGACACGAAAATCAGCGACACTCTGCAAACGACAGATCCATCTATTCCAACGCTCAAAAATGTCGCCGTCTACTTTCTGGTCCCATTGAGTGCCCGCCCGCCATACGTCTTGGAGTAACACTTTGCCATGGACCAATAGCATACTCAGCAACCCCAGTGGATCGAAGAAGCCCATCAGACATTTCAACATCTGTCGTTTGGTTGGACGTTCACCTTCCATGATTAATTTCTCGATCTCGTCTAACATATGAGTGGAATACCCAAGTTCATCATCTTCTGTCAGCCAAAGCATGCCCAGTACTCGTTCGTGATTCTTCGTTTTGTCAGTGCTCAGCGTTTTACTCCCTGATGAAGCAGGTTCTCCGAGACGTGCTAGAACATTTTTACTATTTGACTGCCAGTTCCGTAATTGAAATCCAGCTTGACTATGAATCATTCTAACTTCCGCCGATACTTGCGCCGCGGTTTCTTCATTCTCGAAACTGTCCAGGAAGTCGTCGACGTAATGATTATGGAGGATACCTTGTACTGCCCGTGGAAAGCGATCGACGAACTCCTTCGCATTTGTATTTTTAATATACTGAGCGGATGCTGGGGAACAAGTTGCTCCAAACGTAGCTACATTCATTAAATATATCTCTGGCGCACACGTGGGATCCGTACGCCATAGGAATCGTTGAGAATGTCTATCGGCTTCACATATGATTATCTGATGGAACATCTCTTTTATATCTGCTGAAACTCCAACTGAAAATTGTCGGAATCGCGATAGAACGGCGGGCAAAGACGTTAGCTGATCAGGCCCTTTGAGAAGCATTGAGTTGAGTGACACTCCGTTCACAGTTGCTGCAGCATCCCATATAAGTCGTATTTTCTCAGGTTTCTTGGGATTTCTCACCGCTCCAAGCGGCAGGTACCATACTCGTTTCGTGTCTGATCGTGCTAAATCGGCTCGACAAGCCCGATGCGCATAGCCTTTCTCTTGGTACTCCACCAGCTGCTTCTGAAGATTTTCTTTCAGCAGCGGATCCCGTGCCATTCTTCGTTCAAGACATTCAAGCCGACGTAACGCCATATTAAAACTGTCCGGAAACTCAATTACATCGTATCTCCATAGCAGGCCCGTCTGGAACCTCCCATTGACTCGCCGGGTGGTTTGTTCCATTAAGTTCCGAGCTCGTCTGTCTTCAGCAGACTCCAAGTCTCCGATTACCTTCGTACCGACATCTTCCAGTGCGAAGTATTCCTTCACTTCATCGTGTAGTTGCCGATCACAGGCACAATCACAGGCATGGTAGTTCAATGAACAACGGGTATGCTTAGAACCTTTGCCACCGTAGACACACCATCCTAGCCTGGTTTTTACTGCAACAGGTTCATGTATTTTTCCTTCTCTCATTTTTAACGGAACGGTCAGACTCAAGTTGTCGATGCCGATCAGCAGTCGTGGACTTGCGTTCTCATAGCTGGCCACTGGTAATCCGCGAAGGTAACCATACCTAGCCGCGAGATCATCAAAACATAGACTCTGACCATGTAAGGCCAACTTCTTTACTGTACGTGCATCTTCCAACTGCAACTTCCTCTCATTGTTCAAACCGGATATCTTCAACTCCACTTTCTTTGATTCCGATTCCATTCGTGTCACGTCTCCTGTCCATGAGAGACAGAGCGGTGCTCTCCTGCCTTTAACGCCGAGTTCATTCACTAATTTCTCTTCAATTAGAGTGATCGACGATCCTTCATCGAGGAATGCGAAGGTAGTGATACTGGAACGAGAACCGTACAGTTTGACCGGAACTATGCGAAACAACAAGGATTGTTCGAAGGAACCGTGGGAGTAATTTCCGGACACAGTAGCTCTGAGCGATGGCTCATTCTCGGGATGACTCGATCGATCCGAATGTAGAAGTTTATGATGGCGAAACTCGCAGCCACCAATTCCACAACGACTCGCCGTGCGGCAGCTTCTTCTCCCATGTGCATTCAGGCAGCTTCGACACAGAGCATTACGCTGTACACTCTTCCAACGTCCATCCACTGAAAATGACTTGAATAGTCCGCAATCATATACACGATGATCACCCCTCTTGCAGATGCAGCACAGCTTTATTGGTTCTCGATTTATTTCCTTTTCATCGACGTGTGCATTGATTGTTCCTCTCTGACTCGATCTGGGTTTCTCCACCATAGAATTTGCGCCGTAGCTCCCGGAGTACAAGGTGACTCTACTAACGGATGACACTATACCTGTCATGAATTCTCCAAAGGTCTTCAGGTTTACAACTTGATATCGCAATGAGAAACTCGCCCACTCCATTTTGATGTGTGCTGGCAATTTGGTCACCAACTCCATAAGCAACGATGGATTGGAAAGGTGATCCCGTTGACCCGCTGCTTCCAAGTGATCACATAGACTCTGGACTGCCATCCCGAAATCGATGAGTGTTTCTAGTTTATCTGATTTCGGGGCGGGAACCGAACGAACTTTGTCCAAAAGGGCGTTGATCAGTAATTCTGGCCGTCCATAAAGTAGTTGAAGTGTATTTAGCACCTGGGGAACTGTTTCAGGTAATAATAAACGGCTTTTTACCGCTTCATACGCGGCTCCTTTCAAACATCTTTGTATACGGGAGAGGTTCTCGGCACTACTATATCCACAAACTTGAGTTGTGTTAATGAAGCTGCTTATAAATATAGGCCAATCGACAGGGTTGCCCGAAAACGTAGGCAAATCACGTGGCATGACTTGTCTGGCAGCTAATTGTGAGGGTGTTGGAACATATTCGCTTTGGGCATTCCCAAACGGATGTCTTCCGTTCATATCACTTGCGGGATTTGCATTATAAGTTGTCGGAACGATAGGAACTGTTCCAAGGGGGGGAATGCAATGTTGCTGGTGGTTCCCAGTAGGAAAAAGGCCGGGATTCACACCAGAAATAGTTGGGAGTCCGTATGTAACAGGAACTGTCCCACTGTAAGGCACTTTACTCGTTGATGTTTGAGCAAGGCCAAGTGTCCCGAATTGTTTGTATAACTCTTGTAGACCAGTATCAAAATTCGGATGAGCGGAATCCATTTTATTGTTGTCATGGAGCGGCTTACCTTGATGCGGTACAGGAGGGGTAAGTAAGGAGGGGTTACCTACAATAGGCTCCAGAGGCCAGACCTGATCTGCTGTTGTCTGATGTGTTTTCGGATGCGCCTTAGGAATCGCGCCGCTGTAGCTCTGCTGATTCCTCTCGACAAATTCGTGTTGTAGCTGTGATTCGAGCAATGTCCGACGTGGTTGGCCTTCAGGGTATGGTGGTTTCCCATCAGTCGTTCTCGAAATGCGTGTGTCTTTCGGCTGCTCCAGTGAGGCTGCTCCCCGCTCGGGTTTCTCTCGAACATCGGCGCCTTCTACTTGGTCGGCATCCTGAATCCACTGCTCTACTCGTTTACGACTGGACCTCCGACTAACCTTGCTGCGTTGGCTCGTATTGTCACACATGTCATCTATCTGTTGCTCTATCAATGCATATTTTTGCCGCAAAAACTCCTTCCGAATCTCAATCTCTCGTAGCTCGATTGCATTTTGCTCCTCCAATAGCTTCAATTTGAGAGCCACCCTGGCTGAAATACGGTTCGAAGAACTGTGAGATGAAACGCTGTGCGGGGTGCAATTTTTGCACACAAAACTCTGGTTTGCAATCGAAGCATCGACTCCCGCGCACTGCATGTGCCACCATGCATCGCATTGGTCACATTGCACGAAATTGTCGAATGAATCCGACAAGGAACAATTCGCGCAGTTTCCTCTTTCCGCATCTTCTAGTGGTCGGGACGTATTTTCTGCATTGGCCGCCATCGAAAAATTTTAAAGATTTGTTAGCGAGAACAATGGCCGATTTTCCGAGCTGATCGCAGTGCGAGTTAAAACTCTTTTTGTGGTTGCGAAGCAGCTTTAAACTGCAATTTTCAAATATTTATTTCATGTAATAACAATATGCATTTTCATCTTACATTTTTCGGTCTTCTATCTTTGAATTCAAATACGTGACGGCAATGCTTCGGCTGACAATCCTATTCAAATTACAATTCATTATTGTCAGCTTCCAAATCTTATTTATATGTACTTACTGTGCCAGTCACTCAATAATCCCTATCTAATCAAATCAATTTCAATCTCTACTAACTATTCTACTATACTTTCCAAATAATCTAATAATTTCTCCGCTATTCTGCTATACACCTTCGCTTTGTTTTCTGTTTGTGTACCGCTGACAGTTCTCGGTTCTCGAGCTTTCCATGCTGAGCTTTTTCGCTCGTTTCCCAAACAGTGCTCCCAGTGGCAACAGTCACAGTACCATTGAATAACCTTCAGACCATAGTAGGATATCCCAATCCTTCTTTCCTTCATCATCCTTCATCAGAAACTGGGCATACAACATCTGAGCGCGAGTTTTGGTCACTAGATTCTTCATCAACGTCTTGTTTGTTTGCTCTGTAAGAACAAAATGCTGCTCATAGACGGATTCTTTGAACGGTACTTCGAGCGACATCGTCTTTCATTGCGATTTCATCAATTATTTTGTGCCGACGTCTAATGGCGACTCTCAAGTTCGTTACTATTATTTGGGACCGAATCTCGAAAGTATAATCTCTATCAGATATGAAGACACGAAACCAGAAATGTTAAAATTCGAATAATATCACATCGTGTCAATTTTTTAAAAAAAATCGTATTCCTGACTCTTATTATACTAATGTATAGAAACAATTTCCGATATTTTCACTGAAATTCTTCATTATAACATAAAATCATTATGGTGTAATCAGTACACCATAAATGGAATTAAGAAGAAACTGAAGAAAAATGAAAAAATCCTAAAGCATATGTAGTGAAAATTAATTAAAAAAAATCATGAATTAAAAAATATTATTTGTATACGGAATAGATATGGAAGAATGTTTACGTGGACAACAAGGGGAGGGGTATAGCCAATGTTCATGCTTGTCTACAGAGTGATGGAGAAATCTGAAATCGTGCTTTTTCTGTCCATGTGGTATTTAGACAGCTCCTGCTTAGTATGGAACAGTACAATTTCTATCCAGTTTGGATGCCCTTGGAACACGAACGATTTTCTTGTTTTATGAAATAAATGCGAAAAGACACAATATTACTATATATAACATCAGTTTAAAACATGCATGTGAATATGAAAATTGTCACGATAAATTTTTGATTTGAAAAATAAAAATCATGAGATAATAAATCTAATTTCGAGATTTTCGATATGTTTGGTATTTTCACGAGATGATACAAATATTTTGACATGTTTCCATAATGAAGTCGGGTGTGATTGTAACCAAAAAAAATATGTCGTCACTAATTGAATTGCATATCATGTTTACCAGATGTATAAATATGATCGGAATTCACAAATCAGGGTAACAAAATAACCAAATCTCATAATCATTTTACTGCAAGACATTGAGGCAACCTCATAACCAATCATCAATGTTTCGCAGTTTATCGCGAATGAACCGATTTTAAGTTCATGAAACCAACATTGGATTCGTTAGCAATCTGTCTTATTGACAGATTTATTCGCAAACTGTCTCATTGAAAATGAACACCCAAAACATTCACATCACCTTCGACCAAACTACAGTGGAAGGAAACGAAAATTCATTCCGCGAAACACTATTTCTTGGAAACCGTGTAAGACGTTTATACGTGCGTTCGTGTAAGTATTTTCTTGTTTTATTTCCAGTATTAACACAATATCATTATTCAACACATTAGTATTTTGTAACGGCTCTTGACTGATTTCATAAATAGTTTATATATTGAGTTACTTTTGCTGTTTTTGAATATATAATATCCTAATAAATGAAAATAAATTGAATTAAAAATGCATCACACTTGGCTCGTTATGGCTAAACATAATTTTGAAAAATGAGGAACAGCTCTCTTAACACGGTTTTACACCTCAGGGCAGTCCTTTGGCCGTCTCACTTACCAAATTCAAACGTTCCCAGAAAAGTCTGATAAAGATTCGGATAGATACGAAAAAATGTTTTTGGGGGAAACGATCACTATTCTCCGATGCCATGTTGTTGGTTTATAGTTCGCTTTGGTTGAATGCGAATTTCGTTTTTTACAACCTGCTACACAGAATTTTTGTGTTAATTTATTGTCGATAGATTATCAGTTTCTACTGGTGTAAGTAACTCAATTTTGAGAAAATTGGTGCTTCGTTCGTTTTGGCAGAACCACAACCATATGCCACCTGTTTTGCCTTATGACAACAATAAAATGGTTTATGCGCACTTTTCTCGCCACAGTCTACAGATATGACAACATTCAAGTTTACTTATGTTATCGAATAAAACATACTAAGGGATGTTATTATTATTATTTTATTGATCTCCAAAAACTTAAGACATACGTCTTTTGTGTTCAAGTGCGCTGGTAAGACTAAGTGATCCGTTACATTTCATATTATATAAAATTCCATATTCACAAAAATATACTTTTGGAAGAATAAAAACTATATCTAATTTTGATTGAAATATTCTACACACGCTCTTTTAAATCTCACTGTTGACGGTAACTCATTCCATATACTACGGTAACGGTAACTCATTCCATATACTAACACCTCTTACAAATAATGAGCTTCCATAATGCGATGTACTGTAACGGGGGATTAAAAATTTTGTACCTCGATGGCTTCTCATAGGCATCAGTTTTGTATACAGGTATGGAGGAGTTCGACTAGATACTAATTTATGTAACAGGATAACAGATCGCATTTTCAAAAATTTATCTAATCTTGAACCTATTAAAATGAGTCACGCTTGCGAACCGATTTAAATTGAAAGAAAAAAAAATTAAACAAAACGTATGCAACAATTTAATGCAACCCTAAGTCGTTTATGACGTTTGCTGAGGCTTGCATTAGTACAAAATCAGGGAATAAAAAATGCGGGTAGATTAGAGTTTTGAAAAGCATCTGTTTAGTCCGAGAACCAAGAGAACTTGCTTCCCATCTAAGAGTTCTCAAAGACGCGTAGATTTTTCCACATTGTTTTAATACAAAGGCATCCCATTCAAAATTACTCTGAATTGTCACTCCTAGGCTCACGACTTCATTTGAGAATAAAATTGTACTATTCTGAAGCGAGATGTTAAGTTCACTGAAAACATTTCTGCTTCGAGAAACGAATATTGCTTGCGTTTTCTGTGCATTTAGTATCAACGAATTATCATTTGCCCAATCGGCGACATTAACCAAACAAGTATTGATGAGCAATTCAACGTGTTTCTGTTGCATATTCGTGCAGTTGAAATACATTTGGACATCATCAGCGAAAAGATGAACCACACAGTTACTCAATTTCGAAGGCAGATCATTGATGTACAAGGAAAAAAGTAATGGGCCTAAAACAGATCCTTGCGGAACACCAGAACTTATTGGTAGCATAGAAGAAAAACGATCATTACAGAAAACAGATTGAAATCTACTAGACAAATAGGAACGAACTAACTGAACAGCTTTTGGACAGAATCTGAACTGGTTTTCATGTTTTTTACATAAATTAGCATGGCTTATGGTGTCGAATGCTTTCGAAAAATCCAAAAGAATCATGACTATGTTGCCTCCCTTGTCAAGAACTAGATCAATATCATCACAAACACTTAACATTGCAGTTGCAGATTGATTGGGAGAGAGTAGATTATTTCTGGATATAAAACAACTGATTTGCTCTTTGGCCACTCACTCAAATGCCTTTGATAAAGCACTTAAGATGCTTATTGGTCTAAGATTTTCAAGTGACGAGGATGTTTTCTTTTTCCTAATTGGAATAATTTTGGAAGTCTTCCACTGTTTTGGATAGATGCTTGTTACGAAAATTTGATTGAATGAATATTTGAGTGGTTCAATAATTAATGACAAAATTATTTTGACAAATTTTATGGGAATGCCATCTAATCCAACTGCGTTTGATTTAATTTCCAAAATCGCTTTAACAATGTGATATTCTTCAACGTCATTGAACTGAAAAAAAGGAATTCTGTTATCGGTGCTATCAAGATTGCTTACTGAATTACTTAGAGTAAAGTTACTACTGAAATATTCATTGATTTGGTCCGCAGTAAAATCTGAAGACAAATCAGAAGGCTTTTTTCTTAGACCTATTTTATCAAATTCTTTCCATAAATCTTTTGAAGACATGTTATTCGTAAACCTACTATTGATGAAACTTTCTTTGGCAATTACTATAATTTTAGTCACTTTGTTTCTTTGAGTCTTGTACATTGCATGGTCAGCCTCAGGTTGACTTTGCTTCCATTTTTCAAATGCAAGATCACGAATGATAATCTCTTTGGATATTTCGGGATTGGACCATGGTTTGTATCTCTTTAATTTGCGATAACATTTTATCGGGACGCACGTATCATGCATGTTCTTTACATTTGAAGTAAGAAAGTCTACGATTGAATCAGGATTACTCATTTGATAAAAGCTATGCCAATCGATTACATTATATAATGTTATAACATGTGCAGGATCTATAGCAGCATAATCACGAAAACTGATTGAATTTTCATTACAGCAACAGCCTATATCAAGCGAAGCGAAGAGCACATCATGGTTAGACATGAAAGGAACACTTACTTGGTTGAATTTTAAAATCGTATTGTGATTATTTGTTACCATGAGATCTATTTGTGAAGAACCTGTTCTGTGAAAGTGAGTGGGCTCTGATCCAATACACTCAAACGACAAGTTTCTTAAGAACTGATCAAAGCGGTTGCGCCTCTCCGAGTTCATGTCCAACATATTTGTGTTAAAATTTGTGTTATTTACATGCAAATGACCAGAGGGTAGTTTTCTACCAAGGATTTGTCTGGGTGCACTATATATTCCACCTCGGTATAAACCAAGGCGCTTGTATAAATGTATAATAGGAGAAGCAACACCATCACTTTAATAAGAAGGGGATTACGGTTTGTGGAGCGGGGGTTGTTTGTTTTATTATTGCTAGGATACGCCATTTTTGCATTTTCACATGCGAGAGTAGTGGATGAACTGGATGAGAATGAAATTCTACAAAATCATCCCTTCTTTTTCACATAAATTCGCGAAAGCCGAACATAGTTGGCATCGTCCGAATAAGCGTCGGAGCAGTTTGCAGAGAGCTGCCGGCAGCGTTCTGATGCTGTTTGTAAACAATACCGACGGTAATTCCAATATGGCTGAAAATGCATTTCATATGATTGTTTCACCTGGTACAGAAAATGGTATGACTAAAACGTCAAATCCCTCATATTGCCAGTGTACCCAATATTGCTGCGATTCACTGACATTTTGGTTCTGCCAATTACTGTTGTTTAAAACTCGGTCCGGTTATATAGTCGAATAGTTGCTAACTTTAAACTTCATGTTAAATGTGAACACCTCCATGTGAAACCGAAATATGAAAATCGCTCATGCAGTAAGAAATAAAGCAACGCATTTTCTTTATTTTTACTGTCTCTGTGATTTCAACGATTCCAATCCTCGCAAATGATATGTTGGGAAACAAATGACGCCATATTGATTTTGATTTTGGGTAGCCTATATTCAATTGATGTCTAACCCCTGATATAAACTGGCAGCCAAGACGGGTCTATGGTACTAGGTGAGGCCGTTTCGTCACTAAGTTGGTTAGGGGAGCGGTATATTAAAACAGTACGGAAGAAAGCAGAAGGGGAATTATTTGCTTGTAGCGTGAAAGAGACAGACTGATCACGAGCGAGCTTCGGCACTAGCGTATTGTGTTTTGTTTACAAACAAAACACAGCAGACTTCCAAGATTGCTGAAGAGTGGTTTTAGCAAGTAGGCCCACCTTAGGATATACTGCTAGGCGCCTTGCTGGCAGCAACAATACAATGATTCTTTTAGCAACACACCATCCGGCAACGCTTCCCAAGCGAAATGTCAAAACATTTTGGAATTTGTTGATCGGTTTTGCTTTTCTAGCGCTTGTACGATTATCTTCTTGCCGCATAAAACCAACTCTAGTAAATTGAATTTCCAATCTTTGATTATATTATCATCTCTCGTAATAGCTCATCGAACATAATGGATCTGCCTTCGGTGCCAGCCAATTCACGCGTTTACGTCGGCGGCTTAGGGGAACAAGCGACCCGGCAGGACATGGAGGAGCTTCTTAAGGATTTTGGACCGTATCAGGATTTCAACTTGCTTCGAGGGTATGGATTCGTTCAGTTCACATCGGAGGAAAGTGCAAGGATGACGATAACAGGACTCAATGGAAAAATGCACAAAGGAAGGAAATTAACGGTTAAGATTGCGAACGATAATCGCGCGAAGAAGGGATTACTTCCTAGAGGCGCTGGTGCAGCAGGGGCAGTAGGTGCTGTAGGGATAGCAGATGTAGGTGGCAGGGACCGTTCACCGATAGATGGGAATCGATATGCGGGTGCATATCCACCGGGTGGAGTTTATCGGGGAATGTATCCAGGAATGGAAATGACGGGCTATAACGACCAAATGATGGGAGGTCACCAGATGCCACCAGCCCAGCCTGAGAGCAATGATTGTGAAATTATAGTCGTCTCCAGAGATTTAACGTGAGTTTTTTTATGCGTATAATAATAGAATCGTTGATAATTGTCGAGATTTTTAGGACCTACGCTGAGAATATAGAATCGAGGCTGAAACGGAATGGTTTATCTGTGGATCTTCTTTTCCCGAATGACGACGTGCCAATTGGAAAGGTTCTTTCCAACATTGCTTCTCGTGGAAGCTATTATGCGATCCTCATAACTCCCGAAAACGAAGAGCGTCACAGCATAACAGTTAACGTGTTGTATGGCATTCCTGCAGAACATCGGAACATGCCGACAGAGGATGCAATTATGTTCATCTGTAAGGACTTTGAAGAAAGACTTCGATCGGAGCAAGAGAAAATGGTTAATTATAGGAATGTCATGCCAGCTGGTCCGCACATGGCTCCGGTGACCGGCAATACTCACATGAAGTATAATGCACCGCCATTGCAAGATATACATCCGGAACCGATCCAAAATATGATCAACCTTCTTGCATCCAACCGGCAGCTGACTGTCCTCCAGTATGAACGACTCATAAAATATTTGACCGAACGCAAGGAGATGCAGATCAAATATGAACTTGGTGAAGATGTGGACTCATCATCGGTTGCCAACAAATTGATGCCGACGAAATCTAAAGAGGAAAACGAAAAGGAATTACAACGCAAAATATTGGATATTCTGAACAAACCCTCAATTGTGCCACCGAAAGCTAACGCCGTCCCGGAGAGGGAATCGCGTAATTTAGCCGGTGGATTTTCCTCCTTCGCAGGCATCACTGTGGGAGCAGCTGGTGCCAGTTCCAGCGGTTCCAGCTCGACTGCACCATTTGCTAATACCCCCATCGCTAGTGCAGCACCGAAACTGCTCCACGATCCCAAGGTTCAGAAAGCATTGGATTCGTTACTGCTGTCCGGAATAGGAGGTGGTGGATTGAAGTTTTGAAGCAGCTCTGTGCAATTACGTTTTGCACAGGAGGAATGTGAATTTGAGAGATATGCGCATAGTTTTCCAACTAATTTAGGCATATTTTATAGTTTGAGAAATACTACGACATACTGGATTCCGCTAGGAGTATAAGTAACAGAATTGAATGATTGAGAGCAATTCTCGCATTGACGATGAATAAGAATGTTTGGAAACTTTATACCATGCTTTTGATGATCGGAAATTCATATAAATAAATGTGTCAGGATTTCTCTCATATGATTTTCTCGCATTCTTTAGGGATCGAACTATTTTCTTATTAAATACTTGTACGCTTTTTTGATCTTCATGTTACTTACACTGTCTAGTATCCAAAGTGGACTCACCAAAAACGCTCCTCCTGCGACGTTTGGCGCGTCCTTCTTGGATTCAACAATCACATACTTTGCCTTCATAACATTGCTAGTTATTTTCCCCTTACACGTGACGATCAGTTCTCGCAGTTGACTCGATGGTACCTCACAATTATCCGAAACATAGAACGATCCAGAATCTGCAAACAACTCCATCCGATATTCCGGTCCGAAAGCTTGTCGCTCACTGCGGCAAATCTGGAAGTAAAAAACATTACAACGTGTTCGATGATTGTTCTAATGGACAGACTGGACCTGGACAGCGGGGGAGAAATTTCGCATCTCAAACTGCTCCTCGGACAGCCAACGGCCAGCTTTGTTAGACTCGACGATCCATTCATAGGTGATGATCCAGAGGCCACGTATCAGAGCACGTAGTAAATTGAGCGTACGACGGGGTTCAAGGCTGATTAGATGGGTGGTTCTGTCACTGACGTTGCTTTCGACAAGGAAGCCACCAAGAGTCGAGATGACCTGTTGACGATGAGGGATTTCATTTAGTTGTATGCTTATAATAACAATTGTATTGGATGACATTGAAAAAGCAGTAGATATGATAGAATGGAACATAAGACAAAAAGTAAAGAGTATTTCATTACAGCAAATGTAGGTAAGCTTTGACCAGCGGAATAGGAATATTGGGAATATTGGTTGAAATGTCTTTTTCAAGAGTTAATCCTAGAGGCGCATGAACTGAAAAGTTTAAAGCCTCTTTAATCCAACATCATCATCATCAAGAGTTAATTCAATTGATGTCATTATTTAACGGATTCGATGACATATCTTCAGGATTCGCATCACATGATGCTTTTGATGCTTTATTTAGTATGTATCTACGAAATCTCCGTCTAAACACCGGACTGCAAAGCTACCAGTCATCTTCTATATACAGGGTTTTCCATTTCGGGCTTCCGAAAGTATACAGTCCTGCGCTGACAACCGTTTGACATAGCTGTCAACCAAAGCGCCATACAAATGAAACTCAAATTTCTGCATTACTCTAGAATTAATCAAGCAAATGAACCAAATTTGGCATGTGGAGGTTTTAGGGTGCAATAAATGTTTCTACGGTGGTTAGACACTCAACCTTCTCTCTAAGGGGGAACTGCCGTACAAATGAAAAACAAATTTCTGCATTATCCGAAAACTAATCAAGCAAATGGAGCCAAATTTGTCATGCGAATGTTTTAAGGGACACGAAACGTTTCCATGGTGAATAGACACTCCTCCCCTCTCTCTGATAAGAGGGAGTGACTGCCATAAAAATGAAACACAAATTTCTGCATAACTCGAGAACTAATCAAGCAAATGGAACCAAATTAGGCATATGGAGATTTTAGGGTACAATTAATGTTTCTATGGTGGTTAAACACTCCACCCTCCTCTCTAAGGAGGGGCTGCCATACAAATGAAACACAAATTACAGGGGGCACACAAACACAAACTTCTGCATAACTCGAGAACTAATCAAGCACAATTTGGGATGTGTTTCTTCTATTCAACGGGGTCGAATAGAAGATCAATCAATGAACAGTTCTGCAATTGGACCCATTAACTTGCTCATAGTAAGAAAACGTGAATGTTTGAAGGTATTGATAGCAAAAAACAAATTTGAAAAGATGAAAATGGAAAGCAAAAGAAAAAAGAAGAGCGAAAAAAAGGACTGAAGATTGTTGCCAAAATACAAACTGAAGAGGAGCAATTTCTACATCGTAGCGCTGCAGGTGTGCTGGAAAGGTTAGATAGTGCGATCGTTTCAAGGTGATTACACCATCTACCAGAGTTGCGGCATCACACACGAGTTCGATATGGCAGCATCGATGACGATAAAGAAGAATGCTACGCGCGGCAAGAGCGCCTATACGATTGCTGCCTAAAATACGACATCAAAATTGTCATTGGTGATTTGAACGCTCAGGTCGGCCAAGGCGAAGAGTTCAGATCAATAATTGGCAGGTTCAGCGCCCATCCACGAACCATCGAAAACGGCCTCAGGGTGGGTGATATATTCATGTGAAGAAATATGATGAGATTTATAGAAATCGCATCAACCGTTAACACTTCTATAATTGATATATGAAGTTATTCACCTGAAGTAGAACTGTATCCAACTTTAGTGATTTCTCACCAGAAATTCACAAGCGTTTATATATGCTGAATTTATTCAAGTTATATATACCTCGAATAAGCGTGGAAACACACTAGACGGCTCACCCGCGCGATTTTCGCAATGACAAGTCGCAGCAGGAACTTGAAGTAAAACACATTAAGCGTAAGAACACACTGGACGGCTTCCCCGCGCGGATTTTGCAATGACAGACCGCCGCGGGGCCTCGATAATGGAATGTGAATGAGATAAAACACACAAGGCGGAGCGGGTACGGCCGGTTCTAAAGTCACTGTTGTAAGGTTCCTCATTCTCTGCGGTGGCTCGATGGAGATGATGCGCCGCAACGGTTTTGTGATAGTATTAGTGTTTATGCGGTGCACATGAAGCAAGGTAATAGTTAATGTACTATCGGTGAGCCAATACGTGAAAATCACTCTGCGGTCATGTAGCTGCGGATTCTCGAATACTACCCAAATTATCGAGAAATGCAATATTTCAGACGTGTGCGATCAACTTCTTTCTCCCTCTCGCTCAGGTAAACATCCCTCTTCCGTTTTCCACCATTCTGTCTTTATATACCTCCCCTCTAATCCGCTTACTGTCCAAACAGTTGTACATATAGACTCGTCTTGCATCCGTCTATAAAAATATGATAATGGCCGCTAGTGAAGCCGTCGAAAGCCGCTGAATGTGTTTTTCATCGAGCTCCTGCTGCGACTTGTCATTGCGAGAATCGCGCGGGAGAGCCGTCTAGTGTGTTTCCACGCTAAGCGGTTCTCGGCTTATTATATTTTAGACGGATGCAAGACGAGTCTATGATACAAGGTACAACTGTTTGGATAGTAAGCGGATGAGAGATGCGGTATATAAAGACAGAATGGTGGAAAACGGAAGAGGGGATGTTTACCTGAGCAAGAGGGAGAGAGAAGTTGATCACAAACGTCTAAAATATTGCATTTCTCGACAATTTGGATGGAATTCGAGTATCCGCAGCTACATGACCGCAGAATGATTTTCACGTATTGGCTCACCTGAGAGTACATTTCTTATTGCCTTGCTTTATTTACACCTATCAAAAGCGCATAAACACTAATACTCCCACAAAACCGTTGCGGCGCATCATCTCCATCGACCCACCGCAGCGTATGAGGAACCTTACAACAGTGATATTGGAACCGCACACACCCGCCCCGCCTTATGTGTTTTATCTCATTCACATTTCATTATCGAGGCCCCGCGGCGATCTGTCATTGCAAAATCCGCGCGGGAGAGCCGTCCAGTGTGTTCTTACGCTAAGTGTATCATATTTATTCTCATCCGTTTACACCTATTTTCACGTAAATAAATCCATCTATAGCTATAGATCTCCCTAATGTAAATCAGCCATAAGACTTATCGACATCGCCTCCTCCAAGAACATGGCCATACGTATCACCATCTTCCAGCACAGCCTCCAATACCGTTACACATACCGTTGAACCCATGCAACAGTAGCAGATTTGTATATCCGACTGAAACACGAAGCAGGGCTGATGAACTTGGAATCAATGCGTCTAAAACTCAATACATGCTAGCAGGAGGGCCAGAATTCTCCTTGGTAGTTTTGTTGTGATCGACGGTGACCTTGGCTCGTTGATACCAACTGACAACAACAGCCGTGAAATTCGGAGACGAATAGTCAATAGAAGTCGCGCCTACTATGGACCTCGTGAATCCTTAAAGCCCAACAAATTGCGACATCGTACGACGTGTACCATGTAAAAATTCCTAATTCGACCGGTTGTTCTCTGAGAGCACGAAGCATAGACAATGCTCGAAGAGGACTCACAAGCACTTGGTGTTTTCGAACATCGTTAACAGTTTACTGTGATTGATTGGTAAGTGTTTCGCAGTTGACTATGAAATTTTATCAAGTGTAATGTAATTTTCGTTCAAAAAGTTACAAACTAAAGTGTCCGAAATTTGAATTCGATCTGTCCGAAATTTGTTATTTTTTTTATAAATAGCGTCCGAAGTTTGATTCTTATTCGCCTCATTTGAAAAGCATTTTTTTCGATGATTTTTTATGTTTTCAATCAAATAGATACTAAAGTAGAAAGCTTGAAAGCATATTTGTCGCGGACAGATAGGCTGTAAAATAAAATATATATTTAAATAAGACCCCGGTAGATCGAGGGCAAACTATAAGGGCAAGCAAACACAAGTATTTGTTTTCATTGTATAGATTAGATCAGAAAATGCTTGTGGCCCACCAACGATGTTATTGCTTATCATAAACCATAAATAGGAAATAGAAGTTGGTTAGCTAGGACAAAGTGCAACATTCAGATTGCGTTTGTAAATAAGTAAATATGCACCACTTAGGATGCAATTATGACCCTCTCCCTCATTCGCAGCGCGATAAGCATTAGGCGCACGAACGGAGTGCAATAAAACATAGTTTATTTGTTTAGGACAGCGCAGCCGTCGCAGATTGCACAATGCGTCATCGCTTGCGATTATGATGGAGAGGGACTAAAAATAAGATAGGGTAAACTAAAAGGAAACCGATATGTTATCGGCTTCAAGAAAGAGAGAGGAGATATACCTCATCTTTAGGTTAAGATTTTGTGTATAAATATTGTAAAAAGCTGTAAATAAATGCAGTCTTAAAATCGAACTCACGCTGTAAGCGTAAAATTTCTTCTCTTTTTTCGAAAGAAAGTTTCAATATTGAACTAATTTACTAAAAATGTCAACCAAATAATACCTGTCTTCTCTCTTGAATGGCGTTAACGTTCCCTGTGGAACTTTTGTCGTCTCAACGTATGCATTAACTAGCGTCATTTATTAATACTTAGTTGAGATTTCTTAAGCCAAATAAAACACCTTGAATGTATTCCGAGGGGCAAGCTCTAGAATACACGTGACCACAGGGCAAGTCGAAGGAAATTTCTTTGACGAAAAATCCCCCTGACCAGAACGGGAATCAAACCCGAACACCCGGCATGATAATGTGAGACGCTAACCACTCGGCCACGGGTGCACTTAAATATTACCTGTGCATGAAGTTTAGATCTGTTTTCTGCATAATATGCCTTGAGCGTCCGTAATATGATTCAGAACGGTACTCTTTCAAAAATTTGTCAAAAAAACGTGAATATGCCAAGTTTGGAAAAGTAATAAAAATCAGATTTGATGATATTGCGCTGACACCAATTTCGTTTTTTGCCTAATACCCAGCGATTCCCCACTGTGTGCCACCCGCCGTACACCATTCATTATGAACATTCTTCCTTTTTTGAATTAATATTTAGAAACATGCGGTTAGAGGAGACGAAACATACAAGAGTGGCACTCAATTGATTTCTACGCGTATCATATGTACGATGTTTGGGGCTGTGCTCACAATCCATGGTCAATATGTACGACTGGAATTCCTACGACACAATCAACAAAAGTGGCGTGGAGAAGAGTACATTCACTAGCGAGGCGCTATCATGAGCAAAACCGACACAGCTCTTGCTATTGCCAGGCCAAAACGCAATGCATTCTCGTGTCATTAGAGTGCGTGTTTGAATTAAAAATGAAATCCGACCAGGTTCGGTATCTCATTTTACTGGATGTATTCGGTTGAATAGATGAAGCGACGATTACCTCATACACTCATTTTAAGTTTAGTTAGTCGACAAAATACACTCCGCAGAAACACTCCTATATTAACAAATACTTCACTATTCGACATACATCATATACAGATAGCGAAGATATCTCTACTCGACGCCACTGGTTAGGACTATGTAGTGATACCATCTGGTCAGAGTTGGAAATCAGGATATCTGTCGCAGTTACGTTTATGACCAAAACGTTGTAATTCTCTGTTATATAAATAAATGAATAAAAACAAAAAAAATTAATTTATTTGCGGTTTCAGAGTCATCAGTGCAATAGTACAAGCCACAGGAAAGAAACGCTCCTTCTGCAACACAAATTTTCAAAATCCATGCAAAATTTTTTGCACCACATAGTTCAGCATGGATTTGGAAGAGGATCTCAATCGAATATTATGGCAATGTTTCGGTTTTTCCGAATCAGATCTACCTGTACTGTTTCTTTGTTGATTTCAAACTTCTGTTTAAACAAAATGGCAAAATCTGAATACCGCTAAGATCCGCAAAGATCCAACTGCTACTCTTCATATGCTCACAACACTTTGGTTTTCAAAAAAACAAAGGATTTTACTGAAAATAATTCTGATTATGCAACAAAATTGAATTTCTCATGAAAATCAGGACACAGGCTAGATTTTGGAAAATAAATCAGGACGTCCGAAATAGATCTCAAAATCAGGACGTCCAAAATAGATCTCAAAATCAGGACATGTCCTGCTGAATCATCGACAATTATCAATCACTTAAACAATCCGTAAGTTCTTTTGTGAAAAAGGTGTACCGTAACTTCACCTAACTTTGCGTACCCCCTAACTAATATTCGTGTTTTCTAGACCAAATACACCAATCGACTACATATTGGTTGTGCGTATTTATACTGTTGAATAGTTAGATTGTTCATTTGTCTTTGTTATCACCCGGTAATTGATCGAAGAAAATTGAGCTGTACAGACAAAAATATAAAAAAGCAAATCTGAAAATGACATAAGGTTGGGGAAAAAGAAATATAGTATTTCTGATCGAAATTTGACTCTTTATTTGACATACTTAAAATGATCCAGTTTAAGTCAAATATGCGCCATTTTGTTCGCAAACTTGTTGCCATTTAGAAGGCAACTTCATTATCCCCCCCCCCCTTTTAAAACCCCTCCTCCTTATTTGCAGAAAACTCAGACAGTCAGTTTTCGCAAGCCTCTTTTGAGGCCAACTTAATATCACCAAGAGCGTTTTGCATGGACCGGAAGACATGATAATCAATTGGAGCCAGATCCGGACTATACGGTGGACTATAGGACATCTCATCCGAGCTCCCGAAGCTTCTGGCGGGTCATCATAGATGTGTGAGGCCGATCGTTGTCCTGGTGGAAAACAACAGCATTCCCATTGATCATTTCTGGCCGCTTCTGGTCAATCGCCTGCTTCAAACGGTCAAGCTGCTCACAGTAGAGAAACGAGTTGCGGGTCTGGCCATAGTTGAGCAGCTCATAGTAGATGATTCCCTTCCAATCCCACCAAACACACAGCAAAACCTTCCTGGCCGTCAATCCGGGCTTGGCGATGGTTTGGGCCGGCTCACCGCTCTTCAACCACGACTTTTTTCGCTTTAGGTTATCGTACGTGAACCACTTCTCATCACCAGTCACCATCTCCTTCAAAAATGGGTCGAGTTCGTTCCGTTTCAGCAGTGCATCGCAGGCGTTGATTCGGTCTAAAAGATTGTTTGCGTCAACTCGTGTGGCAGCTTTTTTTGGAATCCAATCTTCTGCAAATGGTTCCAAACGGTTTTATGGTCTATACCCAGTTCCTGGACAATCGAGCGAGTGCTCACATGCCGGTCTACTTGGATGATTTCAACGATTTTATCGGTTTCCACGACGATTGGCCTACCAGTACGGGGTGTATCTTCGACAGCCACTACGCCAGAACGAAATCGATCAAACCAGCGCTGTGCTGTGCGAATCGTTACAGTATCGGGTCCAAAAACTACACGAATTTTTTCGGCCGCCTTCGTTGCAGTTTTACCTCGCAGGTAGTAAAAACATAAAATATGGCGAATTTCTTGCTTGGTGGACTCCATCTTTGACGCGCTATAACTTGAGACTGAAAAGGACAATCACAACACTGTCAAAACGACACTTGTAGCACAGATTGTCGTCTTTAAATAGCCGTTTAGTATGACCCGATGTGATAAGTACCACAAAAGATATGTTTAAGTGTTGCCATATACTGACAATATACGACATTTCTTTTTCCCCAACCCAATATTTTGGTTTTGTTTTGAACCGCGGCATCCATAGCCGGGTTCCGATTGATACGTAATGTTTGAAGACATTCGTGGCATATTTTCTGCGAACCACCAAAAGGAAGAACCCATTTATAGGAGGCGTTCCTGGATACAAGTGGCTTAACTTTGGTTGGTTTGGAAAAAAAATCCTCAAAGCAGCTCAACTAAAACTTTCTGAACACGAATTTCCCCGGTCCTATAAGCGATACCAATATGTTTCATGAACGGTAACAAATAAAACGTAAAGCAACATCAAATCAGGACGATTCCTAAGCGTTATATGGGGTTTCCGAATCAAATACAAATGGTAGGTAGTTTATTCCAGCAGAAAGTATAAAATCAAACAAAGTAAAAACTCGTCCACTATCACTAGTGAAGGGTACAAGAAATATTACAACGATTTGGAAGCTGTAAACAGAATCAACAAAAACAACGATCGCAGAAGAAGATTGACCGCTAGAAATGAAAACTGATGAATGAAAAGCTCAAGGCAATCCCAGAAAAAAAAAGAAAGAGAAGCACTACAGTGACTACCTATGACAATAATTTTATTATTTAATGAACAACGTTTGTCTTTCTCACTTTTCTATCAAATCTCACCCGCGAAATAGGAATTTCTTAGGACGACTATCTTTTTGTGGGTCATAAGTCAAACATATAATGCAAATATTAGTTATGTTATTTAACAATGTTTGCAAATAAATAAGAAATCTAACCTAATTCCACACACTCATAAATTTACATTTTATGAGTGTGTGGAATTAGACACCCATCATGTTTTCAAAAATAATTTTCTAATGCATTGTTCGCGGTTTTTATTTCCAATGTTACTTCTAATGATGTAGTTTTAAGACTGCATTAACGCAGAATATGGGAGAGTCATGGTACTTCTGGTGCAATTTGTCGGTAAAATGACAATTTCGTTTAGACATTTGAAAAAAAATAACTTGGAATATCGAGCAAAACACGAAAACACCACCGTGGCCAGTGAAACAAAATTTCTAAATGAAAAAAGTTGAAAGATCTCGTGGAAGATCCAACTGCTACTCTTCATATGCTCACAACACTTTGGTTTTCAAAAAAACAAAGGATTTTACTGAAAATAATTCTGATTATGCAACAAAATTGAATTTCTCATGAAAATCAGGACACAGGCTAGATTTTGAAAAATAAATCAGGACGTCCGAAATAGATCTCAAAATCAGGACATGTCCTGCTGAATCAGGACAGATGGTAACACTAGGACTATGTCTTATGTATTCACAGGATATCGGGTAATAATTTTCATTCAAATTACAACAGATTAAAATTGCAATCGGATTCCGGAACATTAGTGACTGTTCGATACTGTTACCACAAGCATGGTTCTTGGCTCATGCGGTGATCTGAATCTTTTATCGCCTTGCACCAACGACACGATCACAAGCGTAGGCAGACATTTGCAAGTCCGTGAATAAAGGAAGCAATTTGGATGTGTTTCAAATTCAGAATACTCCTCGAATGAATGGCAATGACGAAATAATGCGGTTCCATTTTTTTCTATTTACGACAGAAATATATTATCAAACATGTCAATTACGTGTCATTTTTGTTCAAATCGTTTCATTCGTTCTTTTTATCGATCACATTCGATTGATTTCATAGATCGTCAAAAAATTCAAAATTCAAATACACTTATAATACAGGCAAACCTGTTTTTGTGCGGTCCCTTTTTGCGTTATTCCTCGTTTGTGCGATTTTATTATGACATCGGGTCTTGAATCATTCAAACCTATCTCACAAATCATAAAATCGCACCTAAACACAAAAATGAGAAATCGCACTGTTGCGGCACACGTCACGTTATTATGCATTGTATCTATATATTGCGGCACACGCCACATCAGTATCATTCCATACAACAATTATAAGCATTGTATGTACCCAAAACCCAATCCATTTAAAACAAGAGGATTAGCGTAGGTCATTCCCATCTAATCCCTATCGTATTGTCTCGAAGGATAGGATATAGAAGCAAATCCAGAAAATCTGCCCTATATAAAGCGATGAGATATCCAGCACACTCTCTTACTCTGTTGAAAGCTAGATAGCGTACAGCATCATCGAAAGGGTCTCATCTGCGTTGTGATATCAGAAATAAAATTATTATATCGGAATTAAAATTAGTTGCAATAAAACCCGGACTTTGAAATTACTCATACATAAAGTTTTGGTCCTTCGAACCGGATCAGTCGCGGTTACTGTCGATTCGCGAGTGATTTCTAGTAGTGACTTTCGCATTCAAGTACTGTGTGAACAAGTTAATCAAACCTGTAAAAAGGAACTTTCGTTGCGTATGCCAAGCGGCATGACAAAAAGTGAACTGTATCCGCCGATTGTGATCTATTCCAACAAACGTGCTCAAACGAACCTGCGCAAACAAATTCCGATTACTCATCGTATTGTTTCATCGTTGTGATCCCGCATAATTAGACGCGTGTGCTAGACAAGGCTTGAGTTGGCTTGGGTTACTGCGTGCATTGTGTGCGAATCTAAGCACTCACCATCAAAAGAAAGCTGCGATCAAATCATCTGAAGGAAGCTGTGAGGTAATCGTAACGGACGTCAGAAGAAGAGTACGTAAGTACTGCATGCTTTTGCATATTTCGAGAAGAATATTACGAGAAAATAAGTGGTGAAATAAAGAGTAGGTCAAGCGTTTTAATCGTGACACGTTATATCATTTATCAAGCGATCCATTTGATTAACCTGACGAGTTCGATCGCCAGCATTCATCCCTGGTTAGTTGGTTGTGTTGTTGCATGGTGTTATCTGGTGTTGTACAAATTGGTCATTAACTAATACAAGAAAAATTGATTACGAAAACAGGACAAAGCAAGTTGCCAATTACCGAACATGTCGAATTTGAGAGCGCTTAGTCGCCAGGAGCGTTTCTACTTAGACACAATGACCAATTTGAAACAATACATCGAGAATTACAATAGTAATCGAGACAAGAATCAACTGGAGGGATGGAAGCAGCGAGTTGAAACACTTTATCACGATTTCCAAACGAATCGACTTCAAATTGAAGTATCATCAAGTGAGAAAGCTGATGACGATTCAGAGGATGAAACTTTCATCAAGAGTGAAGAGGTGAATCGCAATATCCGACAACAATTCGAAAATGATTATATTTACGCATATAGTTTTCTCGCCACCGAATTACGTAAAACGAACGTGATGCCAAATAGTGTAGACCAATCAATAGTTTCTGCTGTCTCGTGTCCGCCGTCTTCTCCGCTTTCGCGAATTAAGTTACCAGAAATTCGACTTCCCACATTCGAAGGTTCGGTCTCAGAGTGGATAACTTTTAGAGATACCTTCAAGTCGCTCATAGATGGGAATAGCCAATTGTCCCAAATAGATAAGTTTTCGTATCTGGTGGCATCTTTGGCGAAGGATGCTAGGAAGGTGATTGAATCGGTCGAGCTCACCGCCGCTAACTATTCAGTAGCGTGGAGTTTATTGGAATCAAGATATGACAATAAAAAGCTCATAGTGAAAACGTATATTGAATCGCTGTTTGCGATAGAATCCATGAGAAAGGAAAATTATGAATCCCTCATGCGATTAATAGATGACTTTGAACGCAATCTTTGCATGATCGATAAAATGGGTGTTCCAACAGATGGCTGGAGTGTTATCCTGGCTCACATGGTATGTGATCGGCTAGATGCCGCCACGCTTAGACAGTGGGAAACTCATAATAAATCAAATGAAGTTCCCACTTACGGAGAATTAATCGCATTTCTTAAAACCCACCTTGCGGTTCTACAATCGTTGCCAACATCGAATTCTCGTTACCAGGAGTCTCACAAGATTGAACACAAACGATCACTAAAATCAAGGCTCAATAACGTTTACACCATCACCAATCCAACGAATTACACCTGCCCGTTTTGCTCCAAATCTCCACACTCGCCATTCAAATGTGAAGTTTTTCTAAAATTATTGATATCGCAACGCTTTGAGAATGTCAGGAGCAAAAACCTCTGCATCAATTGTCTATCGCCTTCTCATTTAGTTCGGAACTGTACGTCCAGTTCATGCAGAGTCTGTAATCAAAAACACCACACCATGCTTCACCAACCCTCCAGCGATCGCTCACCTACTCAGTCGAAACCACCAACACCTCTCGTTCAGAATATCGCACCGACGAATCAGAAAGCACAGGCTAATTCTTCAAACCAATACTCACAACAACGTTCCGTATCGTCTTCGCTAACCCAAACGCCATCAGCCTCTGCCACCGTCTCTAGCCTCGCTTCCACCACAATGGTTGGAACAAATCGGAAAGTTCCAGCAACAGTGTTACTACAAACAGCGATAGTGAAGGTTTACAATTCTAACGGTCAAATGCAGTGGGCCAGAGCATTGCTAGATCCTGCTTCACAGTTGAGTCTCATTACCGAGAACCTCGTTCAAAAGCTTAAGTTGCGCCGCCATCCCGATCGTCAGGAGATCGGTGGTGAAGGCAACTCAATTATCGTTTCGCATCATACTGTCGTTGTTCGAATGGGATCCCACTGCACAGAATTTGTTGTGAATGAACCATGTCATGTTTTACGAAAAATTACCCGTGATCTACCAGCCAGAAATATCGACATCTCGCTTTGGAATCTTCCTCCACATATTGTCCTAGCAGATCCAAATTTCGACAAACCTGGACCGATAGACATACTCATAGGTATGGAAAAATACTACGACTTATTACTTGATGGATGCTCCAGAATAACTCCGGAAAAGGCGATCCTTCAAAATACGGTCCTCGGTTGGGTGGTATCAGGGAAGGTTGGCAATGACTCACATCCAGCCCGAGCCCCCATAGTGGCTCATGTATGCAGCAGCGATGGGCTTGATGATCAGTTGTCCCGATTTTGGGAATTGGAATCCTGCTGGTCTAACAGCACGCATTCCGTCGAAGAAAATTTGTGTGAAGAGCATTTTGCAGCTACAACGTTTCGCACTAATACTGGTCGATTTGTGGTTACTCTTCCCAAACGACATTCGGTACTAGCTAGTTTGGGTAACTGTGAAGAGATAGCAACTAGAAGGTTCATTGCCTTGGAACGCCGACTTGATACGCAGCCTGCGTTGAAAAAGGCGTACACAGCCTTCATAGATGAATACCTCAAGTTGAATCACATGAGAGAAATCACAAACGTAGAAAAAATAAAATCATCTAATCCTACCTATTTCTTACCGCACCACGGTGTTGAAAAGACAGACAGTACTACCACCAAACTGAGGGTAGTTTTCGATGCCTCTTGTCGGACAGAAACCGGAATCTCGTTGAATCAAGCTCTAATGGTGGGTCCAGTCATCCAAGACGATCTGTTCTCCATACTTCTCCGGTTTCGAGTACATCGTTTCGCAATCATCGCAGACATCGAAAAGATGTATCGCCAGATACGTATTCACTCTTCAGACTACCCACTTCAACAAATACTATGGCGGTCTTCGTCAACAGAGCCGCTACGCACTTTTCAACTAACAACGGTGACGTACGGAACAGCTTCAGCCCCGTACTTGGCCACCAAGTGTCTACAAGTATTATCGAACCAAAATTCTGAAGAATTTCCTCTAGCCGCTTCGGTCCTCGCTAAGGACTTTTACGTGGATGACCTGTTGAGCGGAATAGACGACGAAGAACAAGGAAAAACACTCTGCAAGGATTTAATAAATGTGTTGCAGTCAGCCGGCTTCAGCTTACGTAAATGGGCATCAAACTCCGCCACCATACTTTCCGAAATTCCATCGGAATTGTACGACAAACGTTCGATATTCAACCTGGATTCGAATCCTCTACCCATCAAAACTTTGGGTTTACAGTGGGAACCATCCTCTGACAGATTTCGCTACACTGTTCCTAAATGGTCGCAACCAAAATCCATCTCGCGTCGTATCGTTATTTCGGATGCAGCACGACTCTATGATCCCCTCGGTTTAATTGGTCCTGTTGTAATTCTCGCAAAAATATTTATCCAAACACTTTGGCGATCCTCCAAGAACTGGGACGATCCTTTGGATGAAGATAAGCAGCGTTACTGGGTCGAATTCCGCAACAATTTGGAAGATGTATCTAGCATTTCCGTACCCCGTTGGTTAATCTGCAATGACTCCCCAACGGTCATCGAAATTCACGGCTTCTGTGATGCCTCCGAAAAGGCATACGGAGCATGTCTTTATTTGAGAACCGAATCAATAAATGGAATTCGATCAGTGTTGATGACAGCCAAATCTAAAGTAGCTCCTCTAGGAGATTCAAAAAGGCAGAAACGAGTTTGCCTTCCAAGATTGGAACTATCGTCGGCTCTTTTATTGAGTCACTTATACCATAAAATCAAATGCAGCTTACCACTGACTGCCAAATCATTTTTCTGGACTGACTCAATGATTACACTTCATTGGCTCAATGCCGTTCCCTCACGTTGGAAGACGTTCGTTGCAAATCGGGTTTCAGAGGTGCAAAACCTAACAGCCGATGGTATCTGGTCGCACGTTCCCGGCATCGACAATCCTGCAGATGTTATATCCCGTGGAATGCATGCGGCACAACTGAAGGACACTGCATCCTGGTGGCATGGTCCTGCCTGGTTGAGCCAATCATCTCGATTTTGGCCCCCTCTGAACCACAAAACGAACATAGATCTACCCGCAGAAATTCTCGAAGAAAAGCCAATTGCTTTACACATAAGCCAATGTACTCCTAACGAAATATTTTATCTTCGTTCATCATTCACGGCTCTAGTCCGTATTATAGCGTTTTTGAATCGATTCATACAGAACTGTCGAACCAAGATTCCCATGAATAGAAAAATCGGATTCTTACAAACGAATGAATTGGATGAAGCCACCAAAATACTCGTTCGTTTAGCACAAGCTGAAGTTTTCTCCAAGGATTTTGCAGCAATTCGGAATTATGGTCAAGTGAAAGAAAACTCCGAACTAAAATCACTATCTCCGATCGTAATTGACTCGATCATGCGGGTTGGTGGACGGCTCAGAAACGCAGCTATCTCGGAAGATCGCAAACATCCAATTATTCTTCCTGCTAGACACCCACTTACCGAATGCATTTTGTTGCATTATCACCTCAAAAACTTGCATGCTGGTCCACAATTGTTGGTAGCATGCGTTCGAGAAAGGTACTGGCCACTACGAATTCGCAATCTCGCACGGAAAATTGTACATAACTGCATAAATTGTTACCGCTGTAAGCCACATAATCTCGACCAATTAATGGGAGACTTACCACCTGAAAGAGTGACACCAACGCTGCCTTTCCTCAACACAGGCGTAGATCTGTGTGGTCCTTTCTGCTATCGCAGAATGCGTAAAACTGCCCCTGTCAAATGCTATGTTGCATTATTCGTGTGTTTCGTCACCAAGGCCGTCCATGTGGAGTTGGTGTACGACCTATCAACCGCAGCCTTCATAGCAGCGCTGCATAGATTCATCGCCCGCAGAGGAAAGCCGAATGTAATTCAATGCGATAACGCCAAAAATTTTAAAGGCGCAGCCAGAGAACTGAAAGAACTGTCGATACAGTTCTACTCGCAACAACATCAAGCTGATGTTTCGAATGTTTGTTCCAACGAAGGAATTGAATTTAAATTCATACCTCCTCGCAGTCCAAACTTTGGGGGGTTGTGGGAAGCGGCGGTCAAGTCTCTCAAACGTCATCTTCGAACAACAATAGGGAATTCAATCCTCTCCCAGGACGAGTTCGTCACTTTATTAGCTCGTATTGAAGCTTGCCTTAATTCAAGACCGCTGACCCCGCTCACCACAGACCCCAATGATTTGGAAATACTAACGCCTGGTCATTTCCTCGTGCATCGTCCATTAACTTCGTTTCCCGAGCCTGACCTTTCAGAAGTTCCACCGAATCGGCTCGATCGCTGGCAGCACAATCAGGAGTTGCTCCGTCGTATCTGGAAGAGATGGTCCACCGACTACCTGTCCGGCCTCCATCCACGCACAAAATGGACACAGATCCGGAATAATGTCACCGAAGGTACAATGGTGTTGCTGAAGGAGGATAACCTGCCTCCTTTAAAGTGGAAGTACGGAAGGATAACCCACATTTTTCGCGGTGATGACAACCATATACGCGTCGTTACCGTACGGACAGCAACTGGAGAGTATCGACGCTCCATCTCGAAGATATGCGTGCTTCCTGTACGTCAACAACACACTGAACCTACGCTCGAATGAATTTCGAGTCCTTCCATCACAGTATGTTCATACTGTGCACCGATCGGAGACCTGCGGGTCTCCGAGCCCTGTAAGTAATGTTTTATAATGAATTTGCAAAAAACTTAATGAATTTTCGTCCTCTGACATGTACGTTGGATTCATCAATGGCTACTCCAACCCACAACCACGAGTACGCCCAACGCCGGGTCACCGTCCTGCCTATCTTTTGAACCGATTCGAGTAACGAGCCTTTGTTTGGGGATTCCCGTGATGACGTCAGAAGCAGCCACCATGGTAACGATGGAGACGCCGGAGACGACCGAGACAAGACAACGGAGACGACCGGGACGACGGAGAATGCAGTCAAAACAAACAACGAAGATCGACGAGTGCGTCACGAAGTATTTCATCGGCAACGCAATCGGCAACCATCACTTCCTGCCTATGTATGAATGGTTGAAAGTTCAGACACAATCTTTCAACAGGGCCCGGCATATGTTGCGGCACACGTCACGTTATTATGCATTGTATCTATATATTGCGGCACACGCCACATCAGTATCATTCCATACAACAATTATAAGCATTGTATGTACCCAAAACCCAATCCATTTAAAACAAGAGGATTAGCGTAGGTCATTCCCATCTAATCCCTATCGTATTGTCTCGAAGGATAGGATATAGAAGCAAATCCAGAAAATCTGCCCTATATAAAGCGATGAGATATCCAGCACACTCTCTTACTCTGTTGAAAGCTAGATAGCGTACAGCATCATCGAAAGGGTCTCATCTGCGTTGTGATATCAGAAATAAAATTATTATATCGGAATTAAAATTAGTTGCAATAAAACCCGGACTTTGAAATTACTCATACACGCACAAAAACAAGTTTGCCTGTACTTTAGATGATTTTTTTAACCCAGAATGTGCACTACAAATAATTTATATGACAAAACAATGTTTGCAGGGTCAGCTAGTTCTTAATGATATGCATCGTTCTCAATTTGTTCCCAATCAATCCCAGAATAAATCTTGTTTAAAACAATTGATCTACTAGAGTAACGTTCAGAGGCTCACGTGTGCCTAGATACTCACTCAAAAAGGAAAAACATGGAACGAATGGGTGAGAAACGACGGTATTGAGTGAATAAATTCAATGCTTAGATTGATGGAATGCTGATAAACGGTTGTCAACAACGGCATATAAGACATACAAGCTATATAACGTGTTCTGGAAAATAAACTAGTCTCTCACTTACCTTCCTCCGAATATACGGTACATCGTGCACCATCGATTTATTCCCAAGAATTGAATTTATCTCTCTTCCATACACTAGTTTCTCAAACACACGTTCATTTGTTCCGAGTAAAATTTATTGAATTCAGTCTTTTCTAAAGCTAACCACTATACTAAGAGATATCTAGGTGTGTGAACACTTTGCGTTTCGTTGCACACGATTCACTATTGCGTTTCGTAAGCTGTGAGCCGTTCTTTCGCACTTATAAAAAAAATTGACAGCCAAAATTTCATTAAAATATAACAAAAAATAAAATGAAAATCATGTGGGCAACATCCGAGAGATCATACCTCTTTGACGAAGGCGTGCTGAGTGGCGTGAAGATTCGTTGTTGCCAGATGGTATTGCGTTCCGCCGCGGCGAGCTGATTTGGTCAGATGCTGGGAGGCCACCGTTGGAAGCCCAGCGCCAAGCCCAAGTGCTTTCATGGTTCGGGCTTGGGTTCCCATAATTGGACGAGCAGGCAGCTGGTGGGAAGAGCTGGGAAGTTGCGTTTCGAAAAGCATCGTGCTGCGACGGGAGTTTTTCGTTGTAGTTGTGATTGGCTTAGGGGCCGTCTGCGGCACAGCTAGCGATCGGCGATTTCCCGGGTTTGAAGCTTTAGTTCGCTTCTTAGGATTTTCCTCCCCGGAGCTGGAGTTAGAATCTTGATTTGAGGCAGCTGGCGATTCCATTACCGAAGGTTGTGCGTTGAAGAGCCTACGCTTTCGGGGGAGAGTTCCTTGGGCGCACTCGGTGGCTACTTCGACTCTTTGGATATCAACAGATGATTTGGATCGTATTGTTTTCTCAGTCGATTTTGTCTGCTGTCTGTAGAAGGTGTCGAGCGACGTCTGACGACTCATTGAGCTTAGTCTTGGAGGAGGAGACTTGAGAGCGGTTTCCATCGACTCGCTGCGGCTCACGCTGGCAGCGCGACCATCTTTGCCGTCCTCGTTCTGCTGCTTAGATTGCATGTTGATGCAAGACAAACGTTTATCAATAATATCCATCGAAATGTCGAAAATCGTCTTCCGTCGTTCACTGACGGGCGTCTTCGTGGAACTGAAGGTCAGACTTGTTTGGTATTCTTCTAGAAGTGTTTTGTTGCGCTTTTGGACGGCGGAGGCGGGTGAAATGTTGGTCGATGGTTTTTGTGTATCGAGATCATTGTGTGTGAACATTGTCTGGCGACGGATAGAAAGTACATTTTTCGGTGATTCTGAATGTTCCGACGAAGCACCGGGTGTATACAATGTGCGCCTCTTTCTCACCGAATTGTTCGCAGTGGGAGCTTTATCTGTTGTCGTTGAGTTTGCTTCCGGGTTAAAGTTAGTGCTGTTTGTTGTCGAAACTGAACTATTTTTGGTGCTATCTTTCTTGTCCGCTTCATCATAAACACCAGGTGTGTACAAGGTTCTCCTACGATTTGTTCGGAATACCTCCAACTCCTTCGGATCTAGCTCGGGAGTTTTTGCTTTATGGCCCGACCCACCGTTTATAACATTATTGCTAGTTGTGGGAAGTAGCGTTTTACGAGCATTCACAGCATCCATGGAGTGGATTTTATCAGTCTTATTAGAGGATTGCTCCATTCCCGTGGGGGAATAGATTGTTGCACGATTTTTGGCATTTGAAGGTGCGATGTTTTCCTGCATATTCTCTGAATCTACGCTATTTGCTTTGCAAATCTCCATTGCTTTCGGAGAACAGATTGTTTTACGTTTTTTGGTAGCGTTCGAAGCAACCGAAACGGGAGATTCCACTTCCTCTACCAAACTACTGATCTTAGGAGTAAACAGCGCTGTTTTTCGGCGCTGTCTCGGGGTTGGCGTGAGCTTCTGTTCCAAGCCAACATCTTTGTTCACACTGACACTCCTCCTCCTTGTTGTTACACCCTCTCTTGTACTATTGCTGCTCATCGATCCGTCAAATAATGATTTCCGGATATTCCTCGACTGAGCGTCCGGTGTGGCTGGAATTTCTACCTCAGAAAAGGCTTCCAATTTGTCCGTTTCCGATGGCCCGGTAGGTGCAGGCGAATTTCGGAATTTTTCCAACAACCTCATTGGTCCGGCCAATAATTTATCGAAATCATCCTGCGGCTCAGGAGCGCTTTCATTTTCCGCCTGAAATTCGTTAAGAATTTTTTCCAGCCCATCGTCTTTACGGAGGCGATGCAACACCGGTAGTCTTGACGGGGGAGAAATCGCCAATTTTGATACACCAGGAACAGCGGCATTCAGCGGGGCACGTTTCTTGCCGCTTGAATTAGCAGCTTCTTCGGCTCGGGGCTGCATCGATTTTTGACGCTGTAATAGGTAACATCGAAAATTAATCATTTTGCCATTTTACCGTTTGTTGGCGGAATTCACTAACCCTAATTTTCTTGAACAGTTCCGGATTTTCATACCGCTCTAGGTTAGAGATCGGGAAGCCCTCCGGATTCATCAGACAGTTATGCCGTTTGCAGGCCTCAATCCACAGGATAGATACCACTGGAATGTTCATTTTCTTCGCTTTCTGATATGTAGAAAGGAGACCATCTTTGAAGACGACGTGGGTAGTATCTCTGTAAACGGAACGTCATTAGAAAATGCAATCCTGCAAACGAACTAACAATCACACATACTTATACAACTTCTCGTTTACTCTCGCACCGAGTGAAGCCACATGATCCTTGATCCCATCCGAACGATTATCCGCTCCTGATCGAACTTCTACGTACACGCAAACATTCACCATTACATCTTGGATCGTCTTCTGCTGTGGGGTTTTACGTTCTTCCTCCGTGATGATATCTTGCTCCTCGAGGGGAACATCGAAATTACCGTAAGCATCACGCTTGGAGGGTGATTTCAAAGCACGCAAAGCTCGGATTCTGGTCGCAGCGGAGGGACTTTGCAGATCTCTGTACAAACGCGCTAGACGAGGATTGTTCTGACAGTCAAACACTTCTATAGGAGTAGTGCAACGTAGTAAATCTGAAAATAAAAACGGTTTTAAAAAACACATACAAAAGACAAACTTGCCTATCCTACCATCTGATTCAAGCAGCTCTTCGGAGGGAACTGGCGTGCTATTGAGACTGTAAAATGACGCATCCGATGCGTCGGAGTCATTCAACGAAAGCGGTTGGTCAACCGGAGTGGACAAAATCTTCAGCAGTAAACTTTCCCGCAGATTCTTTGCTTTCGCAGATGGCGTACTTTCTTGGCTTGATTTTTGTGAGTCCGAGAATGCTGCTTGTTTTGGTGAGAATGTTTCCACATTTTTCGAGACAGAAGCGGTGAACCCAGCGGCAGCAGAAACCGAGTATCTGCGACGGTGCCTCTCGTTCAACTCCGAGGACGCCTCCAGCGATGGTGTACCAATAACTGACTTTCGCGATGGCTTAAAATCGGGCGTATAACTGCGCATTACACGATTCATTTTTTGGGATTGTTAAAATGATAGTCGACGCCCTGCGACAATCACTTGTTTTCACTATTTTCTACACGTAAAATACAAATAAAATGGAGATAAACACAAAACTTCCAGCAAAGGCTGCTCTGTTTCTTCTTTTGTGGTTCACTACGAGCTAAATTGTTCCAACGGTTTTTTATGTCATTGACGTGCGGCGAAAACAGACGATCGCTTTGGTGGGCGAAAAACCTTGCACAGTGGGCTAATGCGTACAAAGCGGTATAACATATTACAGTCAATATGATTAATTTATTTTTCCTATGATGTGTATATCTGGTCAGTTTGTTTCCAACTAAATAAAATTGGTATCGGCTCCCATTTAAATCTTGAAATTTGTTCTATACCTGCACGTTGGCAATTTTTTGGGTAGTAAAGTTTGAGGGTTGCTAATGTGAGGTATGGGTAAAAAATTAAAACTAGGAGGGAAATAGGACAGGTGAAATTATCATATTTATCATATTTAACAATAAATAAACAAATAACTACTTTAAACGAAATTGACTTAAATATACTTCATTTTAAGCATTCAACAATGTATGAATGTATTTTGTTGAAACTGTTTATGTTGAAATGAAATAGAATTAGGGCGGGTGTATTATAGTATAGTATAAATAGGGAAAGCTATAGTGGCCCTGCGAAGGGCTGATGGTATACATGGTTTTGTAGGATTTGTAGAAGACGGTTGATTGATAATTCATTTTTACTCTCGCGAGAACAATACGCAATTTTGTCATATATCGCAACATGTTATCTTATGTCATTGCACGCGTTGAACTGAGTAGATATGTCTTTTTTTGCAGTTGACACACACTCGGCCACAGAGGATCATTTACATATATGATTATATATACGATTCAGAGTTTCGTAGGAACTGTTAGGCTAGGCGCAAAATGAGAAACGTATTGTGCGATTCACATAGAACGTTACGGCAAAGAATGTCCACGTTCTGTCAACGTCTCCATCAATTCACATATGCAGGCAGCAACGAATGATTTAAGTGCGCTACACATACAGCGTCACCGTCACCGTCCCATCAACTATTCTCTTGGACTTATTTTCCCGACGTCAAAGTTGCAGGTGATTGTGTATGTGAATGCCACCATACGATTCCCATGGGACATTTCATTCCTTCACGTTGACTTCACGGTGACGGGACGGTGTATGTGTAGCACACTTTATTTAATGTCTCCGTCTTTTCTACAAATCCTGCCGGTCGTTTTCATTGAACGTATGCTGACAAGTCGTTACGTTGCCGGTGTATGTGAATGTTTTCATAAGAATCGCATGGTAGAATAACTGACGTAATGTGACGTGACGGAACGTGAACGTGACGTGGATGTTGTATGTGAATCGCACTTAATGCACAAACCGATCGAGAACTTCGTCTTTCGATTGATCTGGAAAATCATTACGAAATGACGAAAAATCGTCAGTGAACGTAACGGAAAACCGTTCATCGTTCCGACTAACTGGTGTCACTACGTCGGAGTGGACGATGCAAGGCTCATAAAACACTTTACTTTTATCCGGAAAATCGCCATTCACGGGGTGCAAACGTTTGTTAATGAACTGTTTAACCTGTTTCACGTTGAAGTGGCCGAACCTACGATGCCACTTTTTTGGACCTTTAGTTCTTCGGTCACACGCTCGAAGATGCGGACAAAAGCGTCCCAAGTCTCCTTCGGCGCTCGCTTCTTCTGCACGTATTCCAACTGGGTATGCCAGACATCAACAATGATTCTTGTGTCCCTCTTCGCCCATTCCTCGAAGATGTTTTGCAAGATTTACGTCTTTGCTATCGAGCTCTAAATCCTGCAGTTCCGTCAAGTCAGCGGGTGCATGAATCGGGTGGGCTTCTCTTTATCTGCCATAATTTCACTCAACATTCGCGGTTAACGTTACTGGGCATCGTAACCTGAATTAACCAGCGGATGGGCTTACGTATCGGATAAAAATAAACTTGGACACGGTGAATCCACTGAAAGAAAATCTAACAACATGTTTTATTAGAAGCGGTTACTTTTGGACAGTCTAATGAAGAAAATAAACTGGAAGTCAGGAAGTGGGGGCATAGCAGTGAAGTAGCTATTAGGCCGTATGAATAAAAACAAAATTCACCTTTACTTTACTTCATTCGAGCAGTCGAGCAGTGAGATTAAGTTTTTACTACGTTTGGTATGAATAAAAGAAACAACAAAGTATTTACTTTTCGAAAATGGATGTTTAGCCGATTTCGTATGAATAAAACAGCATTCATCAAGTATTTACTTCGTTATTATCAAGTATGCTCATGAGCATACTTTGGATCTGAAAACACTATCATTCGTTTTTATGTCATATCCGATTTATGTTTAATGCTGCTATCTTGCGCTTGAAGTTAAACAAGTTAACGATCCGCATTGATGGCATTGAGCTTCGTTTACTAGTTTAGGGGAGCGTAAAAAAATTGATTGATTTTCAGGCGGAATGAACACGTTTTTAAAATTTAAATTATGAATGAAAAATAACCTTCCCGTACCAATTGAGCATTCTGTTCAAATGAAAAACACTTTTGTTTGCAGGTGGTGAAAAAATCTTGTACGATATTGTTTTTGAAGACAACTTTATATTATAATGAAAAGTTGCAGTAATGATGTTGGAAATGTATAGACAAAGGGTTAAATAAAAGTCGGAAAAAGGTGTTTTAAGTGATTCAATAACATGATGTGCACATTTTCACTCAAATTTTAACATTTGAAAACTGGCTTCGTGTCTTCTAATATGATAGGTATTACACTAACGAGATAGGGACCCAAACTATGGTCCCTAATTGAAAGTCGCCACCAGACGTCGACACTATTCCTTTTTCATCGCGAATTCACGCTTTGTCCAAAAAAAAAACGTTTTGAAACGAAAACTAAACAATCAGTTGATAGATGTTTGACAAAGTAAAAACTATGTTCGAATTCGAAAATCAAATTAGTAAAGTAAACTTTTATTCATACGGATTCAAGTAAATACTAGCAAAGTTTACTTTACTTGGAAACGGGCAGAATAAGTAAATACTTTTTTTTATTCATACGACCTATTGAATGGTTTGCATACTTCACATAAAATAAGGAAAATGGTCCTTGCCCAGTCTAGAGTTGCATATGACTGATGTGATGGTGCAGAATCTTGTTGGAAGTATTATGATTCATTCTTGTAGTGATGTTTGGCCGCGAGTCTTTGAAACATTGTTAATATAGAATTTCATGTTGTTTTTAACATTGGAATTCAATTAAAACGATGAATTGGAGCGGTAATTTCCAATTTTTGGAAAAACATCCAAAAACCCTCACTCGGGAAGCATATTAAAATCTTTGAATTTCCAGACTATCCCGTAGAATCTCTGAAAGCTGTGCTGCATACACTCGATCATTCTATTGATTATGTTGATTTTGTAACAAAACATTTGAAAAGAAGTTCTCACAACTCGCGAGCTGCTTGAGAAGGTTATGACATCTTTGTACTCTTGCTACATTCAGCTTCTCGGTGAGACTATTGTTTTTAGTATGCTGTAATTCCAACGATCTTCTTCAAAATATGTTGTTTGGATCAATCACTGAGACAATCCAAGCTGCCTGGCCATCTTACGTCTAGATTGATTAGGATTTAGACGAATTCGCTGTTTAACTATTTTCTCCGCATGTGGGGTTCTGACTGACCACTTTAGTCTAAGTTTTGGTTGAGTTTTCCATGAACCAGTCTCGTTCCATGGTGCGAAAGATGAATCTTCTGTTCACATCGGGCAGAATCTTTCAGCTTTTTGAAACTATCCAGCGATAGCGGTATTCAGAACAATTTTGTAACTAGTTTTCATTTTGCGTTCATGAAGCTTCCAAACGAATTAATTTTCAATGGAAACTTACACGTCATGTTGACATTAGAATACACTGCAATATCATTTAAGTGTGTTCAATTTACTTATTTTGACCAAGACTGTTTTAAAAATTAGCGACAGTTATCTTGAATCTCTCTGTTCGGGTGTAATTAAGAATTTTTTTTTTGTTTCTACCAGGTTGAAACTACAAGTTTTTAACCTACATTGTGCCACTCGTTTCCGCCAGAAAGGTATCCTGGATGTCAACAAACGTTGCCCGAACACTCCCCTTGTTCGGACGCCATTCTAATAACTAAAAACAAATGTCAGAATCAAAAAAGGGACATCGTCATCTACTAAATGAGGTTGTTTTCTAAAAGCACGATTCATGGAAAGCAGTGCTCGGCATAGTCATAGTCAACTGAGGATAGTCGGCTGACTAACCGACTGACTATTTCCATAGTCTGTCGGTAAATGACTTTTGGCTCTTCACGCAGTTTCTCCGCCAAAACGACTGAACAGTCAGTCGGGCGTTTAGTCGTTATCTCCCTCTACCGACTCGACTATATCATTCCATTCTTCCCAGTCAAATTGTCCTCATTGCATTTTGAAGTGACTTTCCCCAAAACGAATTGGTTCTTCTCTCTCTTTCCCATGCACGTTTGCATGCATTGATGTTTGAATCCACCGTGAGCTGAATTTAACGTTTTCCGTTGTGACCGTAGTCCTTCCAACAGTTCCAAGTCCAGATTTGGTAGTGTCCTTATCGCAGGAGCTCGTAACTTCTCTGCTGTATCGGTTCAAACGAGGAATGGAAACTCTTTGGAACAGATTTGTGTCTCCACTACCATACGTGAGAAAAGGATATTACTTTGCGCAGTATACATTCACCCCGACCGCAGTCGTGACGTGGGGGTTTATGATTCCCATTTGGCTTCTGTGCGTGAGCTGTGTGACCGTGCGTCTTCTGATGACACCGTATTGGTATGTGGCGATTACAATCAGCCTCATATTGCATGGGAATTACATGCTAACTCTGTTGTTGATCTGAATCCGTCTTTGACCTCTGCGGCGAGTGATGTTCTATTGGATGGAATCACCTTTCTCGGTCTCCAGCAGCGCAACTTCATTCGCAATTTTCGTGGCCGAACACTGGATCTGGTTTTTTGTGCTCCCGATATTAACATCGCTATCAACGAATCTGTATCGCCACTGCTAGCGGTGGATTTGCACCATCCTCCGTTAGTATTATCGTTATCGGATACAAGAGGAGCAGTGTTGGCTGTTGAGGATCGGAACGAAGGCGAACAAGCGTTGAATTACGCAAAAAATAATTTCGCTGCATTTAACGAGTTTCTGAGTAGCTACAATTGGAACGCTCTTGGTCAGGACGTTTACGACATGGCGACGCGTTTTTGCGAAATCGTTTGCAACTGGCTCGTGACGAATACCCCACGAAGGAAACCTCCAATGTCTCCAGCTTGGAGCACTCCACTTCTTCGTAATTACGCCGTCGAGGAACTGTTGAAACCATACACAACTTTCAACTCGCTAGCAGTGTATACTGACGCCTTAACCGTGCCCTCTACAAATCATACGTGCTTCGTGTCCAGACAAACCTGCGTAGGAATCCAAAGAGCTTCTGGAAGTTTGTCAATTCCAAGCGAAAAACAGCAGATATTCCGTCTAAGGTGTTCTCGGGCGCTCAGGAATCGTCCTCCGTTTCTGAAATGTGCGATTCATTTTCAAAACACTTTGCATCGGTGTTTGTCGCTGATGCAGCCACCCCGTCAGAAGCCGAGAGAGCTGCAGCTAACGTTTCAGAGAGTTTAATAGACTTGGGACCATTTGTCGTTACCCCACAGATGGTTGAGAAGGGCGTAAAAAAATTAAAACGTTCAACAGTTCCTGGCCCAGATGGCGTTCCAGCTATAGTTTTTTGCCGCTGTGCTACATCTTTGGCTTTACCGCTCTCCCGTATTTACACAGCTTCGCTGAGTCAAGGGGTTTTTCCAGATGTGTGGAAGCATTCCTTTATGTTTCCCGTGTTTAAGAAAGGTGATAACTGTAACGTGGCTAACTATCGTGGCATAACCAGTTTATCTGCCGCCTCCAAGCTTTTTGAGTTGATCGTGAACGATGCTGTCTTTTTCGAAGTTAAGCGTTATATCTCACCAGTACAATATGGCTTTATGCCAGGACGCTCGGTAAGCACCAATCTTCTCGAGTTTTCGTCGTTTTGTATCAACCGTCTAGAGGAACGCGCTCAAGTTGATGCTATCTACACCGACATAAAAGCCGCTTTCGATCGAATTGACCATCGCATCCTACTGAGAAAACTATCCCGTCTTGGTGCTACCGACAAATTCATCAACTGGCGAGATCATACCTGTCTGGAAGAACGCTCCGTGTCAAGCTCCTGTCTCACACTTCATCTCCGTTTGCTGTTTCTTCGGGTGTTCCGCAAGGCAGCAATCTTGGACCACTGCTGTTCGCGATCTTCTATAACGATGTGTCGCTTATTCTAGCATGTGACTGTGTGTCGATATATGCAGACGACTTGAAAATCTATCTAGCCATCGAAACCCTCGAGGATTGCCGACGGTTACAGAGCCTGCTTGACCAGTTTGTGAGTTGGTGTCGCCTGAACAAGCTAACTATCAGTATAAATAAATGTGTCATCATGAGTTTCCATCGAAAAAGACAACCAACTATATTCGACTACACGATCGATGATATTATCTTGGAGAGAGTCAGTCAGGTCAACGACTTGGGCGTAACTCTCGACCCTAAGCTCATTTTCGACGCACACCGATCTGCATTGATATCCAAGGCCAATCGTCAGCTTGGGTTTATTTCGAGAATCTCTAGGGACTTTACTGATCCCTACTGCCTGAAATCTCTCTTCTGCTCGCTTGTTCGGCCGATTCTTGAAACCGCATCTGTAGTATGGAGCCCGTACCAACACATGTGGATCGTCAGGATTGAACGGATTCAAAAATGGTTTATCCGTAGAGCGCTTAGGAATCTGCCTTGGCGTGACCCGCGGAACCTGCCGTCATATACAGCTAGATGTCGCTTACTGAACTTGAATACTCTTGAGCGTCGTAGGCGTATTCAACAAGCCACCTTCGTTGCCAAACTTCTTTGTGGTGAAATCGATGCGCCTAACTTGCTCGAGAAGATGAACTTTCGCGCTCCCAGTAGAATTCTACGATCCTCGTTTTTGCTGCAACCGCTTGCACATCGTTCATTGTATGGTCAACATGAGCCGGTCACGGAAATGATCAGAACCTTTTCATCCGTAGAGCAGTTTTATGACTTTGAAGAATCATCACTACGCTTCAGAAACCGAATTGAGAATCCCGATGTGTTTAATGTTATGTTTTAATGTTATGTTTCTGTTCGACTATTTTACTAATTTTTGTTCATTAAGACGATTTTGTCAGATGAATGTTATATCTAAACAAATAAACAAATAAACAAATATTCGTTCAATCATTATATAACCTAAATTCTCCATATTGCATTATCGCGGATATTGATGGATCTTCAAAGTTGGAAGAGATAGTTGACTTACGCTATTGTTCTTTGTTCAATATACGAACTGCCTCGATACTAATTGGAAAGCGGTTATTGTTTTGTTTATGGCATCAAACAGTTGGTACCAGGGAATTGTGGGACGGAATATTTTGGATTATAAACGTAATACATTACAAGAAATAAGAAAATCAGAAATATCCTCGATATACATACATCTGTCTTATCGTGATCTATTCGCGAACTTATATAATTATTCTCACACAAGTTCCAGCGACAAGATTAGATGATCTTGTAGCCTCGTCTCATCTTATGTCTGGCTGATCTAACACCAGCACGTTCGACATTATGCAACCATAACATATCGTGGGAGACGCGATCTGCTGTTACTCGCCAATAAACCATTCACTCATTCCGTCCTTGGGATCGCTCGAGTCGTGAATAAACTCGAATCGTACGATTAATTACCAGCAGATTCATTCACAGGGCAGAGCACCCTTCAGACCGAACAGGGCGAGGGATTTCTCACCTCTTCCGTACCTTAACCTTGTCGGGGATGGCGTGTGTCTGTCAGTTATTTCCACGTCCGCATGACCGGTAATGGATATCGCCGTTATGGGAATACAGTTCTTGCCTGAGCTCAAGCTCAAAGCTGCCTCAACCTGCCGTCCGTCCGGGATGGGACTTCACGAAGGCGATCTAATCGCTGCGTCGCGTTGAAATGCAGTGAAACGAAACGGGTATGAATTGAAATTCCACTGTGACTCTTATCGGTTCGTGATTCAAATAAATTAATTACTCGAAATGGAACACCAAGTGGGGCATAAAAGCGAGAGTGCATCGTTGTTCTGGGATGATCTATTGAATTTGAGAGGGGTATCTGTTGGTAGCTACTGTTGTTTGCGGTTTCGGGGGAGGAGTGATTGTGGATGACTAGTGTTTGCCAGTGATTGTTTAAACTGGCGTTGATAGGTTATAATTTACCATCATCATTCAATTTCGCATCATGCTCAAATAATAATCAGATAATAGGACTTCTCCGATGAATGATGATTGTATAAGAATGATAAGTTGTTTGAATGAATGAATACGCTTTGTACTTATGTATTCTGGAAGCAACTGGAAACGTTTTTCATTATTACCTTCATTCAAATAAACCTGTTTTTTCACAAACAAAAAGGACTTAGAGATTGCCCTCACTTTATATTCCGTTGTGGGAAAAGGACGATTTTCAAAAATTTCTCGTGGACATTTTTTCAAATTTTTTTAACTTGTTGCTTTTAGGGAAAGCATCATAGGGGAAGTGGGGACATAGTGGTCACCCTAAGGAATATGCCCATTTCTAGCGTCCACATACCGTTTCAATTCCTGTTTTTCGAAGAATATTATAGTTCAACTCATTGTTGTTCAAGATAGTAAACGGGGTTTACTATAAAAATTCAAAATAGTACATTTTTCCTCATTAGAAAAAAAGGTGAAAAATCAAACACTTTTTTGCTTGGAGGTAAAGTGGTCGCACATATCAAGCTAAATGGGATGGATTTATGCGTTTTGTCGTCCAAATTTGTTCAAATCATATTTGATATAGTAGGTACATGCATGAAATAAACTTGGTCTATTCACCTAGAGTCTGAAGTTAAATTTTCTCATTCATTCAAAAACGTTGTAAGAAACAAATAACGTTCCGCATAATGAGGCTTGGTTTAGTTGGAGTGGCATATCAAGGGTCAAAACCACCTCTTCAAGCGCAGAACGTGATGAGGTATATCAGCATTAGTAAACAGAACATTGTAAGTCGTTATTCACCTATGGCTCACCTCTCCTAGAATATGTGAACAGTCGTCCAAACTAATAATTTGTCCAACATATCAGATTGAACGAACTAAATTCCTCGAGAAATTCCTCAGATACCATATGCACAGAACTACGGCCTAATGGCTATCGAGGGAGCAAATTCTGTTTTTATTTATATTTTGACATGCGACAACTCTTCTGAAGTACAGGGTGACTCAAAATTCATTAAATTCTTCAAACATAAGGTGACTATCAATACGGTGTCAATAGTCAATAGTTATACTACCAAACAAGCAGGTGTCCACTTTGCCCCCTATGACCAATTTGCCCCCACTACCCCCATCAGTTTCTCCTTTTATTTCTCAGATAGGGTAAATAATTTTGATTTGTTCGATTAGGGGTGTTTGTACGCAACTAGTAAATGCAAATCGATTTTTCTTAATGAAAATCACATATAATCAAGACAAGTTTGGGTTTGTTGAAAATCCCCAAGTCTCTTGTTGCAAATAATACCATAAAGCGTTCAAATCATCAATTTTTTTATATATTTTAACGATTTTCATCGAAGCGAAAATGTGGGCATGGTTTGTCCACCTCTGATCATGGTGCGTTCGAAAAATGATCATGATTTGTCCGGTTTTAGAAATCACTACTTTTGAGTGAAAAAAAAACTTTCAAGTAGATGTTGTATTTCTCATTGCTTGAGTTTACTGTCATCATATTGGTCCATTAATAATTTAGGCTTTCTTCAGAATATTGCCTTTTCTTGGGCATTTGAAAGGTGAACAACACTCAACACAAAGAAACTTTATTTCTGCTTCGCGCGATGGACAACAAAACAAAACAAATAAACTGCAGCGCGCCAAGCGGTTGCCATAATAATCATGTAGACAAACCAACATCAGTGAATTGGGAAATCCATGATCAGAATTGATAATCGATAATCGAAATGCATTAATTATATGATTTAGATGTATAAATCTGATCTAGATGACGTGTAAGCATGATATTTACAATTTTTGTAAGTGTTATAAACCAGAAAGATCTGAATACGTACCAAATTATCGCGTTGACAACAATAGAAGGTTGACTTTGTAAGCCTTTAAAACATGTGAATCCGTAGAAATATCCTATAAAACTACTGTAAATCATGAAAAAGACTATTTTATTTACATGTTTGGAAACATTTGAATACCTGGTTTGACACAAGTACGCTGAACTAGAGCATTCAAAGAAGTGGACAAACCGTAATCATATTTTCGACTGGATCAACCAACATCATTTACCTCACTAATCAGTGATACAATACAAACTATTTCGTGAGAAGTCACTTCAATTAGCACATAAAATCAGTTTACACTGAAGTCACTTTGTACGCGGTTTATACGTGCGTAAATTCCCTATTGCGCGTAAAAAACGCGTAAATTCCGAAATCTGTGTAAAATAAACGGCGTAAATTCCGAAAATCACGTAAAAAAAGACGCGTTGAGAAAACACGTAAACAAAAACCGCGTGAAATGCGACTTTATTGCATAAACTGTAGTGAATCTGGATAATAATGATGAAAAAATTTAATCTATTTCCTAATATAGAAATAAACATCTAAGGTCGTTCCACAAGTTGATTTGTTTCAGAAAACGTTGAACGAGTACATAATTCCATATAAACTAACGGAAAATCATGTGCAAAAAATATTAAAACGGGATCGTAATCTTCTTGGGACAACTATATTCTGTATTTGATCAACATGAGTGTTGATGAGTAGTTGTTGATGAGTTGATAAATAAGATTGAATAAAAAAACATGAAAGAGCAACAAAAATAAGAAGTAACATGAAAATTGTAATGAGAAAACCTGAAAACGATGCTGGAGACTTCGCTGTGTCATTTTTAGAAATTAATGTAGACACAATTAACATGCCATCTTCTTTTCTTTCCGTATTGCTTTTTAAGGCTAAGAGATCATTTAGAAATGAACACGGGCTATGCAATATTTCGAAAATTAAGCAGGTAATTTCAATATAAAAAATATAAAATGTGAAAAGAAGTTGTAAGAAAAAAATGGCACTTACGTATTAGCACTACCGCAGCGCAATTATTATTTTGAATTATTTTTTTTCGTAATGAAATTTATTCTAAGTTTAAGGATAAGTGACGCATTTCGAGTCGGAAGCGGTTGCCTCTTGCAACCAAACCTGTGTCCCACCGATTGCCTCGTTAGTTTGAAACATAGGAGACGATCCTTTAGCTAGGTCCGACCGAGCGTTAGTGAACGTCGGACGGCATACTTTTGCCTGATGCATTACGTTTGCCCGGTTAATTTTTGCTTTGAGATATATCATTCATGATCATGGGAATTATTTTTTGCCAATTAGAACCATTGATCGATTGTGGCATTTGTCTACTTTCATCAAACAATGTGGTTTCTTTGATATGGTGGAATATTTCATTTGTACATAACCTTCATCGAATTATCATCTATACTTTTTTTTCGCTAAAATCTCCATTCGGTCCGGCTGTAGAAAAGAAATGGAATTGAGAAAGAAGAGCATAGTGTTTAGGTGAGCGAGTGAGTGAATCACTGTTCAATAACTACTGAATGGATTTTCCAAGCGGGCGCTAGCCTATATACAAATTTGTGTGATTTTAAAAGTCTGTTTTGAAAGCAATTTTTAAGCTATTAAAACAAGTGTTCGGTATTTGTAAATTTGGTAATTTGTTACATTCGGGTAATTGCAATTCAGGTGAATGTTTTTCGGGTAGCTGTAGTTCGGGTAACTGTCTTTCAGGTAAATGTGACCCAATCGTCCAAATTACCCCTATTTACCCTAAATCTATTATGTTTCTTTGATTGATACTCTCATCCGCATTGGAAAAGTTGTGGCAATCGTAACCATTGAAGTAGAATAAAGACTGGAACGCGCAAAAATACAAACGGGAGAATTTTCCCAAAAAGGCCTGGTTCAAATATCTGACTATCAACACGAATGAACAGTTAGATGTGCTACGAAGTACGAAAAATCATTTACTGCTGTTTTTGCATCAAAAACAATGTGATAATTAGGTAATTTGGCATCAATTCATAAAATTCGGAAGGTTATGGCATGGTTTAATGAATAGGGGCTTCAGATTCTACACCCTCTCAAGAACTTATGAGGAGCGATCGTACGAATAGCAGATGCAGCTTACAAGCAGTATGAGTGATTTGAAGAGCTCGAACGAGCAGTATCTTCTGCGTAGAACGAGATACACACTACAACATTGTCGTAAACACCCCGAATGGGTTATTTGAATTGATTGAGAACTAAAGATGACCTACGAATTAGAAACTTATCGTAATTCATTTTAAAATCACGTTAATTTTGTAAAAGAGTGAGAGTTTTCTTACATTGCCTATTTTAAGAAAAAATCCGTTAAGTAAATAATAATAATAATAGTTATAACATGCTTATGATATAGAAACCAAATATATATATATATATATATATATATATATATATATATATATATATATATATATATATATATATATATATATATATATATATATATATATATATATATATATATATATATATATATATATATATATATATATATATATATATATATATATATATATATATATATATATATTATTAAGGTTCAGCATTTATCTTTCGTGATCATTTTACATATTGTGTTGTTTGTGTCGATTCGCATTATTATTTATACACAGTTTTTACATTCTAGTATTTGCATTATGTGATGAATACTTAACGACCAACGCTTTACCACAATGGCTAAAAATTAGTATATTTGTTATACTTGGATTTCCCATCGCGGAAAACTACCATAAAATTGTAATAGGAGTACCGGTAAGCTTCTTGGTTTTTTTTTGTCAAAAAATAATGCTTTATTCTGCAAAATGGCTACAAATTTAATATTCAAAGTATTGCTCATCATTAGTCACAACTTTTTCCCATCTTTCTGGAAATTCACGGATCCTTTTGCGGAACTATCGGCCGGTTTGTCAGCTAACCACGAATCGATCCAATTTTTGACTTCATCAAAATTGGAGAAGTGCTGGTCAACCAGGCCATGTTGCATCGATCGAAAAAGGTAGTAATCGGACGGAGCAATGTCTGGAGAATATGACTGGTGGAATTGGACTTCCTATTTCAGCATTTCCAAGTACGTTTTGACCGGTTTAGCGACATGTGTCCGAGCATTGTCGTACTGCAAAACAACTTTATCGTGTCTTTGCTGGTATTGTGGCAGTTCATCTTCAAACTTTTTTGGCGGTCCGGAACGCAAACAAAAATTTTATTCACTGGAATAATAATCTGTTGTAAAACTGAAGAAACCTACCGGTACACCTAAAATAATCCGGATTCGCGAAATCATGTCTCCAAATTTCAATAAACCTTCCAAGCGTGGTTTTTTGACAAACATAATAAACCAACCACAGAAAAGTGTCACAAATTCAGCCCCATCGATTTATCTAATCAACATCGAAGCAATTCATACCTTTCGACGCGGATTGAGGGTCCCCTTAGCTCAAATGACCGATCAGCGTCCGATACCAATCGATTGGACAATGTTTCGTACTCACCGCGTTGCACTAAACTTATCCAACACTCCAACTGGCATCTAGTGTTATGATAAAGGAGGAACAAAATTAGATAAAATCAAAGACCCCAAATGGGGGGCAGTGACAAAACCACAATCAGAGTTGCTTTTTTTTTGTTGGTTACAGATCAGTGATTCTACTGCAGCTGTCTGGTTCGGTATTATACAACGCGATTCGCGTTTGATGACGCCAGATGAGGGTAGTTGTGAGTTTTGCAAATTGAACGCGCCTAATTTCCATACGCCAAAAATTGTCCACAGTTACCGCGCCCAATTGCTTGCCGCACTGATTCCGTGTGACCCCCTTTTGCGTTTGTTGTTTTTTTCCAGACTTTGCCCAAATATCAGTTGTGTAAGTTTTATGGAGGTCATTTTTCGAAGTTGTATCTACAATTGCTCTTCGAAAGCGAAAGGATGGAAAGGACGATGCATGGATAAGTGAGAAGATTTATGAATTTATAGTTTTTACTTTTGAGTTGTTTCTTGTTAAGAAAAAAGTCACAACACACGTTGTACTGAATGTTGATGATGCATAATAATTGTGTCACCGATCAGCGAGTACGTAATATCCCTCGGTTTCCGGTGAGGTACAATTTGTCGTCGATTCACGGAGCAGATGTCTCACTTCAGTGAGTCAAAGTCTTATTTTTATTCCGATCGTTTGAGTCTGATTAATTTCCTTTTGCGCGGCCAATGGGCTGCCACCCAACGATTGTTGGTTCAAGTACCCCAAACGGACCAGTTGAAGATTACACATCGTTTAATATTTCGGTGGAGGGGTTGCGATCAGTATCAATTTAAAACGTCATAGATCGATACTTGACTGAGCTTTCTGATTCGATACCTTGCTCGAACAACATCCATTTTTACACAAAAACAATCTTGATGATCACCTATTCCAATAGGATAACCTATTAATTTTAAAAAGTCGGGCGACTATGGCATGGTTAATTGAACAGGGGATTCAAATTCTGGACTGGTCCGCTTTCCCATTAGATGAAAGATCACAACGAAGTTGTTTGAACTGATTAAAAGTAGAGAAGGACCTACGCATTACTAATTTGCCGTGATTCAAGGAGTGTTTATGTTTGGTAATCAGCAAGAAATAGCACCCTATGTACATAGTTCAACTTAGCTTTTAAATATCTCTGAAAACTCAAAAAATAGAGTGTTTTTTATAGATGTGCAATGTTGCAATTCTAAATTTTGAATCTAGTATGGAACACATAATTCTAACCACCAAATCTCTCCTAAACAACGTATTAGACAACGAAGACTCATCGCTTTCCACAATTGCGAAAAGGAAACTGCTGAACGCGAAAATAGAAATCAAATCACTGTCATTCAACTGAAGCACTTTCCTCTTGCGATTACGTTCGGAGATATGCACATTTGCGTATGGGAGCCCCAAAGCGTTTTCGATTCTCCTCGATGATTGCTCTAATGTTTTGGTTTGGCAGTGTTATGTGGCTCTGAGCTTTTGGCCTATGTTTTGCTTGCTCGGTGTGAAATGTGTGTTTTGAGGTTGTTACATGTGTGTCATATTCCAGGTCGTAAACTTTATATGTTTATGCGCAGAAGTTTTCAAGTGGTAATTGGTGCAATCAAATATTAAAGCAGATTTCTGTAATTATATGCAACCGCAGCGTTTTGATTATATCATTCTCGTGTTGTGCCCAATAATACTGACTCTCTAGAAAATATAATTCACCTCTGAATGTGGTTATTTTCAGTTATCATTCACTAATCATTATCAGCTTGATTCTTGATAATGTTTACATATTCAACTTTTTTTAAATGTTTGTTCATCTTAATTTTTTTGAGAATGTTTCATTTTACGAAAATTGAACGAAAACCAAAAGTTGTACAAAAGTTGAAGATTGATCGGTAGAAATTTGCATTTTGATCGAAGCATCAAATTTGCACACATTTTCTCTCTATCTTTCTCCCCTTGCTTGCGAGATGAGATAGCAAAAAAACGGGGAAGCTGTGAACTTCACCTCTTCAGTTTACTAGGTCAATAGCAACTTCATAATTTGCACGAATGGCGGTAATTCGCAAATGACTTGAAATCAGACCATTCTAATTTTCATCAGTGCAATTTCAAGAATACGTCACTTGGTACCAATTGAATTTTCAGATAAAGTAAACCTATATATTCGCTTCTTCGAGATTGGTGCATGTAGCATCTGAAAATGATTAAATGTGTCACATTTACTTGACCCCGTTTTCATTTAAAAAGATTTTTATTCCGATTATGACAGGATACGTTTCAGTATATTCAATGAAATTGATTGTTATGCATCGTTGTTGGTAGCAGCAATATGACATACTCAATCAATGGCGTAGCGTGACCGGGTGACACCCGGGACGAATATCTTGGACCCATACTATCAAGTTTGTATTTACGTTTTAAACGAAATTGGAGGAAAATAAGATAAACAGAGAAGCATCACGAGAAAAACGCTGTAGAAATTTAATTTTTAGGAATTATATCTTCAGCTTTCGCTTATAATCAGATAAGAGTGTATAGATCACGTTGGCCATGCTTCACTGTCAATTTTTCGTAAATTTGGAAAAATGTCGTCGAACGAAAAAGAGCGTCGTGAATTAATCCTGTGCACTCATTTCGAGAATCCGGAGTTGTCACATCGGGACATCGGTAAGATGCTGGGAATCGTCCAATCCACTGTCAGCAGAGTACTAAAACGATACTTCGAGAACCTAACCATCGACCGGAAGGTGAAGAACGGCAAAAATGGATGCTCCGTCAGTGAAAAAGATCACAAGCGCGTAGTTAAGCAGTTTAGACGTGATCCGAGAAGTTCGGTCCGGGATGTCGCCAAAAAGCTGAATTTGTCAAGTTCATTCGTCCAGCGGACCAAGCATCGGGAGGGCCTGCGTACATACAAGGTTCAGAAGGCTCCTAACCGTGACGAAAGGCAAAACATGGTGGGGAAGACGCGAGCCCGGAAGCTGTACACCGAAATGCTGACGAAGCCGCATTGCCTGGTAATGGACGACGAAACCTACGTCAAAGCGGACTTTCGTCAGCTGCCGGGCCTGTTGTTCTTCTCCGCAGAGGACAAATTCAGCGTTCCGGAGGAGATTCGCAAGCAGAAACTATCCAAGTTTGCCAAAAAGTACATGGTATGGCAAGCGATCTGCTCTTACGGAAAGCGGAGCGCCCCCTTCGTGATGACCGGCACGGTAAACGGGCAGGTTTACCTTAAAGAGTGCCTACAGAAGCGCTTACTACCACTATTGAAGCAGCACGAGGGCCCGACCATCTTCTGGCCGGATCTCGCTTCGTGCCACTATTCAAAGGACGTGTTGGAGTGGTACGAAGCCAACGGGGTCACCTTCGTGCCAAAGGAAATGAACCCGCCCAACGCGCCGGAGCTTCGCCCAATAGAGAAATATTGGGCGACTATGAAGCAGGCCCTCCGGAAGAACCCAAAAGTTGTCAAATCGGAGGCGGACTTCAAGAGAAAATGGATTTCTGTTAAAAAAACTACAACCTGACGTTGTACAGAACCTTATGGACGGGGTAAAGAGGAAGGTGCGAGCATACGGGCTTGGGCTCGAAGTATGAATAAAAAGAAAATGCTAAAAGTTGTTTAATAGTTTTTATTTTACTGTCTAAAATTTTCAAAAGGATCGGTCTTCTTCTTCTTCTTCTTCTTCTTCTTCTTCTTCAATGGCACTAACGTTCCTAGAGGAACTTCGCCGTCTCAACGTAGTATTACTTGCGTCATTTTTTATAAGTACTTAGTTAAGATTTCTATGCCAAATAACACGCCTTGAATGCATTCTGAGTGGCAAGCTCTAGAATACGCGTGATCACAGTGCAAGTCGGAGGAAATTTCTTTAGCGAAAAATTCCCCCGACCAGAACGGGAATCGAACCCGAACACCCGGCATGTTAGTTATGACGCTAACCACTCGGCCACGGGTGCACGCTAAAAGGATCGGTCTACTGGGCGAATTTCTACAGCATTTTTTTCGTGATGCAATTTGATGTGACACACCCTTTAGAGCAGGGGTTCTCAAACTATTTTGGCCGAGAGACCCTTTTTTCAGAATGAAGAGATACCATCTACCTCTACAACCGAATTACTTCAAAAATGCTATTTTTATCTTTTTCATACAAAAAACTTATCAATTCAAAAACATTGCGGTTGGTTAAGTGAGTAAATTTGACCTCATTTTATCAACAATAAGTAGACATAAGATTCAGTAAATACGAAGTGTAAATCACAATTATTAATGCAGTTGCAACAATAATACTTTCTACTAAAATATTAGTCATTCTTATACAGCCATTCCATGCCAAACCGATATAGTGGTTCTCAGATTTTCGTCAAAAGTGGTAATTTTGTTCTTCATCGCAAAACCTTAGACTCGTATTTTCTTGTTTTTTTATTAAGGTGCCCATTTCCATTTTTGGGTGGACCGAAAAATCATTTTTTCTACAAAATCATATTTCAAAAACGAAAAAAACCTCTCTGATATTGAGATACGTTATGTAAAAAATCCTCAGCTTTCAAGAAAGAATATAAAAAAATATAGCACCCTCTAGTCCGAAACCATGAAAACAATAAAACACGACTACAATCAATAATTACGAAAATAAAATCCATTTTTCGCAAGTTCAATATATGTCGATCATCTAAAACGGTTCAGTGGTTCAAAAGTTATCAATTTTAGGAAAATGTCATTTTTGGGATATAATGGGAAATACGGGTCTAATGTTTTGCGATGAAGAACAAAATTATCACTTTTGACGAAAATCTGAGAATCACTATATCGGTTTGGCATGGAATGGCTGTATATGTAACTATGGTATATAATATTATTAATATAATTGATACTATTGCTATAATTGTAACTTCTACCATACTTAGTATAAATTAATGAGAAAGGAAGACGGCTCTATCATTTCTTCTGAACAATTTGCTATTGCCATACGGTTTCGAATGTAGAGGTGTTCCACTCCATCTTACGGAACAACATGTACAAATCATCACGACTAGTTTGTTAAATGTACAGTGGAACCTCGATTATCCGCGAGCGAATGATCCGCGATGCGGTTTATCCGTAAAAGCGAGTTCCATAGTAATGCTATGGACTTTCTCGGAAATTATCAGTGAGGTGTAGGATTTTTCATTTTTGTTTTGGTCATGACTTTCACATTATTTGACTTCTGGTGTACACAACCTTATAGATGGATAGTTCAATGATTTCTTTATTGATAAAACATAGTTATCATGCTGAAATATTGTGTTTACATCTCTTTTTCAGTCATTAATTGCATTATCCGCGATTTTCGTGATCCGCGGTGACCTAGCCAGACTATTCCGCGGATAATCGGGGTTCTACTGTACCTGAATCTCATGTGTCCGCGGTCTTAAGAAGAATCCCTCGAAAGCATCTTTTAAGGTGCAACAAGAGATACCGCTATCTGTATGTTAACAATCACCCTTATTCTTGTTTACGGCCGTATCTGACTTTCGTTCGAAAGACTTGATTCGAACAATTTCGAAAAATACGAATCCGTTCGAACAAGACCTTTTTCGAACATAAACATCAGATGCAAGATTTCATGCATCAATAAAATTTCATGCATGATTTCATCAAAGCAACGGTGAAAGTGTCGCCCATACAGTGATCGTTCGTTAATTTTGCCGGAAAATGAACCCAATTATTGAATTTTACTAACTGGACTGCAAAACAGCAAAAACAATAATAAAAAGTACACAAAGAAATGAAATATTAATAATGTTCATGAATCATATTCATAATCCTCAATGAATCAATTCCTTCTATAATAGATTGAACAGCAGAATCAGTACGACTGAGGCTCAAATTATCCGAAAAACATGAATATGTACTGATTTAACAATCGAACGGAATTCGCAAGAAAAAAGTGACGTTTAGAAACCACGTGAAAATACACATTCGTACGAAAACTAGAATGGCCGAATCGTTCGAATTGTTCAATTTTCGAAAATTCGAATGAATGGATTTGATTCGTACGAAAACAAGAATACAAATGGTACATTCTTTCGAACGATTTCTTTTCGTTCGAAAACAAGAATGAGGGTGAATATAATGATCTTAAACAGTGCTCTAATGATAATAAAATCACTGTAATGACTGACCGTTCTCCGTATCTCCTGATCTCAACTCGATCGAGAATTTGTCGGAGATCTTTTTTTTACCCATTTGTTCTGAAGCGTTTTCAGGGTATCGACACAACGTCCGAAATAAAATTACCTGGTATTCCCTGATTTTCCAGTAATTTTCCTGATAGTCATGAAAACGAAGGTTACGAATTGTAGGAGGCGATCTGGCGTAGTGGTAACATCCATCCCTCTCACGCTGAAGGTCACGAGTTCAATTCTCACTCCCGACATTCTTCCAAAAATGGAAGTAAAAGTGACGAACCAGCCAAATGAGTTGAAAATCACTATAATACAGATAAAAAAAAGGTTACGAATCGTTCATTCTGAGGGTACGCATAGCTATTTGTACTAGACTTTCTGAGATCTCACAAGCACTTTGCGCCATCCAGTCTCGTATGGCGTCGTATACAAATAAAGTTTATTTGTTCAGGCTCAATAGTATTTAGCTGTTTTATTCGTGTACATTAGGGTGCCAATGAATGTATGGGAAAAAATCGATCCTAAAATTTTAAAAAGTTACCCTTTACCAGCTCAAAAAAAACACCCTATGCCAAATATCAGCTCAATCGGACTTAAGGGAGAGTGGCGCAAAGCGGATAAAGTTTGAGTTTTTTGAAAATCGAAAAATCACCCAAGGGGGTAGGTAAAGAAAAACGGAGTTTTCGAAAAAAAATTTTGATGCCAAATGTCTTAAAATTGCATGAAATGTAGAGATCTAGTGTCATCTCGAAAATTTTTTTTTTATCAAAAATCGACATTCTGGGACTTAATTTTTTTCGGTGTACAAGACGAAACATATGGTTTTAAGTGCCAATAGAAATAATTATCTCGATTTTTCATTCGGAACTTGTTGCGAAACGCTGATTTTCATGATAATATACCCTATGCAAAATATTAGCTCATTCGAACTTCATTTATTAGTGTAGCAGACGTTAAAATTTGAGTTTTTTGAAAACCGAAAAATCCCCGGAAATCGGGGTTTTGAAATAAAAAAATTGATGCCAAATGTCTTAAAATTGCATGACACATTGAGATTTACAGTTATCTCAAAAACATTTTTTTGTTAGAAATCGACTTTTCAAAAAAACCACCAAGCGCCAAAAAAAAATTTTTTTTCTAATTTTTTTTTCGAGATAACAATAAATCTTGACGAGTAATGGAATTTTGAGACATTTGGCACCAACAATTTTTTTTGGAAACATTTCGGTGATCTTTCGTTTTTCAAAAAAAATCAAATTTTTATGTCTGTGACACTAATAAATGAAATTCGAATGAGCTAATATTTTGTAAAGGGTATATTATCGTGCAAACTCTATTATTATTGGTACCCAAAACCATATATTTCGTTTCGCATTACTAAAAAAAAATAAGTCCCAGAGTGTCGATTTTTGACAAAAAAAAAATTTCGAGATGACACTAGATCTCGACGTTTCATGCAATTCTAAGACACTTGGCACCAAAATTTTTTTCTCGAAAACCCCGATTTCCTTTACTCCTGGGTGATTTTTCGATTTTCAAAAAACTCAAACTTTGACCGCTTTATGCCACTCTCCCTTAAGTCCGATTGAGGAAATATTTGGCATAGTGTGTTTTTTCGAGGTAGTGAACATTTTTTATGAGGTAACTTTTTGAAATTAGAGATGACCATTTTCATTGGCACGTGTTGTAACACACGTGTAACGTGTTTATGGTTTCTACAAAATGTAATTTACACAGTAGCCAGTACTCCTTCTGCTCTATTACATATGGTAATTTAATATAGTATTCCTATGTTCTTCCATTGTTCAGTAGACCGGACAGCGGAGACAGTTGATATGATCATTGTTGTTGTAGGACTACGTCTATGATATATAGGAGGGTCACTCTACGAAAAATGTGACGGAACGGAAGAATGAGACGAGAACGCTTGGAGAAATCTAAAAAAAGATAACGATATTGTCATTCATAAGCAAAATGTATGTATCGTGCGGCTTATTTTGTTAATGTGTGATCAATTTCAAATTTTAAATTAGTATTGGTTTCATCATTGCATTTAAACTATGTTTCTTTAACAGAGCTGTAAATTTTTGAGCATTTTTTTAATTCATTTCTTTCTTTCTTTGTTTTTAAGAGGCTTTAAACTTTGCAGTTCATTCGCCTCTATTAATTCATTTGTAATATTTAGATAAGTTTATCAGAAAAAAATGCGGAAAAAGTTGTGACCATTAGTTGGGTAAATAAATAATCTTCAAATGAATACCTTGAAAAAATGTTTTCTCATTGTATTCAATCCATTGTTTGGCCTATTGCGTGTACCTTTTACCGTGAAAGCATTACCAGATTGTTAGTGAGAATTGAAAATTGTCGTTACGGGATTTTGTCTTCTTCTTTTCTTTTATTATCAAACATGATCTTTGATGGAAACTAGGTTAAATCCCAACAAAAGAATATGAAAAATTGTGGGAAACATCAAACAATACTATATGCACAAACAATCTGCGAGTTTTAAAGAATAAGCACCTTTTCTTTCCCCAGTAATTTAAAAAAATAAATTCCGAACAAATTAGAGAATGTCCTATCCAGTGGCGTAGTATGACCGGGTGACACCCGGGGCGGGTGTCTTGGGTGTCACCCCTCCACTTAAATCTTGTTATCAAGTCTTTGTTTTCATTCTCTAATGAAAAATCAAATTTGCTGATCCAAGAAACCTAAATTTGAGGTTAAATTTGATTAATATAAGGGGCGATTTTTAAGCGTTTGGTTTTTAATTAACAGAAAAATACAAGAAAAAAACTACGAATTGTACAGTCTACCCAAGCTCAAGCTCAAGCTCAACAGAAAAACACAAGAAAATTATGAAAAATATAAAATTTATTATTGGAAGTTAAAACTCAATCCTTCAAATTAATTTTTAATGATTACTTCATATAAATGTTGGGCTTGATTCATACGATAAGTTAATTTTCTTATAATTTAGAGTTTTGAGTTACTTCCTTAAAATAGTCCAAAGGCGCCAAATCGCACGATAGAGACCAATTCACTAGTCCAAAACGAGAAATGAATTACTCATCAAATTCATTGCGCAATAGGTTCATCGTTTCGTGTGTGCTGTGTGACATATGGCACCATATTGTTGAAACTACACGCGACCAGAATTAGCTTGTGTTTTGGGCAATGAAAAATTGAAAATCATCGCAAAATAGCGCTCATCATTATCAGAAACGATGTTTTCATCTTCATCTTCAAAGAAGTACGGGCCAATGATTCCTCCGGACCACAAATCGCGCCAAAAAATGCGTTTTTCGGGATGCAATGGCAGCTCTTGCATTGTTTGTGGCTACTCATGGGAACAAATACGACAATTTGCCTTATAAAATTATCCGTTCAACCAAAAATGTGATTCATCGCTGAAGACATTTTTAATAGAGCATTGATTCTGATAAGAAAATTCAATGATTTGTGAGTCTTCCCATAATGAAACTACACTTACAACATAATGGCAATGAACACTTGCAATTTTAGTGTTGACGCATGGCACGAATTACTTATGATCTGTTAAAACAGTGCGCTGAAAAACCAAACATAAAAAATCACGAACAACAAATCGTAAAATCATTACACGTCTCTACTTAACAGTAGCAAACACATCGTCAACAGAGTTAATAAATTTACCTTCGATTCATAATTATGTTCAATTTTGAGAAGCTTCTTTCAGTAGGTGCCACAGAAACGTAAATCGTTAGTAACAGCTTCAAACTCACTGTAACATTTGGAAGCGTTTCTTAGAAGTTCCATTTCATGAGGAAATGCTAATTCCAGCGGCCTCCAAATGACAAAAAGAGAATCAAAGTTTTCAATTCGCAGTCAGATGCTGCTAACATCTTGTTTGAATTGCGGCTACTTCTTTGACGCTCTTGTAATTCTCAATGAAAACGATCAATGCAGCAAGAAAAATTAACAGCATGTTCGTAGAGCGATTTACAAACCCTTGAGTACGACTTTTTTGCTTTGCATTCTATACAAGACCTGAAATCCTCCTGACATGGATGGAGCGTTGTCGAAATTTAAGAACGGCAGATTATCGCTAAATTATCGCTCACCATTTAGGGGGGTTTCCTAGTCTAGAAATTTGAAAAAAAATCGATTTTTTTTCCTTCATGTTTCTGAAATTCAAACATTCAAGAATATATCCTAGAAACGACTTTTCGTAAATCCCATTGTTTACCATCTTATAGCCATTTTAGTGATCACTTGCCCGAGGCTCATACGATAGAGGCATCTTTACTGATTCAGAATAAGTTTGATTTTTTTTTGTTTCAGAGAGGCAGAAGGGCTGGAATCGTTTACTTTTTTTGAAGCCCCCACACTTCACAAGCTTGTAACTATTCTAATTTTGCATATGTTTTCCATTTATTTATTGTTGTAATGTTAAAATATAAAGAAAAGAATCATGAAATAATGGATAGTGAAAATATTCCTTGTTTCATTTGTTCAGAGCTCGGAAAAACGAACGAAATTCGTGCTTCTATACTAGAACACCCCTTTAATAAAGGGTGTCGTTACTCAAATCAGATTCTTTTACATGATCATTTCTATGGTGAAATTCTCCACTAAATAATGATACCAATAACTGGATAGACTCGAATGAATTTTCAAAGAAAACGGGTGACGTTCATTCTAAAGTTTGAAAGATTTTTTTTTTCGAATTAACTATAATTATCACGGACCGCCCCTCCGGCCCCCCTCCTCCCTTCACTACACCACTGGTCTTATCTAATCTAAAGATATCAATGCCAGGACATAGATAGCTGTGAAGTTGCCTATGTTTGTTGAGTTCCAGCTAACGTTCTATGTTGTTCATGATGCCTGTATTGATACCGCTGAATGAAAGATCGAAAAAATGGTGCAAAAGAACTGGATAACCTAGGTGAGCAGTCGATTTTGTGTAGGATTGAAATTTGTTTTTTTTTTTAATTTTTGACAATTACATCCATTGTTGTAGACGAATGCTGAATTTTTTGTTCAAAGCCTAATTGACACTGTTTTCGAACATTTGCCTTTATTTTTCTATTGATTGACTTCAAGTTGTATATGATTGATTACTAATGTTCTATACTGCAATGTATGTTATTTAGGTGGCGTCACACTTTTTCCTGAAACTTGATTCAAAATTTTGTTTGGTGATGCATAATCCTTATGAATAAATACTCTAACAACTCTCGAAGTGGCTGAGAAATTATCGGACATGTCATTGACACTCAGCATTGAAACCAAGTTTCCATCAAATGGTCGTGCTCTGTAAGCCTCAGCCTACGCGAAGTTGAAGATTGATTGAAATTATTCAAATTGTTATCGCCAATCATCGCTTGAAATTGATGAGTTTGGAATTAATCAACCACTCCGCACACCGAAAAGCCCACCGAAATTAGCGGAAACGCGGCGAAGCCACTCTTTCCTATCGGTCTTGATGCGAGAGATGCACGGAATCTTCACTTTTTGCATTCGCGTCGAAACCGGACCAACGGCACTCATCAAGTCACCACCGAAACAAGTGCCCAACTCTCTTCCCCCGCCAGGTGGAAGCTTCGGAAGGAAGCAAATTACCGCAAAAACAAACTCGCGAACAAAATGTTCGCGCGTAGATACGGAGGAGCCGACTATTAATAGCAGAGATGAGAGTGAAATGAACAACTTTCGCTCTCATTCGCACTCAAAGCCGGGAAAGTATCTTAGGATAATTTTGGATAATATGCAGTTTGGGTACATGCATCATAACAACAAAAAGCTGCCGCTACCGCCACGGGTACCTACTGATGCTGAGCGCGGAGAGTTTGGGTTCGCCGGCAAGAGTCCATCTCGTGGTGGCTCCACATGGAGAGTTTGGAAGAGCGAGTTGGTAACGAAGTTTCTTCGGTAGGATTGGAGAAATGGAGCGAAATTTGTGCACGCGCTGAAGGCTCTCACGGCACTGCATTTTCGGGGGGTTGATCGAGCATCCCCCGTGGCAACGGATTGTGGAAGTCTATATAAATCAATACGAAGTCGAGGCTGAAAGCTATAGTTTTTATGCCGTTGACATGATCGCGCAGGAGATTTGAGTTTGTGTGTGGCCTTCACAGCAAAAAGTTACGGGGCGGTTTGCTTCCGGTTCATCAGTGACAAGAAGAGGAGAATAGTTTCAGAATCTCTTCAGTGGCATTTATCTTTGAGGGCTTATTTCAACGATAAATTTAATGTAAGATTTGGAGCATCGAAAGTGAATCAGTGCAAGTGATGTGGTGTTTTAAAAAAATCTAACGTTTCATTTTTCATTTGATCCAGGTTGAACCGATATGAAAGATGAGTGAGAAGAGGCCAATAACGTGCAGATTGCCACTGACGGTCGTGGTTCTTCTTCTTGTATTAGACCGAATCGATGGTGCCAAAATAGATAAGATTGTGCTAGTGTTGCCCAAGGGTCCAAAAACCCTGCAGGTGATTGGGTCTTCGAATCCCCAATTGTTGCACACCATAAGTGATGTACTGAAACCCTTACCATCAAACGTGGTGCAGATTCCTGTTCCCTATTACCCAACAACTGCGAAGCTCCGAACGATCAGGAAGCACAAACCCAAAGTTATTTACAAAACTCACTTGAGAAAACCATTCGTTCCGCTGTATTTGGATCCAATCAGTACACAATCTGGTTCCTACGATGCACCGTTCATTCCAATGTACGAGCCAGGCACGTCTATCACGTATCAAAATCCACCGGAAATAAGATTCAACGCATTGAATCTTCTACCCTTGGAGCCACCGAGCTTCCGAACAGAGCGCAGCTACGTGCAAAAGCTGAAAAGTCGACACAAAAAATTCTTCGACAGTCACCCCTACGAGTTGGACCAGTATTCGAAGCCCAGCGGCATACATCCGGTTTTCTACAGTGGCTTCAACCCGGCGAAAAAGTTCTACCAACAAATGCACAGCAAATCGGACATTGAATACGTCGCCTCGACGCAACCCAACGAGCTGTCGTACATCGGACAGGCCAATCTTTCTCCGACGAAAGAAAACGCTTACTATGCGGAACCCGACGCGGGATCCGGTGACCCGAACACCAGAGCCGAGGGGCACGAGTTCGTTATCCCGCCGGACCTGGAGTTCCTTGCGTCGGTCGAGGGGCAACAAAGCAGCAGTGACGATGAAGGTTATACGCAGCAGCAGCGAGTGCTTCAGAATAAGGAGAGCCAAATATTGAAACTTCATCCGGTTCCCGGAATTATTCCGATTGTTCCGAATACGGGGGAAAAGAATGGCAGCGCTCAGAAGAGCGTGGAGAGTTCTGACAGTACTGGCAACAGTGCGGTCCCCAGCGCAGTGTTCCCGGATAAGCTTAAATACTACAACAAATGGGAGAAGGAGCATGGATTCTTTTTGAAAAACAACGGTAGTACGGGTACGGGTACGGGTCTGAAGCCTCAAAATGAAGACATTCTGGTTGCGAAAACTAATTTCTCCGGTGCGGCAGTTCCAACCAAGTTAAGCCTTAGTAAGTTCGAGAGCGAACTTGCATATCCTTTGAAGCTGAATTTAGACTCGAGCGACAATATCAAAATTGAAACCAAGTTAAACTCAACCAGGGCTCAGAGAGGCTACATACCACCAATTGAAGAAAGCTTTTGGTTTAATGCAAAATACCCATCGGGTAGTGGTTTTTATCCGGATAAGTCGAAATATCTCAAGCAATGGGGCAAGAAATATCACGGCAGCTTACCCAAGCAGGAGTTGAAGGACAAAAATGGCAGTAAAATTGGTGGCCATAAGGCACAGCATCGAGAAAAGACGGGAGGATACGGATTTGCGGTTCCCTCGGGTGTCGAAAGTCTGCCGCTGAGCCAACTGCGACAACCTACGGATGAGAGCGTGAAGGCGTTCATGAAGTATCCAAGTTATTCGAGGAGTCCGAAGTTTTCAGATAAAATTGAGTCGGCGAAAAATAAGACCGTAAGCACCGACTATCAGAACCCCATGAAGCATCATGGTCAATCGAATCCGTTGATTATGACCCCGGGTAGTGGCAAGACCTACTTAACACAAGTTGTTACCGCAAAGAATAACAACAGTACCTTTATTCCCCAATACAAACATCCACAGACGGTGAGTGAGAAGTTCCACTCTGTACAAAAGGGGGAATCGGTCCCAGTGAGGACGTCGCATCCATTGTCGGGTTACATTTTCCTGAACGAACCCAGTCCGACGAATCAATGGAAGAATAAATATGAAGATTTGGGTAAGCCAAGCATAGAGAAGTACATTGCCAGCAAATCGGGTAGTCAATTGTATCAGGTGCACTACCAGGATAGTCCATCGATTCCAAACATAAAACCCATGGTGGGTTTGAAAAATAGCGAGAGTGCGACATCCAGCAGTACAACTGTGGACAAAGCACAATATTTCAGCCAATGGCAGCCGAGTCCGGAAAGGCAGAACCTCAGCAAAGCCGAAAATGGCACCCATTCCATATTAATTGATGGAATCAACATTGAGCGGAAGGCAGATGACCTGTCAACGTTCAAATATGCTACCCAGATACCAGGGAAAAACAACGACTCCAACACTGGCGACCTAACTAAGTTGGCTGAAAATAATAAGTTCAGTTCGATGATTTGTTCGGATTGCGGCTTCCAACCAATAGTACCCACGGTAGATACTACAGCCTCACCTGCGAACACTCTGGTAGCAGATAGCCATCGCTCCGCCAGAATTGCGGAACCTATTGAACCTGATCCTCCCAGCAAGATCGGCGATGATCAACAAACCACACAACGAAGACAACGCCGAGACCAACTGTACCGCGATGGAACTCGGGCCCTCCGTAGGAATCCAGATGTGGAAGCAGATTTTTATGACATCGACGAGCGGAGGAAGAAATTCAAGCCCATGGATTTTGATGACTTCGAAGAGGAGGTGAGAGCGTACGAACGGTTCGAGCCGAAGAAGATGTACACCCAGGTTCGGCATCAGGCCACTACAACACGTCAGCAGCGACCGGGTCATGAACCGAAGATCAAGGAGAAGGTGACAATCTCCAAGACGAGCATCGTGTACGCGGAGAAGGGACAGGAAGATGAAGACTTCGATCATGGCTCGGAAGAATCGTTCGGTGAGTTCCATTCCGATGACAGGCGACCACAGAAGAAACGAAGCAAACGGGATGTGCCTGCAGAGGCTCTCACCGTTGAGGAGAGCAATTCAACTGCTCTGAATGAAACTTCACCAGCGGATGATTATTTTCCGTCTAACTACGATAGCACTGAAAGTGGTGCGGTCATTCAGTCACGAAACTTCGAGTCGCTGGATGACAACGAACCGGGAATATCCCCTTATGCATTACCTCTCATCGTGGTAGATAATACATTGGACCACCATGGCGATAAATCATCGAGGGATCAGTATTTGAACGATGTCGGCTTTACCTCTTTCCCCAATAGCATAGCCTACGATCTACAAAAAGCCCTCAACGGAGCATCCGCGCTAGATCAGTCCCTCCCACCATCTTCTTACTCGGTAACGGAAGAAGTACAAGATGTGGCACAGGAAGCCTTCGACAACTCACCATCCTGGCTCAACTTGAACGAAACGGCCTTCGATACATATCAAACGCCGGGAGCCCTAGTGGACATACACACCAAATTTTTCGATTTCATCCGAGACTACATCCAGAAGCTCAAGGACAGACAGAAAGCATTCTTCGAACAGGAGCCCGGTCTGACTTCCGAGCTTGCCAACCGAACCTCCAGTGACCCATCTAGACCTGCGGAAGACCCGCCCGAAGTGGTTGATCAGAACATCACCTATAACGACGCCACCGGGCACGAACTGTCCGTTCCGCCAAATGTCGTTCTGCTACCCTTGACGGAACTGAACGCGGTATTGGGACCCAGAGATCCTTACGCGGTTCCCAAACCTGTGAATCACCATTTCAACCTGGAGCGCCTAAAGCACTTCATCCAGCGTCCGACGGTACATTTGGTGCGAAAGAAGTGTGTGAAGAATTGCAAGCGACGCCGTCGATATCGGCGTCGGCAGAGAAGTCGCGGGCCACACCGCCCCGTGTATATCAAGGTGCGTGAGCGCGTGGATGAAGTTGGGCCCGACCTTCCGGCTGTTGTCCACCCAGACTCAATCAATAACGCCGAGGGAGAAGAGCAACCTAATCCGAATTTACGGAGTGCAGATAACGTCGAGGAAGGGTCAAAGGTAGAAGAACGGCTAGTACCGGAGGACACCCGCTCCGAGGAAGAACACGATTCTGAGCCGGATGTGAAACCACGAATGAAGGAAAAGGTTACAATTTCTAAAACAAGCATCGCTTACTCCGAACGAGGAGAAGAGGACGATAAATTCGACCACGGAGAAGAGGAATCATTCGGAGACTACCACTCCGAATCGCAGAAACCAAACCAAAAGACCAGAACCAAACGAGATGCGTTGGCAAACAATCCGGGTGATGGAATACATTCCGACGGTGAAGCCACCATGGAACACGAACCACTTCCGTACACGCAAGCGTTAATTTTCCGGAAAGAGAATGACGTGTTGATGCTTCCTCTGCCAGAGTCCCTGATAGATCCACGCGGCTTACAGGGTGATGAGCTGCTGAGGTTCCTGGACGAAGCCATCCACAATTCGACACAATACTTACCAGATGAGCGGCAGAAGAAACCAATCATTCTGACTCCGGCGATTAAGGGACTGCAAGGGCAACAATTGATGCAATTCTTGGACGAAGCAATCAAACATTCTAACCAGTACTTGATGGACGGAGCAGAACCGGTTGATGTGATAAAACTAGTGAATGCTCCGCGTCTAGTGCAACGGCGTAGGGACCATGAAATTGAATTCCTGCCGGATGGTCCTGACCCGAACGAATACCGAGGGGAGGTGTTCAAGTTTACCAGACAGAACGCGCTACCGGTTCAGCAAAATGCAGTGAGAACGATCAATAGGCGTTTTAACCAATATAATCCCGAAGATTACGAGATAGAAATGAAGCCACAGCTTTCGATGGGACAACATGAGGCGCAGTGGCCTGGGGCCGGTGTAATCGACAACACTACGTATGATGTTTCTGAAGACTTCGATGAGCACCCGGCAGATGACTACACTCGACGAGTCAATCCTTATTTGGACGTGGATACAGCAGTTAGTTATGCCGATAACGTGACAAGTGAAATTACCGACTATCTGAATAACTGGAAGACGCACAAGTTGAGCGAGATGGAACGAACCCAAGCCATCGCTGTTGACGATGGGTACGAAAATTCACAGCGACGACAGACGGCTGTCTACACGGATGTCGCAGACCGTATTAAACACTTTTTCTCGAATGATCAAACCTCCGGGAATGGTAATTTTCTAATGATCACGGTACCAGCAAACATGATGCGGAACAATACCCAAGAAATGCAACGAAGACAGGACAATATACCGATGCCCGAATTGTCTCTACCCATCTTCGATATAAGCCAATTCTATCCGAGGTTCCACCTGGGGGGACTAAGGGTAAGCGAACCAAAAAGAGCCGAAACTAAACCATACACGTACAAAGTGGAACACCCACTTGAACAGCAAGTAGCTGTTCTGGCAGTCGAGAACAGCCGGATACCAACTACGACTCCCAAACAACAAGTTTTGAGCGAAGAACAGCCCAACGCACCAACATTCGTCCAGCGAGAACCAGTGGAATTCATCCGAGACCTCAGATTCCGAGGTCCAACCCCTGGCTATGCTATGCCAATCCGGTCGTACTCGGTGACGGAGAATTCCGCAGACGTCACGCAGCCTGCATACAAAAAACCTGGTCCTCCGTACCCGGGGGCAGGCGATCCTAAACCTAGCAATGTTCCTAGTAACCCTCTGATAAGCCACAAACGAGGAACCAAGCGTCAGCCTCATCCCTCGCCAAGACCCACCCGAACGGAAGAGCACCGAAACAAAAATCAACGACGAAGACCCGTGGTGAGGAAGAAGATTATCTACACCCATCACTGAGCACTAGCGTTACCAATGTTGTAGGTGTGTCCTCGGGAACGAGTGATCCGGTACCAAATGTATTCCACTAGATAATATGTATATTCCATAAATGTAACTCTTCCCTCGTATCTAGCCGTCCGCTTGCACCGTAAGAAAACCATGCCTTAAAATACAATCACTCCTTTCTCACCGTGCAAGCATCCTCACTGTAGATAACAAGGCGAAGAAACCCAGTATTAAGTACGCGTTAGGCTAGCTATTTATTTTCTCTCATAAGACTTAGTCAGATAATGGACATAACAAAGAAGAAAAAAAACTCAGCAGAAAAATAGTATTAAAATAAAACCATCGAAAGGAGAAAAAAACCTTTTGTAGCGATCGCAATTTTAATAAAGCTCAATGAAACACAAAGAAGCACTTGTTGAATCAATTTCCTCGTGCAGCGCACCAGTTGCACACCGCACACCCACGCGCTTACTTCCCAACCTGTCTGCTGGGCGGGTTCATTGTCTCGGACGATTGCTGCTTAAACCCGGATGACAATAGTAGTGCACATGGCTCCTCCCTCTCTCTGTGTCGCCTCTGTGCAGATGATCGCGAACAAAGTTGTTATCGCGCAAAATTGTTTCGTACTCTTATGCAAGGTGGCGTTAACGGAGCAAATAAGTGATCGCTGTTGTTGATATTGTGTAATTTTTTGTTCCGTTCCAAAGCACACCTTGGCGATTATGCGGATAAACTGTGGTTGTCGTTTGTCATGCTAGAAAAAGTTAGCTAGGAAAATGTATGACGTTTTTAATTAGCATTGAATCATTGTGTGATAAATTGCGTGCAAAAAAAACGTGGTTGCGATTTAGGCACGCCAAAATATGGGAGAAGCATAGGTTTACTAGACAATACACATAATTAATGCGTAGATAGAAATGCAACGATAGGGATCTTAACGTCGGATTCATGAGATGCGTCAGTAATCCGTTCTCATAAGTATCGGCGGTAGAGTCATACGTCAACATAAAAAAGCCCTAATTATAATGTCGACAGCAATGCCATTTGCCGATGGCAAATCCGTGTTCACGGATCGTTTCTATTGCTATAATTATAAGAATCACAGTAGTTGTTTTGTATAATTTTGACAAGTTACATTCTGACTTCGACACATCGATCAAACTTAAATGTTTAATTACTCCTGTGCTGAAAAGGTCTGCGGTATGCGGTTAATGTTGTTGCTTCCAACCACGCGGAATGTTTTTCGGATTCCATCATCCCATTTCATTGTATTGATACGCTGATGTTTCCCCCATTGTGTTGCTTCCCACTCATATTCACCAGAATGAAAGGTGCTACAACGAGAAAGACATACATTGTATATGATTCTAAATAATGATCACATTGATCATTCGAAACAGATTTGGGAGGTTCCGTCAACTCCTACGGAACGCGTGTCCCTTTTTACTCTAACTTTAATCGACTCAAACCTAGGTATTTTCGTGTGGAAAAAATCGGAAAATTCGAAGGATTCATCCCTTTTCCATAAAATCAACATAGTTTTCGCGATACCAGTTCAGGGTAGAACGCATATTGACATAATGTCAACTCAATGAGATACATATCGAGGAGCAGTAATATCCGAAATACACTGGAAAACAATATATGTCGAAATTATTTGCGTTCAATATGAAGCACTCTAACTGTTTACTATTTTCAGTTTTTGCTGATCAGTCAAAATAAATTTATGTCATAATCAGGATTGCATAAACTATAATTTAAAAAAGGTAGAAAATAAAAATCAGAGAGAAATCAGGATAGTTCATATTGGGTTCTCCAAAAAGTTCGTGGCGATTTTTAGGAAAACAAAAGCGTCATTTTTGTAAGCAGACATACCATTATTTTATTTTATATGCACAGTTTTGATCCACAATCTTCATCATCATCATTTTCCTGACATGTTTGCTTTCTCGTCGGAAACTGTTCAAGGTATTTTATGCTGTCCATGTAGTCGAAGCTCTAGCCCTTGAAATAAATTTGTAGGGACCTAAACTTCTGATAATCAGAAGGTGTGATATCCAGTAAGATTTGCTAGTGGGATAGCTCCTTCCAGCCAGACTTCAAAATAATTTGCCGTGTTGTCAAAGAGATAAAGTATTGTCTAATTCTGGATGCTTTCTGTCATTATTCTGTCTAGTTGCGACCAGAGGGAATTTATCGACAGATGGAGATGCAATGCATTAAACGGTTTTCGGTCAAATTGTGTGGAACTCACAAACCGTAATTTACGTAACTAATCTTTACCAGATGCTCATAAAAGGTGGTTTTAAATATCTTGAATCTATTTAGTGAATTTTCTGATTCATGTACCGAGGATTATTCTTGGTCAGCGTCTCAATTTGGTCAAGATCAGTGGCGGCAAGAACTTCCCGAACAGTTGTAATATATTTTCGTCAATAAATGAAACACTTTTTGATGATAGATATATTTTATTTAAAAACGATGCATACGTGTTAATATTTCTCAAAAAATATACAATCAATTACAGAGAATTCAATATTCAGCATTTTTCTGAATTCATTGTCCATGCTTTGAAATGAATCTTTATTCACCAAATAAAGAAAGAATATCAGCAGTGGAAGAATTGTTAAATGTTTTCTAATCTTTATGTCATTCGATTTGGTTATTATTTATGAAACAAAAATCGGAATTCTTGCTCTGGACAAGCCTATTTAGTCGATTTACAATTGGAAATATTTATGATTGGGGCAGCTTTTATGATTTATGATTGGGGCAGGACGATATATTCTTATCCTGAGAAGGTCACCGAGGAAATTCTTTTAACTCGCTAAAACTGACTGTATTTCGAGTTTCGACTTTGGACATCACTTCTATTATCTTTCAATTAAACATTTCTTGTTTGTTTGCTACTATTAACTCATTTTTTTCTTATTTTGTTACTTAGTTCAGAGTTCAGAGAGCAGCCGTATTTTTAGTCCTCGGAAACAGTAGCATTTTCGGTGAAATGCTGCTTATTTGCAAACTATTTTTCCACAACACACACATCGATACTGAGAGCCTTGAAAATATCAACTTGGTATCGTTAAAATAATGAAAGTTCGTTTGTTTCCCACCGACTTCATTACCTTCATTACATTGATGTCAAACAGGTCAGAATAGTGTCCGACCAGTGTGAAGTTTGAGAAAAAGCATGTTCTAAAGTTGTTGCATTCAATTACTAGCTGACCCGCCAAATACAAATGAGCTAGAATGAGCCAATGAAAGCTAGATTTTTTTGGAAAAACATTGCACTTTCGAAAAAAATGAATTTGGTTTTCGTGATCAATAATTTTTATAGTTTACATGGTTTCGGGACCAAGGGCGCTATATTTTCTATATTTTTTCTTGAAATCTGAGGATTTTTTACTTAACACATTAAAAAATCAGAGATGTGTTCTTTTTCGTTCTTGAGTTGAGTTTCGTTATAATTTTTCAAAGTGAACATGTTTTTAAGCTTCCTTCGATCATCCTATACGACTAGACTATATATATGTATATGCGAATAGAATTCCTCTTTTTGGCAAATGTGAAATTATTGACTTCAATTAACTATGTCGATTATCTGAATCGGTTCAGTAGATCAAAAATTATGAATTTTTGAAAAACGTAATTTTTGGAAAAAAGGAGAAAAATGATTTTTTAGACCTTCGGTTAAATTTGACAAATCATAATTTAATAAAGAAGAACACATTTTTGGATGTTTTATCTAAAAAATCCTCAGCTTTCGAGATAATCCTCAGCTATATTAAAAAATATAGCGCCCTTGGACAATGAAAACTATAAAGAACATATACGATCAATAATTGAGAAAACAAAATTTTTTTGCAAGTGTATTATTTTTTCAAAGAAGACTAGCTAACTGGCCAATTTGATATGTTGATCATCAGAATCGGTTTAGTAGTTAAAAAGATATGAATTTTTGAAAAAAGTTATTTTTGAAAAAAAAGGGGAAAAACTAGATTTTTCGAACCACCCTAAAATGGAATGGAATCTAATATTTTGCGATAAGGAACAAAACTACCAATTTACACGAAAATCTGAGAGCCACTATATCAGTTTGGCATGGAATATATATAACACTAAAAAATATAGTTTGGTGTTAATTTCTCCGGCAACTAAAAAGCTGATTATTAGAAAGTAATTGATGTAACTAGAACACATTTTTGGATGTTTTATCTAAAAACGGGATCGTGCTCCCGTGGCCGAGTGGTTAGCGTCATAACTAACATGCCGGGTGTTCGGGTTCGATTCCCGTTCTGGTTGGGGGAATTTTTCGTCAAATAAATCTCCTCCGACTTGCACTGTGATCACGCGTATTCTAGAGCTTGCCACTCAGAATGCATTCAAGGCGTGTTATTTGGCATAGAAATCTCAACTAAGTACTAATAAAAATGACGCAAGTAATACTACGTTGAGACGGCGAAGTTCCTCTAGGAACGTTAGTGCCATTGAAGAAGAAGAAAGAAGAAGAAGATGTAACTAGAAACAATACCAACAGAGGGTATATAAAAAAATAAAAATGGCTTTTTACGGGGTGTGTTCGAAACTGAAAAAAATAAAATTTATTCAGAAATCATATTTTTATATTGTTTTTTAAGCGTACATACATTACCTAGTCGTATAATTATTGTATCATTCAATTTATTTCGATGAGAATACTTTAAAATATTTAAACTGATGCTCTTATCATATTTAGTTTTTTCATTCAATGTCTAGTTTCTATGGCGAAGCTACATTCGTAAATTACACATTTGTCATCATTGGTGGAATACGATCATAAATGTTTAAATTCCAGAGCAAGTTATGATTACAATACATATGGGTTTATTTTGATAATTCAAATATTAACGACATTCTAGATAAATCGATAAAAATGCATTATAATATTTGTCCACAGAACTTTCAGCGTCTATACATGTATTTTAATCAATTTTCAGTTCGTAATTTCTATCCCATTCGCCGTGTTTATCATGATGATGCTAACATTATTAAAATTATATATGAACCTCCCACCTAATATGTGACGTCTCCCACCGTTTTAGAGGCATCTTAACATTATATTCAATTTTTAGAGCGTAAACCATCTGTCAATTTTTTCACTGGTTATATTTTCTTGCCACAAATCGTTGTCACTTTTTTCTCTCATGTTCCACTACTCTTCTCTGCTTACTGTGTGGATAACACGAGAAAAATAACCAGCTGTCAAAACAAGTAATTCGCGATGAGAAATGTACAGTGTTGACGTCTGGTGGCGACATTTGAGTTTGGGACCCAAACTATTCCCTATCAGATTTGAAGGCCCGCAGACAGTTTTAAATTGCTAAAATGGGAGTTATTTAGTTACTTATTAAATTATATTATTCAAGCACGTAGTCCTGACACTAAGTTAACTTATTTTTTGTAAATTTTCTGTTTTCCCCACTAAAACTTATCATTATAATATAAGATTTTATTCACCACTTACCCGAAAAGGGGATTCTCATTTACATAGAATACTAATTTGATTCGGAAAAGGTAATTTTGACTCATAATTTTTATTTTAAAATTGTGTTCATTCCACCCGGAAATTGTCGCGAGCCAAATTCAGAGTACGAAGCTCAATATCGTCAACAGGAATTAACGATACGGTCCTAATATACATGAATCGCCAAATGTGTTGGTAGGCGTAAAACTCAAGAACTGATCCTCAGATTTGAGCTGTCTTTGTTCTGTTGTGTTCGTCACTGCCCACACAAAATAATACGATGAGAAAAATTGAAAAAAATGTGAAGGAAAATTAGGAAATTCGGAAAAAATGAATTTCAATTTGAATTAGTTGTTTGCGAAACAGTAATAGTGCATTTAGAAATTCGCGCTAACGGCATCGAGTTTCATGTTTCGTGTGAAGCTGGTAATAGATTCTCAGGTGGAGTAAAGCACTTTGAAAAAGAAGATTATGAATGAAAATTAACTTTCTCTTATCAAATGTGTATTTCATGTGACTCAGTAAAATGCTTTTACCAAGTAATTGAATAATCTTGAATGAGAATTGTGTCTGAGAATAATTCTATATTATAATGAAGAGTTCTGGTAAAAGAAGTAAGAAATTTTACAGAAAAAATGATTAAGTAAGGTTCATGACCATGTATATTAAGCATTCAAATAACATCACGTAATAATTTTCAATCCATTTTTGACTTGCTAGTCTTATAGAGTTAATTACTTCACATCAGCCTACATGTAGATACTGTACATTCGTCATTACCAATTTATTGAATGATCGATTTTTTTCTCTATTTTTTTTCTGAAGCATCTATGGACTACAGAGTTCATTCGGCTCTAGCCTTGAAAAATCACAATTGAAAGATTAATTGGAAAATCAGTTCTGGGTGAGACGAAGCACGCCGCGCCTGGTAATTTGGAATAAACTGAAAAAAAACTCGGATAAAAAGTAGGGGTAGTGGGGGCAAAGTGGTCACCTGCTTGTTTAGTAGTATAACTATTGACTATAGGTGCCGTATTGATAGTCACCTTATGTTTGAAAAATTTAATGACTTTTGAGTCACCCTGTACTTCATTAGAGCTGTCGCATGTCAAAATATAAAAAAAACAGAAATTGCTCCCTAGATAGCCATTAGGCCGTAGTTCTGCGCGCATGGTATCAAAGGAATTTCTCGTGAAATTTAGTTTATTCAATCTGATATATTGGACAAATCATCACTTTGGACAACTGTTCACATATTCTAGGAGAGGTGAATAGATATTTTGTTTAATCTAAGCGATTAATTAGCACAGACATTACTTTGAAGTTTGGGGTCAAAGTGGTTATAGGTGAATAACGACTTACAATGCTCTGTTTACTGAAGCTGATATCCCGCATCACATTCTGCTCTTGAAGAGGATCCTTTAGTGGCTTTGACCCTGGATATATATGCCATTCCAACTGAACCAAGCCTCATTATGCGGAATGTTATGTGTTTCTTACTACGTTTTTGTATGAATGAGAAAAATGAAATTGAGACTCTAGGTGGATATGCCAAGCTTATTTCATACATGTACATATGAAAAACAGGATTTTCGTCCAAAAGAATACCCTAGAGGCTCCAAAGGCCCATTCATTGTATACTTTAGACGAAAATCTAAACCTCTCAATGTCATTCGTATCTCGAAGGAACTTACTCAGAAGTTTTCCGAAGTTACCGAGATTACACGGATGGGGCCAGACAAACTACGAGTTGTCGTCTCAAGCAGGACCCAAGCGAACGAAATCACGCGCTGCGACCTCTTTGCGATTGAGTATCGCGTATACGTGCCCTGTTGCAACGTCGAAATAGACGGCGTAAGAACCGAAAAGGGTTTGACTCGAAAAGAGATTATCGATGGTGTCGGTCGCTTCAAGAACTCTTCACTAAAAACTGTGAAGATTCTTGCATGCGATCGACTGAAATCTGTGTCACAAAAAAATGACAAAAGGGTTCTCAATCGGACAAACTCTTTTCGTGTGACTTTTGAAGGTTCCGCCCTTCCAAACTACGTTGCAATAGGTGCACTTCGTTTACCTGTTCGGTTGTTTGTACCCCGGGTAATGAAATGCAACAAATGTATGCAACTCGGTCACACGGCTGCCTATTGTTGCAATAAAAAACGTTGCGCAGATTGTGGAGAGAGCCATGATGAGAATCCTTGCGCGAAAGAGCACAAGTGTCTTCATTGCGGCGGGACTCCTCATGATCTTATTCAATGCCCGGTGTACAAACAACGAGGGGAAAAAATCAAGCGTTCCTTAAAGGAACGTTCCAAGCGGACTTATGCAGAAATGCTTAAGAGTTCCGTTCCAACGACTCAGGACAATCCCTACTCCATTCTGCAGAACGACGAGCCTGTTGCTGACGCTCCCAATGCAGGAAGTTCCGGTACATCGCAGGGTGCCGTCAGGAAAAGAAAAATTACTTCTTTTCCTTCACTCCCCAGAAAGACGACCGAAACTTCCCAAGTTGGAATGAAAACTCGAATTGAACGTGCTGAGAATAAACCGAAGCAAGTACCTACTGGTTTAAGCGGTTCTTCTACGCACCAGGGGTCCTCAGCACTGCCCGGAGCAGCACCAACCCCGTCTGTTCCATTTTCGCGGTCGAGGCAACAGCCACAATCTGGTTTGCTTGCGCTTTCTGACCTGGTGGACAACATTTTAAATGCTCTAAATATAAATGACCCTCTTAAAAGCATAGTATTATGTTTGCTTCCGATTGTGAGAACATTTTTGAAAGAAAAATGTGGTTTTTTAGCAGCGTTCATTTCCCTCGATGCCTGATTCAGTGCAAGAGGTCAAGGATTTGACCACTGTAATACAGTGGAATTGCAGAAACATCATCCCTAAACTAGATCAATTTAAATTTTTAGTTCATAATTCTAACTGTGATGTATTTTCCCTCTGTGAAACATGGCTTTCTTCAGCCGACGAGCTGAATTTCCACGATTTCAACATTATTCGCCTCGATCGAAATGACTCGTTTGGTGGCGTACTATTGGGGATCAAAAAATGTCACTCCTTCTATAGAGTCACTCTCCCATCGATGACAGGCATTGAAGTTGTCGCTTGCCAGACACAAATCAATGGCAAAGACTTCTGCATTGCCTCGATATATATTCCTCCAAGAACCATGGTCGGCCGCCATCAGTTTTGACGTGGGACTACGTCTAACCGGAAGATATAGGGGGTGAAATGGAAATCTAGGCACTGAACAAGTAGGAAAAAATGCAAGATTTGGAACGCTTATAACTCGAGCATTTCTCAATATATCGCAACGGTTTTTGCTTCAATTGATAGGAAATATATCTACGCATCTATCATAACGAATAACATTTCATTTTTTTTGAGATAAATAATTTAATAATTGTGAAATATCAAGCATTGTCAAAATGCACTATGTGCCCATTTTTGATTGGTCCATTTTGTGCTCCTCAAATCGTACCGACCAAAACGGGCAACCAGAGCAGCAGCGAAATAGAATGAAGCACGATTGGAAAGGAAAAAGAAAAAAATGAACGAAACATTGGTCGCAGTCTCACACATGCGTAATTCTCGAGCCAGCCAGTCAGCTTAAAAATCCCCGCTCCGCTGCCGTAACGATCATTCTCATCCAAACCGTACACCACATCGGTTCGCATCACAACACATCAACAAACCAACCCAAGCAGCCATGTCTGGACATGGTAAAGGAGGAAAAGTGAAGGGAAAGGCAAAATCCCGCTCGAACCGTGTTGATCTGGACAGGCAGTTGCAGCGAGTGGCGAGTGGCAAACGCAATCGCAAAACGGCATCAGGTAGCAGAAGAAAAAAGTTTGTTCTTTATACAAACTGCTTTGGTGGCAAATCCAGAGCAAGGCGGCATCGAGGGCGTTCGAAATGGTTTATTTCAAAACCACGAGTACTAAGTTTTCTAAATTGGAACCATTCCATAAAACAAGGCGCTTTTCAGGGCCATTAAACCTTCCAAAAAAGAGTTTAGGAAATACAGTTCAATGCTTTCTAAAACATTATCCAAAATAATAATAAAACACAAATTGATTTTTTCATAATTTGTTAGCCAGGATCTGATGAGTATGTGAATTTGGCAGTTGTTCTGAGCTTATTGATAATTGGGGACTTCCCTGATTATTCAATTTTCACCAATTCTTAAATTGTTTCCAGATTGAAAGTACAGTAATTTACAATTAGTTCGACATTTAGCTAAATGGACGGACATGTAATGCGACTTATTTAGTTGGACATTTTTGTAAACATAGAGATCCAAATTATGACCCCACATTGAAAGTCGACACTGTACCGCTGTCATCGCAAATGTTCAATTACAGGTTAAAATCGCCTCCAATGCGACAATGAGTGGCGCTTCGGCACGTCGCATTGAATGTAATTTACTGTACAACATGTCACAAAGCTGGATGGGAAGAAATTTTCCAACTGTGAAAGCTGTGGCGAGTGGTAACAAATCGCTAAACAGGAAGGTTCAGCCGAACAAGATGGGGATATCGAGTGATAACAAAACAATAAACTCTTTAGATTGAAGATAATTTTGCGATCCTGAAAAGGACCCTTTTTAGCCTGCATGTGGATCCAACAAGCGAACAGATCGTAATGAATGTATTTTTTTGCCATCGCTCCCTTTTAACGCTCATTCGTTCGTCTCGTTGGACTCGCCCCTTTGGCTGAGTCTGCCGATTTGTCTCTATCCTGTGAGTGTGTACCGCTAGAGTATAAAACACGCGGACCCCAAAAAAATATCTTATTTTCTTTCAAACCGTAAACCCGTGTGGTTGTACGGCATCGGCATCGTGGACGTAACAAAGGAGGACAAGTTAAGGGAAAGGCAAAGTCCCACTCGAACCGTGCAGGTGTGCAGTTCCCTGTTGGTCGCATTCACTGATTGCTCCGCAAGGGTAACTAGGCCGAACGGATTGGTGCCGGAGCACCAGTATACCTAACAGCGATTATAGAGTTTCGGCCGTCGGAGTGCTCGAGTTGGCTTGCAAAGCTGATCACGACAATCAGAAAACCCGCATCAAGAACAGAGCAGCTTCGGTTCGGCGCTCATCAAGGCAACAATTAGTTTCAGTGAGTGGCAAAGTGTTTCTCCGGCACGTCGCATTAAATGTAATTTACTGAACAACATGTCACAAGCTGGATGGGAAGAAATTTTCCAACTGTGAAAGCTGTGGCGAGTGGCAAACGCAATAGCAAAACAGGAAGGTTTAACCGAACAAGATGGGAATATCGAGAGATAACAAAAACACAACACCGAAGGTTCTTTTCAGAACCATCAACATATTCATAAAGAGTAAACAGTAAACTAATCCATTTTTCAGGTAGATAGGTAGGTATTCACGTAGGAGAAGAAAATAAAACAATATATTTAAATATATATTTAACAAAAGCTGTCCCCTTTGTATAGTCCTACGTCACTCCGGTTATGTCCCCGACATTACCCACCCGTCTTTTTTGATATCATCGAGACCTAAGATTAGCCGCGGCTCCGTCTAATCTTAGGTGACCTCAACTCCCATGGAACAGCATGGGGGTCACACTATGATGACAGCCGTGCCACGTTGATTTATGATCTGTGCGACAACTTCAACATGACAGTTTTAAATACAGGGGAAGCAACTAGGATAGCCAACCCTCCTGCACGGGCAAGTATGCTAGACATATCACTTTGCTCTTCTTCATTATCCCTGGATTGCACTTGGAAGGTAATCCAAGATCCCCACGGTAGTGATCACCTGCCAATAATTTTATCGATCGCCAATGAATCAGGTTCTCGTGAGTCAGTCGATATTGCGTATGACCTCACGAAAAATATTGACTGGAGAAAATTTGCAGAAATAATATCTGAAGCACTTGTTTCAATGCATGAACTTCCTCCACTCGAAGAGTATAACTTTATATCGAGTTTGATTTACGAAAGCGCACTTCAAGCTCAAAAGAAACGTGTTCCTGCTACCACTTTCCGACGTCGTCCTCCATCACATTGGTGGGACAAGGAGTGTTCAAAAGTCTACCTTGAAAAATCATCCGCTTTCAAAAAATTCAGGAAAACTGGATTAGTGGAATGGTTTCGAAAGTACCAAGCCCTAGAAGCCAAACTAAAAGGTCTGATTAAAGCAAAAAAGCGTGGATATTGGCGGAAGTTCGTCAATGGTTTGTCAAGGGAGACAGCTATGAGCACTCTTTGGAATACGGCTAGGAGAATGCGTGGCTGGAACCATACCAATGAAAGTGAGGAATACTCTGACCGTTGGATTTTCAAATTTGCAAGAAAGATTTGTCCCGATTCCGTTCCTGCTCAAAACGTCGTACGCGACATTCCGCTCCAAGGCGATTATGAGAATTTTTCGATGGTAGAATTCTCAATTGCACTTCTCTCATGTAACAATTCAGCTCCGGGGTCGGACAAGATTAAATTCAACTTATTGAAGAATCTTCCCGACTTGGCAAAACAGCGTTTGCTGAACTTGTTCAACAAGTTTCTGGAGCTGAATATAGTCCCGCATGACTGGAGACAAGTGAGAGTGATAGCCATACGAAAACCCAACAAGCCGGCTTGCAATCACAATTCGTATAGGCCGATTGCAATGTTATCCTGTATTCGTAAATTGTTAGAGAAAATGATTCTACTTCGTTTGGACAAGTGGGTCGAAACGAACAATTTGCTGTCAAATACGCAGTTTGGCTTCCGCCGAGGTAAAGGGACGAATGATTGTCTCGCGCTGCTATCTTCTGAAATCCAAATCGCATTTGCTCGCAAAGAACAAATGGCTTCCGTTTTTCTCGATATCGAAGGGGCATTTGATTCAGTTTCCATGGAAATTCTCTCAGAGAAACTTCATAATCGTGGACTTTCGCCAATTCTGAATAATTTTCTGTACAATTTACTCTCAGAAAAGCACATGTTTTTCAATCATGGCAGCTTGAAATCTTCTCGATACAGTTTTATGGGCCTGCCACAAGGCTCCTGCCTAAGCCCCCTCTTGTACAGTTTTTACGTCAATGATATAGATGATTGTCTAACTAGAGATTGCACGTTGAGACAACTTGCAGACGATGGAGTTATTTCCATCGCGGGTACTAATCCCGCCGTTCTGCAAAAATCCTTGCAAGATACCCTGAACAACCTGTTCACGTGGGCTCTCAAGCTGGGTATCGAATTCTCTACGGAGAAAACCGAAATGGTCGTTTTTTCTAGGAAGCACGAACCCGCCCAATTCCAGCTTCACCTATCCGGCAAAGCGATCAGGCACTCGATGTTTTTCAAATACCTTGGAGTATATTTTGACTCTAAATGTACCAGGGGAATACACATTGTGTATTTGAAACAGAAATGCCAGCAAAGAATCAATTTTCTCCAAACAATAACCGGAACATGGTGGGGCGCCCATCCAGGAGACCTCATTCAGTTGTACAAAACAACGATATTATCAATGTTAGAATATGGCAGTTTTTGCTTCCGATCAGCTGCCAGGATTCATATTCTCAAGCTGGAGAGAATACAATATCGTTGCTTGCGTATAGCCATGGGGTGTTTGCATTCGACACATACGATGAGTCTCGAAGTCTTGGCAGGAGTATCCCCGCTTACTCTTCGGTTCACAGAATTATCCTACAGATTTCTCATCCGTTGCAAGATCATGAATCCATTGGTGATTGATAACTTCGAAAATCTACTCCAACTGACTCCTCAGTCAAGTTTTATGTCTTTATACCATGAGTACCTTACCCATGAAGTGCACCCTTCACCGGGCATCTCCGACCAAGTTTGCTTCCTATACTTTTGCAATTCCTCTGTCAATTTTGATCTGTCCATGCGACAAAAGATCCATGGAATCCCAGATCATCTACGCTCCGATTATATTTTCTACGCTCCGGAGATATTTTCGGCAGAATATGGGAAAGTTAGATCTGATAAAATGTTCTTTACTGACGGTTCATGCATAAACGGGTCCACTGGCTTCGGCATCTTCAATGAAAATTCCAGTGCCTCTTTCAAACTCAAAGATCCTTGTTCCGTGTATGTCGCTGAACTGGGTGCGATATACTACGCTTTAGGGATCATTGAAACATTGCCCATCGACCACTATTTTATTTTTCCAGACAGTCTCAGCTCAATAGAGGCATTCCGCTCAATGAAAGTTGATAAACGCTCATCTTATTTCCTAACAAGAATAAGACATCTATTGAGTGTTTTGGTCGAAAAATTATTCAAGATTACCTTAGCATGGGTTCCCTCTCATTGCTCGATTCCGGGGAATGAGAAAGCGGACTCGCTAGCTAAGGTGGACGCTTCAGAAGGCACACTTTTTGAAAGGCAAATTGCTTATAACGAATTTTTTCACATTCCTCGTCAGGACACACTCGTTAGTTGGCAGCGCATGTGGAGTGAAGATGAGTTCGGTCGTTGGTTACACACGATTATCTCTAAGGTTTCGACGAAAGCTTGGTTTAAGGGATTGAATGTCGGTCGTGATTTCATTCGCGTGATATCTCGGCTTATGTCCAATCACTACAACCTAATCGCGCATCTCTATCGCATTGGGCTCGCAGCAAACAATCTTTGTGATTGTGGCGATGGCTACCACGACATCGAGCATATTGTCTGGTCGTGTATCCGGTTCCATGCTGCTCGCTCTCAGCTCTCTAGAGCACTGAGAGCAAAAAACAGACAATCGGATATCCCCGTCCGGGATATCTTAGGTAGCCGTGATCCTGATCTTCTGCTTCATCTATACCTGTTCCTCAGAAACGCCGATGTCAACGTTTAATGATGTTTCCTTCGTTGTGTCCCCGTTTCGTATCCCTCCTATCCGATCTATAAACTTTTACTTAGTCGCGGCAATACATACACACACTCTTTACAGATACACGGGCCAAAGGTTGTGCAGTCCACTGATGATTCAACAAGAGCCAAAGGTTGTACCGCTCATGACAACTCTACACGAGCTGATGATTGCGCCAGCTAGTGACCATTCTATCCTGGATTCCTCGAGAAGACGCACCACGCTAGATATGGGTACAGACTAGGGGGGCGTTGCTGATTAATGGTCAGCTGCATCCCAATAGGAAGTGGAGATTTTCATATAGGGCTTGACAGTTATTCTCTAGACAAAAACTGTCTTCGACAAAGTTGTTACATATGATAGAACGCTCATTTTCATGTTGCCAAAAATAGGATGACCAACATTTTCGATTAAATAAAAAATCCAACTTTCTTATCTTTATAGATAGAGGTAATCATAGTTCGACAATGTTGTAGTTCCAGTTATTTAAAAAATCTTTGTAGAACAAAGTTTTTTTCTATCTCTTCAAATAACCGATATAGCGCCTTTTCATAATTTGCGTTAGGGTCACCATTAAAGAAACTGTTTTTTTGCTCTAAGGGGCTGTCCACATACCACGTGGACAGAAAAAGCACGAGTTTACACTCCCCCTCCCCCTCCGTGGACAAGCGTGGACATTTTCATACCCCTTTCCCTGTTGACCACGTTGATATTTTTGCTTATTTTATTAGCATAATTGAGGAAATAACTGGATTGCACTTACATTAAATTTTAATTCCATTTAAGTTTTTTTCAAATTTTACTAGCTGTACCCTACCACGCTTTGACTATCTAGTATTCCAACATGGAAACGCGCAATATACAATTGAACAATCCACTCCCGGATCTACATCACGCAATTCCAAAGATTGATCTTGACCAACGCCAATCGAATAAAATTAAATGGATTTAAAATCATTATCGAATAAAAATTTAGTTTTTTGAAGCACTTGCAAAAAAATGTGTTGCTACCACATAGAATACGTATTTAATACTAGAAAGTTGATTTAGGCTCACAGCTTTACTTCAGAAGTGTGCTTATTCCATCTGAAAATCTTAACGCTTCCTGAGGGGTTGGCAGTAGCAACAACAATCCTTGAAGTGGATTTTATATTGTGTCATAATATGAGCTCCATCAGTGGCGAACTTTTCGAGTTTATGAAGCGCACAAAATCAAACAGAACAAATTTATATGCATAGATTTTTTTATCAATCAAAAAGAATTTCAAGAAAAGAAAAGATGGAAAAGATGCCATGCCCTGATATCTAAAGATCTTCATTTGATGAAGGATTGAGGAATAAAGGGTCGAAATTTCTAAGCGATTTCGAAACGCCTGTACTTTCGATATAAATCATGACATGAAGACAAAAAATTCAGCATTTTCAAACTACAAATTTCTGGTTTATGGATATCGTATGTACATATTTTAGTTAAATGTGTATATGCGTTGTAGACAAAAGACACTGCAAGAAAAGATAAAACGTTTGCTTTCAATGTTTCTATAAATTTGAAAAATATATTCACAATAACAATCCAATCAACCTGATTATTTCGCTTTCATTTGATTCATACAAAGTTTCAGTTGAACTATTTTTCACAGAGGTATTCTCTATCGAATGATCCGTTTATTCTTTAATTTTGAATCATGAATATTTCATGAAATAATGAACGCACCGCAAATCGGTCAAATGGTCAATCTGCCCACTGCAAACTTGAAAATATTCTATACAAGGTCCAGATGTTGCTTTCACAAATGCATTATTTCATAACAGAGTTTTTGTTTTCCAAAATATATATTTTTATCAAGGCTCATATGGCGTTAGCCTCACGGGGCCGGGAGTCCAATACTTTGACAATTTTTCTTATTATCTATGTTAGTAATATGTAACCGATTACTCGCGGTTGGCTCGAGGTTAGTATTACAAGTGTTTTCGTAATTGGGATGTTGTCGTCTCCAATGCTCTGTACGTGTGCCCGACACGGGATACTTCCTATTGGGATGCAGCTGACCATTAATCAGCAACGCCCCCCTAGTCTGTAACCCATATCTAGCGTGGTGCATCTTTCTCGACTCGAGGAATCCAGGATAGAATGGTCACTAGCCGGCGCAATCATCTGTTCGTGTAGAGTTGTCATGAGCGGTACAACCTTTGGCTCTTGTTGAATCATCAGTGGACTGCACAACCTTTGGCCCGTGTATCTGTAAAGAGTGTGTGTATGTATTGCCGCGACTAAGTAAAAGTTTATCGATCGGATAGGAGGGATACGAAACGGGGACACAACGAAGGAAACATCATTAAACGTTGATATCGGCGTTTCTGAGGAACAGGTATAGATGAAGCAGAAGATCAGGATCACGGCTACCTAAGATATCCCGGACGGGGATCTCCGATTGTCTGCCTTGTGCTCTCAGTGCTCTAGAGAGCTGAAAGCGAGCAGTATGGAACCGGATACACGGCCAGACAACATGCTCGATGTCGTGGTAGCCATCGCCACAATCACAAAGATTGTTTGCTGCGAGCCCAATGCGATAGAGATGCGCGTTTAGGTTGTAGTGATTGGACATAAGCCGAGATATCACGCGAATGAAATCACGACCTACATTCAATCCCTTGAACCATGCACTCGTCGAGACCTTAGGGATAATCGTGTGTAACCAACGACCGAACTCATCTTCACTCCACATGCGCTGCCAACTTACGAGTGTGTGCTGACGAGGAATGTGAAAAAATTCGTTATAAGCAATTTGCCTTTCAAAAAGTGTGCCTTCTGAAGCGCCCACCTTAGCTAGCAAGTCCGCCTTCTCATTCCCCGGAATCGAGCAATGAGAGGGAACCCATGCTAAGGTAATCTTGAATAATTTTTCGACCAAAACACTCAATAGTTGTCTTATTCTTGTTAGGAAATAAGATGAGCGTTTATCAACTTTCATTGAGCGGATTACCTCTATTGAGCTGAGACTGTCTGAAAAAATAAAATAATGGTCAATGGGCAGTGTTTCAATGATCCCTAGAGCATAGTATATCGCACCCATTTCAGCGACATACACGGAACAAGGATCTTTGAGTTTGAAAGAGGCACTGGAATTTTCATTGAAAATGCCGATGCCAGTGGACCCGTTTATGAATGAACCGTCAGTAAAGAACATTTTATCAGGTCTAACTTTACCCCCATATTCTGCCGAAAATATCGGCGGAATAGAATCTGAGCGTAGATGATCTGGGATTCCATGGATTTTTTGTCGCATGGGCAGATCAAAAATGACAGAGGAATTGCAAAAGTATGGGAAGCAAATTTGGTTGGAGATGCCTTGTGAAGGGTGCACGTCGTGGGTAAGGTACTCATGGTATAAAGACATAAAACTTGACTGAGGAGTCAGCTGGAGTAGATTTTCGAAGTTATCAATCACCAATGGATTCATGATTTTGCAACGGATGAGAAATCTGTAGGATAATTCTGTGAACCGAAGAGTAAGCGGGGATACTCCTGCCAAGACTTCGAGACTCATCGTATGTGTCGAATGCAAACACCCCATGGCTATACGCAAGCAACGATATTGTATTCTCTCCAGCTTGAGAATATGAATCCTGGCAGCTGATCGGAAGCAAAAATTGCCATATTCTAACACTGATAATATCGTTGTTTTGTATAACTGAATGAGGTCTCCTGGATGGGCACCCCACCATGTTCCGGTTATTGTTTGGAGAAAATTGATTCTTTGCTGGCATTTCTGTTTCAAATACACAATGTGTATTCCCCTGGTACATTTAGAGTCAAAATATACTCCAAGGTATTTGAAAAACATCGAGTGCCTGATCGCTTTGCCGGATAGGTGAAGCTGGAATTGGGCGGGTTCATGCTTCCTAGAAAAAACGACCATTTCGGTTTTCTCCGTAGAGAATTCTATACCCAGCTTGAGAGCCCACGTGAACAGGTTGTTCAGGGTATCTTGCGAGGATTTTTGCAGAACGGCGGGATTAGTACCCGTGATGGAAATAACTCCATCGTCTGCAAGTTGTCTCAACGTGCAATCTCTAGTTAGACAATCATCTATATCATTGACGTGAAAACTGTACAAGAGGGGGCTTAGGCAGGAGCCTTGCGGTAGGCCCATAAAACTGTATCGAGAAGATTTCAAGCTGCCCTGATTGAAAAACTTGTGCTTTTCTGACAGTAAATTGTACAGGAAATTATTCAGAATTGGTGAAAGTCCACGATTATGAAGTTTCTCTGAGAGAATTTCCATGGAAACTGAATCAAATGCCCCTTTGATATCGAGGAAAACGGAAGCCGGAAGGAAGGAAATAACAGAGTTATAGCGTTTCAAATATCATTAAATACCACCCCTATTCTGTATTTCGATCGATTCGAAATATTTCGATCGACTTGATAAAATTCCATTCTGTATTCAGTTCACGTTGTTTTTGCATTTCGTTCAATCTGCTTCTCGAACTTTAAATTGGAAAAAATAGGGAATGCAAAATTATATCTCAAACCCATGAGAAGGATTATTAGGTGGAGCAGATGACAGAATTTGCGAGCGTAGTTTGCGTGATAGCATGCGCTGCCATAGCTACATTTCACATTGTGACGTCGATATTTGTGTTTATATTCAATTACATTCCACATCCATGTTAAAATGCTTTTTTCGGAAAGTTGTTTATCAATTAAAAACAGATATTTTCGTGGAGTACCCAACGAATATGCGTATAATGTGACAGTGTGTAATGGATATTTGTGAAACTATGTCGGAAAAGATGAACAAAAGTGGTATTTTTGTGTGTCATTTTCACTCTCCCACCTTCATAGAAACAAACAAATTTTCGTTATTTTCGCGGTAATATTATGATATTTTGAAGGCTCCTAGTACAGGTGTATGTGAGTTGAGAAAAATAGTTTACAATTAAGCAATATTTCTTTGAAAATTCTTCTTTTTCCGTGGACTAAGAATAAGACTGTTCCTTGGACGTTTTTGCTCCTTAAATGATGGAAGTAAGTCACAATACAATTATCATCTATTGAAAATCAATCAGTCACAAGATTTCTTGAACATTTTGGCTCATGACATCATCAAATTGTGAGTTATTTAAATATTGTTTCGTCTCTTCCATATACATTCCATATTGAATGCAAATAATGACAACACCATATTTTGTTTACCAATACAAATATACTCGGCCTACTGCTCCACCTCATATGTACCTCATTGATCTCGAACGAAATAATGGTTTCGAACGGAATGCAAATCCGGCGGAATGCAGAATCGATGTATACATCAGAAAACTCACGACTCATTAATTTTTTTACTAACCTTCCCCGAAAAGTTATTTGTATTGCTCTTTGGTTTTCCTCCGCTAAAATCCATATCAAACCATCACTTATCAAATTCGAACAGTTTACGAACAATTCAACGCCAAATTAATCAGTCGCTGCCCCGATCCTCCCCATTTTTCAAAAATTCGTACATTTTTGGTTTGAAATCTGCTGCCCGAAGGTTTTTGAGAAATCAATTACACAGAAAGTTAATTGATTCTTCAAAACCATGAAGAAATTTCAGGCCAAGTATTCGAAAAATCGAACAGCAGCTTTGATAATTTTTCATGGCTTTGAAAAGCTACTATATGGTAAGGTTTTGGCATCAAATGATAAATCAATTTATTAGCTATCACTTACCATCAATTTGATTCAATTTTGTATAACTTTATTGGACAATAAATTCGGATTAAAGCAACTATGTGCGAAAAGTACATACCCTCAAATCACGTATTAAAAAACAAAACCTTCTGAAATGCAAAAATATGCAATCTTTCTTACAGTATTACTTTGATAAAAGAAAATAATAAAAATAATGATAAAAGAAATTGGGATTAAAGCAACTATGTGCGAAAAGTACATACCCTCAAATCACCTATTAAAAACAAAACCTTCTGAAATGCAAAAATATGTAATCTTTCTTACAGTATTACTTTGATAAAAGAACACACATTGTGATGTAGAAAAAAAACCATTGGATTGATCCTCCTACATAAATGTAGGTTTAGCTAATGTTTTTGTTTGGTGATTTTTCGGTTTTTTGTCATTTTCCGGAAAAAGAAAGGACGGAAAAAAATTCTTGAAGGTTTGGGTTTCTGTAACGCCAATAATCAAAATTACACCAATGGAGTTGAAAAATTAATCTTTACAAATTGGTCGTTAATGAGTTAAACTGATGAGAAAACTTTCTCATAAATTAAATAGAATATTGAAAACTATTATATCTGTTTGAAATATTGTTATATACAAGTTGTTAGGTAGCTGATCCGAAATATTTCAGGTGATAGAGGATCGTTTTTGATGAAAAAAATCTTCCACGCTTATGGTAAAATCTCATCTACGAAAGAATCATTGAACTTTTCCTCGAGACCGTTTTTTGCCTTAAACTGACTTTAATTCAAAAATTACGCTGTTATGAATCATTTAAATTTTTGCAAGATAAAAAGAAGGATAACAGTGTAATGTCAAGGAAAGAATTGTAGAATAGTTGGACAGCTTCAATTTGGTTGATAGAAACAATCCTGTTTATCATGCATTTTTGGAAAATTTATAAAAAACCTGTAAAAGCACAAAAAATTAAGTTTCATCTTTACCTCTAAAAGTTACTTGATTCCATTAATTTAAATGTTTTACAACTGCATTCTACGCAAAATTTTCTTATCTTTCAAATGAGTAGCATCATTATTTTGAGTAGCGCACTTTCTAAATTAGAGTCAGTTGAAGACATAAAATTCGACTCAAGAAAAGTTCAACAACTCTAGTTGAGAATAGACAAAATGCGTAGAATTTTTTCATCAACTATGATCCGTGGACTCGATCTATACCCCCTCCCCCCTCTCCGTGGACAATCGTAGACATTGTCTTACCCCCTACCCCCCTAAAATTGTCCACGTGGTATGTGGACAGCCCCCTAACTATTTCTATTTCAAATCTATATATATAAAAATGGATTTCTGTCTCTCTGTCTGTCTGATTCTTATGGACTCGGAAACTATTGAACCGATCAACATAAAAATTGGTATGTAGGGGTTTTTGGGGCCGGGGAAGGTTTTCGTGATAGCTTGAAACCCGTCCCCCTTCTCTAAGGGAGGGCTGCCATACAAATTAAACACAAATTTCTACATTACTCGGGAATCAATCTAGCAAATAAAACCAAATTTGGCATATGAAGGTTTTACGTCGAATAAAAGTTTCTATGGTGGTTAGACTCTCCACCCCCCTCTATTAGGGGGGGCTGCCATACAAATGAAACACAAATTTCTGCATTACTCGAGAATTAATCAAGCAAATGAAACCAAATTAGTCATATTGAGGTTTTAGGGTGTAATAAATGTTTCTATGATGGTTAGACTCTCCATCCTCCTCTCTAAGGGGGAGCTGCCATACAAATGAAAACAAATTTCTGCATTACTCGAGAATTAATCAAGCAAATGAAACCAAATTAGGCATATGGAGGTTTTAGGGTGCAATAAATTGTTCTATGGTGGTTAGACTCTCCACCCCCTCTCTAAGAGTGGGCTACCATACAAATGAAACTCAAATTCCTGCATTACTCGGGAATGATTCAAGCAAATTTTGGGAACATACTGATACAAACATTTTGCGATGCAGAACTTGTCAATATCTCAACTTCACTCAAAGTTATTGATATTTCTTCCCAAAAAATAGGCTCTCTTCAATTGCTTGCCATTCTTTCTGGGGCAAGCATAAAAAATGTTTGTTGACGGAATTCGGAAGAACAAATTTCACTCTATATAACATGTGATTTTCAAAGGTATGTTATTTTTAGTATTTGAGTAAATTCAAATTGAAATCATGAGTTTTTGGGTGAAAACCCATAAATAACTTTGTGCAGGATTAAGATATTGACGAATTCTGCATCGCAAAATGTTGGTATTGATAAGCACTAAAAGTCATACAAAGACAATTTTGTTGTAGAATTTTAAATATAAATTAAGAGTAAAATAATCGGTTTTTTCATGGTTACCCTAATGTTCTTTCAAATACCGCCTAATACTTTGTTCATGTTTGCCCCAGAAAGAATGACAAACAATTGCAGAGAACGTATTTTTTGGGATGAAATATCAATAACTTTGAGTGAGGTGGAGATATTGACGAGTTCTGAATCGCAAAATGTTTGTATCAGTATGTTCTAAAAGTCTTTCGAAGACAGTTTGTATGTAGAATTTAAAATATAAAAATTAGAGCAAAAAACAGTTTTTTTTAATGGTGACCCCAACGCAAATTAGGAAAAAGACACTATATCGGTTATTTCAAGAGATAGAGAAAAATTTTGTTCTCAAAGATGTTTTAAATAACTAGGACAACAACATTGTCGAACTATGTTTACCTCTATCTATAGAGATGAGAAAGTTAGATTTTTTATTTAATCGAAAATGTTGGTTACCCTATTTTTGGCAACATGAAAATGAGCGCTCTATCATATGTAACAATTTTGTTGAAGTCAGTTTTTGTCTAGAGAATAACTGTCGAGCTCTAAATGCTAATTTCCACTTAAATGCATCTCCTGGACCATTGTGCAATGGCATCATTTGTATGCAATGCGCATCGAATTATCATCGATACTTCGTTTTTCGCTATAGGCTTCGTTCAGACCGGTAGCAGAATAAAAACGGAATTAGGAGAGGGAGAGCATAGTGCTTTGGCGAACGAACGAGAACATTCTCTAGCCCCTTTGCAATCATAACTAAGTGGATTCCCGAGCGGACACCCGCTTATATACAGATTTGTGTGATTTCAATAGCCTGTTTTAAAGCAATTTTTAAGCAATCGAAACATATTTTCCGGTCAATAAGTAACAAGCATATAACTCGTCGACATTTTATTTTTAGAAAGAGGGGATTGTCATATCATAAATCGTCATAAACTATTTGCACATCAATTTTCACGTTCCGCCGCCATGTATTGGAGTAACTATTATATTCATTAAAGACATCTAAAATATGGAACTTTTATAATTTGATTTTATTCTAAAAGCAAACAGAACATTCCGGAAGAATTAATACTATAATTGATTTACAATGTATCTCTCCCACCCAATAATCACGTTATTCTACGTGCATTTTCGCTGAGAAATCAACAATCTACCCAAACACAAACTCAATTTTTTATATAATCCGACTCTGAATGAACGAACCGCTCGCAAGCAAAAGAAAATCTCTTAAAGTGATCAATCGTACGCACTTTTGCATCCGACAACGAACAACAAATGCGTTGAAATTGAAAGTAATCGCCTATGCTGGTGTGTTTGGGTCATCATCCTTAGAAAGCAATGTGTTCATCGGAGATAAATAAATGAATTTATGAGAAAGCAATGTCTGGTGGGAAAACTGTTTTATATCATATCAGTTGGAAGCAAAAAGCAAACACGAAATCACATGTTGAAATGTACGCTGTGATAATGAGTATATGGCTTTGTCGTTGCACTCGATTGGAGCAATTAGCCACTGATAGTGTCGATGAGTAGTCAAACGACTTGCAAATGATGTTTCAATTATCCCACCGTAATCGATCTGTTGGATGCTGCCGTGTTTGGAGAATTGATTGGCAAGCTGGATGCGAGAAGAGGAAAATTATTTGGAGAGAAAAAGATCTACTGGTTATACCTTCGAACTGATAAGTTCGGACAAGAATTCCGAAGATTGCATCCAGGAAACCATTATCCTTGCAGGACGAAAATAGTGAGTGTTTTTAGAACGTTGCAGAAAATTGTAGTACTTATCACGTTGAAACTGCACCAAAGCTGATGGAGAACAGAAAATCTCAGCTTTTGAAAGTATGGTCAAAACCATTTTCCCTCTACATTCGCCATTGTCGCCCCATAATGACTCTCTCGCCACGGCATCCGTGTATCTCATTTCACCCCAGTCCGAAAATATAATTTTCAGCTATGCTCGCACCGAACGGCGATCGCCTCCGAAGGCGTGGAGTGCGGAGAAAATGTTTCTCCTACCCAGGAACCGCGGAACGGGCTAATCTGTCGCAGCCGGTGGAGTTTTGGCCCACCAATTTGCGTTCGGTTTGGTTGAGAAGAAATAGAAACAGCAAACACACTTTTAGAGTGCTGTCAAGCGTAGAGAGGTGAGGCAATTTTCATCGGAATCTATAATAGATTTGCATCGCACAGTGAAACAAATAGTATTGCGTTATTTCTGAACCCGTTAACAACCCACTGATCTGGGCATTAGACGCGATAACGCCGAGTTACGTTCCACCGCTGCAGTGTGTTCCGCGAGTGCATTGCTTCCGAAGTCGAAGTTGTGACCAGAGAAGGATTGGTACCGGTACTGAGGAGCCAGGGAGGGCATCTCTACGCAAGGATAACTCGTCAACGGATCTTGATGTGTGTATTTTCAGAAATATAGTGTTTAGTTAATCAATTAATAAGTGATATATTGAACTGCTATCGTTGAATTGATTAGATTCTTCAAGATTCTGTCAACAAGAAGTTACACATTACAATCCAGTGAAAAGGACAAAGTATTCCTGTCAGAACTTGAAGGCACATCGTATGAGTTGATTGTGTGTACTCCAGAGCTATCTGCGAAAAACATCTTTATTTATCGCTAGATCAGTGTCGTCGTGAGCTTATGGATCTGTGTCTTGGTAGTTGATCGGAATCAAAGTTACAGTACTCCAAGAACTACAATATCGTCATCTCTCTATCATGTTATTATATGTTTCGTCTTGAGGAAGTTGTTTCACTGTTGATATTTTAGTTTCGGACGCATGAAAAGTGATTGTTTCATCAAATGGATGGAGTTGTTGGAGAAGATAAATAACTATTGGATTAAGTTGCACAACCAATAGTTATATTAAATTCTGGTACACCCGCCTACTAGGTGAACCAAAATATTCCATCTGCTATTTTCGAAATAGTTTTTAACTCGAACAGCAACATGAGGCCGAACGTTGTAATGATGGAATACTATCTACACGCGTCTAGTCGCATTATCTGGAAATTTTTCGGCAATAGCTTCCTTTAGACGGATCAAGTGTTTCTTAAAGAAGTCTCCATTGATCGTCGGACCAGGTTTTAGCAGCTCATAGTAGATCACACCCTTTTGATCTCACCAAATACAGAGCATTACTTTGGTACCATGGATATTCGATTTCGGCGTTGATGTTTCTTGTTAGCCGGCCTTTACATACGATATTTCGTTTTAGATTGTCGTAGTGAATCCATTTTTCGTCCTTGGTAACGATTCTATGCAAAAAAGATTTTTTTTTGTGCCGTTCAAGCAACACTTCGGACATGCAAAATCGCCGTTCGACATCTCTCGTTTTCAATTCGTATGGAACATAGACGACCATCTTTGTTTTTTATGTGGAGAACTCAATCTCTAGACCAATGGCGTATGTTGAAAAATTGCTCAACGTGACAAACCTCCCACGAAATTTTCGCCAATAAACACGTTTTCCCCTTGGATCAAGATTTTGAATTGATTTTGATCTTCAAAGGTTCAATATGTTTGACAATTGTCGATGGTTACACGTTCTCGAAGAGCATCAAATGTATTGAATTTTTCTACATAAAGCCTCGAACACTGGCTATGGCACTGGAGATGGGGTTTGTTTGAGCGTGAACTGTGCTGTCATAGATCAAACGAGAAAAGAAGTTATATTCGTCCGAAGGAGGTAAACCATCTCTGGAATTGATCGCTAGAGCCATCGCGTCCGTATATTCTTCCCAGTCAATGTATTTTGTGATTTCGTATGCCATGTTTATTGATTTAAAAGTATTCAACCCATTGGTGATAGAAATATTGATTAAAAAGTGATCACTACCGTTGGGATCCTGGATTACATTCCACTTGCAATCTAACGATAGCGAATTCGAGCAATGCGAGAGGTCAAGAGCACCGGGTTTTGCGGGAGGTTCAGATACACATGTTGTTTTCCCGGTGTTCAAAACTGTCATATTGAAACTGTTGAAAAGGTTATGTATCAACAATGAACGGTTGTCGTTGTACTGTTTACCCCAGGCGGTTCAGTGAGAGCTGAAATCTCCCAAGATCAATCGTGGCTCAGGAAGGAGTGAGCAAATGTCAGTAAGCTGGTTGCGGCTAACCGTAACTCTCGGAGGCCAATTCAAGCTGAGAATACAGAGTTCTTTACCTCTGTTTGCATATTTGTATCTGTTAGCATATACTATTGTTTGCATGGCAAGCAACATTTTCGATTTTTCCAATAGATGGAAGATCAATTCTAAAAAACAAATGGCACTTATTGATTCCCAATAACACCCCTCCGTATCTGTCATCACGGTCCAAATGCATAATATTAAACTCGTGGAAAAAGAGATCATTTCGCGAAGAAAGCCAGGTTTCGGACAGAGCAAAAACATCACATTGAATGTCATGAATTCAAAATTTAAACATATCCACAATTCCACTGTAAAACAGTGATATCAGTGATATTAGACATCGAGAGAGATAATCATTACAAGGAGGGGCCACGTTTGCATGAATTGCTACAAATAAGTCTTTACTACTGGAAGCATTACTGTGACAATTGTTCTGACGGTGTCGGAAACATTATAGAACATGAAAGATCATATCCACGATGTCAGATGTCAGCGACATTATAAATCCCGATTGGGAAGTTGTAAATGGCGGTAAAACACAAACAGTCGGATTTTTCTATGTCACCCCGATAAACGATGTGCCTTCATTAGCTGTGCCCTGTTCCATGTCGTCAACTGGCAGCGAAGTGAAGAAATTTTCCGTGGTCGTTGATTGTTGTCGTTGAGCCAGTGGAGAGACGCCTTTCAAAATTTTCGCTTCAAGTTGCACATATTGGTGCAAGGGTAGAAGCTTATTGGCGCAATTAGGGCTTCGAAGGGTGTGCTGGGAATTACTTCAGTTATTGATGAGCATCAAGTTTTTTTTTTGAGCTGATATTGGTGTAGTTTAAGGCCACTACACTAACGAAGCATATGCTAGTCTGGGTGTCACTAGTGCCATGTAAATCCGGTGAATCATTCTTGGTTTTAGTGTCTGCTCTACACCAAATATACGACTAGAAGTCCAGAGCGCCGTTTAGGCTTTAGGTGTTGCATACTCAACCGTGGGCTGCATGAGGCCCAGCAAACCCTTCTGATTGGCCACTCTGGTGTTACTTTATTTTCAACAATTTTGTACGAGGAGCATGTCAGTGATTTGTTTCAAGAGGCAACACTGGTTACGATTGAAATGACCTCAGGAGCGTGTAGAGCGTAGTTTTTTGTTCCCAGAACAACTGTCAGTTTTGTACCTACACTCGTAGCGGATGAGTATATGTGTTTTGAAATCGTGTTGATTTTCGCCCCCGAAGTTTCCGCTATGTGTGACGCGACGTTCAAAAAAAGGACCACGTTGTGCGATAAAATTTTGCCATCGCTTGGGCAAATTCGCGCCAGAAACGGTCGATATGATGAGAGAGGCTTATGGTGAACTCTGTGTGAGCCAAAGAACATTTTTTCGATGATACTCAAGCTTCAAACATGATCGAGAATCGGATGAACTGATCTCTCACGGAGGAAGGCTCAGAACCTGCTGTACTGAGGCCAATATTAACACGATTTGGACTATTGTGCAAGAAGATAGGTCTATTAGTGTAGAACGAATAGCCGAAATCATTAATATGTATCCGTAGGTTCGACACACACCATCCTAGCGAACGAATTGAAGCTGAAATATGTGTGCGCAAAATGGGCACCTGGAGAAAAATGACATTTAAGTTATGCCACACCATTATTACTCCCCAGATTTGGCTCCCTGTGATTTTTCGTTGTTTCCTGAGTTGAAAAAACACCAAGAATATATCAATAGTAAAAGCATCGGAGGCATCGATTTTCGAGAAGCTCAAAGAAAACTTCTTTTATCAGACCTTCCAATAGTGGAAAACTCGCTGGGAATCGTGTATTTTATCGGAAGGGAAGTACTTTGGAAGCCTGTTATTGAGTTTTTGAATAAATGCATTTTTCGATTTTTGGCGATTTTCTGACAGTTGTTTCTGAATGCTCCTCGTATGTGTAACCATAACGAAGGCCCCAAAATTCATTACCCGTTTTCGATTCATTCACGACTCATCGACTGGCCGGGAGATTGATCTTGGAAGAATGTAACAGAGATATTGCACACAGTGATGCAATGTTGTTTAGTGAATTTACCGCGTCAATTTTCAAGCCGTTTGGTGGAAAGTACTCCTGCATTTTTGCATCACATTATTTCTGCATCTCTACTGGGGTGTACAAACTTCCGAAACGAGAGCGTTACGTGCGGGATGCAGGGATTTGAGCGTTAATACCTTTGTGTTGGCTGAACTAAGCGGTATGACAATCACTATCGAAAGTTAAAAGCTATATTAGTTAGATTTGTTTCTTACTGACCCAAATCCTTTCCTATCCATAGCTCAAAAATTGCTTTGAAAACCAAACTATTGAAATCATAAAAATCGATTAATATTGGTGAAAGCACAAAAAAAAAACAAAAGCTTCCAAGTCCATCAAAGTCAAGATTGGTCGGCGGTTGAGGCATGTCATCAAATGGCCGTTAAAGCACTAAACATAGTGTGCTCACCCTGGCCAACCTCAGTTTCTATCTTGCTACCGTGTTGAACGGTCGTGTAAAACTTAGAATGCATTCTCAAAATATGCGCGAAGTAGGCATAGTGCAGAGCTTGCACTGACAAATGGAAACAAAGCAGAAGAGAAATATTGAATAGAACGTGTCGCGTCGTTCTTCATTCCGTTATGTGGAGATTGGTGGTGTATGACTGAATCACACCTACGAACTGTTGTTTTATTCGTTATCAAATATCGGTGGTAGGGGAACAAATATGTAATCGCTCGGGCCACACTGTGTCTAGCACGAGAAGAATATTCACGATGCATACCGAGTACGTTATGTGGATTGGCAATAAATAGTCAAATCTCGAGTATCGTTCTCGCGAGAACTTGAACGAAGCATAAATCACACATCTTCAACTGCTTCTACGAAACCACTCAAACCCATCGGTCCTTTTTAGGACTACAAAACTTTCGACTAAAGAGTTATTTTAAACATTTTGATGCTTTCTCAATAATATTCGAAGTAATCGGAAGCGAATTGATGTTTATATTTACTCCCGATATTATTCCGAAAATGGAAGTAAAGTGACAAACCATTGTGTGTTGAAAATCACTATAATACAAAAAATGGTGGCTTCCTCAGACTCTCAAACTTTCTTAGTTGATTCTCTTCTAGCCTTGAAGTAGGCGAAATTGGAAAGCTAAACTAAGCACTTGACCTTGAGAAATGCCATTTGGAAAGCCTTGCTGTCGCTACCATCTGATCGCTAACAGGATGACAAGTGAATCGGAAATTATGGGTGAATTTCCCCGACCGATCAATAATTTTCTTGTGAATTCGAACATTGTTTCCGGGTTAGAAGTAGCGTAAAAGTGCAGCGCTTTCCAAGCGGGATGTTAAGAAGGTATTTTCCAACGGTAAGCGCTACATTCTTCGGTGGAAAGCTGAAGGTGACAATTCGTTTCGCAGCGACCCCGTCTCCCCATCACGATTCATTTCGAGTTTCGTAGTCCTACATAAACAATATAATACTTCATCATTTTTTTGCGGCTCGCAACACCATGACTAACACGAGTTTGTGGCCCGTTTGAAAAAAAGGTTGAGGTTGAGGCTCCTCTAATTTGTCGTTCCAATTCAGCTTTTTGTCAAGCATGATATCTAAATATTTGGTTTTTTGTATACTTTAGCTCCAATCGAACACTTCCCAATCTAAGATATTGAATCCTATACCTTCTTTTTCGGGTAAATTGAATTATGACTGTTTTTGAAAAATTAACAAGTTTTACCATTTTAGTGTGTAGTTAAGGCCTGTTTGCATTCTATTGGAAATAGTATACTCACATTTACCCCTCACTAAAATGATTGTCATCAGCGAATCCAATGACTTCGTATCCTGAATTTGCTAGGTTATTGAGAAGATCTTCGACAACTTGGTTTTGTTGTTAGTGTAGATCCTCCCAATTTAGCTGTTGTTAGTCGCTTGGTTAGCATAGCATGTATCCAGTTCGAGATGTACAAGTCAAAATCACATTTTTTCATAGCTTTATTTATAGAAATGTGGGATGCATTGTCAAATGCTTCCTCAATATCAAGAAAAGCCGTAAGGGATATTTCTTTAGCGTCAGAAAACCTGTTCAAATTTGATAATTTGATATGAAGATCAATAATCTTTTCCCTCATTTTCAAGATGACAGATATTATACTAATTGATCTATACACTTTGGAAGTCGTCCTATCACGTTTACCAACATTGGGAAAAATAGGACCCGGACTTCTCACCATTTATTAGGAATGTAGCTTAGAACCATGTAAGCCCTAAACATCTCTGTAAAAATAGGGACAGTGACAGAGTTTTCAAATTTTTTGTTCCACCAAGATGCATCCTCACTTGAAGTTTTCCGCTTCAGTGGACAGTTTCCTTCAAAGGTAGATTTAATATTGATTTCAAATTTTGATGAAACTATTTCAAGCTGTTCGGTGGAAGAAATACTTTCCACTGATATCAAATTTTTCACCTTAAGTTTGGAATGATAACTACCGTTCTGAATCATATTTCGGACAACATAATATTTCGGATACTTTGTTCTAATATCTTGATAAACTTAAAGCATTGATGATATAACTATAAAATTAATATCACAATTGCATCTTCAGAGTAATTCCTCGGTTTCACCATCATTTCATATGAAAACTACATTTGAATTTTAAGATAATAGGCAAAAATCTGACAACACTACTCATTATCGTTTGTGTTTGACGTTTACTTAGCGTGAGAACGTAAAATTTACCCTTTCATAAATATTTGAATCTCTCCCGTGTTTTATCGGGTTTCATCATTGTTAACAGTTTACTATGATTGCATGGTAAGTGTTTCGCAGTTGATTATAAAATATAATGAAGTGTAATGTAATTTTCGTCCAAAAAATTACAAAATAAATTGTCCGAAATTCAATCTGTCCGAAATTTGATTTAGTGTCCGAAGTTTGATTTTTATTCGCTTCATTTGAAAAGCATTTAATTCGATAATTTTTTTATGTTTTCAATCAAATAGGTTTGTTGATTGGCATCGGAAGCAACAGATGACAAATGCGAGGTCGAATGTGTTTGCGATTGTTTAGTAATCTTTTTGAAGATGTGGGTTGACTTTGTCCAAAAACGCATTTGAAGCTAAAATAAGGGTTATGCACTGATTTAGTTTTTAAAAAATAGTCTGACGACGAAGACGGTGAACATATGAACAAAACTAATTTTTTGTGTGTGTGGAATTCATGACAGAATCGATAGATTTTTTGTTGTGGCAGTCACTGTATAACGTTTATAAATTTTTCTCTGAAAACTGACAACTATAATTCTCTTTCTAATTTCAGGTTGTAATGAACTGAAAAATGGGTGCCAATGCGATATGTTTTACACTTCTTATGACGACTTGCTTCGTCAGGGATCAGTACAATACCGTGTCGTTCGGTCCAATAGCATCGGTGGAGCAGGCGTACAACCTCACGCCGCTAGTTAATTCAGTTCAGCTACCGCTGTCAACCAGTGATTTCCGGATTCTGTTGCCCCAAAAACACCGACAACAACTTCCACACCAATTGTCTGCTCAATCGCAGCCCCAATCCTCTGGCCAACCTACACCGAACCAAGTACGGAGTCAGATATATTCTCCAACACTCCGTTCGCAGTTTCTACCATCACTGAGCCAAATATTATCATCTACCCAACGGCCAGACCAGATACCGCCATCAACCACAACTCACCAACCAACACGCGCGGTTACTTTTAAAACATTACGATTCTTCAAGCCCTTGACGACCGAGGTCAGCATCCATCAGCAAACTTCTACGACCACACCAACGACCCCGTTGCTCAGGAACATCACGGCTAAAAGTACCCACCTAGAAAATGATGAGGAGGGCAACAGTTCAGAGAGCGTGCCACAGGTCGAACTCCAAAACTCCCCGGTGCCTCAAAAGATTACTGACAAGCTACGGTCCGGTGATGCCACAAGACAGCACAAAATCGACAAACTCATGAAACGACCCCAGCACCGAACCTCTCGATATGCATACCTTATGTACAAGCTGCTGAAACTGGTACAGGAGCTTCAAAAACTGAATAATATGGCGGCGCAGGGTCCCGTCCAACCGAGTATCGATAAGCAATTCCCAACGATGCAGCCAACCACCACGTTGGAAATATTCGGTAACTCAGCCTACAACATCCCACCACTCTCACTGCCCATGCCCGAGACACCGAACTTTGAAGCCGTCCGCAGTCAGGTTAGCTTCTTCAAAGCCAAACACAAAAAATTCTTCGAACAGCAGCACTGGGTTGCCACCCGAGAGTTCGATGTGCAAGGGAGCGTGCCCAAGAGACGAAAGGTGGTAAAACCGCTTAAAAAATCGGAGGTGGGGCAAAAAATGTCAGTGGAAACTGTGAATCGAAATCCAGCTAGCTACGAAGCTAAACAATACCCTGCCCCTGCGGTACAAACATATCATCATTATGTGTTTCCAAAAGTTGAGCTACCATTACAGGACAAATTTTTCGGGTTTCTACCGATCAACAATTCGTCGAAGAATGAGCTCAATTCGTTCAGTGCTTGGAACAACGTGATCGGGATTATTCATCAAAATGATCAGAGGAACACTGAAAGAACACTACCTTTGGGGAATACGGATAGCTTGCGAAGCATAGGCCATGCGACGAATACACAGTTTGAACGTAAGGTGCTTAGGAGGAAACGAGACACTGCGACTGAGGAAGAAGAGACCACCGAGAGCGTAGTCACATTGAGTACGGATAACACATCTACGACTACGTCTGTACCAATCGCCTTTCAGAACAACACAAAATCCGAAACATTGGGTGAACCACGCGCTGAACGGTTGATCGAACCTACCGCTAAAGGAATACAGCTGGAATCGCTTGATGAACTCATCAACAAGTACACCTCCAAACCCTCTTCCAATTTGTCATTTGCAGAGTCCATACTGGCAGCACTCTCATCCGAAGAAGACTCCGATGAGTCGGATGACGATCTCGCAGCGATATTAAGTTCTACTCACATCAAACAACCTTCCACGACCACCACATTAAGACCGTTAGTTCCTACTACTACGAACATTGACAGTGAACCTTCAGCCTCGAATAGCGATCCTACCGATCCACGAAAACTCCAAGGAGCCGACTTGATACGATTCCTGGACGAAGCACTCCAGAACTCGTCCCAGTACCTTCCCGATGAATCAAATGAAAGCAAGCATGAGGTAGCGAATCTACCGGAAACAAATCCGGTTAAGTACCCCTATTATGACGACTCCTCTGAATTGATAAACGTTGACTCCGCACTTCGATTTGCGGAAAATCTGACCACCTTCACCGGTAGTCTGTACGATTCGAAAAATGGAACCCAGTGTCCCGATGTAGACGTTGAGCTAGACGAAGAACCTGAAGAGCCCGATTCGGAGGAGGGTTTCAAACCGGTTCGTAGGTTGAAAAATTTGGGTAATAAGGTAGACTGTCTCAAAGTGAAGCACTTTGGTGAGGATCCACTGGATAGTCCTTTGTTCAAGGAAGAATTTGTTACATCCTATCGCACTGGGCGTGGCAAGAATATCAATCTACCAAAACAACCAGATCATTCGGTGGCCGTGTATAGTGACGTACTGCGCTCGATCAAGAAACATCTGGCCGAGGAGAAGCGTTTGAAGGCGCAAGAGTACGAGTACGCGCCGACACCACGACAGCAGGGGTTTTCCGAGCGAAGCATTTTCTCGCCGAACAACGCCTTTTGGGAGCAGGTGCGATATGGGAAGCGAAAAATTCCCTCCATCAGAACGGAGAAGAAAGCCGAGGAGTTGAATACGGAGCAGAACCTAACCAGTAGCGCTAACGTTGACCATCATGCGTTGCGGTTGGTGTTCCCCAAAAGATTGAATTTCACAAAAGCCCACGACGGGGGGAGGAGGATAGGTTCCAGGTTCAACCACACCAGACTGTCGGATCTAGAAAACTATAAGACAAAACTGAACGGCACCAGGCTGGTGGATATGGAAAGTTTTAGGGCGAAATTGAATCAATCCAAGCATCAGTCAGACCAGGAGAGCAATAGAGCTAATCAGACCCAAAGCCGTCCGGCAAACTTGGAAAACTATAAGGCGAAACTAAATGCAACGAGGTTGATAAATTTGGAAAATTACAAAGCAAAATTCGGCCATAAAGCAAGGTTGGGTCTTTCCGACCTAACTGACCACAAACCCAAAGTTAATTTGTCGAAACCGATCGATTTGGACAGTTATAAGAGTAAATTCAACCTTTCCAAATCACCAGAGCTTGACAACTACAGAGGTAGATTTAACTACACGCGATTTGCAGATAACGACATTTACAAAAATGCCATGACCAAGAAAATCAACCCCAAGAAGGTGAACAAGATTCGTGCTCCAACCAGCCAGAGACGTGATTCAAGCATCAACTTGCAGCACGATTCGAATTCGCAACGATTCAATAACCCCACAATTTTCGACATATCCACGTTCTATCCTCGAATCAACAGGAAGAGCCGAAAGTACCCTTCGCAGCTGGAAATACTCGAGTACGAAGCGAAGGAGTTGTTGAATAACGCACGAAAGAAACCGGAAGATCGTTACGATTCGTCAACGCACAAAGCTAGGAACCCACTGGAGAGCTACAAAGGGAATTCGACCAAGTCGTACGGCACCAGCTATTCGACATCATACGATCAGTTCCCGGCGTTACCGACTCCAGGGAAATCACACAATACTGATGACCAAACGAATCCCGCATCGCTTGATCAACTGATAAACTTCTACAGTCAACATCGGGATGGCGAATCGCAAGAGAGCGCTTCAGCAGCTGCGGCAGGATACCGGAAAACGAAGACTTCCGAAGGTACTTCCAATGATCGCAACACTAACAATTCGGACGAAGATGATTCTGACGAATCACGGGAAAATTTTCAACCTCAAAGCTCTCGCTATCCATCACAAGGTCATCGTGGAAGACCCGTCACAGTTCCTCCCCTGCGTGACGACATAGCCGACGTCTTCGATGACTCAAACCCAACGAGTTCATCGGCGGCCGTAGCAACTGACGATGCCGATGAGGAGGGTGGTCACACGCATCGGAAGCGGAGCCAGTTCGATTTAGCGCAGCAAAAAGGTGCCGGTCCGAGACGGAACAAATCAGATCACATCAACCTTATTCGGCCACCTGCGGGACACCGAAGTGAAGAAGTCTCATATTATCACTAGCGAATGACAGCAGCAGCAGCAAGAAATTTCTGCTGCTAGCGAGTGAATAATTTATTTATTTATTGAAAGTTCCACCCGGTTCCACCTGGTCAAATAAAAATTCGCCGAAGAAGCAAAGAGTGCCGATACTTAGTTCCGATAATTAAGTAATCGACTTCGCGCGCGGCTTTCCGCTGCCTCCATACGTTCGTAGATAAATGTAATTACGATGTAATAAAAATGTGTTGAAAACATACAATCTCTTCCCGCCGTCTTCATTCGGTCGATTTGAAAGAAATGCTGATAGTCGAGAAAATTATTTAATACGTTGGAATGCATGGGCGAACAATGCGGGTGGGTAATTTTCCGCGTGAGGTGTTACTTCACGACCGTGCGCAGATACAGGGGCTTCAAACTTTGTCTTCATCTGCGTACACAATGTGGCTTGGGTACCTTAAAGACGGTACCGTTCTGAATCATATTTCGGACACTTTGTTCTAATGTCTTGAAATGCTTGATGCACTGATGATATAACTATAAAATTAATATCACAATTGCTTCTTTAGAGTAATCCCTTGGTTTCACTATCACTTCATTTGAGAATTACATTTGAATTATTACAAAGTAGGAAAAAATTTGCTTAGAGTGAGCACGTAGAATTTACCCCTTCATCAATTTTTAAATTTCTCTCGTGTTTCATCATCATCGTTATCAGGTTGCTTGGTAAGTGTTTCGCAGTTGACTATAAAATATAATCAAATGTAATGTAATTTTCGTTCCAATAATTACAAAATAAAGTGTCCGAAATTTGATTTTTTTATTAATGGTGTCCGAAGTTTGATTCTTATTCGCTTGATTTGAAAAGCATTTTATTCGATGATTTTTTTATGTTTTCAACAAATAGGTACCAAAGTAGAAAGCTTAAAAGCATATTGAACTAATTTATCAAAAATATCAACCTGTGCATAAAGTTGAGATCTGTTTTATATGCCTTAAGCGTCCGAAATATGATTCAGAACGGTATATTTATCATCGATCTGGTTCTGTTGAAGACGTAATGGTGCAATTCCAAATGAAATCGACAAAAAATGCAGATTTGTAAAAATTGTATTTTTGATTCAAACGAAAGTTTGTTTTCATTTGGGTTGAAGAAAATATGAGTTTTCCACAGCATTTAGGAATTTTTTGACTCAAGTGTAACTTTCGTATCGATTTTAATAAGAGAAATCTTTGATAATTTATATCTCAAAAACTATGAGTCCTACCGAAATAGAGTCTTAGAAAGAGTTCTAGAGTATTGATATCCAAACGCGAAAAAAATATACACTGAGAAAAAAAATAGTACTCTTTTTTATTCACAAAAAAAACTTTAATTTGCAATATCTAAAATACAATTTTTAATTTTTTTTTTCCTACAAAAAAGTAGTCATGTAGAAAATTTAAAAAATGGGTACAAGATAGTAAAACTATTTTTGACAAACTTTGTGGAACATCGAATTTTTATGAATTTTCGAAACTTGGAATTTTTGTACAATCATCACAATCACATCACAAACACTTTTAGGCACTTTTATGGATTCTGATGTGATTTAAAATAAAAAAGCTCTCTATCAATCTCCTTCTAAATGCAGCCATTTTCGAGATATTTCAAAAAAGATTTCTAATTTATTGTCTTTTTTTTATAGTAAATAGACTCTTTTAATATGTTTGTTGTGTTATAACATGAAATTTTATGAATTTGCCTATAGTTTTCAACAACTTTTCCAAACACATTTTTATGGTAAAACTATATGTTTAGGAGTTACGTTGAAAAACATTATCGCTACGTTTTGTATTAACCCACATGTCTTCAAATGTTTTTCAGCGCAACTCCTAAAAATATATTTTTACCATAAAAATGTATTTGGAAAAGTTGTTGAAAACTATAGGCAAATTCATAAAATTTCTTGAACATGGCGGTATAACACGACAAACATATTAAAAGAGCCTATTTAGTATAAAAAAGTCAATAAATTAGAATTTTTTTTATCTCGAGAATGGCTGCATTTAGAAGGAGATTGATAAAAAGCTTTCTTTTTTTAAATTATATTAGAATTCATAATCTTGTACCCATTTTTTAATTTTCTTCATGACTTCTATTTTATATGACAAAGTTTAAAAAAAATATGTTTTGTCATTTGTCGATTTAGAGGAGGCGATCTGGCGTAGCGGTAACATCCATACCTCTCATGCAGAGATCACGAGTTCAATTCTCACTCCCGACATTCTTCCAAAAATGGAAGTAAAAGTGACGAACCAGCCGAAATGTGTTGAAAATCACTATAATAAAGAAAGAAAAAAAAATTGTCGATTTCATTTGGAATTGCTCAATGGACAAAGTAGTCAACCAAATTTGAAGAGGAACCAGACACAGTCCAAACCCCAAAAATTTAAATACTAACATAACATTATATAATGGGAAGTAAGGTAAGTGATTTTGGTTTGTCCAGTCGAAAATATGAGCATGGCTTGTCCACTTTCTTGAATGCTCTAATTCCGCGCAACTGTGTAAAACTAGGTATTCGAATGTTTCAAAACATATAAAGTAGTTCTTTAGTATATTTTCACGGATTCCTATATTTTAAAGGATTATAAAATCCACCATTTATTGGTGTCAATGCGCACCTCATTTGAGATAACTTTTAATCAATCACCAGATGATTTTTTGGCCAAAACCAACCAAATTTAGTGAAGCCAGCCAATATGCACGAAGTTTAAATTGATTCAGATAGAAAGAGCTAAGCATACTTGTTGTGCATACACCCATACCTCGCTATACGGCCGCTCGATATACGGCATTTTGCCGAACAAAGTTGGAACCGATCCGATAGAATTTGTATGCATTTGTATGAGAATAATTGATTCGTTATACGGCTTTTTTCTTAGCGACCAAGGAACGTATCTAGGCCGTAAAGCGAGGTATGAGTGTATATGCAATATATTTAACACATGTTTTAACGCCGATGTAAACGCCAATCATCACAGTATCCATCCATTACGAGTAACATTGTTTGAATCAATAAACTTCCAGTTCAAACTTTAAACTGTCAGCTTCATGGTCGATGTTCTCGGCGTTAACGAGGAACGGAAACTATACAATGTTTGAAAACGTTGAACCTGTTCAGCATAAGACACACATGCACCTCTGCTTTCCAAAGACTAATTAGATATGAACTGGAAATGCACGTGAGAGCAAACGTTAAAACAATTCATCCAAAGCTTATCCAGGTGACATATACTATGGTACATACATGGAACTCCAGGGCTTTCCAGCGTGAATCTGCTCGGCTCAATGCAACACCAATCAGCATTATTTGCACTGTGTGAAGAGTTTTGTTTACTTCGCGCCTCAATCACAATGTAGGTTAACTATGGGAACCAGATGCGAATAGAACATTCTTGAGAATTTGCATCCATCGTCCAGTACAATAAACATTGATGTTAGCAACATAGCGTGCTCATTGCAACGTAAAAGATATAGAGAAAAAAAAAACCAACAAACGTATAATGGTCACCTGGGGGAAATTGTAAATCATTCTAACTCTTGCTTGCATTAGATTGTAAGCTGTCCATTTGGCACTCTTGTAAACAAAGTTTCTGATCGATCTATCTTCAATCCATGATGTTCTTTTCGAAAGTTAGTTATCATTCTATCACTGAAGCTTGAGTTGTGAATAGGTACAGGCAAACCTTTTTTTGTGCGGCGGATAGGGACCGCACTAAAAAAGTCGCATAAAAAAAATCGGACGAAACTTCACCAGTAGCTTTAAAAAATCGTGCTCGGTACACATTTTGAAAAAAATATTTTTTTTGTGTCCCTATCTACCGCATAAAAAAAGTTTCCCCCAAGAAAATAACTCAAATCCACGCCATTCACCGTTCAATTTCCCTTTGTTTCCCTGGTTTGCGATGGGACACTTTGCCTTTTCGGTTGCGCGTGGCTGTTTTGTGCTTTTAGTTGCATGTCGGAACGTTATGCTGTTAAAAATCATGTCATGCAAAAACTTAGAAAAAGTATTTGATGAAAGGAGAGGAATTATTTAAAAGTGGATAATTGAGACGCAAATATGCTTTTTTGGCACTAAAATGCGTATAAACCATCGAAAAAAACTAAATGGACGATAATTTCGTCAAATATGCTTCCTTTCATACACCGCACAAGAACAGAAAATCGCACAAATAAAAATTCGCGCAAAAAAAACTGCACAAAAACAGGTTTTACTGTACAGTGAAAAATTCAATGGATTTTCTTGTCAAAATGGTTTCATACAGCGTAATAATGAAATATTTTAAGAACAGTGCTATCTCCGGGTTGTTTCATTAGAACTTGACAATTGAAAAAGCTTTGAAAACACCCAATATTTGACGACGCCACAAACTTCAATCAAAGTTCTAAGACACTAGAAAATTCTCAATAAATTTAAGTTACTTGCAACACAGATTGAAGCCATCTACGGTTATCCGATGCAGATCAAATAACATTCGAGACATATTGATTTGATATACTTTCTGTCAAATATATACCGGGGATTTTAAATTTGAAATCTCCCCGCTGAACATTTTTCAATTTTTTTTTCAAGTTGGTTCTGCTGTCAGTGGTCTTAATGTCAATTTTGAGTGCGATCTGTCATTTAGTTTGTTTACAGTGAGATTAAGGAGGTCGTACACTACGAACATCATGAATTTTCGCGATTTTTTTCAACGAGAAAATATATTACTATGATTAATCTGATATCACAGTTTTATTAGGCATATATTATTTATCGAACAAAAAATAAATTGGTGTCAATTGGATTAAATAGCTGCAACCGGTTTGTTGAACCCTTGCAGCCTAACCCTTGTAAATTGGCGAGAGTTCCTAGTGGATCAATTCATCCAATTTTTTTCACGTGATATTGGATATATTTCCTGTCATCGTACGTAGGATTTTTTGAAATATTGTTTTTTAACGAAATTGCGGCATTTTAAAAAAATCTAGACAAAAAAACACACACAGAAATTTCATTTCAAAACTTTTGACTTTTGATTGGATACATCAAATTGCAAATCTTCTGGTAGCAATAGTAAGCGAATCAAGTTGTTCGAATCTTCTGATCGAAAAATACACATAGGACCAATCCATAAATCAATCTAGATATATCTATCCATTATATTGTTTGATAGTATTGGTAGCCAAAAGGATATTCATTACCGTAAGCAACTGATGTATGCATAGCGCGCACTCTTTACACGCTACTTAAGGTGAAGGTGGAAGCTAGCCACAAATGGCTGCCACAATGGCGCTCATTTCTTTCATCTCCCTCCCTCATCCCTCGCCCGAAAATCAATAATTTTGCGAAACAGTGTGAGCAAATGATCGTTTTCGCAAACTTCCCATCAAGTAATATCAACCATACTCTAATCGATTACTCACAAGATATTAAATATTCATCTGCTGTCGCACCGTATAGTGCAAAACATCGGAAAACTCGAGTTGGTGCTCTGAAAGTAAAATTTTCATTTTTCAATCTTCGGCAATGGTTTTGTTTGTATTGGTGAACACTGATGCCAGACAACATCATCGAAACAGCTATAAAAACCACTCAATAAAATGTTATTCCTGAGTCATAGCGTTTCATGTCATGAAAATCAATAGAATAAAATTGTGTTGTTATCAATCCAATTCTTATTTTTACGTTTAATGGGTCTATAATGTAAGTTTTAGTACCTTTAACATTAGGTAGGAAAATTGTATTGCAGAGTTCAGAACACTGCCACGGCTGCCTATGCTTTCAAAAACATTAAACGGAAAAGTATTACATTCAATCAAAATGCCTCGGCCAACGAAGAGAAGGGTTAAGGCTCTCCAACGTAAATATGTTCATGTTACGCTCGCGAATAACCAGAATATTACTTCATATGCAAATGCACCTTCTATATATATATACATATATATATATATATATATATATATATATATATATATATATATATATATATATATATATATATATATATATATATATATATATATATATATATATATATATATATATATATATATATACTCGCGGTTTAAAAAAAAACTTTTATTTAATTTCTAATTACCCTTTTTATTCGTTTATAACACTTTACATTCGGTTCATAAACCTTTATGCCCGTATTCAACTCGGCTACGCTCAAGACTAAAGACTATAATCGTATTACAAGGCTTAAATAGACTACATCTGCTGATCTCATTATTTCCGTCGGTGGTTCGAACCTGATCGAACCTTTGTTCGCGTCGTTCGATTGATTTCCGCGGCGTCGGCAAATGTTGGTTTACACGCGCGGTGTAACTTTGACGCCTCTGTCTGTTGCTATGGGTCTCGGCTGGGCTTTTGCTGACGTCTTGACTTCTGGGACGCCTTGGTCGGTCGGTTGTGGTGTAACGCCTCCCCCCTTAGATTCTCGTCCGTCCTCGGACGATCTTTCGAAAAGGACGAGACTCGGTAATGGTCCAAATTCTCCTTTTCCAATGGTTTGTTTAAGTTCCGTGGTGGTTCCAACATGGCTTCGAATTTCCAGAGTTGCTCTTTCCTTCGCTTTGAATCTTCTGTCGATGATATAAATGGTAAAAGAACAGATAATGATTAGCATGAGGAGGACTCCTCCTCCGATGGTTGTTGTCCTTTTTGAACGATGCAGGTCTAACTTTATGTCCTGCAGACTGTTAAGGTTTTCCAATTTGAGGTGGTTGATTTCATTATTCTCCTCTGTATAGTTTAATTGTATCAACTTATTTCCGTATATTGGGAGAAGGTATTCTTCACTATTTCCAAAAGTTACTTGGTTATTGAAGGTGATGTTCATCACTTTGATTGTACAGTTGTTTGTTTCGATGATTGTCGGGGTGTTGATCAGTCTGGAATTGTTGCATGAATCAGAGATCAATACATTTTTGTTTGTGTCAACAAGTATGACTCCTTTCTTAATTTCTTCGACACGGATGGGTTGTCTGACGGGTTTTATGATACATTTTGGTGTTTGGTGATTCAGAAGGTTATAGATGCAATCATCTTCGAGAAGGGTTGTAGCTTCGCAAATGTCGCAAAGTTCGCTTTGTCTGTAAATGATGTCTCCATGCTTTGCCACCAGTTTTACGTCTGTGCTGATTCGTGTACTGTTTATGTTGAGCGTCTGAATGTTGATCAGGTCGAACTCGTTGTCCCCGAGGATGGGTATTTTCACCAGTATTATAATTTCACCTTGGCTTACAATAACGCTTCCTGAGCTGTACTGGAATATTTGATCTAAATAGTCTAGCTTTAGCTTTTGAGCATTGAGTCTGTTGAAAATGTACTTCTTCTCTTCAAATGAAAATAAATTTCTGTTTAAAATGTTGAGTTTAGCAAACTCGATTTGTTCTTCAATATTTCCGAGAATCTGAATTATAGAGTCAAGGTTTACAATCATGTTGATATATTCCAAATCTGCTCTGGTTACCAAAGAATTGTTCCTCTGTTCCACAATCTGTTTATTGATCTTTTTGAGTACGTCTGTTATGTTATTAATTTTGTTTTGTATTTTTTCGTTAATGATTATTTGTCTTGATATAGATTTCGATAGTAAATTTTCCTGTTTCTCTAAAGTTCCCAAACTATGGTTTATAATTTCTAAATCGTCATTATCAGGGTTTCCTGCTATTAATTTTATTGCTGTTCCTAATGCGTTTACTAATGCTCTTTTACTTCTGTGGGAATACAAGCTCATCAATTTACCTTTTGAGTTTTGTATTTTGAAATCTAAAGTACTTCTTAAGTGGTCTATAACTTTAATATTTCCTGCGATTTTTTCAATGTAATTGATATTATGTTCGATAGAGTGGATATTAATCTTTTGGATAATTCTCTCGAATCCTATCCTAATCCTGACTTGTTTTAATTTTATGGCAATTATACCATTGTTGTGAGATAGATCTTTAAGTTTTGTGCAATTTATTATGACGATGCATGAAAATCTGCAACGAGAGTTAAATAATTGATTTATCGGTTATTTCTTTATTCTATTTTTGTGGATTTTAATATTATTGACGTCTTCAAATGTTAGTTCGTTGTTGTGTTTAATCGTTGTTATTTTAAACGGATCTTTGTCCTTTGTTAAACGTTGAGAGTTTTTTATGTATTTAATTTCGCCTGGTTGAAGATCTTCAGGTTTTTCGTTATTCATATTTTGTTGTTCGTATTTATCTTTTCGTCTATTTAGTTCGATTTTAACTGCAGATTGCAGGTTTTTAGATTTTTCAGATATTTCTTCCATATTCGTAGATCCAGAGTTATTAAAAATCAAATTTCGCGGTTGGGTTTTTATTACTGAGTGGAAACTATTATTGTAAATGTCGATGGCGATATTTACTTGCTCGTTTAATGTTAAATCTTTAAATTTTGCTTTGTTTGTGCGGAAGGTTTCAATTAAAGTGGAGTGGAAACGTTCCACGATACCATTTGAATTGGATCCACTTGCGAGGTGTATCTCTATATTGAGATCATTTAGGAATCCCATAAAGTCTATGGACCTGAAAGATGGCTCTTGGTCACTCACTATAGTTTGAGGTCTTCCAAAATTTCGAATGTGTTCGGTTATTGCGGTTTTGATATCAACTATTGTTCTTGTGCTTAATGGAATCGCGTTTGCAAATTTTGAAAATGAATCAACTATGGTGAGCCACTTTTGACCTTTTAGGAAGAAAATGTCAATGTGGACTCTGTCGAAAGGTTTCTGTCCAAATGTGCTTTTTCTAATTAGTTTGGGTGGATTTCTGTCATATTTGGCTTTTTTGCAAATATCACAGGAATCGACATAAATTTTGACCTTTCGATCGAGTTGCGGGAAAAAGTGTGTTTGTAGAATCTGGTTCCGGTTTTCTTTGATTCCTCTGTGTCCGTATTGGTGAATTCTTCTTATGATCTCGTCTTGCTCGACTTCCATTCTGATGTCCTCCAACATGGTCTCTGAAATAAATACTTTGTAAATAATATTTGAGGAAAAATGTTTTTTATACGTCTCCTGCACTAGTTGTGCTAATGAGATAGGTACTTTTATACAACTCAAACCCTTCGGATTCAGGGTCCGTTTCAACGTTTCAACTATGTCTTCTTCGGTGTATGTTCTTTTTACTATTGTGTGTCTGTGATATTTTGGAAAAATTTGTTCGTAGGCTGCAAGTTCTACATTTCCTATTTTGAATATGACTTGTGTCCGAAAAACGTTGATAGGTCTCTCAGTATACCGAATAAAGTAGTCATCACTCGTATCCGCTGAGTGTACTGTCGTTCCGTCACTTTCGTCGTCTGAAGGTTCGTTTCCTCGCTCAGAAGGTTCAACATTTAGGGAAAGCGATGATTGCGAGTGTGCGTTCAGGTGTTTTTCTATGTTTACGCGCGACAGCGCGTCGGCGACAACGTTTTGTTTTCCCGGTTTGTAGATTAGTTCGTAATCGAATTCCTCTAAAGCCAGCTTTCCTCTAATTATTCTGTGGTTAGCGTTCGTGAAAGAAAATGTTAGTGGTTGGTGGTCGGTGAACATTTTAAACTTTCTACCATAGAGGTATGGTCTGAAATGTTTCACTGCCCATACTATCGCGAGAAACTCCTTTTCGGTAGTGGAATATCGTTCTTCCGTTTTATTCAAAGTACGTGAGGCGTATGCGATGGGTCGGTCGTTACCTGCTGGCCCTTGTGACAACACTGCACCAATAGCGTGGTCACTCGCATCCGTTGTTAGTGAAAATTCTTTGCTAAAATCAGGGTAAATTAATACCGGGTCGATCGTCAGAAGTTGCTTACACTTTTCGAAGCATGTTACTACTTCTGGTGTAATTTCGAATTCAATATCCTTTCGGAGAAGTGCTGTTAACGGCTTTACAATTTTTGCGAAATCCTTAATAAATCGCCTGTAGTAGCCAAGCATTCCTAGGAATTGTCTCACTTCTTTTTCGCTTTTAGGTATTGGCCATTGCCTTATTGCATCAATTTTGTCGCTGTTTGGTCGTACTCCCTCTTCAGAGACTGTATGACCTAAAAATTGCGTTTCTTTCCTAAAGAACTCGCATTTGTCCAGCTGAATTTTTAGTCTTGCTTCTTTCAATTTTGCGAAGACTTGCGACAAATTTTTCAAGTGCTCTTGAAGCGAGCTGGAGAAGATGATGATATCGTCCATATAGACGAAACAACATACTCCTACTAAATCTCTCAGAATGCAATCCATGACTCTTTGAAAAGTCGCTGGGGCATTCTTCAAGCCAAATGGCATACGAGTAAACTCATATTTGCCACCGTTTACGGAAAAAGCAGTTTTTTCTGTATCTTCCTCCGCTAATTGAATTTGGTGGAAGCCAGAAACTAAATCGATTGTTGAAAAGTATTTCGCCTTTCCTAATTTATCCAGAATATCCGTAATTTCTGGTATAGGGTATTTGTCATTAATTGTTTTCTCGTTTAGTTTTCGGTAATCGATCACTAAACGGAATTTTTTTCGTCCAGATGCATCGGACTTTTTAGGAACCACCCACACAGGTGACGTGTAAGGCGAGATTGACTCTTTTATGATTCCGTCTTTCAGCATCTTTTTAACTTGCTCCTGCACCTCGCTTTCGTACACGTAGGGGTACTTATACGATTTGGAGTGTATCGGAATACTGTCCACGGTGCGTATTTTATGTTTAATTTTATGGGTGAATGATAACTTATCACTTTCCACATATAAAACGTCGTTGTATTTCCTGATCAATTTCCTGAGGGTATATTTCTCCTCCTCATTCATATGATCGTCTCTTATGGTGTAATTTTCAGAGTCAACCTTTTTCGGTAGCTCTGTCAGCTCGAATGGGTCAACCTCTGTATCCAAGTCATTGCAAAGCTTGATCTCGTTCGAATTGATTTCCATCGATTTTTTTGTATAATTTTGCACTGCTACAAAGGCTGTGTTATTAGCACTTCTGTAGAGGCCTGGCAAGATAGAAAATTTTCCGTGAGGCTTTTCTTCCTCTATAAGAAAATCTCCATTTTTCTTGGTTTTCAATTTTATGAACTGATATTCTTGTTCATTTAAATTGATTTTATGTTTCTCGGGAAATCTCTTTTTCATTGCGAAAGTTTTTCTCCCGATCCTCAATGTATTTTTACTGACGTCGATTTTAGCATTTAAATTTCTCAATGACTCGTATCCGATGAGTCCATCGAAAAATTTATGAAATTTGAAAATGAAAAATTTCAGTTTTTTATTTATAAGAAATGGGTCGAAGGAAGCGGATTTATCGATTGTAAAGGTTCCCTTAATGTTGGTTACTTTTGAAATCGGTTCTGTTTTGCAGTTTTCTATGTTTACATGCTCGGGTGATATGTAATTTTTGTTCGCTCCTGTGTCGATCAAAAATTTCATCTCGCCTTTGGATGTTGCAATGGTGATGTAGGGAATAAAGTTATTATCGTTCATTATTTTTCTTTTTGTAGCGCCTCGGCCACGTGAAAATTTAGTTCATCGTTGACGAAATAATCGTCATCTTCCGAATCGAGGACGGATTCGTCCAGCTGTTCCGAAGTGTCAGGTTCTGTTTGATGATTTTTGCTGTGTTCTGCTGTTTCGTGGCTGTTAACCTCTGCCCGCGATTTCGCTGTCCTCATCGAGACATCGTCATCTGGCGGTGGAGCTCTAGCTTTGAATTTCGCAGACCCGTATGGTTTTTGATTATGCAAGTTATTGTTAGAATTTGAGGTGGATGGCTTCGCGTTAAAGTGATTGCCATTACTATTGGGGTTGGGAGACGGTTTCGAATTATGTGAACCGTTACTATTGTTGGATCTGATATTTTTATTTGTGTCAGATGGTTTTTGGTTTAACTTCTGCCTATATGCAGCGTTGGCATATTGTATGGTGATTGCATACGCTTCCTCCAGACTTTTAGGTCTGTAGCTTCGCACGTGCATAGACAATTCCTCTGTGAGCCCATCTATGAATCTAGTGAGAGTCATAAGGCTCACTAGATTATTTATTGCTCTTGTAGAGTTGTTATAATCATCCATTGTCGCTGCTGTGGATTTAATAGCAGTGTCTATGGTTTTGATTCGGTTGTAGTATTCAGTAATGGATTTTTTTCCTTGGTTTATATAAAACAACGATTGGATATGAGATGTCAAATCTCTCCTATCGCCGTATGAATTTAGAATAATTTCTTTGATTTCTGCCCAACTGTTCGGGTTGCCGGCAGCAATCAAAATTTCTTTGGCCTCTCCCACGATTTTATTCTTTACCGCTCTGACCAATTGGCTGTAGACCGGATCATCTCTGTATCTTTCAAAAAGATGCAGGGTGTTTTCGGCGTCTTCAAGCCATGCGTTTGTTTCCCGTTTGTTTCCGGAGAATGTTGGTAAATTCTTAATAGGATCCGGAGTTCTAAACTGCATAAACGGATCCTCCGCTTTTGCTTTAAGTGTTCTCAATTGCCCAATCAGTTCGTTCTGATTGTGAGTTAGGCTCCTTATGTGTTGGAGTAACCCTTGAATTGTTATTTCTTGTTGCGGAATTGGTGCATGATCATCCAATTCCGGGGCCAGAAGTTCCGGAGAAATCATTTGCTCCCGCTCGGCCATTTTAATAAATTTGTTTTTTCAAAAGAGTTTGTTCTTTTTTTTTTTTAAAAAACAATCTTACGTACTTTATACGCGCGAGAAAATGTGTTGTTCTACACTTCACTTGTTAATGAATTAGTTATTCACTTTGTGATATATCAAGTGTCCGCTTACCACTGGTGGGGGCTCGCACTTCTGAATTAGTATTTTGTTGTGTTAGGTTTAGATAATTGTTCGTGTTTACTTACAGGAAGATTACTGCTTTCATCTCCTGGAGTCTGGGTAGGTTGAATCGGTTTCCTCGTAGATCGTTCGTTCCAGGTGGCGGGATTAGTTTTCCTAACGGCAGCGAGTCCTTGATTTTCGCTCAGGGGGTCCTCTCGCTTGTTCGTTTGGTTTCTTCAGTAGATGTAAACTTCTCCTCTTTAACTCGGTGGCGGTGCTTCCAGATATCCGCTCTATAAACACTACTCACTTCGTTGTACCACTTGGCCAATGACTGCGCCAATTATGCCGTGACTTAACTCGCGGTTTAAAAAAAAACTTTTATTTAATTTCTAATTACCCTTTTTATTCGTTTATAACACTTTACATTCGGTTCATAAACCTTTATGCCCGTATTCAACTCGGCTACGCTCAAGACTAAAGACTATAATCGTATTACAAGGCTTAAATAGACTACATCTGCTGATCTCATTATTTCCGTCGGTGGTTCGAACCTGATCGAACCTTTGTTCGCGTCGTTCGATTGATTTCCGCGGCGTCGGCAAATGTTGGTTTACACGCGCGGTGTAACTTTGACGCCTCTGTCTGTTGCTATGGGTCTCGGCTGGGCTTTTGCTGACGTCTTGACTTCTGGGACGCCTTGGTCGGTCGGTTGTGGTGTAACGTATATATATATATATATATATATTTGCAATTGTTCATCGGAACATATCGTTCATACATTTTACTTTAGTATTAAATTGTCATTTTTTTTTTTCAAATGTATTCAAAGACTCGTGTCAATGAAGCGCCACACAGTCTAATAAGTGAATTGATCTATTTTCGTGTGCTTTGCTCTTCTCTCACAAACACTATTACCCCATTTTTACACGTGAGTTTACCTATACTACTACAATGGCTAGCTTCCACCTTCACCTTTAGCAAAGACTTAGTTCCACTAATTGACTTATAACTCTGGAACGGAGCATCGGGCAAACCTTGGACAAAAGCTACAGTAAAGTAGACATCTCAGAGAACATTTGAAGCTAGAATTTTGATTTTTTTAATTTTTCAAGTTTCCATAGTGTACTACCCCCTTATAAACGAGTTAACTTTGTTTTTGCTCGGCGATTATGCACGAATTTTTGATCAAAAATGACACGAATGTGGTGCTCTCCAGATTTGACCCCGTGTGACTTTCTCTTATCTCCGAAACTCAAATTACCGCTTCGTGGGACCCGTTTTGAAAGCATTGAAGACATAAAACGAATTCGCTGCGTCAACTGAAGCCAATTCCTGCACACAGCTATAAAAAGTGTTTCGATGACTGGATTGTTCATTGGAAAAAGAGTATTGTTTCAGAAGGGGCCTATTTTGAAGGCGATAATTTAAATTTATATGATAAACTAGCTGACCCGGCAGATTCATCCCTCCCACAACTGCTGCAACTGCAATCACGTTCCCCTAATATTATTTTTCCGTACGCGTTCAATATTCACGGTATAAAATTTCTTGTTTCACATTAAAACCTGACGCTAACGTTTCATTCGAGTTTAAGCCACTAGACATTGAACGGCTCTGTTAACCTGCTTGGAATACAAAAGAAATAATATCAGCGTCACACCGTGATTGAAAAAAATAAAGAGAATGCTGCCTGGAATCGTGCTTCCAAGTCGTAGTCAAAGTGGATATTCACGGCTCCAAAGTACTCAAGGTACCGATAGGGCGTAGCTACGGGAAGAGTCCCTCGATAATATGCTTCAACCTAGCCGGGCACCTTTCATAGGTGGTCGATAAGTCTCTATTTTGTTTAATAATCATCACTCTACCAGGTGTGCAGCTTTAAATTGACCGATTGATGTTTTATAATGCTAGAAGGGTTGTATGCATTCTTCCGATTTGTCATATTTTAATTTTTTATTTTCGTTTGACTTTAAACTCCAAATATATGTAAGTTTCATTCTGCCATTTTGAATACAGATCGTTACCGACAAAAATGATAAATTCAAACTTTCAATTGATGGAAAAAAAGTTATTTTACAGCATGACAACGCTCCAGCGCAAACCGCTAAAGCCGCGAAGAACGCAATAAAAACTCTTAACAGTGAAACGTTGTCACATCCGCCGGTTCCCCTGAAAATTATGTGTTTTATGGAGGATTAGATAACACGCATTGAACGTATTATGAGTAGCAAGCTCTAGAATACGCGTGACCACGGAAAATGTCGGGAGAAATTTATTTGCCGAAAAATCCTCTGGTCAGGAAATCCCGAACCCCTGACCCCTGCGATGATAATGTGACCCGGTGACACTGACTGCTCGGCCACGGAAGCACTCTTAGTATTCTCACCCACAATTAGAATATCAGAGTGTTCGCCTCTAAATGAACTGCAAAAAAATTTTTTATCTTCGCTCGGTATATTTCCGCCACGTTAAGTACCAATCACCGACAACACGGTGGCGAATTCACCACCGGTTTTCTACCTATCATACTCAACAACTTATGAGTCGGGGCAACAACCTTACTTCTCTTTCGAAGGAAGACGTAACCAGAGATTTTTCGTCTCATAAAATCCCAACGAAGCCAGCTGGGACTGAACCCAGGCCGGCCGGGTTGTGAGGCTGTTACGCCAACCATACAACCACTGGCGCCGTCAACTGCAAAGTTTAAAGCCTTTCTAATGCAAACAAGGAAGAAAAAGCGTTCTTGGATAATTAAACTCGTTTGCTAACAGAAGAGAAGATTGACATTCACCATTTTCGTAACAAATTTTCGACATTACTACAAAAAAAATGGTTCTATCCTCATTCTTATAAATAATGCCTAGCCCCAAACTTTTGCCATTTTTGTGTTAGCATATGAATTATCCCTCTGAAGAAGTGCTGGTCGAGGCGATCCACGAACCTGCTAAATTTTTAGTTTCTTCGTAAGAAGTAAGGTACTGCACAAACAGATCATGTGTCATCGATCGGAACACATAGTAGTCGGAAGAGGTGGTATCCGAAAAATATGTCGGATGAGATAAAACGTCCCATTGGAATGTTTACAGGTAAGTTTTAATGACTTGTGTATGTTGGGTACGTTGATGACCGCAGTAGTTCCATGACTTTTTTCATTTCGAGATGTCGTAATGAATCCACTTGTCATTCCAATCCAATGAAAGAGCCCCTTTCGGTTCGACGTTAGAGAAGCTGTCTGCATGCAAACATATGCCATTCTATGTCTTCCGGCTTCAATTCGTATGAAACCCAGTTCCGGATCGTTCCCAAAACTCAGTTGAATCCCCTTGAAGAAATCCATATTCTGTATCTTCAGACATTTTCGCCTTACCGAGATGCCCTACGTCTACGTTCACTTCTGGAGCGTTGAAATTAATCGTGGTACAGGTCGGACTCGATTATCCGGAGTATTGAGTTTTTTTCACTCCGCATAATCGAATCCTCCGGATAATCGTTTCATGAAAAAAAAAAAAGGAATTTTCTCTCGGCAAACGTAATATAATTATGATTTGTATGATTTGTCTCAGAACCCCTTCAATATGTATATCAAATGAAATGGATTGACTAGTAGAATACAGTAATTTATGAAAAATGGAAATCTAGAATGGCCGCCACCACAAAATGGCGACATATATTTTTTTTTCAAATCCTCATCGATATTAATATCAAAAGAAAGTTCTAAACTAGTAAAACATAGCAGATAATGAAAAATCCAACTCCCCAGTCCAGTCCCCAAACAACTAATTACTTTTTAAATGACCCATATTGATGGGGTTCTGAGAAAATATGTAATCCCCAATTTTGTAGTGGCCGCCATCTTAGATTTGACATTTTCATAAATAATTGTATTCTACTAGTCAAGCCCTTCCATTTGATACCCATATTGATGGGGTTGTGAAAAAAATATATATGGCGCCATCTTGTGGTGGCGGCCATGTTGGATTTGCATTGTTCATAACTAACTGTGTTCTACTAGTCAAGCCCTTTCATTTGATACCCATATTGATGGGGTTCTGAGAAAACATAGAATCCGCCATTTTGTAGTGGCCGTTATTATGGATTTGCATTTTTCTTAAATAACTGCAGTCTATTAGGTAAGCCCTTTCATTTGATACCCATATTAGCTATTCAATATGGAATTATTATACAAATTATTCAAAATTTCCGAAAATCAAAAATAAAATACTCCGGATAATCAAGTCTAAAATTCCGGATAATCGAATCCCGGATAATCGAGTCCGACCTGTATATACTTTCACCAAAATCAGTTTCTCCATAGATATCAACAATCATTAAATGCGCTTCAGTCGCAGATTTTTTCGAATGAAATACGGAAGGCAAAACTTCCCGCCAAATGACGTTCGGTTGGCCCGAATGTCTCCATTTCCATGCACAAAATACTGCTAATACCGATAAAAGCTCTCAATCATAATGAAATCGAATTGTTTACAAATATCTAGCTTTACATTGTGACATTGTGTGTTTTGTGATGCGACCTTATGGACTAAAAATTACTACTGGCACCACCTAATGGAAAAAGGGCAGATTTCTATTTACATACCTGATACGACACCCATTACGCCGCGTTCCGCTCCTAACGGCGCGTCTAATTACAGGTTAGATAAGTTTAGCACTTCCAAGAATATAGATTGACAGTGAATACTTGTCCCGCAACAGATGGAAATATCTGCCCGGATCGAGGTGCCCACGGGTGAGTTTGAATTAATGGTTCAATTAGAACGGATATCGGCCAGATGTTTATCGTTAGACAAACGGCGTGTGCTCCAGGTGACTTAATTTATGTACATATTATAATAGCGATCAACAGATCGCAGCAATCGAACTTGATAATTGATCTGGAATACATCTCGCCTGCAGTGAATTGGAGCTATTGCTGTGCGGATGTGGTGCACATCTGATGATCGATTCAAAGAAACGGTACAAGCTTCACTTTCGAAAGCGAATAACAGAAATATGTGTATAGTGGATAGGCTGATTGATTGCTGTTTTTGAAGTTACAAACATAAACCACCTAACATCGATTTATAATTAGTCTTGACCTAATGCATTACATAATAGACAAGCTGTAATTGAAAACTGTAATTGTACGCACAGCGAAACAAATCTACATAATTTTCCACACCCCTCCCCGGCCCCTTCGCCATATCGTCGTACATTGTTAAAATGCGCGTCACGTTTCCCACAACAGCTATTAATAATCAACAAAGTGCACAATTTTCCACTATGTTGTTTTATCGTTTTTCTTCCAAGCCCGCTTCTTCGTCGTGCGTCTTAATGGATTGTTTTCGTATTTCGGAACAAGAAATCGATTTTCCAATGCCTGCGCGAAGCTCACACATCGTGTTGTGTGTGTCTCGCGCTGCAATGAAGAAAAAAACGCATCTTCACCGCATCAACTGCGGGTAATTGGCCCGGGAAGCGCTTACGCGTGCCCATTTCCACCCATTCGGACCGGTCAGGCCAAGAACAATGCCCATCTCCTCCCCCATCATCATACAAACACCACAACCGAATGACCTTGAAAAGCGCGCTATCACAAACAAAACCAACAGTCGCGCGCAGCGCTGTATCGGTGGAAAAGCGTCAGCATATCTTCTTCTTCTTCTTCGTGGTGCTTCATTGAGGGGGTCGGCTAAAAAGGGACAGCGGGACAGTGCCCAGGGCTGTACCACTTGTAATCAAACCATCATGCGTCTCCACCGCCTCCACCACCCACCGATTCCAATGCGAAGATGCATACGCTGCTTAGAACTATTCGCTAGCCACTAGCCGCTTTTGACGTAGGTAGTAGTAGTAGTAATGAATAGTAACAACAGCCGCTAGTTTCAGCTATATAAACGCCCGGAAAACTTCTTATCGGCAGTCAGTTCTTGAAGAACGCTGAAACAACTCAATCGCTTGCTGTGATAGTGTGATAAACCCCTCCCAAAACCAAACAACGAAGATGGCATCGTTCAAAGTTGTGAGTGTATTTCGATAGAGAGGATTAATAGTGTTAAGTAGTGGTTATTAGTTTGGGGAATATTCCTGACGGACAAAGTGATTTATAAGAGAAAGTTCGTCGCTTGCAAACTGCAGCGGCGTTTAAAGCTTTTGTGTGACAAAAGGATACCCGGATAATTTCGTGATAAAATCCGAAAGACAGGAACGGTTTGATTTTCTTGTTCGAATTCAGAATCGCATGGATAATTAAAAACAATATTGAATCTTTGAACGGAAGCATTTTCAGTTAGAAAAAGATGTTTTGAACCAATTTAAACGAACCAAAAAAACGTTCGAAGAACTGGTCATATAATTTGTACAAAAAGTGTATGTTTCAATATACGAAGTACTTTTCTTTCAATTTTGATGGGCCTGGACTAATGTTAATAATGAACACTGGCAGAAAACTGACACAGAACAAAATTTTTATTTAGGGTCTGAAGTGGAAACTGGAATTGGGATAACTCATTCAGAATTGTCGTAAACTATCTTTCATCAGATGGTTATATCGATTATTTCTGGTTGTAGCAGATCTCTTTTATGTTATAAGTAGAAACTTTTGGATATTGGGTTCAATTCCCAATCAGTCAAGGATCTTCCCGGGTTGGAAATTTTGTTGATATGCCTTGGAAAAAAAACTTTGGGCCTGAAGTTGAGACTATGACTATGTCAATGTCAATATGGATAGGAACATTGTTTGTTTTTTCGCAGTTTATGCCTATTTTTAATGTTCTATTGATAGATATTTATGCCTGCAACAAAGCCAGTTTGCTTCGTTTTTTTATAATACTGGTTTCTTGATATGTTTTGAAATAAATGTTTGTAGGGGTATGAGGTGAGCCATCTTCATCATCATCATAAATGAGAATCATTATGATTTTCATGGCAATATAAATGAAATTCGCTAATTGTATTGCGAAAAATCATGTACGCAGATCGTTATGCCAAGTTAAATTGAAAAAAAAAGATCTCTTAACTATATTTCACCAACAGTGTTTGTTCAATTCACTTAATATTTTAAGAGCATATCTATAATCCGTAAAAGAATTTAAATAATATGATTCACTTCATAAATTCTACGGTCTGCAAACAAAAACCGCGCAAAACATAACTTCTCCGAGTTCAAACGCTCATCACTTTTGATTTGTTCCATAGATCGTCCTGCAATATAATATAATTCCATTTTAATACGATGGCGATTTTTATAGATATTTACTCACTTTTTATATGAAAAATAACACTCGGAAATATGTTATCCGTTTTGTTTTGTTTCGAATCCTACTTAAACGATGAATTTGCTTGGCATCGGATGCGTCGTGATCATCCATAATCAGCCATTTCATGAAAGAAAGATCTACCGAAAAAATTGCTCGGATTTGCTGGTCTAAAAATTCGGGGTTTTTGTCCAACATATCCATTTTTAAAAATTTGTTTGAATTGTTGAGCCGATTCACAAACTCTTACCAGCAAGTGAAAGTGAACTCTCCTCTGGAATATAATGTACAACAATCCAAATCTCTTGGGCAAAACCCTCAACAGTTTTAATTTTTCGTTGTTTCTGATATATCGATACCAGACAAACTCTAATGGTAATAATTTATGGAAGGCTGAGACACAAAATATAAAAAAAAAATTTTTTTTGTTTTTTAGATGCTTAGTTTTTTTCATTATTTGCTATTTTCGACGAATATGCCTTCAAATGCATTTCATTCGTTGTAAATAGTTAGAAAATCGGTCGGGCCGTTCAATAGATACAAATTTTGAAAAGTATACTCATCGAAATCCGCATGAAAATGGGAAAATTATATATATGGCATGACTTTGAGATGGCAATTGATACTAGTTTCTGAAATTCAATAACAATATCAATAAATAATGTGCTTTTCATAAATCATATATATAAAAAAAGGTTATGTACGTATGACTCATCATTATAAGAGATGATCGGATTTGAATTGTCTATATATCGTTGAATTTGGCTTCAACCAAAATAGAATGATAGAATATTTTGGAGAATATTCAAGATAGAAAGGAAAATTCGATAAAATGGGCTAGGCATATGTACTACAGTGAAAAGTGAGATCGAATAAAAATGATCGTGCATTTTTCTACAAAGATAAGTTTGTCCAATTGGAGTTAATTACTTCAATTGGAATTAATTTTGACGACATTGAGATTAATGTTTCGTTGTTGTGAAAATCATGATGGATTTTACTCTACTTTAATACCTTGGAGCACATTTAAGATGAATAGGAAAAATCGAAACAATCGACTACACATATGCATGTTTTGTAGCTAAAATCATCAATATGATCAATTTTACAGATTTGAACGATAACATACAAACTCTCTTATAAAAAATAACGAATATATTTTAAGAGAGATTAAATGTTTTTACCAACCAAAATATTCTCTAGAAATAATGTATATGGCAGAACAACGCTCAGCCGGGTCAGCTAGTAAGTTATAAATAAGATGTCGTACTAGGGAAATACATGCGACGGATAGATACAACTTTCGATATACCGTTCTGTATCATATTTCGGACGCTTAATGCATATGGTGCAGAAAAAGATCTATACTTTATGCACAGGTGTTATTTGGCTGATATTTTTAATAAATTAGTTCAATATGCTTTGAAGCTTTCTACTTTGATACCTATTTGATTGAAAACATCGAATAAAATGCTTTTCTAAAAATAAGCGAATAAGAATCAAACTTCGGACACTAAATCAAATTTCGGACAGATTGAATTCAAATTTCGGACACTTTATTTTGTTATTTTTTGGACGAAAATTGCAATAACACTTGATTATGTTTTATAGTCAACTGCGAAACACTTACCAAGCAATCACAGTAAACTGTTAACGATGATGAGAACTGATGAAACACGGGAGAGATTTAAATATTTATGAACGGGTAAATTCTACGTGCTCACGCTAAGGAAACGTCAAACACAAACGATAATGCGTAGTGTTGTCAGATTTTTACCGATTATGTTATAATTCAAATGTAGTTCTCATATGAAATGCTAGTGAAACCAAGGGATTACTCTAAAGATGCAATTGTGATATTAATTTTATAGTTATATCATCAGTGCAATCAGCTTTTCAAGATATTAGAACACAGTGTCCGAAATATGATGTTTTACGAAATATGATTCGGAACGGTAATTTTAAGCGAAAATGAAATATTTCAACGTTCAAGTGAATGTTTATTGTCTATTATGAGTACGGTGAAGTAAAAATCGTTATTTTTATTAGATTCTGGTTAAAAATTCACCAGGAATTGTTCAAAATGATATTGCAGCGAAATTTAAAAAGATAGGAGTTGGGTGTCAAAGAACAAAATGTAGAGCAGTTAGAGAGCTTTAATTTGGTTGATAGAAACATTCAAGTTTATTGTGTATTTTTTGGATGAAATTAATAATAACACCTTAAAAGACACTATCTTTTAAGTTTTTTACTTCTAAAATGTTACTTAAATCCACTATTTTGGAGGTTTCACAACTGTGAATTGTATTAAATTTTCTAATCTTTCAAATGAAAGTAGCAGAATGGTCCTCGTAGCTCAACTTTTGAGTTAGAGCCAGTTTAAGGCAAACAGAGCCCGAAACAGAGAAAAATTCAATAACTCTGTCATTGTTAAAATTCGAACATGTGAGTAGAAGGTATTTTTTTCAACAAATCTAATCTATCTTCTATTACCTCCTGAAAGAATTCGGAAATTTATGTGAGAAAAGTTTTTCATGACTTTAAGGGGATGAATCCAAAATTAAATTCTTCTTTTATATTCAAGAAACGAAAAGTATATGTAAAAAAAACAATTAATTTTTTTCGGATCGATGATATACAGTGAAAAGAAATCGGGGACTGTATATAATCGAGACCGCCCTGTAATACCAACACTATTGCTAATTCTATTGCACCAACCTACCAGCTTAGATCGGGAAGTCGGGAAGGTTGACATGCATACACCAATGAATAGATGAAGTTTAAAAAATTAAAATAGATAAAGTTTAAAAAACAATCACAAATTCTCGATTTGGCTGAAACGAACTTTGTTTTTTTTTAATTTGAGTTAGTTGACTAGCTGTATAAAAGGTCAGAAATGAAAATCATCAGTAAGTTTCGTTCCGTTTCATATTTGCAGGAAAATTTCACGAAATGTTCAAATTTCGTTACCTTCAAACCACTGGACTGACTTATCATTCCATCTCACCTCAAATCATCTCATAAAAGATATTTGAGTGAACTTCCTGAAAAAAAATACTCAACTGCGCTCCAGAAGTCTTTTATTTTGTCTTTATTTAAGAGACTTTCAGCCGTAGGCTGGTTCGTCTCTGTAAACTCCAAATGTCAACTTTTAGGAGAAACCTTAGAAAACATTATTGTTTTGTGGTTTTTGGGAGTCTCTCCGGAACCCTAACTGTCTATTGCCTTTTTGGAAAGCTGAGATTTCAACTTAATATATAAAAAATTCCTAAAGGTAAATGATCTTGGTTTGTCCAATTTGGGGTGTTTTTACGCAACTAGTTAATGCAAATCGATTTTTCTTCATGAAAATCACATATAATCGATACGAGTTTGGGTTTGTTGAAAAGCCCCAAGTATCTAGTTGCTAATACTACCATAAGGCGTTGAAATTATTCAAATTTTTATGTTTTTTAACGATTTTCCTCAAAGAGTTTGGTTTGTGCTGCTTTAGAAATCACCATTTTTGAATGAAAACATTCGAATTCTCAAGTAGATGCTGCATTTATAATTGCTCGAGTTTACTGTCATCATATTGATCCATTCATAATTTAGGCTTTCTTCAGAATATCGCATTTTCTTGGGCATTTTAAAAGTGTTCACCTCAAGACACTCAACATAGAGAAACTTTATCTTTGCTATACGCGAAGGACACAATAAACAAACTGTAGCGCTCCAAGCGGTTGCCATAGAAATCATGTGGACAAAACAACATTATTGAATTGGACCACTCATGATCAGAATTGAGTTAATTAAAATACGTTAATTTAATGGTTTAGCTATGTAAATCTGATACAAATGGTGTGCAAGAATGATGTTTACAATATTTGTAAGTGTTATAATCCAGAAATGGGCTGAATACGTGCCAAATAATCATCTGTTGGTTGATTAAAATTTAGCTCAAGTGAGGGGCGCATTGATACCAATAGAAGGTGGATCTTATAATCCTTTAGAACAAGTGAATCCGTAAAAATATACTATATAACTAATCATGGAGAAGAAAATATTATTTATATGTTTTGAAACATTCGAATACCTAATTTGACTCAGGTGCGCTGAACTAGAGCATTCAAAACAGTGGACAAACCATGGTCACATTTTCGACTGGACAAACCAACATCATTTACCTTATATGTTTTCGTTTTTGAAACATTTTTCCACATTTTTGTTGAATTCGAAAATTCAATTTCAAATTTTTTTTTTCATTTTCTCTATTGTTTAATTACATTATTTACATTATTTTCATTATTCGAAGTAATTCGGCAGTTACTGTTTGGTATGACCTTCTCTAATCACTTCCAAATAACGATTTAACATAAATTCCTAGATTTTGTAGTGTTTTGCAGTTTTGCCACGTCAACTTTTTCCTTGCCTTTCAATTTTTTTCACTTGGTATTTGATGAATCGTTCAAAACGCATGCAATTTGTCTGAAACTGGAACTGAAACACTGGAACCTTCAGTTTTTCTTTCATTTGGTAGCAAGACAGCCAATTTTTGGTTGATTAATGTCTTATTTGGTCCTTCAATCGCAAGGATTCTTTGTAACGTCCCTTTGTTGGAGGCTTGAGACCATATTTTCTACCTTTTTCAAGCAGATTACGAATGATTTGGCTGTTCTTCCGGGTTTTGAAATAATTCTCGATTACGCGATTTTTCACGCGGTTTTCTTGAAATTACGCGATTTGGCAATGTCATATCGTCGCCTCGTTGGAAGAGACATACAGAGAGTGTGGTTATGATGAGCGCGCGCCGATAACGGGGTAATTTTTTTTTACACGATTTGCTCATAATTAGGCGCTTTTTTTTGCGCGCATGTATTGATCACGTAAAACAGAATTCAGTGTCCTTAGAGGCGAATGAACTTCAAAGTTTAAAGCCTCTTAAAAACAAAGAAAGAAAGAAAGAAGAATTCAGTGTAATAACAAGAGCGACGCAGGTCTGTCAGCTATTTCACAAAATCCAATTTGCAAATGTAATATTTTTTCAAAGAAGACTAGTTCCTTCAATTTGATATATTGATCGGTGAATCGGTCTAGTACTTCAAAAGTTATGTATTTTTGAAAATAGTCATTTTTGGAAAAAAGGGGAAAAAAATTATTTTTCGTACCCCCCTAAAATCGAAATGGTTACTCTAATGAAAAAATAGAAAAATACGGGTCCAATGTTTTGCGGTAAAGAACAGAATTACCACTTTTCACGAAAATCTGAGAACCATTATATCGGTTTGGCATGGAATGGCTGCATATAAATAAAAATGGATCGCCGAATGTGTTGGTATGAGCAAAACTTGAGGAAGGAATTGTCCCATTTAGGGCTGTCTTTATTCTATTATATTTTCTGTATCAAACATTTATTCCACGTAGCGGAGAAACATGTTATTTGCAAGTGGTTGAAAAATCTTGAACGAGATTTGTGTCTGGAAATAATCATATAAAATGTTATAATGACGTGTTTTGGTAGAAGTACTAGGAATTTTATAGTAAAAGGTAATTTTAAAGGGTCGATTAGAATATCAAAAATGAACAGTTCTGTGATTGGACCAATGAACGTGCGCATAGTAAGAAAACGTGAATGTTTAAAGGTATTGATAACAAAGAATAAATTTTGGATGGGACGAAGTTTGTCGTCGTTAAATAAAAGTGAAAAATACAGCATTTTGAAGCTTGGAGATTCTAGATTTTAGATTTATTTTGAAAATGCTTTTATTGCGAGGAAGACATCGATGGAATATGCGTACCTGTGAAGAATCATGATGCATCAAAATAGAAAAATGAATGTGCGTTCTACAAATTGACTCTCAACAATTTAGAGTCAGTCTACCTGGTACTGCTGTGTACAAATATAATTATAATTCAAATTGATAGTATTGAACAGTACAGAAAGTATTATCAATTCAGCAGAAAGTTACCCGCATAATAATTGAATGCACTTGCCCTTGATCAAATAGCACAATAATTTGCGTGACTTTCACCCTCCTTCCCATCAAAGGCTGTTTGCGGTTTGTAATTTGCTATGCTAATTTGGGGTTTCGCCCAATCATTCAATCATCATCGGTCGAATCGCGAATAGGGAGGTATCTATGGCGGGCATCTATTTCCTAGTTCGATAGCCTGCTGCAAGCTGTGATTTCCGATGATACGTTTCATCAAAACAATATCATCGACATAACTCTCATTTTCAGCGAAGTTACGCCAGTCATGGCAGATGCAAGGATGATTTGAATAATTTTTTTAACATTCGTTAAAGTATTATTTGAATAATTGATGACCAGATAAAACATTACAATTCCAGACCATTCTATTCGTCGTCGTGGCGCTGCTTGCCCTCGTGAGCGCCATACCAGCACCACAACAGCCCGCGCGACAGCCGATCGCTCCAGGACCTGTCGGAGCTGCTCCAGCCGATGATCTCGAGGCAGCCTCGGAGGATAAGGACCTGAAAGGTGCCTCCTCGTACGGATACGGATTTTATGGCGGTTACCCTGGTTACTATGGCGGATACTACCCATACAGCTACTCCTACGGTTATGGTCGTGCGTTCCCTACGTGAAACATCGTGCAAATATCTTCAAGTTTGGTTTTCTATGTTCTCCCTCCAACAGGCTACCCATACTATCGTTACGGAGGACTGTACGGAGGATACTGGTACTAGGCGTTCCCTGATTCGACCCACCGCTTTTCATCCCCATGAGCGTGATCCATGTCCATACCAGCGCTACCCGTCCCCGGTTCTACTCGTGATTTCTTCCATCCCATACCTGACACTCAGTATCTTCGCTCTTCCCGTGCGCACTCGGAAGAAAGCATAAATTCTGATCCAACCTGATCGATCTGATAAATTAATCCAGATGGTCGTCGATTTACTTGTTCGATGGTACCTCCCACTACTAACTGGCATGAAGTTCTTTCCCGCTTCATTACAAACGGCTAAAAGAAGTTGTGCCTCGGGGGTGGTTTAGGTAATTCGTTTGTTGTATTCTCTGTTTATTATAAAAACAAAAAATGCTGCCGAGTTTAAGTGAAAACAAAAACACACAAAAAATCTATTGTATATATTCTATATTTTCTAATTAAATCTTTTACCAAAATGTAGAGTGCTATTGAAAAGAGTCAAGAAAGAACGTTCCCAATGTGCTTATAATTTGTCACGAACAATGCAAGTGGACGCAAACGATACCGCTTATGACGTGCAAATTACTCAATGTACCACCGTTCAACCGAATTATGATCCTTATCTCATACTTTTCACTTTATTCATTCATAATTGTTGGGAATTGAGCCTGTTTTCCTACCTAATAAATTCGAACTCATTTTACACTACATTACACCAATTGTAAGCAATTAAACCATTTTTAAATAAATAGGGTGTCGTGATCTCGTGCACCGCTGCTAACTAATTATTCGGCCGTTGTTGCGAATGAACGTTAGAATAACTGGATTCTAGGAACGAATGCCGGATTTTCACTTACTTTACGTAGTGTAGGCTTGTTGGCTGAATACGCATATGATGTAAAATTGTTTACGTGTGCACTTTGAAATGTCGAACGCAGTATGTGTCACGTTAGTGAAGCGTAAATAACAGTTATTTCATTGCATTGAAAATGTAGCACTCTTGTTCATCCCATCTGTTTATTTTATTAGGCTCATTTAGCAATTCAGCTGTAACAGAGCCGAATTAATTCATGTACATTTTTATCTTAAGATAACTGTTTTTTTTCCCAAAATATATTTTTTATTAAGGCACATGTGGCGTTAGCCTGACGGGGCCGGGAGTCCAATATTTTGACATATTTTGTCTTACAACTATGTTAGTAATATGTAACCGATTACTCGCGGTTGGCTCGAGGTTAGTATTACAAGTGTTCTCATAATTGGTATGTTGCAGTCTTCGATGCTCTATACGTGTGCCCGACACGGGCTACTTCCTATTGGGATGCAGCTGACCATTAATCAGCAACGCTCCCTAGTCTGTACCCCATATCTAGCGTGGTGCGTCTTTCTCGACTAGAGTTGTCATGAGCGGTACAACCTTTGGCTCTTGTTGAATGATCAGTGGACTGCACAACCTTTGGCCCGTGCATCTGTAAAGAGTGTGTGTATGTATTGCCGCGACTAAATAAAAGTTTATCGATCGCTAGGAGGGATATGAAACGGGGACACAACGAAGGAAACATCATTAAACGTTGACATCGGCGTTTCTGAGGAACAGGTATAGATGAAGCAGAAGATCAGGATCCCGGCTACCTAAGATATCCCGGACGGGGATATCCGATTGTCTGCCTTTTGCTCTCAGTGCTCTAGAGAGCTGAGAGCGAACAGCATGGAACCGGATACACGACCAGACAACATGCTCGATGTCGTGGTAGCCATCGCCACAATCACAAAGATTGTTTGCTGCGAGCCCAATGCGATAGAGATGCGCGTTTAGATTTCAGTGATTGGACATAAGCCGAGATATCACGCGAATGAAATCACGACCTACATTCAATCCCTTAAACCATGCACTCGTCGAGACCTTAGGGATAATCGTGTGTAACCAACGACCGAACTCATCTTCACTCCACATGCGCTGCCAACTAACGAGTGTGTCCTGACGAGGAATGTGAAAAAATTCATTATAGGCAATTTGCCTTTCAAAAAGTGTGCCTTCTAAAGCGCCCACCTTAGCTAGCGAGTCCGCTTTCTCATTCCCCGGAATCGAGCAATGAGAGGGAACCCATGCTAAGGTAATCTTGAATAATTTTTCGACCAAAACACTCAATAGATGTCTTATTCTTGTTAGGAAATAAGATGAGCGTTTATCAACTTTCATTGAGCGGATTGCCTCTATTGAGCTGAGACTGTCTGAAAAAATAAAATAATGGTCGATGGGCAGTGTTTCAATGATCCCTAGAGCATAGTATATCGCACCCATTTCTGCGACATACACGGAACAAGGATCTTTGAGTTTGAAAGAGGCACTGGAATTTTCATTGAAGATGCCGAAGCCAGTGGACCCGTTTATGTATGAACCGTCAGTAAAGAACATTTTATCAGATCCAACTTTCCCATATTTTTCCGAAAATATCGACGGAATAACATTGGAGCGTAGGTGATCTGGTATTCCATGGATTTTTTGTCGCATGGACAGATCAAAAATAACAGAGGAATTGCAAAAGTATGGGAAGCAAACTTGGTTGGAGATGCCTGGTGAAGGGTGCACGTCGTGGGTAAGGTACTCATGGTATAAAGACATAAAACTTGACTGAGGAGTCTGCTGGAGTAGATTTTCGAAGTTATCAATCACCAATGGATTCATGATCTTGCAACGGATGAGAAATCTGTAGGATAATTCTGTGAACCGAAGAGTAAGCGGGGGTACTCCTGCCAAAACTTCGAGACTCATCGTATGTGTCGAATGCAAACACCCCATGGCTATGCGCAAGCAACGATATTGTATTCTCTCCAGCTTGAGAATATGAATCCTGGCAGCTGATCGGAAGCAAAAACTGCCATATTCTAACACTGACAATATCGTTGTTTTGTACAACTGAATGAGGTCTCCTGGATGGGCACCCCACCATGTTCCGGTAATTGTTTGGAGAAAATTGATTCTTTGCTGGCATTTCTGTTTCAAATACGCAATGTGTCTCCCCCAGGTACACTTAGAATCAAAATATACACCCAGGTATTTGAAAAACATAGAGTGTTGGATCGTTTTGCCGGATAGGTGAAGCTGGAATTGGGAGGGTTCGTGCTTCCTAGAAAAAACGACCATTTCAGTTTTCTCCGTAGAGAATTCGATACCCAGCTTGAGGGCCCACGTGAACAGATTGTTCATGGTATCTTGCAACGACTTTTGCAGAGCGACGGGATTAGTACCCGTGATGGAAATAACTCCATCGTCTGCAAGTTGTCTCAGCGTGCAGTTTCTTGTTAGACAATCATCCATATCATTGACGTAAAAACTGTACAAGAGGGGGCTTAGGCAGGAGCCTTGCGGTAGGCCCATAAAACTGTAACGAGAAGATTTTGAGTTGCCATGAGAGAAATTCATGTGCTTTTCTGACAGTAAATTGTACAGGAAATTATTCAGAATTGGTGAAAGTCCACGATTATGAAGCTTCTCTGAGAGAATTTCCATGGAAACTGAATCAAATGCCCCTTTGATATCGAGAAAAACGGAAGCCATTTGTTCTTTGCGAGCAAATGCGATTTGGATTTCAGAAGATAGCAGCGCGAGACAATCATTCGTCCCTTTACCTCGGCGGAAGCCAAACTGCGTATTTGACAGCAAATTGTTCGTTTCGACCCACTTGTCTAAACGAAGTAGAATAATTTTCTCTAACAATTTGCGAATACAGGATAACATTGCAATCGGCCTATACGAGTTGTGATCGCAAGCCGGCTTGTTGGGTTTTCGTATGGCTATCACTCTCACTTGTCTCCAGTCATGCGGGACAATATTCAGCTCCAGAAACTTGTTGAACAAGTTCAGCAAACGCTGTTTTGCCAAGTCGGGAAGATTTTTCAACAAGTTGAATTTAATCTTGTCCGACCCCGGAGCTGAATTGTTACATGAGAGGAGGGCAATTGAGAATTCTACCATCGAAAAATTCTCATAATCGCATTGGAGCGGAATATCGCGTACGACGCTTTGTGCAGGAACAGAATCGGGACAAACCTTCCTTGCAAATTTGAAAATCCAACGGTCAGAGTATTCCTCGCTTTCATTGGTATGGTTCCAGACACGCATTCTCCTAGCCGTATTCCAAAGAGTACTCATAGCGGTCTCCCTTGACAAACCATTGACGAATTTCCGCCAATATCCACGCTTTTTTGCTTTAATCAGACCTTTTAGTTTGGCTTCTAGAGCTTGGTACTTTCGAAACCATTCCACTAATCCAATTTTCCTGAATTTTTTGAAAGCGGATGATTTTTCAAGGTAGACCTTTGAACATTCCTTGTCCCACCAAAGTGATGGAGGACGACGTCGGAAAGTGGTAGCCGGTACACGTTTCTTTTGAGCTTGAAGTGCGCTATCGTAAATCAAACTTGATATAAAATTATACTCTTCAAGGGGAGGAAGTTCATGCATCGAAATGATTGCTTCAGATATTAATTCTGCAAATTTTCTCCAGTCAATATTCTTCGTGAGGTCATACGCAATATCGACTGACTCACTAGATTTTGATTCATTGGCGATCGATAAAATTATTGGTAGGTGATCACTACCGTGGGGATCTTGGATTACAATCCATGTGCAATCCAGGGATAATGAAGAAGAGCAGAGAGATATGTCTAGCATGCTTGCCCGTGCAGGAGGGTTGGCTATCCTAGTTGCTTCCCCAGTATTTAAAACTGTCATGTTGAAGTTGTCGCACAGATCATAAATCAACGTGGCACGGTTGTCATCGTAGAGTGACCCCCATGCTGTTCCATGGGAGTTGAAGTCACCTAAGATTAACCGCGGCTCCGGCAATGCCTCAATAATATCAAAGAACTGATGGCGGCCTACCGTAGTCCTGGGAGGAATATATATCGAAGCAATGCAGAGTTCTTTGCCATTGATTTGTATCTGGCAAGCGACAACTTCAATGCCTGTAATCGATGGGATAGTGACTCTATAGAAGAAGTGCCGTTTTTTGATCCCCAATAGAACGCCACCAAACGAGTCGTTACGATCTAGGCGAATAATGTTGAAATCGTGAAAATTCAGCTCGTCGGCTGAACAAAGCCATGTTTCACAGAGAGAAAATACATCACAGTTAGAACTGTGAACTAAAAATTTAAATTGGTCTAGTTTAGGGATGATGCTTCTGCAATTCCACTGTATGACAGTGGTCAAATGCTTGACCTCTTGTGCTGAATTAGGCATCGAGGGAAATGAACGCTGCTAAAAAGCCACATTTTTCTTTCAAAAATGTTCTCACAACCGGAAGCAAACATAATACTATGCTTTTAAGAGGATCATTTATATTTAAAGCATTTAAAATGTTATCCACAAGGTCTGAAAGCGCAAGCAGGCCAGGTAGTGGCTGTTGCTTCGACCGCGAAAATGGAACAGACGTGTTCGTTGTTGTTCCGGGAAGTGCTGAGGACCCCTGGTTGGTAGCATGACCACGTAAACCGGGAGGTACTTGCTTCGGCCTATTCTCAGCACGTTCAGTTCGAGGCTTCATTCCAACTTGGGAAGTTTCGGTATTCTTTCTGGGGAGTGATGGAAAAGAAGTAATTTTTCTTTTCCTGATGGCACCCTGCGATGTACCGGAACATCCGGCATTGGGAGCGTCAGCAACAGGCTCGTCGTTCTGCAGAATGGAGTAGGGATTGTCCTGTGTCGTTGGCACGGAACTCTTAAGCATTTCTGCAAAAGTCCGCTTGGAACGTTCCTTTAAGGAACGCTTGAGTTTTTCCCCTCGTTGTTTGTACACCGGGCATTGAATAAGATCATGAGGAGTCCCGCCGCAATGAAGACACTTGTGCTCTTTCGCGCAAGGATTCTCATCATGGCTCTCTCCACAATCTGCGCAACGTTTTTTATTGCAACAATAGGCGGCCGTGTGACCGAGTTGCATACATTTGTTGCATTTCATTACCCGGGGTACAAACAATCGAACAGGTAAACGAAGTGCCCCTATTGCAACGTAATTTGGAAGGGCGGAACCCTCAAAAGTCACACGAAAAGAATTTGTCCGATTGAGAATTCTTTTGTCATTTTTATGTGACACAGATTTCAGTCGATCGCATGCAAGAATCTTCACAGTTTTTAGTGTGGAGTTCTTGAAGCGACCGACACCATCAATTATCTCTTTTCGGGTCAAACCCTTTTCGGTTATTACGCCGTCTATTTCGACGTTGCAACAGGGTACGTATACACGATACTCAATCGCAAAGAGGTCGCAGCGCGTTATTTTGTTCGCTTGGGTCCTGCTTGAGACGACAACTCGTAGTTTGTCTGGCCCCATCCGTGTAATTTCGGTAACGTCAGAAAAATGTTGAGTTAGTTCCTTCGAGATGCGAATGACATTGAGAGGTTTGGATTTTCGTCTAAAGTACACAATGAATGGGCCTTTGGAGCCTTCAGGGTATTCTTTAGGACGAAAATCCTGTTTCTCGTCGATTTCCTCATCTTCGGAACTATCAACTTCGTAAACAGAATTTTCTACCTCAATTTCTGCTTCATCCTCCTGCTCTTCAGGAGGAGGTTCGGTATCAGAAATATTCAATTGCGTCAACGGGGGGTCCTTTCCGCCCTCAGCCATATTAAAAAAAATCGGCCAACTGTTCGATATGAACAGAAAATAATAATTATCAAAATGAATAAGTAAAAAAAAAAATATTATAAGGTTATGCTGCGGATAATATTTATATTAATTTATTCTATTTATATAAAATTCTAAAATGAAAAAAAGTTCCAATAAAATTTCAACGGTAATGTAACCAAGAAAAAATAGACACCCCTAATGCCAACGTTTGCCGATTTGGTAAACACACAGATGAACAATGGTGTAAATCGAGCACAGATGGTAGAAGGAATGATAGGAGGACAAAAGAAAAATAAACTTATACTTGCCGCTGCTGTGTGGCGTGTGTGATGAATCTGTATGAATTGTATCCTCTGCGTCTCGGTCGCGCACCACTTTGAGCTTCGCTCTACTCGCAAGCGCAACCGATGAAAAAAAAACACAGTCTGATTCGATGTGGAAAAAAACACCTTTGTTGGATCGTTTCGAAAACCTATCCGATCTACTTGCGAGTTATCGAACGAATCAAATTATTCAAATAATTCGTTGTTGCATATTACACTGTAGTCATTTTTAGGCTTAAGAATATTCCTATCCATCGATAAACGTTTGTTTTATCTATTACACAGTAGCCATTTAGACGTAAGAGTGTTCCTATTCTATCGATACACATGTCGCCTTTTTCGGCGTAAACATATTCCTATTGTTCGAATGTTTACAGTTGGACTGTTCACTGCGGGATTGTTGATATGAGGCTTCCATCGTTGTGTCATTAATAGGACCAATTACCGATGCAGCAGACCAGAATGTTAGCGGTATGGGACTGAGATTGCCAAAAACATCCAAGAAGTGTTAGGTTGATTGCATAAGTTTCGTCAATTATTTTGAATGAGTTTGTTAAAAATACGAAATATAAACTAGCACAACTTAATTCGCATCGTTTTTTTTTTGCATGAAAACACATTGATTTGAATAAAAAAAAAAAGAATTAATACATTATTCAAAGTATTGGCCATGGCTAGCCACTACCTTTACCCAAGTTTCTGTCAATTTACGGATTCCGTCAAGAAAGGAGCGTACATCTTTTGAAGCCATGACTGAAACTAGCCAATTTTTGATAACTTGTTTTGAAGTCAAGCGTATTTCACTCAAAGCATTCTGCATTGATCGAAACAAATGGTAGTCTGAAGGGGCAAGGTCTGGGCTATAAGGCGGATGAACCAAAATTTTCCATCCGCTCTTTTGCAAATAGTTTTTAACTCGAACAGCAACATGGGGCCGAGCGTTGTCATGGTGGAGTATTATCGACTCGTGTCTGGTCGCATAATCTGGACGTTTTTTAGCAATAGCTCGCTTTAAACGGATCAATCTTTGCCTGTAGAAGTCTCCATTGATCGTTTGACCAGGTTTTAGTAGTTCTAGTAGCTTTTGGATCGTTCGACATATCTCGCTTTCAATTCGTAAGAGGCATAGAAAAGATATAATTGAATGAAAAACATTGATTCTCGGTCTGTCAGACCGTATGCGCGAGTATAGGAGGGCTAAAGACCTATGCATTCTCCTGGATTCTAAACTAATGTTTAGTGGATATGTTTCATACGCTGATAACAAATCATTCAAAGCTCTTGGTTTAATCTTGCGTATCTTGCCCGATTTTGAAGTACTCTTCCATAGTTAAGGCTTCATATTAAGAATACAGCATACAAATGGTTGAGCCCGTCCAGCGGGAATTTGTATGCCTCACTTCACGCCGATTACTTTGGATTGATTCTCGTAACCTCCCCAGCTGCGAAGATTCTCGAATTGAATCTGCGCAAAAAACGAGGATTTTGTTTGCTTTCGATCTAGTTCATATTCCCTTGTTTACTTTGAAATTACTTCGACAGAATAGTTTGAACAAACAGTCTTTCTACAGCGCGCACTCAGTATGCGTAACATGAGTCATTTGCAACCATAGCCTGACTTCTCAATGATCTAACCCAGGCGTACTCAAACTTTTTTCAGAGGGACCACAAACACGTGTTACTAATTGTGTCGCGGGCCGCAAAAAATGAAGAAGGAGTGTGCCCAAGACAAGCCCGTATCGTTAACGTAGAACTACCGAAGTTATAACCGACGAGAAACAAACATTACAGAAATTTAAGAATTCAACTTTTAAGTACAAACATTTGGTAGCACTGAACAGGGCCGATGAATGAATGCTTTTACTAATAGCGAATTCGTTTTAAAAAACGTTTTCAGTTTCACGAATGCGGTGGTTTGTTGGTGTGCGTTATATAGTCTGATTTGTTTATATTTACGACGGCAAATGTACAGTGTCGACGTCTGGTGGTGATATTAGTGCTTGGGAGGTAAATTGTTCTCCATCAGATCAGAAGGGCCAAGTGCAGTGTAAACATATAAAAGTTTGAATGAAAATTTTTACTTAATAATGTTTGATTACCTAACACATGTAGTTCTGACACTCACTTAACCATTTGTCGATGCATTTCCTGTTTGTTCCACAAATAATTACTATTATAACTATTATAATTAGACACAGTTTTCGTTCAATATTCTGCGATATCGGAAAAAAACTTTTATTTAATCACATAAAATAAATATTCGATACGTTAAAGTAAATTTTCATTCATAATTTTGATTTTGAAATTTATTCCACCTGAGTATCCATCATTATTTTCACCTCCCAATGAAAGCACACGTAGCTTAATGCCGTCTACTCTACTCTTCAAAATCAGAATCCGAATTGGATTACGATTCCAATAATACAAAAGCAAAAGCAGCAGGTTTTCCATTTTCATAGTCTTTATTTTTAGATTTTCCAAAACAATATTCGGAACTTGACAGTTCAGTATAGTTGTATTGGTGAACCCGAGTGCCAACCCGTGAAACATCTCAGTGCGAAACTAACAGCTTTCGGGGCGAACTAGTGCGACACTGAGTGCGAAACTGAGTGAATAAAAAAACGTTTTGACAGCAGTTAGTGCGGCACTGGGGTTGAAACTGAACAAAAACGAATTCGCTATAAGTGTGGTGCGCGAACTTTTTGGGAAGAAAAAAAAACGCCAATTTGAGCAGATTTTCAAATTAAATCTCAGAATTAACTGTTGATTGATCGCTGTCTAAAGCGACACTGGAACACTGCATTCACTGAATATCCAAGTAGTTTTCCAGTACCTCATAGCAAAATTACATTTCCAACGCTCTCAGAAACAACGCTCCAAAGAACACTCAGAACGGCAACAGAAAATCCGAATTCACAGAAGTTCTCTTTAGCAAATCAGAGCATAAAAATCAATTCGCTTTCGATTATTTCAGATATTTCAGAATGTCCCGATTTATTTGATGATGATGATTATGATGGCCCTCCTCATACCCCTACAAAGGTTTGAGCAGGACGATTTATCTTCTAGATAATATTTATTTTCAAACATATCAAGAAGCCAGTATTATAAAAACAAAGAACTGGCTCTGTTGCAGGCATAAATATCTATCAATAGAACATTAAAAATAGGCATAAACTGCGAAAAAACAAACAATGTTCCTATCCATATTGACATTGACATAGTCATAGTCTCAACTTCAGGCCCAAAGTTTTTTCTCCAAGGCATATCAACAAAATTTCCAACCCGGGAAGATCCTTGACTGATTGGGAATTGAACCCAATATCCAAAAGTTTCAACTTAGAACATAAAAGAGATCTGCTACAATCAGAAATAATCGATACCACCATCTGGTGAAATATAGTTTACGACAATTCTGAATGAGCTATCCCAATTCCAGTTTCCACTTCAGACCCTACATAAAATTTCATTGTGTGTCAGTTTTCTGCCAGTGTTCATTATTAACATTAGTCCAGGCCCACCAAACGCGCGCGAGGCTCAAACTTTCGTAGACAACGCAATAATCTATAATACAATAAAAAAACATCATCATCATCAGTACGAACTGGGCAGCTTGAGATACCTGTAAATTTTTTTTTAATTTCAATAATTAGTAAACATAAAAAAAATTAATTTACAAAAATTTTTCGATAACCTGTTTATAAAACATATTTAACGTGGGAAATACACATTCGCTTAAACTCTGCCATTGTTGCCGCTCGTTTCATTTCCCTGGGCATCGAATTGAAAAAATGTATTCCTTTGTATAGCAACGAGTTCTGCGACCTACTGAATATAAAGTTAGGTGTTCTTGCATCATCCGCGTTTCTAGTATTGTATCTATGAACATCACTTCCTCTTTCAATTCGATCACACAAATATCGAGGCAGCATACCGTTTAAAATTTTAAAGATGAACACCGTTTAAAATTTTAAAGATTACTATTGTCAAATAGTAAATTCTTTGCTTCACAGATAGCCACTGTAGCGCGTCCAACATCAAATTAGAGGAAGTGTATCTACTACATCCTAAAATCAAACGCATAATTTTATTTTGTAAACGCTGCAATCTCGTTAATTGTGTATTGTTTGCAAGGAATAGGATCGACGAGCAAAAGTCTATGTGCGGTGAGATCAATGATTTATACAATTTAATTTTACTGTTCACCGTCAGTTCTATTTCAAACGACACAAAACACCGTACTTCTTGGCAATCTTCTTGATGACATTATTAATGTGAGACTTGAAAGTTAAATTGTCATCAATGATAACTCCTAGGTATTTGATTTCATTCACGCGTTCTAATGTCTCACCATCTATTTCAAAATTTACGTCAATACTGGAGTTTGCTGAAGAAATTAGCATGTATTTTGTTTTGCCAACATTCAATTTCAATTGTTTGAATCTAAGCCACTGAGCCAGAGAATGCAAATCTTCGTTTATGTGTCCCTCGGTTTCTTTTATACTCTTAGCTGCGATGAACAGGACAGTATCATCCGCGAACAAATTAATGTCACAATATCGTAAAACCCGTCGCAGATCATTTATATATAAAATAAACAAAATGGGCCCTAAGACACTTCCCTGCGGCACCCCGAGTGAGTTGCCGATGGGACCGGAACATGAATCATTAAAAAGAGTCTTTTGAGTCCTGTCGCACAAATAGCTTTCGAACCATTTGTACGACACTCCTACAATTCCATTGCGCTCCAATGTTTGTAACAATAAGGGCCTAGAAATTGTTTCAAAAGCGCGTTTAAGATCCAGAAATACCGCAAATATAGTCTCTTTCGCCTCGATATTCTCTTTCCATTTTGCTAACACCAGATTCAGAGCGGTTTCACAAGAGTGTCCCTCTCGATATCCCGACTGTTCCGGTATTAGCAAATTGTTGTTATCTACAAAATGCATACTCGAAACGAGTCGGACGGCGTAAATTTAGAGTTTTCCCCTTCCTGGGAGACTTTGCCGAGTTGTCGGAATTCTAAGATTTTGATTTTCATCAAAGGTAGTTTTTTAAACCTACCATCTCCTTCTATAATTGATTCGCTCGTCAGACCCGTTTCGGTTATCACTCCCGAGATTTCTACATCATGGGAAGGCACGTAGACACGATACTCTAGGGTAAATCTCTGGTCGACGACAATATCGTTTGCTTCTTTCCGATTATCCACGACAACACGCAGTTTGGTCGGTCTAACTTTTGAAATTTCTTTCACGGAGGAGTATCTTGTCAGATCTTTCATGATCTGAATAACATTAAGCGCTTTTCCGTTTGGCTTAGGCCTGAGGAAAACAACCCATGGACCAGTTCCAAGTGCATCTTCCGGATAGACCTTGACACGTGGAGAGGTGATAACATGAGAAGGAGATGACGTGGATTGGGTGGGATCGGTGACAACAGGGAGGGGAGGTGGGATCGAAGGAAGGGCGGAAGTGCTAGGGGATGGAGAGGAGTGAGTGGCAGACTTTTTAGAGGGGGGCTTGGTGGAGTTAGCTGACTCGTCCCCGGACGAAGCATCTCCTGTTAAAGTAACGCGTTTAAGTGTTTTCGCTGTTCCTTTTTTGTTATTTTTTACTAACATTGGGGAGTCATCGTCAGAGATCTCCATATTTGGAGACCCCCCTTCTGACATTCTACACTTTGTACTTATAATCTAATGTATTTAAAAATAATAATAAAAAAAATAAAATAGAAAAAAAGAATTAAATATATTAATTTTTAATCACCCAATTGTACACCAGTGCAGATAAACTGGCAACCGATGCTTGCTTCCCAATCGGTTGATCGCGCTCGGCACAATTGAATGTGTGTCGCACACTACCACACACAGTCGCCGGTGGTCGTTGAATCGCACTGTATGCGAATGAGTTGTAAGTGCGACGAGGATGGCGGCTCCTCCTTAATCGGATGATCACGCGCAAAGAATAGCTGCGATTATGAGTCGGCCAACGGCACTTCACCACACTATCCACGGTATGCGCAATCACACTGGTATTGGTGTGTACACGCACGATATAATGCCAGCAATGGCGATGATACAGCAGAAACCAATCACTTTTCCAGCTCTGCTGAAATGATTTCCCGGTTTGTACACTGTCCAATGTTCCGCGGTGACAACCACACGCGACGTGAGAAAAAAAAAACCCCAAACGAAAGAAGGAGAAAAAAAACACTTGTCCGGTTTTGTAGCTAACGAGACCAATCGAATATCCGGAGTCGCAACAATCACGTCTGGCTACCACAAACTTTAGACATGGAATGTTCATCAGGCCTTGTCGTAAGATGAAAAGCCAAGTAAATAATGAATAAATGGTTTGAAGTATAAAGGCTTTAAAATTTCTCAGTTGACTCGCCTCTGGCCTTGAATAGGCCAATTTGGAAAACTGAGCTACTAAACTCCATTTTGAAATTTTGGAAATGTGGTCGTTAACTGGATGATTGATGAATCGTGAATGCTTATGTACATATACAGCCATTCCATGCCAAACCGATATAGTGGTTCTAAGATTTTCGTCAAAAGTATTCTTTTTTTTTCATAAGGGTGCCCATTTCCATCTTAGGGTAGTCCGAAAAATCTTTTTTTTTCACTTTTTCCCGAAAATGACTTCAAAAAAATCATAACTTTTGAACCACTGAACCGATTTAGATAATCGACATACCAATAAGCTAGCCTATTATTCAAAAATATTGAAAACAAAATAAAATTATATATAGAATATCTCGAAAAACCAAAAAAAAAGCATCTCTGATATTAAGACATATAAAAAATTCTCAACTTTCAAGAAAAAATTTAAAAAATATAGCGCCCTCTAGTCCAAAGCCATGAAAACATTTAAAACCAACTACAATCAATAAAAACGAGATAATTCCAGTTCTTTTGCGAGTTCTATGTTTTTTAAATAAAAGTCTAGCTCATTGACTTCAATTTGATATGTCGATCATCTAAATCGGTTCAGTGGGTCAAAAGTTATGATTTTTTTGAAAAGTCATTTTCGGGAAATTGAAAAAAAAAAGATTTTTCGGACTACCTTTAAATGAAAATGGGCACCATATTGAAAAAATAAAAGAATACCTATTTTCAAAGTTTTTATTCTAGGCACAAAGCATGCTTAAAGCTACTTTTACAGTTTCACAGAATGTTCTTCTTCCGAGAACGACAATCGTTCTACGATAATGTAATTTTCATTTTCCGGTCTAAAGCTATGATATAACTGGGTTCCGGAAATTTGCTCCACATGATTATAACGTGTTTCAAGTCTTTTTCCATTGCTTTATAACTTGTCGTTTCTAAATTTTTTGCATTTACCTGAGATACCTTTACGTGGTACATGTTTTTCATTGTCCTTAATATCTACCGATAACTATACTTATTCCTATTTTCTACTCATTAAGCTACCTGCGCAAAAACATGTTAACTATGATAAATCCAGGTGTATGGCACGATTATCGCTATCTCACTCTACCTACAGTCATCGCATATCTCACTATCTCTCTGCTGTAAAAGTTCATCATCGACATCACGATATGTCAAATAGTGGTAAATTGGTAATTCGCGATGGTGTCGACGTCTGGTGGCGACTTCAAATTAGGGCCATAATTTGCCCAAACTCGTTAGTGTAATCTCTATCAGATTAGAAGACCTGAAGCCGGTTTCTAAATTTTAAAATTTGAATGAAAATTTTCACATCATGTTATTTAATTACATGAAACACCAACTGCAAACAAAAATGTTTTTAATTAATTTGATATGGAAAAGCTAATTTTCATTCATAATTTCAATTTTGAAAACGTTCATTCCGACTGAAAAACAGCTATACGTTGACGCTCCCCTAAATTAGTAAACGAAGCACAATGCCGCCAACGCGGATCGCTGTTTTGAAGAAAATAAATACTTTTGACGTTTGAGATGTTGGCACCAAAAACAAGGCGGGTGTCTTACAGCTGGAAAAATCATAACGCAAAAACTAAAAAAAACGTCTCTTTGATTTTTGGATATGTTATGTGAAATAAAACTCAGCTTTCAAAAAAAAAAAAATATTTAAAAATATAGCGCCCATGGTCCCGAAACCAAGCTATAAATAATAAATACAATAAATAATTGCGAAATAATTACGGTTAACTTTGAAAAATCATAACTTAAAACCAAAGAAAACGCCTCTCTGGTTTCGAGATATGTCATGTAAAAAATTCTCAGCTTTCCAAAAAAAAAATTTTAAAAATATAGCGTCTTAGGTCCCGAAACCATAAAAACAAATACAATCATTAATAACGAAACCAAAATTCGTGCAACTCTGGTATTTTTTCAAAAAAGATCAGCTAATTGGCTTTAATTTGATATGTCGATCATCTAAATCGGCTCAGTAGTTCAAAAGTTATGTTTTTTTTTTAAATTTCGGACTTTAGTGTCCGAAAATCAAAATTTTAACAAAATACAAAATACGGGTCTAACGGTTTGCGACGAAGAACAAAATTTCCACTTAACACGAAAATCTGAGAGCCACTATATCGGTGTGGCATGGAATGGCTGCAGTGTTTAGATTTCGATCAAAATCGAATGTCATGCAAGTAACCTCTCACGAACATATAACCAAATATAAGAGGATCATTCAGATACTTGTATGAATGACAGTAATCACTTGTGTTACACTAAATGATTAAACCAAGAGAGGAACGAAGACTGTTGTTTGCATATTCGAGTTGTATCGAACATCGCAAACCATTTTCGAAGCCTGCATACAAGTTTGAACCGCATATATCGTCCCGCTCTACTATAGCGAAACCCACTGCACAGACTAGTGCAAAGCAATAAATGATACAAGACAAATTACGTCATCATTCGGTCACCATTTGCGGAGAGCAACGAATGGGAAAAGAGAGCGGTGTTGCTAATAAAACTATGCGGTCTATATGAATATACATATTTCAAGGGATAGCGGCGTTAAAAATGGAAAATATGATCTGTCTACCCTTCCCTTAGCCTCTATCGAGCTAAATAATCATATAGTTTGCACTCTCTGAGACTTAAAAATCAGGATCTGCTATATTAGCTGAACATGAATCATTCGCTTTGCGTAGTCCGTACGATCCTGCTGTTTCATGATGCATGGAGAGGTCGATATGCATATGTTAGAGGCAAAGAAGAAAATAAACTTTCTGCACCGAAAGCGTATATTATGGTTTTGCTGACAGTGACAGTGAACGAACGAAAGAGATTTTTTCAGTGAATGGGTCACACTAAATAGCTGTATGAAAATGGATTTCTGTCTGTTAGGGATTTAGGGGTGACTTTATTCTATCATATTTTCTTTATCAAACATTTATTCCATGTAACGGAGAAACATGGTATTTGCAAGTGGTTGAAAAATCTTGAACGAGAATTGTATCTGAAAATAATTCGATATTATAATGGTAGAAGTATTAGGAATTTTATAGTAAAAAGTTAATTTTAAAGGGTAGATCAATCAATAAACAGTTCTGCGATTCGGCCCATGAACGTGCGCGTAAAAAAACGTGGATGTGATAACGAAAAGTTAATTTTGGACAGACCGAAGTTTGCCCGGTCAGCTAGTACCCAATAAATTGAAACGGACAGAGCAATGTTTCTTCTATCCACATTGTCCATAGAACGAACGCTACAACTGCCATCTATGTCTCTTAAAAACGTGCCCATTTTTCTGGCACCATTACTGAAAGACGTAGATCTACGTCAAACAAATTAGGTATTGATTTATTAGACTTTCCTTATTGTTGAACATATAAAATTGTTTAAAATATAGTAACACAAGATGAACCAACCAGAAGATCAAACCGAAGACTTCCATTTTCAATATGACGAGGAAGGTGATAGAAAACCGCCTTCTTTATAACCTCCAAAAAATATCGATTAAGCTACATGTTATTTATGTTTTTATGTTTCGTATCATTAGGATTCCGATTGGCCCTGTTGATATCTGCAAATAAATGAGATAAAAAGATACGACAGTTCTTCTGGTGGCAGAAAGAAACTTGACACAGTTTCCAGTATAAATAAACAATAGAAAAGCTGCCGATAAATAATATCCAGCGTTCATTAGCTTCATGCATCAAAAACTCTATCCATCTGAGTGAATATTTAACATTTCATAATAATGTACAATGTGTTCCACTGCGTCTCCTCAACGAACAGTAATAGTTTCGTATACTGCTACCGCTTCGGAACTGCCAATTATTGATCTACCGACTCAGTCTCGATTAGGTTGTGTTTGTTCAAATGGTCTTCCAGCTGATATCAGCTGGCAGCGTTTGATGTTGTTTTCGCGCGCTGGATTAGAATTCAAAAAGCATACCATTTATTGTTTGCTCTTTCACAATGCTGCTTATTATTACTTCCATCGTCGTTTGTACTAATTGGGCTACTCATTTGAATATGAGCTTTTTTTCTAATAGCGTGAGAGCATGTGCATTCATGACCTACGCCAGTCGATGTTGATATTTACTAATAAGGGTGAGGGCACTCATCTGATTAAGGGCATCTGTTTTTATTTTCTCTAGAAAATGTGTCAATGCCATCCAATGTTTAGCTGCTGTCTCGTTGGACGATGTGTTTATCGAAATAAACATAGATTGTTGCTCAACGGTAATGTTTTTAGAGTTGGTTGACAAAGGTGGACAGGTGGTTATGTTTTCATCAATCTTGTCCTTTTATTACTTTACTCAATCATTTTTCAGAAATTACTTCCAAAAGCGAGCTGTTGTTCTCATTCCTTCCCTAAATATGATTTCTGTCTCTGTATTCTGTGTATTGATGGTGTTGTCGGTCTGCTAATTCGATGGGTCTGCAAATTGTCAATGTCGTGTTCGTCCCTTGCTTAGTCACCATTGATTGCTTCGAGAAGGTGACGAACTCCAATCGGCTGTAGGCATCGCGGAGGGATTTATTATTGATAGATCCTTTACTCCTCATGGTTTTAAATGTGTTGTGTCTATTTTACATTATCTTTGCATCTTTGAGGTAAACAATCAAGTTTGCAGAAGTCGTTTCCTAACGCGTCCCGGGTGCCTGTACCGGTTTCGTAATCCCTGATATTGAGGCAATTGCTAATGAAGTGCTCCACCGATTAGAAGATACGATAGATGTCACATCTGATTCGGAAATCTAGCATCCAGCATGTGGTCTAGCATGTTGTTGAGAATTGACAAAGTTATTCAACCTAAGAAATTATTATCTATTTTTTTACGGAGAACTACGTCTTTCAGTGATAGTGCCAAATGAGAAAATAGGGCACGTTTGTATGAAATAGAAATAGCAAATGCGGCGTTTGTACTGCGGACAATGTGGATAGTGAAAATACTGCAATTAAGGCTCCGCCAGTTTACAATTAATTGAGTATACACAAGCTATTCGCGATTTTACTGCATTCATCAATCATCCAGCTAGTGACCAGTGACAATGGCTAGTGACTCCTTCAAAAGTGATTTGAGACGTTCTTCATCGAATTCAGAAGGGGCGTGTCATCGACGTCAAAGTCGCCATTCTTGAACTTTGCAAACCATATCCGTGCTGTAGATCTTCTCCATACACGTCGCAAATGACCCGGGCTGCTTCGGCAGCTTTTTGACCACGATGAAAAACAAAGAAGAGCAAATGTCGATAATGTTGATTTTTGCCTTCTAGGTATTCCGTTTCTAAGCCTCAAGCCTCAATTTAATAACTCAAAAATACAATTAACATAGTTTTGTAGAGAAGAAAGAGTCCTATCGAATGAATACTTACCCTTAGCCAAACAGCAAACATATCGGTGTAAAATAAAAGAAATATAAAAAGCTATGAACTTATTCCCCAACCCAATAAATGTCGTCGGATGACCATCAATACATGGTGAGGGAAAATCATGTGATTGTCTCTGGCCGCACTGTGTCTAGCACAAGAAAGATATTCGCGATGTATATTAAATGCGCTACGTGTATTGACAATAAGAACACAAAACTCGTGTATTGTTCTCGCAAGAATGAGAATGAATCATGGATCACTCATCTTCAATTGTTTCTACAAAATCACGCAAACCCATCGGTCCTTCTCATGGCCATCAAAACTTTCGACTAAAGAATTATTTCAAAAATATCAATGCTTTCTCAAAGAATATAATCATAAGGAAAAAGTCAATTTGGAAAACTAAACTAAATACTCGGCCTTGAGAAAGGCCATTCGGAGAGCCTCGCTCCCTTTGCCATCTGGTCGTTAGCAAGATGACTGATAAATCGTTAATGATTTATTGCTGACTTTTCCCGATCAATCCCGATCGATCAGTGGCGTCAAATCACAGTGCATTTCAAGCCGTATATTAAGAAGGTATGTTTCAGCGGTGAGAGCTGCGTTTTTTCCGTAAGAGCCATCTCCTACTGCCATGGGTTGCATATGGTACACAGGTGATCGGTGAAAAATTGTCGGGCAGCGGTTGCTGTCTACACCGCCCCCTCACCACACCCGATTCGGCTCGGATTTTCTGTTGCCATTCCCAATTCTTTGGAGAATTGTAAATGTAATTTTGCTAAAAGATACAGAAAAACTATTTGGATTTTCAGTAAGTTCATTGTTTTAGTGTATTTCTAGGCAGCGAGTAATCACCTGTTTGTGACCTGTTTTTTTGTGTCCTGTTTGTTTGTAAATAAAGGTTGAGTACCGCTGGGATAGCATCATGGAGAATTCTCTCCACACTGACGCTTGCACAAATAATGTGATATTTCACGTTTCCAGAAGTTCTTTCGAAACAACATCGCAACAGTCGCTACACATTTCAAGGTAAGTACTCTAAATAAGTGATACTTTATTGGTTCATAATGTTTCTACTCACAGCTTATAAGTACATGGAATTTCTAGGATCACGTTAAATGCGTGTATTGAATTTCTATTATATTCACTAATTTGTTAGAATATTCACTAATATTGTGTTACATGATTCATTAACGGGTGTTTTGTGTGTTCTGCCATGGTAAGATTGCTAGTGCAATGTGTTCCATCTCTGTCGCTTTCAATAAATATTACCTATTCGAACACTCGTTGCCAACTAATGCTTTTGTTTGTTTTTTCCCCCTCTGCTATGCTTAATGTTGAGACACAGAAGAGAAATGATTTGTAATGCAACAAAATGTAACGTCTTTTCAGTCTCCCCGATTTTTTTGCGAGGAGCCCCAAAAAGTAATAAATGCATTTCATGATTAACAACTGGAAGGCATAAAAAGTTGATTTTTCTCCCCCACGAGGATAAAGGCCAATTGCACTTGTACATAAATCAGGTTTTCGACGTCGCGGTAATGCGTTTGTCATACAAACGCATCTATGTGAACGTCTCAGAACAATTCTTTCTCTCGATGGTAACAAACGAACGTGTAAATATATCTTTCTAGTATAAAATTCCTCAACTTTCGCAACATCTCAACAAATAACGATTCGGTTTTTGTCTCTCGATCGGTGTCTTTTGGTCCTGCTTGCAGCCATTCGAAAATGCGCGAATTAATAAATACTTACAGTTCTGCTTAGATCTTTGTGACCAACCCTTCCAGATTGAGTTCTTCCGGAATGTCAATCTCTTCCAAATTAATTTCACTGTATTTGTACACCACGACCAGGGGACTAACAATCTCCTCGTCCATCATGTACGTATCAGACTCACTTTGGTTGGAACGCTCGTTGAGCTGCTTGGTCAGCTTCTCAATAAATATAGGCTTAATGTCATTTTCGCAATCGTCCGTCGTGTATGATTTGATGATCTGCAGAAACAACAATAGATTTACAATAAACAGCTCTATAGTTTAAGTATTCGGGGAAAACACAAACCTTCAAAATTTGTGCCGTAGTCAGGCAGGTGCTAAGCTCCAGCAACGTTTGTACATCTTCCTCGTTCTTGCGGGCTTGCAGAATGCGCGATATCTGAATCAATGGTTCCAACGGTTTCACTACATCCGGATCCATTGCCATGGTGCGGATCCATCCCTCCAAACAGCTCACGTTGTATCGTATCTTCATACCCGTTTTCCACATGCAGAGATCTCCCCGCAGCATCAGATTGTTGACGGCGACCGCACATATGTAATACATTAACTGAAACACAAATTTAGTTCGCAAAATCATTACTATAATAATAATAATATAATGAAGTTCCCACCTCATTCCACTACATGGGTTTGAGTTGGTCGATTATTAAATTGATAATTAATTAAAACATAACCAGTTTCACAAAAAAACCTGATTTAACCTACAGATATGGAAACACCTCTTTGTGATACCGGTATTTCACTAAGCTTCATCTATACAAAAGTTTTTTGGACATGCTTGTAAAAAGTTTAGCCAAGTCACAAGAAGAAACACTTGCATAGCATCTTTTGAGTTCACTGTAACCTGACTCCAAAGGGCTTGGCCGGGTAAGGGAGTAAAAAGTGCCCCCAAACCAAATCACTAGCTGTATGGCAAATATTGTAAAGAATATTAAATAAGAAATTTTGGCGGTTTATTTGAACCCCTATGCGGTTTGACGTAGGATCTATAGTGAAAAACGTACTTTTTCGTTTATTTCACGCCATTCTCAACAGATCCGAGATAAAAATTTGAAAAAAATACTGAATGTGCATCTTACTACGGTATATCAAGAAAAAATACAAAAAAAAATTCATCAAAAATTTTAGTACTAAAAAAAATATTGAAATTTTGAATTTTTTTTTTGGGATTTAGAGATTCAGTACTACTCTAATTCATATTTAAATGTGTTTCTACGGCTTTTCTAGATTGATAAATATCTTCAAACTATTTTTTCATCTAATGATAAAAAAAATAAATACACAGTACAAAAATATTTTTTTTTTATATTTCCAAAGAGTCTGGCTAGGTAAGGGAGTAAAAAGTTCCCCAAACCAAATCACCAGCTGTATGGCAAATATTGTATAGGATATTAAATAAGAAATTTTGGAGGTTTATTTGAACCCCTATGTGGTTTAACATAGGATCTATAGTGAAAAACGTACTTTTTCGTTTATTTCACGCCATCCCGAGATAAAAATTTGAAAAAAATACTGAATGTGCATCTCACTACGGTGTATCAAGAAAAAATACAAAAAAAAATTCATCAAAAATTTTAGTACTAAAAAAAATTTAAGTTTCGTAAAAAAAATTTTGGGATTTAGAGATTCAATACTATTCTAATTCATATTTAAATGTGCTCCTACGGCTTTTCTAGATTGATAAATATCTTCAAACTATTTTTCATCTAATAATTAAAAAAATAAATACACAGTACAAAATTTTTTTTCTAGATTTTGTTGCATTTCGAAATTTTGAAAAAAAAATATAACTTTGAGACCCACATCTGCTCAAATTTTTATTTAAATGCGTTCGTACGTGTCTTTTTTCTACATGTGGCGTAATTTTTCCTGAATTTTTAATAGCATTGCAGCGCACAAAAATAATTTTCTTCATCGTATGCATTTTTTAAATTTTTTTTTGAAATCGATTATTTTATTGTATTCGTGTTTTCAATTGTAAGATCAAAATATTAAAAAAAGCAAATCGGATTTTTTTAAGTGTTCTTCTCATTAATCCGAATGATCTTTCCACAAGGACTTTATTTTTTTCTCACATAGCTCTATCATACTGATGAATTTGGTAAACCTTCTAAATCCAATGTAAAGATAATCTCATATATTTTAAGATACGAGAAAAAAAGTTGTACAGCGCAATGCTTTAAATATACCGACAAAATTTAGACATATGAACAACAAAATTTAAAAAATATTAGAGCAGTAATGGGTCTCTAAATTCAAAATAAATTAAAAATGCAAAAAAACATTTTTTTCTTCGCGCAACCCTCTTAAAATTCAAGAAAAAAAATACGCTACATGTGGAAAAATTAGCAAAATATTAGTAAATATCATAATAAAGGGTACGTATGTGTAACCTAATTGGGATCATTCTGAAGCTACTGAAGCCTTTAAATTCATGCCAAAAATAATGGGTTTTTTTCCCAACCTGATGTGAAATATATTTCACACAAAGGCAATACATAGAAACTAACATGTAATTGATTTATATAATTGAATCTTACTCGAAAAAGTGAACTCATTCCTCAAATGGCATATGAATCCGTATTTTTTGCTATTTTTTGATGACATTATCTATGTGAGACTTAAAAAGCAGTTTGTGAACACGAAGATACTTTATCTCTCTAACGCGATCAAGTGTCTCACCATTCATCTTCACAAAACACTCGGTGTTATAATATCTCAAAGAAAACACCATGTAATTGGTTTTTCCAACATTCAATTTTAACTGCTTATAGTTCAACCAAATACTAAGAGAATGCAAATCTCTATTTAAGTGCAATGCTGCGGATTCCAATTCTCTAGCTGCCATGAACAGAACTGTATCGTCAGCAAATAAATTTATACCGCAAAAACGTAAGACTCGTTTCATGTCATTTATGTACATTATGAATAAAATAGGCCCCATCACGCTTCCTTGTGGAACACCAAACGTACTAGCTATTGGTTCAGAAACAGACTTAGCAAAAACAGTCCTCTGTATTCGATTACTCAACAGTAACAACAAGGGCCTGGATATAGTTTCAAAGGCGCGTTTCAGATCCAAAAAACACTACGATGACCGCTTCTTTGTCCTCGATATATTCCTTCCATTAAGCTTACACCAAATTCAAAGCGGTATCCCGATTGCTCTGGTGCCAGCAAGGAGTTATTATTCAAGTAATTCACCAGCTAGCCTTTAACGACTAATTCTAGCAGTTTCTCTATTGTGTGCAACATATTGATAGGACGAAACTCTTCGGATTTAAACGTCCCAGCAATTTTCTGTATTTGAACCGCTAACGATTCCTTCCAAACTTTGGACACGTGCCCTGTTCACAATGAATCATTTATCAGGTCCAGCAGAGAAGGTCCAATGACATAAAAGCAATCTTAAACAACCTTTGTATTGACGTCATCAATACCAACCGACTTTTCTAGGGCGAAACAAATTCTGTGTAGGTCTGCAAAAGTTATTGGGTGAAAAAATCCAGTTTACATCCACTGGCCGTCGGCTGTACTATTTCGGCAGGTCCACTTACCGAATCAATATTTTCATTGATGAGTGAAACACTGTCAACGAAATATGAATTAAACTTATTGGCAATTAGATTTTCTGATGTTATAACTGAATTTCCAAAAGTTATGGATCGTGGGCAACTGTTTTTAGCTTTCATCGAGCTTTTCAAAATTCTCCACTTGCTATTATTTTTGTTCTGATCAATCTTTCTCTGGATATGCTCTGTTCTGGCTTCTTTCAACGATGTCGAATAATCATTGCGAGCAACTGTATAATAACGCCAATTGATAGCACTATTAGTTTTACCGAGCTTTTTGTAACATCTATCCCTCGTACGTTTCATTTGCACTAAATCAAGAGAATGCCAAAAGTTCGTGTTTCCAGTCTCGACTAATTTATATTTTACTAAATTTTTGATACATGTTCGCAAAGAATCTGTAAGAAAAGATTACCTGGTTTCTAAATCACCCGATACCGGATAAGAATCCAAGCTTCTAGTAACAAGCTCCACAATGCTTTCATCGAATAATATCTCCAGCACTTTGTCAAAACTCTATCCTTTAATTCACAGCTATTATTATTAAATGTAATAAGCATCGTTTCGTGATCAGTTATTTTCAGTTCATCAACGATAAATGATTAAACCGTGTCAAAATTCGTATAAACGTGATCAATCAATGTTCTGCTGTACAGGGTGATTCGGGTAGCTTCACAAACAATTTGTTTCAGTCCAAAATAATTCATCACTTCAATTGGGAAGAATTTAGTTCATCAAACAAATTGATGTTGAAATCACTAGCGATAACATTAATTCCACTAAAAATTTTTTTAAATGCTCTAACCAATTATCTAGAAGTTCAATTAAACGCTGGTCACTAAAACTGAGAGAATGATAGTCCGTAATTTCCAATCTGAATGCCTCGCTCGATAGTAATACTCAATTGTTATATATCTACAGGATAGCGCTTACATATAACAACCACTAACCTGTTTAAAGATTTGCTCAATATAATAATTCTCCGTTCCGAAGCTGCTCAAACTCTTGTGGAACATATCCAGCTGCTGCACCAGTGTCTTCGGTTCCCGATTCTGCTCCGGAGACATGTCCAGAGACATCGTGCGGCCTCTGCTCTTCCCGCGAGCCGTTTCGTCGTGGTCCAAAATGGCAGGCACGATGAACTGCTTTATCGATTCCTGAATTTGCCTCAGCAACACCCCATGCATCAGGATTATTGTCTCGTAGATCACCTGCCGGTATTCGGACAGGTCGAAGTTTTTGAGCTGCTGCTGATTCTGAACCTCAGTGTTGTACTGCATGTATTCTGCGTAGCCACCGAATTGTTTCAGCAAATTATGTAACCTAAACAAAAAAAAACGGGTTTATAGAAGGCAATGTAACATGACGATATTAACCCACGTGAGAGTGTTGACTAGCCACATAACGCGAATCTCAGCTGGGTTCGGCAGTTTGTACAATCGTTTAATCATCTGCACGAATCGTGTCAACAGAGACCTCACATGTTGATCAGTGTTGACCAGATCGGTATATCTTATACACATAAACACAACATAAGCGGGTAAGCTGGGTACCAAAGTGACCGCGACGCGCGGCTTCAAATCGGTCACCAACCGTTGAATGATTTTATTTTCGTCCTCATGACGATACTTCAATATTCCCTGATAGGACTGTGCCTTCTTCTTCACCATGACCATGTGCTGGAATTCTTCGCTCATAAGAATCGAATCATTCAAACCGTGATCACGCAATCGATTGGACAGAATGTTATTCTTCTTGGTCAGTTCGTTGATCTTCGCTAGTAACTGGTTGACTTGCTCCTGGAGATCCGCATACGCAGCCGCAGATTTTTTCAGCTCGTGCTTCAGATAGTGTTCATTTTGCTTCAACATATCAACGTTAATGTCCATCGCGTTGTCCATTCTCCCTTGCAGTATCATCTGCAAATCCTGCACCTCCTTCCGGAGTTCATCAATGATCTTGTTATTCTCCACTAACGTCTCATTGTTCGCATTCATCATCGCTCGCAGCTCCGATTCCAGCTGCCTATTGACCAGCTTCTGGGCCTGGAACGCTTCCATCAGCTCGCCCTCGTCGTGTATCCTCATGCTATTGTCCCCGCCGTTCGGGTGAATCTGCGACTGTCCCAACGTTCGCAGCGAGTGACTTTGCTGCGCCAGAACCGCCTTCAGCGAGATGCATTCGTCCCGCCTGCGCTTAAGCTCCTCCTGCAAAGCCAAGTGCTGAGCGTCAATCTCCCTGTCCTCTACGCCACGCTTGATGCTATTCCGCAGCAGATTGTAGTCCTGGCGTAGTTTCTCAATTTCCACCTCTAGCTCGGAGGCCCGAATCGAGTCCTCGGTGCTGAAGGAGGAGCTCTTGCGGAAACGAGCCACTTCACGCCGCAGCTGCTCACTCTTGGCTTTTTCTTCCTCGAACAAATTACGCATTTTCAAAATCAGCATCGTTTGGTCTTTCTCCGGTGAGTCGTTAGTGTTCGGCGTTGAGTGGTCTGTATGGGAGAGATCCAATGTTAGTAGAATAATTCCATTTCAATTAACACTATGACACAAAAATATTAGCAAAATATTAGTGAGTAGGATCTGTACCGAAAGACAACGATAGAAAATTTTGAAATGAGTTGATCCGCATCAGTTCGCCAACGAAAAATAATTCTGTTCGGAAATATTGGAGTTTTGTTGATTTTTTGAAAACAACAGCAAAAATTATTTCTACTAGTCGTTTTTATAATAAGTTGGTTTTCGTAACCCAAATTATGCATTATCTTGAGAGTTTCAAATAAGAACTTGAGTGAATTAATAAAGGTCATTAAGGCAATAAAGGCATTTCCTTTGATTTATTTGACGCAAAAGCTTATTTCTTCCGGCATAATTTTCGTTGTCTTCTAGATGAAGAGAATGAGGATTTCGCACTCGTTGAATCAACTAACTCAACATTTTTATTGATGCTCTGATTTTTACAAAGTGAAACACAGCATCATAAACTTGTGGCAACCGTTTTCTCACGCATGTTTCCATAAAAACATTCGTTGTTAATGGAAAAGTCCTCTCAACGTTTGGGGTTTCCACGAGAAAAACAAACCATTTTTGGTAAAAAGTATTCAGAAGCTTCTCGAATCTTTTTTGCAGCCAATTTTTTATTAGAATAAACAACGGAAAGATCGAGAGAGGATACAGCTGGTCGCAGGATACATCAACCCTTCATAGGCTTTGAAACCAATGCTTCGCATCCCAAACGAAATTTTAGAATTTGTCTGTCGTAAAATTTTGGCGGAATTTTTTAATTCATCCTTCGTTGGACGAACCGGTTAAATAAGCAAATCCAAGCTACCCAAAGTCAAGAGTTTTTCTTTTCCATTTCGAAAGTCCAGTTGCAGCTCGAGTAATAGAACCAATTCACGTTGGTGCTGTCCATTGACAGCTGCAGAAGTTGGTTCAAATATATAACTCCCAGACCTTCGTTAAAAGCTGCAAGTTGATCTCTGATGTTTGAGAACGTCTCAAGGACATTTACGTCATGTACAGATTTACCACCTTCTTCTCTTCTTCTTCAAAGACTCGTCGAAGCCAACGACTAAATAAAGCTTACAAAGTTTCATCGAGATCAGATTTAGAACTCGAGGCAAGCCAAACATCATGATAAAGCTCATTTTATCACACCTTAGTCAGACCATATCAGCTTTCTGGGTGTTCCTATGTAATAGGAATATTTTCTGTAACATACAAATCTTTTTTTTTTTAATCGATGAAAATTCCCAAAACTCCATACTTTCGCTTCAGTTGACAGTCAGGGACGAATGCCAAACAATTTTATCATTAGGGGAAAGTCAGGAAAAATGGACACCAATGTTGGATTGATAAATAACATTTTTATTTTAAATTTTAATGATGTACAAACTTGCAATACAGTGTATCAATACCGTTGGCACCCACTGTGTACACCTAGTTGGCCTTCTGTTAAAATTGTAAGTAAAAACAAGAAAAGTCATCTACGAAGAGCAGCTCGATGTAAATTTTCATCTGCCGAAAATAAGGTGCTCATTGCTATCGAGTAATTTTTTGGACTATTTTTGGTTGCGTATGTTTTTTACCATCACTTCTCTTCCATTACCATCACTTATATACATTGTGATAGATTATGTTCTTCGTTACAAGTAAATTTAATGACAGTTCTTTTACGTTTGGTATGATGCCTAGGACAAAATTTGTGAACGGAAGAATTATCGAACGAATATTTCATTTTGCGTTTCCCTCTGAACTTTGCATCTATCAAGTGTGCGTACTTCTCGAAGCGAATTTGCTTGAAACTTGAAAGTTCATTCGCATCTAGCGTCTACACTATTTTGCCAGGTTCCTAAGTTTAGAAGATCTTGTTAGTGAAACATATTCTAGTCTACACAAAGGCAAGCGAGTACAAAAGTACTCGCAGTTTGCATTTATTTGCAAAGCCCATTTCCCTAGAAACCTTGGTTTAGAAGTCTGTGCTGGGAAAACACATTTCAGTGGGAACAAAAATGCCCCCGACTTGCATGAATTCGCAATGCCAATTTCCCCACACTACATGGATTTGAAGTCTGTGTTAGGGAAACACATTTCAGACGGAACAAAAATACCCCCGACTTGCATGAATTTGCAATGCCGTTTTCCTCCAGGCACCTTGGTTTTGAAATCTCTGTTAGGGAACACATTTCGGTGGGAACAAATGCTCTCCCTACTTTCATGTGTTTGCAATGCCGATTTCTCCAACGCTGCATGGTTTTTAAGTCTGTGTTAGGGAACATTTTTTCGGTGAGAACGAAGTCCCCCTACTTCCATGTATTTGCAATGCCGATTTCCTCAAGGCTGTTTGTTTGAATGGGTGTGTTGGGGAAACCGGAAATCGGGCCAATCGAAATGAGGCAGTTAGGGCGTTTTGATAACGCTTAACATTTTACAGTTATTCAATTGTTTATCTAACGAACAATAACATTTTATTAATTGCTATAGAAGCGTGGAAATATTCCCTATTAATTGATGCAAACATCCTTTCGATCCAGTAAGAAATGTTCGAGTTATAAGCAGTCGGAATCTTTAATTTTTTCCGGCATGTTCTGTGTTTAGGTTTTCTTTTTACCCCCCATATATTCCTGTTAGACGTAGTCCCTCGTCAAAATACTAATCAAGTCGGGTAAGACGGACACTCCACCGAATGGAAAGGAATTTTGTTTTGAAAACAGTTTGACTACCTCCTCCTTTTTTAACAGGTGCCCACTAACTACGTTTGCAAGTGCGACCAGATATCATGGACAAATCAGCAAAGCGTTTTTTTAACGTAATCCATATTTGTCATTCCGAATGTCGCAAGCTATTTTAGATATGAAAAAATGATAAAAATGACAAGCCCTTCTAAGTAAGCCTTTTTTGTTCGATCATTTTTAATGCCTATTTGAAGACCTCCAAAACTTATCGTTACATAAACTTGAATTTTCAGTTATTGTCCATCTTTCTCACCCCAAGTGTCCATCTTTCCCGACTCAATCTTATTTTTTCAGAGATACCGGACATTTTCGTTTTGCAAAATATATGCCTTAAAGACAAATTTTATTTTAATAAGAGACATAGACTATCAATTTGTGGTGAGCTATATATTTTTCTGTGAAATTCATCCCAAAAATTAACGCTTACTTAAGTTGTCCGTCTTTGCCACCCTTCCCCTACCTATATAGATAGAAAAAAAAACTAGATGGCCGATTTCATATGCCGCATCGTGCAAACAAAAATCGCACAAAAACAGGTTTTCCTTTACTCGCTTCGGTGATTTTACTCAAAAAAAACTCGAACTTTGACGTCCTTTCGACACTAGTAAATAAAGTTCAATTGACCTGAAATTTTGCATGGGGTATTTTTTCGCGGGAATTAACATTTTGAAGGAAGCCCCGTTTGAAAATTCGACGGACACTTTTTTCCCATACATTCATTGGCACTCTAATGTACACGACCTTACAGATTGATAGTTTAATATTGATATTGATAAACAAATGTTTTCATGCTAGAATATATTTCTCTTGTGTTTGCATGGTTTTTAGTACTTTATAACCTTGTCCACAATTTTCGTGATCCGCAGTAATCTTGCCGCTCAATTCCGCGGATAATCGGGGTTGTACTGTATATGGTTTTTTTCCACGTAGAATCACCTTTCGATTCAATTTTTTATATCACGTATCTTAAATAATTACGATTTCGTAAAGTCTCCACTTTGGTGAGTCTTGCACGGCATGTCAATGTTTGTTGAATTAAAAGGGTTTTCTAACAAAAGTATATAAAAGTTGTAGGAGGCTGTGTCTAGGATACGACCGCATTTCCGACGTCGGACTATAACATAATATTATTCACTTCGCTTGTTTATCACTTCGGGTATTATTTTAGAATCAATCGAGATTTTTTGAATAACTCTTTAGTAGAAATTTTATGTGGTGTGGAATGAGCCGTGATGTTGTAGAATCAGCTGAAGATGTTTGAGTCATGGTTCATTCTTTTTCTCACGAGCACGAGAAGAATGAGCAAGCATCCTAAGCGTTATTTTTCTCCTTGATGTTATACAATAATCGTTCGCTAACTGGTCTGCTTTTTAACTGGGCGAACGTTAACTGATCCTTAGACCAGTTAAAAAGCAGAATTTCGTAAATAATCGACGCCATATTCAAATGTAAAATTTGCTATAAGGGCATTCGAATGCAATTTAAAATGTTGTGAAAATTGATGACGAAAACATTGATTAAATTACAGAGAATAATTTTCCTCAAATTAAATTTCATACCTGTTGTCACGCTCAATGCGAAACTTTCATTGAAAACCTTTTGTTTATCCTATTTCATAGTCAACGCCAATCAAACAATTCATTGAAGTTGCCCTCGAAGTTCTTTGACGTTTTACATGTCGGACCAGTTAAAACGCGAATGTAGATAACTGGTCTTCCCTTTTCGCCCAGTTAGCGAATGTTTACTGTAGTGGTAACGGTAGCGATTCCAGTTAACATAGACACGTCCTCGGTTATATGTTTGTGCCATCACCACCATTATTCCACCCTTCTAATGAAAACCGACACGGAAGAATTAGTGATCCGACACTGTCGAGCCTTCGAAGAGATGTTTACCGTTCACTAGCATTAGCAAGACAGGTTAATAAAAATTGAAAATTATGGTTTTACGCTCCGACCATGTGAGCAAGTTACCATCGGGCGGAACTCAAATTGCAATATTTCCCCTCTTCACAGTGTTCGTAGAACGAACATTGCCTTTGGATTCTGAGCTCAATCGCAATCTAAGCGCTTGATTCGCAGTAGTATATTCCGATTATATTGTATTTGAACTATTCGGTAATTGGTATGCAAATCATCTGAATCTGTTCGCCGTAAGTTGTAAACAAAACAGGTGAACAGAAGTTGAAAATTATAATTGTGTTTGTGTGGCAGAGAGCCGTCTATTCTATTATATCTCTCTCTGAAATATTTGTTACTATTGTAGATGTTAAAATTTTAAATGTCATTCGCACATTCGTGTGAAAAAATCATTTAGAACATTGTTAATAAAGGATTCTGAGAGTGTGCCCATGATCAATTGCTTAGACGATGCATCTATCACAAAGGCACTATTTTTAAGACAACTCAAAAATAGCAATAATTGCTTTTTCCTCACTGTCCTCAGTGTCGCATGTTCAACGAATGATTCAAACGCTACTGATTCGCAGTGTTATAAGATTGAAATAAACACGAAAAACGCATGAGGGAATACCATTTATAGAAGCCATTGACTGAGCGCTGGATTTTTTTTATACATATATAAAAGATTTTAATAATTAATTCAATTTTTGAGAAAGATTTTTTAATGGCGTATTTAAAATGTAATATAGAGGCGTATGAACTGCAAAGTTTAAAGCCTCTTAAAAACAAAGAAAGAAAGAAAGAAAGAAATGTAATTCCTCCTTAATACTTAACTGCGTTTCGGTTACAATTTTTCTATATAAAATATTATTGATTCTGAATATGCCCTTATGAAAAATCAGTCGTAATGAAAATTGATCATATGATAATGTTTACAAAATTTCAAAAACATCGGTAAAGGTCGGGTCAGATTTGGAGTGGCATGCTTTATGTTGAAATTATTCTCTAAAAAATCTCATAACACTTTAAAGATGTTAGCACATGTCTTTTATTGCTACTTACTGTTGTTTTTTAGGAATCAAAGGCCTTTTTTTATCAAATTTCAAATGTCTCAGTAACATGAAATACAAATGAGCCGTGTTTGGAATAGGGAAAAGCCCATGTGAGTAGAACAAAGCAAATGTTCTTTCTCAAAGCGGATTAACACTATAATTTTGTCGAAAACATTACAATATAGAGAATGATAATATTATACAACAAAAAAACATGAAATAGCAGTTGAGGCTTCGTTTTGAAATTTACCAGTAATTAGCCAACCTCTTTTCTTACATATTTTCAGATTTTCTCATTTCAAAATTCAAATGTTGTGTGCGATGTTCGGATGCAAAAACATATAAAACTATAGCTTGCATGCAATGAACATGTGGCTGCGTACTGCATGAAACTGAAATCTGAAAACATGAAAAAATTCGAGCTGGAGCTAAGACAAGACGTGACAACTGGCCTCTTGCTCTTAGGGCTGATTTAGACGATGACAGTCAGCGCTCTAGTTGAAGTATCCAGTGAATAGAGAACAGACACTCTGTTCAAGTTAGAGGCCACTTACTTGTTCGATACTGGTACAAGTAACTTGAACAGAGCGTCTGTTCTCTGTTCACTGGATACTTCAACTAGAGCGCTGACTGGCATCGTCTTAATCAGCCTTTACTCTTTGACCAAGTGCGAGCAACAAGATGCCGAACCACTCGAGATGCAAGTTTCCAAATGAGATAAAGTTTCTGAAAACTATATTTTCACGTCCCCAACATATTTTTTCGTATCATATATGAAATACATTTGGATGATGTAAAGCAAAATTGTTGCGTAGTTAACAACAAATTGTACTTTTCTGTTATACTTTATCATGAAAACTATTGTGACAGTACATACCATGAGTACATTATGTAGAAGTGATTTTGAAAGATTATTGGCAACCCTCTAGAATTAACCAATCAGCAGCTGGTCTGAAAACTGGTCCGGAATCGACCTCCTATTGTCTGGTCTTGCCTTAGAGCAGGTGCATTGAAGATAAGTTGAACAACATGGACACAACTACATCATTATAACCTATGGCATTAATTATACCGACCTATTCTGCACCGCATGTGACGAGGGATTGCAAAATCACCGCCAAATCGCTTTATTTTGGAAATCTCTTATTCTATTTCATACCCGAGTCGATGACAGAAGAGAATACGACAGCAGATCTCATCTAATGACAGACTATAGCTCCGTCATCCGCAATCGAGAATACTCGCTTTTATTCCGTGCGGTGAATGACGTGAGATAGCAAAACTTTCCGCTTTATTGTGGAAGCCACCTTACTTTCAGCTCCTGTTTGATACCCCAGTCGATAACATATGAGTACACGACTTCAAATCTCACCTAGTGACAAACTATAGTATGACTCGAGCCATCTTACGTCTCTCATGGTGCAGAATAGGCGAAATAGTCAATTTGATCGCCAAATCGGAAAAGAGGTTTCTCTGATGATTTTTTTTCTGAGAAAAACATGAAAGAAAGGTCTCCAGATTTACATTTCTGTTTTGCAGGGAATACAGAGAATGAACACAATACGTTAATTGATTTTATAAATACAATCTGACTAGTCGATAGAGTATTACGGTATTGCTTGCTCGATTTACTTACTGTCATTTTCTGTGTGAACACGAACAATTATTCAAAAAAACATCAAAAGGTACCCAAATTAGTATTGGTTAGTCACGCAGCATTGGGAACAAGAACAGACCTTTCCCTACCTTTCAGCATGATAAACGACGCGGGAGGTGTCTTGAAACTGCGGTCAAAATCTATCGAAGCGACCTTCGCTTTGACCGGTGGTTCCATGGTGCTCTGACTAGAGAGATTACCTACCGAGAGGCTAATACCACTACCACTGTTGCTACTAAACGGAGCTGCCAGAGCAGATCCTGTCATTGAAGCAAAAGCGGAGGAACAAACAGATCCACCTGCACTAACACTACCGCTAACAAGCTTGTGGTTATTATTAATTTCACCTTCGTGCGATTGTGGCGATCGTCGTATTTCCAGCGTGTTCTTGCCGGAATTGTAACCGTAATCTTCCTCGTTCACGCTGGATGCATTGCTGACAGAGCGGGAGTGTGTTTTCAGCTCGTGCGAGTTGCTAACGACGTTCTGAAGTCGTCGAAGCTCATGCTTCAATGCGTTGTTCTCGTTCTCCAACTGATCCTTCTCCTTCACCATACGCTGATAGGCAGCATGAATTTCTTTCGAATCGGCCTGGGAGAGGAGACGATCTCGTTCCAACTTCGAAACATCGTTAATTTCGTTGACTTGGACACGCATTTTAGCTAGATCTTGTTCCATCAGCGTGCGTTCTTTCAATCGATCCTCTTCCTCTTTTTGCTTCTCCTCCAATAGAATCATTTTTTCGTCCCGCTCGTTTTCCAGTTGTTTGATAACGATTAACAATTTCTCGTCCTTTTGCTCAAGCTGAAACTTCAGCGCTTTCAATTCGTTCTCTTGTTGCTTCATGGCTGTCAACTTCTGTCGCATTTCAGGAATTTCTGCATTTTGCTTCTTCAGAGCAGAATTTTCCTTTGATATCTGATCGTAACGCTGTTGTAGTTCGATAATCTTGTTCTCCAATCCTTTGTACATCTTCTGTATGTGAGAAATGGTTCGAGCTTCCGCCTTCATTCGTTTAAACAAGCGTCGAGCCAGGAAACGACGAATTGTCGCTTGACATTTTATGATATCCGCCAGTCGTTTCTTGGTGCGTTGACGAGCCAAAACACCACGGCAGAAGCGTTGTATTTCGATCGCTTTGTAATTATCCAAAGCATTTTTGAATTTGCGACGCGACAGCAGCCCGCGGGCATGCGCCTGCAATCCAAGAACCGTTTTCCGAAGCCGTCGGTATTTGGATCTTTGCAGCCATCCTCGGATATATCGTTGTATTTTGATCGCTGCTCGGTTCTTCCGCAGATTGTCCGCTTTCCTGGAATGAAATAGCACGAATTATGGTTTCATAGCTCAGAGAAGAGTTCGACACTTACTTTCTGGCAAGCATTCCTCTGGCATGACGTTGCAACCCCAGTGCGGTTCGCCTCAACCTCCTGTATTTGTTTCGACAGATGAATCGCCTGATCAGCGACTGTACCAGTATGATGTGTTTCTTTCGCACGTCACTTCGCAACTGCTCCAGGTAAGCAACCTGGCCGGCACGGAAAAATATTTGCGTGTTACCCAACCTATACTTGTCGCTTTCCGTCAACCAGTTGCGTACAATGTTGGTACACGTTGCCTTCACGTTCCAGTCCACAATCTGCGCCCGCTTGCACAGCAGCCGATAGCGCTCGTAGAAGTCCTCATAGGTCCAACGAGATGGAAATCCGGCCGCTGAAATACGTACCGTTTCCAGCACACCACACGCTCGTAGTTGCTGGACAATTTTCGGTGCCTCCCACTTGAAGGCTGCCTTGTCATCGTTCGGCTGAAACAGATGTATCGAGGATATAGCTCGGATGCAAAAAAATATCGAAGAGGTATGATAATAATATAGAACTAATCTCTGCTTAACTCGACCTCTCTGATTTGCATGAAATACAACATGCTTTCAGTGTAGAAAATGTTTTTCCACAGGTCAATTGACCTGTACGATTCAAGGCTACACCCAAAGTTAATTTTTAGCACAGTTTTTGGCATTACATTTAACGAGCTGAAAGATAACATAAAATGTTCTACTCCCCAATACATGTATATCATTTGTATAATATATATGCTAGAGCCAATATGAGGGAGTGAAACAGGAAACACATTTAAATGAAAGCTTTTCGTATAGTTTTCCAAATACACGGCCCAGACAGAGAAATATATATTCTCGTTCATGTTCTTCTTTATCGGCTTAGAAGACACCTTTCAACTTCATTTTATGATTATCACGCTCCTTTATAATAGCGCTGGCAGCTACACCCAAACTAGCTTTGATAGAAAATAAGCCATCCTTAGCACAAAACATGCTTTTTCCTGCTTTAAGGAGACAAATGCGCAGAAAACAGCATCCCAGATATAATCTTTTTGAGAGAGTGAAATGCTTGTATGTATGGAGCAGACTTCTCATGTGTATAAGTTAAACTTTCATTTTAGTTGTGTTAGTGTCAGCATGGAATTGTACATGTATGGGTATCAATGTTGTCAATTGCATATGTGTGCGTAATGCTGCGCTGAATATGTGGCAGTAGTAATAACGGTAACCTCATTTGAGACTCGTTCTTAGTTCTTTCAAAATATAACTATGAAAATAGTTGTATAAAAAAAATGAAACCCACTGTTTATCGTTCCTTGCGCTGTAATTTTCTTGTTTTTGCACCTCATATAAACACATCAGCCATTAAATCAAACTATCCATCTAAAGTCGTCCTATAGATATTTCCACTCTATGTTACGTGATCACACATAGCAATGCGCGTGAATCCTACCATACATTATAAAACGCAACGAATCTTATAGATATGCAGGGATAGTATTTGCTGAGAGCAAAACGGAGAGCGTAAAACAGTATATTAACGTTAACGTCTTTGATGTATGCGTAAATTAAAATGTTTCCCCTATTTTTGGATGCTCTGTTATACATGTTATACACAAACTCGCCTCTCGCTTGGGGAAATTTTGTACTAGTGTGTGAACGGCTTTCCCGGATAGCTCTTCTAATGACATGTTTAAGCACATTTAATGTGACTTTTTGGTATGCCTAAAAGTGTGCTATTTATTTATTTTGGGTGTATATGGATAGCGTGGTCGTGTAAAGAAACTTCGCATTCCAGCCGGCCTTGGTTCGATCCCCATTGACGTCGTATGGATTTTGTTTGCACAATCCCAAATGAAAAGAGAAAAGAAAACAGAAAGAGATGTTTGCACGAATACATACAAACCATTTTTAAGCTTCAAAATAGCTCATTATTTGCGCATTTGACTCTCATGTCCAGGAAATGGCATCTTTTCTGCCAAAGATGGCATGTTTTCTGCCAACGCTAGTTTGGGTGTAATATTTCAAAAGTATGTGTGTTTTCTCACATAAATATTACTGCTCCGGAAACCTGTTGAAAATTTCATTCAAATTGGAGAAGACCATCAAAGAATTTTGGTGGTGGTGGAATACCATCTCTCTAATGTGCCGAGTGCCCAGAACGCGATCAATCACTTCAGCTTCACCGGTGCGTGCGTTTAGGTACTTAAGAATTAATAACTTTTAAGATTTGATAGATTTATGATTTTAATAAAAATAATAATACTATATTATAAAACTGTCGCACAAACATGGCAGAAAGAGGAGGGGGCGACGGGTCCTCTTGATGTGGAGATCTCACACAACACCTCTTTAGTTGTTCATACCAGAGCCGGAAAATCGCTCAAGCGCACTCCCACTTCGCTCCCCCACTGACCCAGCAACAACAATAACCGTTTAAACAATGTTCTCGCCCCGCTGTCAGTTGACGAAACGGAAAAGAACACAGCTAACGAGGGCACATCGCACATCTTCCAAGGGAATCCCGGTGCAAAAATGTGTCCACTCCCAAAATTTGAGAACAAGCTCCACCGGTGAATTCTCTGTTAGATTGCCTGCCAAACCGAATGCAGCGAAAAAGGCAAAATGAGATTCTTCCTGGCTTCCGTGGAAGTACTTCACCTTTGAACAATCGAGCATTGGAGGGAACATCAAAAATCTTAACCGTCCCTAGTTGACCATCAATTGGGATTTTTGAAGTTGTCTGACATCGTTAATAAAATTTTCACGTTCTTTAATGTTTCCGACTCCATCAGAACCATTGTCGCCACAAAACTTCCTATAGCAAGCAGTAATTGATGCAAGCATGGCCCCTCCTTGCAATGAATACCTCTCTCGATGTCTAATTTCAACAGAGAGATCAAAGATATCACTGATTTACATTGGAATAGTCGTAGTCTTATTCCTAAATTGGATATGTTCAAATTTTAATTCATTACATTGTGATGTTTTTGCTCTGTCCGAAAGTTTGGTTTCTTCGCGAAATGATCGCTCTTTACGCGATTTTGATATAATACGCTTGGATCGTGATAACCGATACGGAGGGGTGCTATTGAAGATCAATAAGTGCCATTCATTTTTTAGAATTCACCTTCACCGAGGGATCGAAACCGTTGCTTGTCATGCAAACATCAGAGACAAAGACCTCTGTATTGTCAGCTTGTATTGGTCTTTGAGAGCTGCGGTTAGCCGCAAGCAACTTGCTGACATGTGCTCACTCCTTCCTGAACCATGGTTGATCTTGGAAGACTTCAGCTCTCACGGAACCGCCTCGGGGAACAGTACGACCGTTCATTGTTGATATATTAGGCTGTCAAAAAAGTCCTGCGGTATTTCCGCGAGGTGTCGTTGTGAGCGCGTAGTTCTAGTTGTATTCATTGTATCGAGTCATACTATAGCTTGTTGGAAAGGTATTTTACGGTATATTACGCTATAATATAGTCCTTGACAGTGTTTTGTTTGGTTAAGTCGTTCGTGAGTTATAGTGTCGCAAATATGGAGCAAAATAAAGAGATAATCCGACATATTTTACAGTACTACTATGACAAAGGCAAAAATGCATCTCAAGCTGCCAATAAAATTTGTGCAGTTTATGGACCCGATACAGTTTCCATTTCCACCGCACAACGATGGTTTCAACGTTTTCGTACTGGTGTAGAGGTTGTCGAAGATGCGCCACGCTCCGGAAGGCCTGTCGTCGAAAATTGCGACAAAATCGCTGAATTAGCCGAGAAAGACCGGCATAGTAGCAGCCGTAGCATCGGCCAAGAGCTGGGGATAAGTCATCAAACCGTTATTAACCATTTGAAGAAGCTTGGGTTCACAAAGAAGCTCGATATATGGGTGCCACACACGTAGACGCAAAAAAACATCTTTGACCGTATCGACGCATGTGAATCGCTGCTGAATCGCAACAAAATCGACCCGTTTCTGAAGCGGATAGTGACTGGCGATGAAAAGTGGGTCACTTACGACAACGTGAAGCGCAAACGGTCGTGGTCGAAGCCCGCTGAAGCGGCTCAGACGGTGGTCAAGCCCTCATTAACGGCCAGGAAGGTTCTGCTGTGTGTTTGGTGGGATTGTCAAGGAATAATCTATTATGTATTAATCTGCTTCCCTATGGCCAAACGCTCAATTTGGACCTGTACTGCCAACAACTGGACCGCTTGAAGGTAGCACTCATGAAGAAGAGGTCATCTTTGATAAACAGAGGCCGCATTGCTCAGGACAACGCCAGGCCACACACTTCTTTGGTGACGCGCCAGAAGCTACGGGAGCTCGGATGGGAGGTTCTTTTGCATCCGCCGTATAGTCCGGACCTTGCACCAAGTGACTACCACCTGTTTTTGTCCATGGCGAACAAGCTAGGTAGTCAGAAGTTAGCCACAAAAGAGACCTGTGAAAATTGGCTATCCGAGTTATTTGCCAATAAGGAAGCGAGCTTCTATAACAGGGGTATTATGAAGTTGGCATCTCGTTGGGAACAAGTCATCGAACAAAACGGCGCATATTTGACTTAAAACAGATGATTGTAACTAATTTTATGTACAAATGAAAATTCAAAAAAAATACCGCAGGACTCTTTTGACAGCCTACTATGACCTTTGTAACATCTTCGATATGACAGTTTTGAATTCGGAGAAACAATACGTGTACCTAAACCTCTTACTAACTCAAATGCTCTTGACCTTTCGCTTTGCTCGAATTCGCTATCGTTAGATTGCAGGTGGAACATAATCCAGGATCCCACGGCAGAGATCACTGCCAGTCAAAATTTCTATCACCAATTGGTTTAATTCTTCTGATTCAATAAACATGGCATAAGACCTCACAAGACACATTGACTGGAAAGAATATGCCCAAACGATTGGTCTAGTCATTAATTCCAGAGATGGTTTACCTCGTCTGGAGAAGTATAACTTCCTATCTTGTTTGACTTACGGCAGCGCGGTTCGCGCTCAAGCGAACGTTTCAGATTCAACTATTCGTCAAAGGCTTCTCAATCCATGGTGCAATGTTCAAACATTTTAGCCCTTGATCAAACATAGCAAACACGCTTAATGGTTCGAAACATGAGAAGTCGCTCTTCAACGAATGAAAGCGAGAAATATTCAAATCGATGATCAAAAACCCGGAAAAACACGCGTCCGACTTCAATTCGTACCGCCCAATAGCAATGCTGTCTTGTATACGGAAATAGTTCGAGAAATTATCTTGTTTCGCCTTGATCGATGGTTTGAAACAAATAGATACATATTGTATCCGCAGGGACAAGGGGACAAATGATCTTCAAAATTTTGAATGACTTACACAGAAAAAAGCAAATGTCTCCAGTATTCTTTCACATAAAGAGGGCCTTCGATTCAGTTTCAATAGAGGTCTTGCCAGATAAATTACACTCTCGGGATATGCCGCCTCTATTGAATAACATGTCATGTAAGTTGCTTTGCGAGAAACATTTCAGATTTTCTCACGGGGATCCCGCATAGGTCAGCAAAGCCAGAAATTCAACTTTTAGGTAAATCGATCACTTATGCTTTATCATTCAAGTACCTTGGGGCCTGGATCGACTCCAAATGTACTTGGAGTAAGGCTGTTTCTGTTTCCAATCAGCCGCCAAAACACACCTCATTAAACTCGAGCGAATTCAGTACTTTCGTCTCCGTATTGCGTTGGGATATATGCCCTCAATACATTCCATGAGTCTCGAGGTTTTAAAAGGCGTACTCCCACTAAAAGATCGCTTCAATTTGCTATCTCTTCGGATTCTCAACCGGTGTTATGTTATAAACCCATTGGTGATCGGGTATTGAGTAGCTAATCGAGCTAAACTTTCTCTCTGAATTCATGAGTTCATACCATGTATTCATCTCCATGAAGGTTGATCCTTCTTAGTGCAATCTCTGCGATTGTGGCGAAGGTTATCACGACATCGAGCATGTTGTTTGGTCGTGCGAGGTGTAACTTGTCGCCAGATCGAATATAGAAAACTTCCTTCGGGCCCGAGAAAGGCAGCCCAAGGTGCCGGCGAGAGATGTGTTGGCTCGGTTAGACCTTGATTGGGGTAACAAGGGGTGATTTGGTCATATGGGGTGATTTAAACCACCCCTTTATCCCAAAAAATTACGGCTCAACTTGGATTTTTTATGTCATTTCCTTCTATTGTTGACCCGTATGTACCTAAAGTAAAAAAACTTTGGTAAAACTTCACAAGTAGAGGGAAACGGTAGCATGAACACAGCAAGCACTTTGATCGTCAAAAAATGTGAGTTTTCCGATAGTGGTTTTAAGGTTTTCCCGCTAATTAAACAAACTTTTCGTGTATTGTGCAGTAAAGTTCTGTTCGCCTACAGAAGAGAAACAATTTGATGTAGCGAAACTGTAAGTTTAATAACAATGAATGAGATTAATTGCATTTTAGTTTTTGCATGTTGTGTTATCGCAACATAACCTGGATGTGCCTGATTTAAGCTCTTGATGTAAATACGAAACAATACGTGCATCCTGACTAGTGTCTATCAATCATGACAAAAATCCACATCTTGCAGCCAAACAATAGTGTCAATCCAACTTTTCTGGTCTGGAATCTGGCCAAGGCACCTGGTATCGATCCCAAAACATTGTTACTGATTGTAACATTATCCCAAAATACTTTACATAAACATAAGTATGTTTTTTTCGATGAAACACACACTGGACCAAATCACCCCACAGACGGTCCAAATCACCCCGCATCAAATTTTAATGTCCAAAAATCACCTTTTTATTTTATGATATATTTGTTAGATTGAAACTTTATATAATGATTGAACATTTTTTATTGAAAGAAAACAAGTGTAGCTCAGTATACAATGTAACATTTTTTATTTAGACCGTATTGGTTTGGAAATATTAGGCGATTTGCTCAGGTGGTCCGAATTCCCCCCTTTACCCCTATATGTCCCACATATATGTTTTCCTTAAAGCTATCGATATTCGTGTGTGACGGTCCCTATATCCTCATACCCTCCTTTTCTTCCTTTGCGAGCAACCGGTTCCATTCTTACTAACAGTAACAGGGTGTAGACTCAAAACCTGAAATTAAATTCTCTGATATTCCCTGATTTTCCAACACTTTTTCAGAAAAAAAATCCAGATGTAAACGAGTATATTCTTCTTAATTCTTGCATCTTTTTTTCAACAGTGCTGAGTGATTTGTGACACATAACCATAGGATCTCAGCTTTGATAGTATGGTTGGCAAGCATGAATTTGGGAACTGGTTATAATTGAACTGCAGGTACTGATGGCATAGTTAAGAGATCAGTTGCAACACAACCTGGATGTGCCTGATTTAGACTCTTGATGTAAAAACGGAACATCACATTCATCCTGGCTAGTGTCGATCAACCATGACGAAAAATCCACATCTTGCAGCCAAACAATAGTAATATTTAATATTTTCAGTAACAGATTCCAAAAAACGATGAAAATTGCATACTTTCGCTTCAGTTTGTTATAATTTTATCGTACCTATCTACTTACATATACATATACCTTTCTGCTTACTCAAACATAGTTGCCAAATGGCAATAAAAACAGCGCAGAAGCAGTCTACTCAAGCGCTGTTTACCTTTATGAAGAACTAAGTTCGTCTACAGGCAAAAATAAACAATTTATATTGAAAAACCTACAAAGAGTCAAACTAAATACTTTTTTGATAGCATCATCTTTCTAGTTGCTGCAATAATCAGAATTCAAATCTGCGGAATACCATTTTTTCCAGCTTAGTGACGAAATTCCCTGATTTTTCCTGACATTGTTTGAATTCCCCGATATTCCCTGATTTTCCAGGTTTTTTAAGGTATCCGACACCAAGTTGAAATGTAAGCATACAACAGATATTCGAATGGAATCAATAATTCGTTAAAACCATCAACATTGTCACACTTTCTTAATGCCCTCTCCTCTTTCTGAAGAGAATATGTCACCCTACTAAAATCGAGTCAGTGCTCAGAATACAACACGATGCTGATGTGCAACAAGTTTTTTGCAATCAATTGAACTCTCGCTCTCTTTGTATACAAATGCGCTCTGGCGAATGAACATGCACCGAAACATAGATTAAATCACGCTTAACTTTTCAAAAGAACCTATCTGGTTTGATCGATTCCCTTTGCTGACTTTCTATTTACATAACAACTGCTTTGTAGACAGATTTTGCGATACTTTTGTCATTTAGTTTGATAAACGAGGTTTTCTTCTAGAACTCAGATAGTCGAAGACATCAAGGAACGCTTTGACCGCTGAGTTATTAACGATAGAGAATGTCGATGAAAATAATCGACCAAAACAGATAGGCTCTTTTGAAAAGTTAAGCGTGAAATGGTTTAGCAACAGAGGCATGAATTTCGTACAAAAAACAAAGAATTCTTTTAAATCCATTATTAAATTATCTAACTTTTAACAATAAAATTAGAATTGAACGGAAAAATATTGATAATTAGAATAATACAAGCTAATTAAGTGAGGGGGTTAAACAAAAAGTTGTGCCATGGCGTACACGATATCAGTTCTTCTGGTTATCTGAAACAAAAAAAAAACCGAACAGGATCATAATCAGTAAAGACGCTGCTATCGCATGATCCTCGGACAACATAAAAACATGTTTTTGACAAAATGGCGGCCGTTTGAAGAAAAAAATGCTGTTTAATAGGTTTTTTCTTACGTTTCCCAATTGAAATAATAAAATTTTAAAAATTTGATTTTTCATTGGTTCATGCCATAAAGTAATGCATACAGATTGTATTCATAAAAATCGGTTAAATTCAGATATCGTGTACGCCAGTTTGAAAAATAAACTAGTTCCGAGAAAAACGCTTTTGAAGTTAATTGTTATGGTCGTACTAAATTAGATCGTAAAAAGCATGAATAATGGTATTTTCAAAAAGTTTCTGTTGATTTATTTTTCTTCGCCCAAGCATATGCGGTTGGTATGGATGCAGCGTTATTGTGTTTAGGCTTTGCTTAGAACAATCTAAGGATGGGTTTAGACTAGTGATATATTGTTGTGAAGAAATATGATGAGATTTATAGAAATTGCATCAACCATTTACACTAGTGCGAAATTATATAATGAATATATTCATACTTTCGGTGAATTTATTCACCTGAAATAGAACTGCATCCAACTTTAGTGATTTCTCACTAGTGAGAAATTCACCAGCGTTTATATATGCCTGAATTTATTCTATACATTCTATACATATATACCTCGAAGATGTGTATCATATATATTCTAACCCGTTTACATCTATTTTCGGGTGAATAAATCCATCTATAGCTATAGATCTCCCTAATGTAAACCCGCCATAAGACAAAACGGGGCGCTATATTTGACACAAGTGAGAAGCGATGTTTGTTATGAACGCGCTCCGATGAAAATAAAACTCGACTGGAGCGCAACGTTTATTTTCTGAAGACTGACTCGGGATGACCGCATGTAACCGGTTCCGTATCCTATTCATCATTCAACAGTAACATTGTTTCAAATTGTTAGTTTGAAAAAAAAAATGAGTTAGAAATTTGGCTCCTTAAAAGCTAGAGTTATTTTATCAATTCGTTTATTTTAACATAAACCAATAGTTAAAAAAAAACTCTACACCCATGTTTTCAACAGAAACAATTTATTTTCGATATCCAACTTACCTTAATGCACCTCACATAATGTGGTGTAGTATTATGGAGCGTAGTGATCAATAGCGTTAAACTATCTCTAAATTGGGATCCCACTGTCTTCCTTTGTTGCTTCTGTGTCATCGGCTACGAGGGAAAATCAGACGAAAAACTCATTAGTATTAGTTTCATACAAGCTAAATTTGTTGCTCAGAAATAAATGGGACAATAACGAACACCAATTGAGCGAACGATGCCAAAACCAACAAGTCGTAGTAGTGAGAAAATTACCAATGATAATATGCTATCATCATAATAGCGGTATCGATTGCACTGCTGCAATTCAGCACTGCGCTTAAATTAAATATAAACGGATACAACGAGCTATCACTAACCTTTCTCCGTTTATCTGCCGGCTGAAAAGAACAAATAGGAAAGAACACAAAACAGATTGGACATTCACATTAGCGAAAAACATCACAAATGAAATTTAATATCAGGTAGGTCTTCATCATACCTGACTCTTGGCCGCACAAACGACCAGCTTAACTCCAGCACTTCGTGTTTCCGATGCCGCTTCGGGCGACTCTTCATCGTGGGCTTTCATCAATTTATGGCACAACTTCATCTCCGACATCCGAAGCACGTTAACCAGCTCCTTGGACACAGTGTCACGGTTCTTCTCCAGGAATCCCTGTGATTCGTACTGAACAGTGTCGGAGAAATGTTTAATCAGAAACGCACTCGTTCCGAAACGTGGCTTGTCGAAGTGTTTATACTTTTTACACTTCTCGAACAGTTTCCCGATCCAGGACTCGTCTGATCCTCGTGGCATCCGGCATTCTTCATCCAGTAAGTCTAAAATTCCCAACTTAGCCTCAATTAAATCGATACATGGTTGGTTATCGTAGAAGTCGATCATCTTCCATTCGATGCCCTCTTTGAGATATTGTTCTTGTTCCAGCTTGAACACATGCTGGTTGAACTGCTGCTGGAGCTTCTCGTTGGCGTAGTTGATGCAGAACTGTTCGAACGAATTTATGTCGAATGTTTCGAAGCCGTAAATATCCAGAACACCTTAGGGGATTGATGAAATGGTTTAAGCAAATCTACGATATGATGACTCAATTTACCTATAAAGCAATTCTGCTTCTTTCCGCCAGCCAAGTTCCGATTGATCTTTGCCACGATGTACTGAAAAATTTCCGCGTACACATGCTTAGCCAGGGCATCTCGAGCCGCTTCCGATTGGGTTTTATTCTGAGGAATTAAAACACTATCATTGATCGACTCGATCTGCCGGGTGACAAGCCACTTGCGCAGTTCATCACGGTTCAGCTTCAGGATATCGCTGAAAACATTCAAATGTAGATCATCCGACTATTGGAAGAAAATTGTTATTATTAAAAGAAACATTCAAAATTTTAGAAGCAAAATTTACCGCGACACTGCAAGCTTCCTGATCCATTTCATGGGTCTGCTTTTTGAACTTATGACTGAACGAAACATTCCCCAGGTGTAACACAGCTGCTACCATCTTCATGATATCATTAATTTCCGACCCATCGAAGCCTAGTATTTTCAGCGAATTCGTTGTCTCCTTGAATTGACTCTCATCGGATACCCTCGCAATGTCGGGTGATTTGCCTTGATTCAGGAAATGAAACTTATCCTGGTGATCCAGCATAAGCTCGGGCCACTGCTGTCGCGCAGCGCAAAGCTGATAAAATATATGATAGTTTCGTTCACCCGGAGCCTGGAATACTACTCGAGATTTTTCGAGCAAATAGGTTTGCATCGTGCCACCCGTAAGCGACATCATTGAGATGTTGTTCGTAAACAGCAACTTGGTAAATTTACCAAATCTGGAACTATTGTCATTCCTCGTTGTCTTTGCGTTACCAATGGCCTCCATAATCGGACTGCTGGCCAATACTTTCTTCTCGATCTGAGTCTCCGACTCACTGCCCCCAACGGCGGCAAAGTATCGCATAGCATACTTCGCCGATACGGTCTTACCCGCACCCGACTCACCACTAACAATTATACTAATATCACATTTCTCCCGCTCCAGCTTAGCGTACGCCTCCTCTGCCACCGCGAAGATGTGGGGTTCCAGCTCACCCATCGAATGACCCCGATAGGCACGGATCAGATCCGCCCCGTACAGTGGCATCTCGGCGTACGGATTGATCGCCACCAACACGATCCCACAGTAGGTGTAGATGGCATGGCGATCACAGAAGCGAACTTCCAGGTTGTACAACACGTCCGGTTCGTGCAGATAGGACAGCGCTGTGAGATCATTCTGGCCGATCAGAATGGCAGGATTGCGTAGTGGCGGCAGGTCTGAATTTGACTTGAGATGAACGGTGTGTTTTTCCAGCCGCTCGGTGATCAACTCGAGGGCGGTATCACCTTCCTTGTAGTCTGCCAACACCACTGCGCCCTGCCAAACTGTTTCCGGGTGAGGTATCCATACCCGGGCGTCCTGCGGATGAGCAAAAATAGAGAATTGATCATTTGATTGAGGTGCGAATTAATATGGGCATAGAGAAACACATAGCCTCAGTATTGTTCTAAGTATCAGTTACACTTATAACTTCATGGGTTAATAATATGTAACGGATAAAACTCCTTTTCAGCACCCTTTCCGCCCCAAGTACAGTGGTCTTGTAACTTTAATGTTGAACACGGGAGGATGTTCAATTTAAATAAACCAACTCTATTCCGTTAGTGTGATGGTTAAAAAATCCTAGTTTCGTATTTCATTTTTATAACAAATATATTTACTTTGAGTCTCCTCCACGGTCCAATCTTCACCTACTGCCTCTGATATTAAACCTTCTGTTACAAAGAATAAATTTAAATTTAAATTCTATTCAGATACGTAAATCAGTACATCCATCTCACCTTCAACTAATTCTTAAATTGCATGAATTCAAATTAGATTGATTTCGATTGATTTTATTTTCAACTATTAACAGCGTATAGCGTATAGCGATTCAATTTTTGTTTTATCTTTCAGTTCAAATTTCTTTTCAATGATGAGGAACCTATTATCTCCTATTTCTATTTTCATTCCTATTGTGTGTCTCTGGATTGAAAACGATATTTTCTTGCAGCATCTAGAACCGTTGTTCTGGAATAGAGCGCGCACGCAGATTGCGTAACAGTTAACGTTAACGTTAACGATGGCTCGACCAGATCGAAGGCAACTTGCGAGTGATGAGACTGCTATGATCCTGGTGAAAAGCAGCCCAGAACCGAGTTGAGTGGAGAGGACATCTTGAAACGACACGAGCCACCCCGACTCTAGTGGTGATAACACAGTTCACATTCACATCCAGACTCCCATCTGATTACCCTTGTGGTCCACCATGCAACAGATATGCGCCGTTCCGATTCCAAAATTTTGATCATCTGAAGATGGACAGGTAATCTAAAATTTACCTAGGCCCTCCTTGAAAAGGCCATCACATAAGCGAGGTTATGGTTCTTAAACTGCCTGATGGCCTCTATGATATCACTAACTATACCAATCATTGCTATACATTATTCTTTTGTTGAAACAACTGAAATAAATCGAATAGCTAACTTTTTTACTCGTCTGACATACTGTTTTTTGTTCACCAAAATATCCAATGATATTTAGGTTGGTCGTTTATTTATTCTTCATACCGGATATCATTAATACATTAACCGATATCAATGAACAAAAATCTGATAAAAAACGAAACGAAACGTTCGCATCGACTACATAAAAAATAAGGTGTTGGGTCGAGGAAACGAAGCATTGTTGACGATGAATACGAAATTATTTCATTCAATTTGCTCATCTACCACTTTCAATTTCATTTTAGAATGCATCGATATTTCAGTATTAACTCTTTTGTAAAATGTTGTGGTAGCCTTGAAAAGAAAGGATAATTTGCATGCTTTTGAAGAAATATCTGAATATGTTTGATTCGTGATTCATTCTTGCATTCCGGGAGAACATCCTTATTTTTTTCAATGCGGATGGTAAACGACTGGACGAAGGTCAATGAAATATTTAGTGAGATTCTTCTTGGATGGCACTAACTTTCCAGACGGAACTTTTGCCTCATCAACGTAGGTATTGTGCCACTTTTATTAGAAGTACTTATTTGAGAATTCTATGCCGAATAACTCGCATTGAATATGACAGTTCTCTTGAAATGTTTATAAGGTAACACAGTAAAACTATTTTTTTACGAAATTCAATTCTATTATTCAACATAATTGCCTTCGAGGGCGGTACAGCGTTTATAGCGGTCTTGAAACTTTTCGATACCATTTTTATAATACTCTTTCGGTTTATCCTCAAAATAGGCCTCAGTTCCGGCAATTACTTCATCATCGGTCTTGAATTTCTTGCCAGCGAGCATTCTCTTCAGGTATGCGAACAGAAAATAGTCGCTGAGGGCCAGATCTGGAAAATATGGTGGATGCGGAAGCAATTCATGCAATTTTGCCATCAATACACGAAATTCGATTTTTTCCATTTTTTTCACAATAACAAAAGTTGCATCACTTTCATTGCTGTAAATCACGAACCAATCGACCGATTGCTGTCAAATTTTGACACGTATCCATTGAAAGATAGTGCTTTGTGATAGTCAAGTAGATTTTTGCAAGAGGCGCCATCTAGACATCAACCTTATGAACTTTTTAGACGAACTGTTATTATGGAGTGGCATGCTCTAGGAAACGCGTGACCACAGTACAGGTCGAAGTATAGGTTTCTACTTACTACCAGCCTCAGACCTTGGTCACTCGTTGCCTCTGTGTATTTGCAGTGCCAATTCCCCCAGGCACCTCGGTTTCCTTGGCTGTGTTAGGGAACTCATGTCGGTGGAAACCAAAGTTCCATCTACTTGCATGTATTTTCACTGCCAATTTCCCCAAGCACCTTGTTTTTGATGGCTGTGCTGGGGAAAAAAGTATATCGGGCCAATCAAAACGGGATACGTGATAGATGCGTAGAAAAATTTCCTATCAATTGATGCAAACATCTTTCCGATCCATTAATAAATGTTCGAGTTATAAGCATTCGAAATCTTTCATTTTTTCCTGCATGTTTAGGTTTTCATTTCACCTTTCTTATATTTCGTTTAGACGTAGTCCCACGTCGAAAAGTTTCACGAAACGAGTGGCAACTGAAATTTTGGATTTTTTCGAGGCCTTTATGCTCAACAACAAACTGGCTCAGAGAAAAATGAGAGTGTGTGTGCTAACTCTCTCTCCTCCTTCTGCTAGGATTTTTTTGTTTTGTTTCTACTTGCTCGGTTTCGCTCAAAATGCCGTCGAAAAGAGAAGTATTTCGCGAGCACGACGTACAGTTCTATGAACTGCACAGGAATCTGGACAAAAAGTATACTGTATAACATGTTGAGAGCGAAAATGTTGGGGCTTCGACTGTTTACCAAATCCTAAGATCCACAACAACTACTCGCAAGCAAGATAGTGGAAGATCAGCCAAAATTGTGGAACTCATCTACAATTTGTAAATGAGGGGGAAAATCGAATTCAAACTGAGAGGGTTAGTTATTGTCTGAGTTATTGATGATGAAAAGTGGAGCCCTAAAAAAAATGAAATCGTCCTAAAAATGCAGATTTTAAAAACTTGTATTTTTGATTCCAATGAAAGTGTGTATTCCGTTTGGGTTGGAGGAAATATGAGTTTTTCACAGCAAATGGGAATTTTTTGACTCAAGCGTAACTTTTGAAAAGGGCGTATCGATTTTAGTAAGAGAAATCTTTGATAATTTATATCTCAAAAACTATGAGTCGTACCGAAATACTGTCTTAGAAAGAGTTATAGAGTATTGATGGTTGAATACGAAAAAAATGTACACTAAGAAAAAAAATTAGTACTCTTTATTTTATTTACAAAATAAAAATTCAATTTGCAATATCCAAAATACATAATTTTTAATTTTTTTTTTAATTTTTTCATACAAAATAGAAGTCATGCACAAAATTTAAAAAATGGACCCAAGATGGTAAAACTATTTTTGACGAACTTTGTGGAACATCGAATTTTTAGGAATTTTCTAAACTTCGAATTTTTGTAACAATCATTTTTAGCCACAAATTATGAATCCTGATGTGATTTAAAACAAAAAAGATTATTATCAATCTCCTTCTAAATGTAGCCATTCTCGAAATTTTTAAAAAAATATTTCTCATTCATTGTCTTTTTTATAGTAAATGATCCCTTTTAATATATTTGTCGTGTTATACCGTCATGTTCATGAAATTTTATGAATTTGCTTATAATTTCCAACAACTTTTCCAAATACATCATCATGGTTCATTTTTTGACTCAAGCGTAACTTTTGAAAAGGGCGTATCGATTTGAGTAAAATAAATCTTTGATAATTTATATCTCAAAAATATGAGTCGTACCGAAATAGTGTGTTAGAAAGAGTTATAGAGTATTGTTGGCTTAATTTAAAAAAAAATATACACTGAGAAGAAAAATTAGTACTCTTTTTTGATTTACAAAATAAAAATTCAATTTGCAATATCCAAAATATATAATTTTTGATTTTTTTTTTAATTTTTATACAAAATAGAAGTCATGCAGAAAATTTAAAAAATGGGCCCAAGATGGTAAAACTATTTTTGACGAACTTTGTGGAACATCGAATTTTAAGGAATTTTCGAAACTTCGAATTTTTGTATGTTAGCAGTCATTTTTAATCACAAATTATGAATCCTGATGTTATTTAAAACAAAAAAGGTTATTATCAATCTCCTTCTAAATGTAGCCATTCTCGAGATATTTAAAAAAATATTTGTAATTTATTGTCTTTTTAATAGTAAATAGGCCCTTTAAATATGTTTGTCGTGTATTACATCATGTTCATGAGATTTTATGAATTCACTTATAATTTCCAACAACTTTTCCAAATACATCGTTATGGTAAAGACATGTTTAGGAGTTACGTTACGAAACATTCGAAGACATGTGGGTTAATACAAAACGTAGCGAAACTAAAAAATCTTTTTTATCCTAATACAAACTTCACTCAATCAAAAAAATTGTTGGAAATTATAAGAAAATTCATAAAATTTCATGAAAATGACGGTATAACACGACAAACATATTAAAAGAGATTATTTACTATAAAAAAGATTATAAATTAGAAATATTTTTTTAAATATCTCGAGAATGATTGCATTTAGAAGGAGATTGATAATAACCTTTATTCTGATGTGATTTAACATCAGAATTCATAATTTGTGGTTAAGAATGATTGCTAACATACAAAAATTCGAAGTTTCGAAAATTCCTAAAAATTCGATGTTCCACAAATTTCGTCAAAAATAGTTTTACCATCTTGGGCCCTTTTTTTTTTGAATTTTCTGCATGACTTTTATTTTGTATGAAAAATTTAAAAAAAAATTAAAAATTATGTATTTTGGATATTGCAAATTGATTTTTTATTTTGTAAATAAAAAAAAGAGTACTAATTTTTTTTCTCAGTGTACATTTTTTTCATATTCAACCATCAATACTCTATAACTCTTTCTAAGACACTATTTCAGTACGACTCATAGTTTTTGAGATATAAATTATCAAAAATTTCTCTTACTAAAATCGATACGTCCTTTTCAAAAGTTACGCTTGAGTCAAAAAATTCCTAATTGCTGTGGAAAACTCATATTTCCTCTAACCCAAACGGAATAAACACTTTCATTCGAATCTCATGTTTTGTCATTTGTCGATTTCATTTGGAATTACTCATAAATCAAAAATCATTCGGACACTTTGGTTGTTTTCTGCTTTTACTTCGTTCTTGTTCATTTCATTTTTCACCGTAAAATGAACTTTACGGCATATTGAAATGACCCCCCTTCAGACAGAATTCGTTTCTCTCCCATTTACAAATTGCAGATGAGTTCACGGTAGGTAAACAATGGAGCCATCCATTAATGGTGTAACTACTTTAGAAACTATGTTTTCGTTTCACTCTTTATGAACGTTAAAATAAGATTATATACGCGGGCAACAACGTACATGTCGAGGTGGATTAATAGTCAAACTGAATCAAAAGGCAGATTTGTATTCATTCACCACGCCAATTAGAACAACAATTTTCTTAACTAAAAAATGAATTGAAGAACGTTAAGAGCGAAAATGACTGATGAACGAGTCATGTTTGGCAGGGAATGCGTTCATTGTGACTCAATAACAAGAAATGTAAATGTATGTACGTTTATGGAAATGTACCTACTCGAAACGAGACTAACGAGTTAATTTTCATGTTTCGTTTTCGAAGATGGCTAAATTTTGTTTGAATTTTGTTATGAACTTGTACTCTTAAATGAACCTTTTCTTATTGTTTATTTTTGAAAAATAACCGAATATTGAATGTTATAAAACAAAATTCGGAAATTCACTTACAATTTGACACATCTGCCTAAGTTTCGCATGTTTTTTAGTTAAACTGGAAATAAGAATTTTCTTTTAAGCTTCGTAATTTAGCTAAAAAATTTCTTTCGAATGTTGCTGCTTCAAGTAAAATTTTATGTTTCAGACCTGTTATTATCTATAATTCAATGGAATTATTGACCTACAATGATCCTGCATTTCGTTGTCGTAATTTTTTATAGATTTTATGGATTGAATTCGGACTTCTATCTATTTAGGGATAATTTAGCGTTCGAGAAAAATCGAGTAAAGGAGCATTGATTATTGTTTCTCTTTACATATATAGTGATTTCGAGATTAAAATTGAGACAACTGAAGCTAATATTTTGTCCTCCTGTAACTTGATCATTTGGCTGTCATTTTATGATATGCAGTTGCATTGAACCTCTGACAACCCATCTGACAAATCAACAAATAATAAAATCAATAATAAATAACAACAAATCAAGATTAATAAATAATTAAAAATCTAGCATTTCGTGGATGGAGTCCTATAATTGAAAAACGTTTGATTAAGTGTGTTCATGGAAAGGAAACACATTTAAAAGCAAATATATTTTAAAAATTGGAAAAAGAAAATCACTTAAAGGTCAATAACTTTTCACCTTGCCCTCGTACTCAACTAATAACAGCAAACGTCCCCTCGGTGTTGAGGTTCGATAATGACAAAATATGATACTGTCTTACGATTAAAACCACATAATAATCGTAAACGAATACCGGTCACCAACATAAACCCTTATTGTATGGCTTCTCGTTGAAGACAGGTGGTTCTGAGCAGAAACGTGCATGCTTCTGTGCCGATTTGAAATGAATGCACGAAGCGGCTTTGCGACATAATTCCACAATTATCGTCGTAGTCACTTGGTCTTGTTCTGATTACACCCAAAGCGTTCTTTACATCGCACGACGAACCGCCCCTAGAAGCGTTGTGGTACGCTTATAGTGGATAAACAATAGTACACCTGTCTGGGAGAATGCGAACGTAACAAAATGAAACAGAAACTCGGTCAAATTACTACAGGAACTAGCATAGCCAATTTGTTGAAGAATGCTGCACACATTGTACTCGGGGTTCGACTACAGCCAACGGAAGAACCCCTGTCATAAATCTCACCCAAATGGATTCATTTGTAGCGCTGGGTGATGGAATGAACGGGACGGTTGCAAGCACAAATGTGTATTGTACACAGCGGCATCAAGTGTCTTGTCCAATTACTCCACGGCGGATATGGTTCGCTGGCTACCGGCCCATCTCTGAATGCAAACCAGCAGTGAAGTCATGGCTGATAATTTCCAAGAAGCGGCTTCTGCTGCTACGCTAGATAATAAAACACGCTGATCGTATTACAAGATGAATATCGAATTGCTGTGCCAGCTCCGTTAGTGTTAAAATATAAATAAAAAATTGTTTTACAATGTAAGTGTTCGGAACAAGTTGTTTGGTCGGTCGCTGTTTATTGATTCGACATAGTTAACGTGCCGTCTGCTTGTCTGTGTTGTGCGCCTCGTGCCGGTAACATAGTGAGAAAGTGAGTTATATCGATCGGTTAGAGGAACGAGTGTGCATGTTCACTGCACATTGTATGTGTTATGCAATCCCCAGTTGCTCACTTTCTGGATGCTGTGAGAACCATGTGCTCACGCCATCGTTACAATTTGTATTGCCCTTGACATACAATATGATGAATGTACTTGGCATTAGCACAACTATTCGCTAAAGACATGTTGTAGTCAAACGGTGCTGGGAATATTGATTCATCCAAATGTGTGCATTGTCCAATATGGCTTTGTCATCCTTGCAGCAATTTGTGAAACAATGCACTATCATCGCAGAGCCGAGTGATAGGTGTATTTCAAATAAAATTAGAATCAAGATCTTAAGATGAAGCAAAAAACGTTCCTTTAAATCAAGGGTTCTCAAACTATTTTGGGCAAGCGACCCCTTTTTCTGAATTTAGTCATACCTCAGACCCCTATAGCCAATGTTTTTTGGAAATCCTATCTTTTGTTTTTTTTAACTGAATAACTTTCAATTCAAAAACATTGCAGTTAGATAAATGGGTAAACTTGACATTATTTTCTCGCAAAGGCTATCTGGCGTAGTGGTAACATACGTACCTCTCAGGCAAAAGGTCACGAGTTCTATTCACACTCCCGACATTCTTTCAAAAAATGCAAGTAATGGAACAAACCAGCCAAACAAAGTCACTATATAATATAGAAAAAAAATCTCATCATATTCAACAAAATAAATAGACATAAAATTTAGTGAATATGAAGCGTAATTAATAATTAATAATACAAACAAACTATAAAAACAATCAAACCGCAATCCAATCTATCCGCACCTACCAAAATATCAAACTACGGTTCAATATTGATTAGTTAGAGCCTTAAATCTCTGCGTTCGTTGATTTTAAAATAGTTCCTTCGGTCTTGGGTTGTTTGTAGTTACACTGAAGTCTTTTAGATAAGAATGATGATTGAAAACTAAAAAAAATAAATTTCAGCAATCTCCCACATTGAGGATATTGTGTTTTAATGTTGCGTTGTAACCAGAACTTATGAAAATCTTGGATGTGCTCCTGCTTGAGCTCTTCATCTGTGCTGAAGATAATCAACCTCTCTTGCTTTATCACCTTGGCTCATTCCATGGCTGTGATAGAGAACGGATTTATTTTATGTAGAAGTAACCGAGTAAAGATTTCGTCGTTTTTCTCATATAGCTGAGCAAATAATCGAGTGTTCAAAGAATTGCTTCGAAGCTATTTGATAGCACTTATAACATAGAACAAAGACTGATGCGATCTAAGGCTCAGATTTTTTGCTACTAAATGCTGTCTGTGAATCACGCAGTAAATGACCAATACCTCACGCAGTTGTAGCTTTAAGTGAGCTGTAAAACCACGATGACGACCAACCATAGATAGTGCACAATCAGTCCAAATCTTCTTCCATGAAATAGCTTTGTCGGTAAAAAAAACGTTCCACGGTCTGAATAATCGATGCTCCTCTGGTATCAGTCTTCATATATGTAGCAAAAATCATTTCTTGGCACATATTTTCATCTTTAATATATCGAACATACCATAACAACAAAGCTTCATTGCTGGGTAGACTCGTCCAGCTGGAGAGAAAACATGTTGGTCTATAATAAATTGAATAACATGTTTCCCTCTTCGCGACCCATCTCAAGCAGAGCCATGCAATTTCACTTCAATTGACATATTGTCACTCAATAATGAGCCTATCGTCTTTCAATTTGCTGCAAACTCGTGCAGGCTGAAAATAGTGCTACGCTCTCTTCACGTTCAATAGAGAGACCTTCATACAGGCTCGTTTCGCGTCACGTCCATTATTTTCGTTCTTCGCAGCGAAGCGAAATTATCCAATCATCAAAAGAAAATGAAAGGTTTTAATATCGAATGAAAGTGTCTTATTTCGAACGAAAAATTCGTTGGAACTCGAACCGTATTCACTGAAACTAATGAAAATGACGATGTGAAAGAATGTGCAGTATACTAGCAATCAGTTGTAGGCGCTGACTGAAAGACTAATTTGCCTGTGAAACTACTAGTTGAGGAAGCCTTAATATGACTCTTACAATACCCCTTTTTTTTGAAAGACGGTCCGGGAAAATCCAGTTTGGAGAAATGAAATCCAATGAAACTTCCAATTGAAAGCAGTGACCGTCCTTTCACATTTGAAACTGAAAGCGACATAAAGCCCACTTAAATGATAATGAATAGAAATCTCCTGCTTTCAAATTCAAAGGAAATGACAGAAGAACGAGAAAATAAATTGAAGAATCGATGTTTCAGTACGCGTAGTGAATATAAATAATCGGAATTGAAATTGACTGAAGAGGAAGGAAAAATTAAAAAATCATTTTCATCTATTAGTTTCGAAATTGTCAAGCCTGATCTCAAGTTTTTTGAAATAGTTTAGAGATATTTTTTGGTGCGCCATGCGCATAGGTAACCAAATTCTTTTTTAATCACTTTATTCTAGTTCACTTTAATTTAGCTATGTAAACACGTTGTAATCTCTTGAATTAAATTAGAAGATGAGTATATTATCATTCAAGCTCCAATTTCTTTCATAACGCAAATGAACTTGCAACCTATAGACAAGATTTTATTTATTTATTTATTTATTCATTCATTTTCGTCAAACAAATGTAGACTACACACTTATACACTAATGTTACAATGTTTTCTTAGGTTAAATATTATTTTTGCGGTACATGTTTCTTTTTAGCTGTTTTTTATTCATTGTTGGTCAATTATTTCGCAGTGCTGATTGTATATACGCATCATGCGATTGATAGGGGCGTTATTTGCATAATTTGTTCTGGATGTTTTGGTTAGAAACAAATTTCGCGTTCTTAGTTGACGCCCAGGTACATAGAAATTTAGTTTTTCTAGTAATTCAGCTGACTGTACTCGTTGCGAAATTAGGTCATTAACAAAAGAAAACATTGCAAATTCACGGCGTTCTTTTAGTGTTTGGATGTTTATGAGCATGCAACGTGCTTCATATGAAGGAAGTGGAAATGAGGTCCAGTTGAGTTTACGAAGTGCAAATAGAAGAAACTGTTTCTGGACTGACTCAATGCGTTCTTCATGTACGACCATATACTTCATGTACGACCATATACGGCATATTACAGTATTCCAGAATAGGCCTTACATATGTAATATATAAAAACTTTATTGTGTATGGGTCCTGGAAGTTATGTGAGAAGCGTTTGACAAAACTTAACACACTATTCGCCTTATTTATTACAGAGTTGTAGTGTTCTATGAATGTGAGTTTACAGTCCAGGACGACGCCTAGATCTCTAACTATTTCACATTTTTCTACATTTTGATTTCCAAGACATATTACAATATTTGGTACATGTTTTTTTCTGCTAAATGTTATAGAGTTGCACTTTTTCACATTCAGTGTTAGTAGATTTTTATCACACCAAGTATGGAATACATGTATTTCGTTTCGAAATGCTTCAATGTCGTTTTCATTTCCAATTTCCGCGAAAAGCTTCATGTCGTCGGCATACACATATACACTGATACGCTTGAGAACGAAGGAGATGTCATTAACGTACAGAATGAAAAAAAGAGGACCAAGATGAGAGCCTTGTGGGACTCCCGAAGTGACTTTTACTGGATTTGAAAGAGAATTTTGAAAATGAACAATTTGTTCACGGTTTGTTAGATAAGAATTGAGCCAGTTCAAGAGTCTTTGTTCCATTCCTATTTTCTGCAATTTGAAGAGTAGTAATGGAATGTCGATGCGGTCAAATGCTTTACTGAAATCAGTGTAAAGAGTTTCTACGTGTTTGCCATTTTCCATTGCATTCAAAATAAAAGTCACAAAAGCCAACAGATTAGTTACAGTTGAACGGCCTTTGAAGAAGCCATGTTGCATACACGTAATTCTATTCTTTACTTGTTGGAAGACTTTTTCGTTGACTAATGTTTCGAATAGCTTAGGAATGCAAGAGATAATGGCAATTCCACGATAATTACGTACGTCAGATTTAGCGCCTGATTTAAAGATAGGTACCAAAAAAGATTGTTTCCATTTTTCGGGGAATATTCCAGTTTGTAGTGACATATTGAAAATGCAATGTAAGCGAAGGGTGAGTTCCTCAGCCAGGTTCTTTAGGAATATAGGTGCTATTCCGTCAGGTACTGGTCCTTTTGTTCCGTCTAATTGATTTAGTGCATGGCATATTTCCTGTTGTGAAAGATAGTTCACCGGTTCATGTCATTTGGATAATCCGGTAAAAATGAAAAGTAGTTCCGATCGCGATTTTCTTCGGAAAATGTGGTATATACTTCCTGAAAGAAATTTGCAAAGAGATTACAAATTTCGTTCGAAGAATTCCTCACATCCTCATCGAGATGCATCTGCGATGGGAAGTTATTGCTTTTAAGCTTAGACTTTACGTAAATAAAGAATTTCTTCGGGCATGATTTGACTTCAGTTTCGACCTTTCTATTGTACTCTTCGTGTGCACTTTTAATTGCAAAATTTAATTCTTGGGAAATATTTTGATATTCAAGCAAATTTTGATGACTATTTTGTATTTTTTATGTGCTTTTTGTTTTTTATTCTTTAGATTTCTTATTTGAACGTTAAACCAAATAGGATATTTGCTGGTTGAATTTCTTCGTCTTCTTTTCTTCGGCACAAATTCTGATATTATGTTATTCAGAATTTCGTGAAGAATATTTACAGTTAAGTTGACATCTCGTTCGCTGTTTAATAAAGTTTGCCATACTATGGCTTGTAGGCTACATTTGATTGCTTCAAAGTTCGTCTTGTTATATTCCGGTACTTCTTCATACTCCCAGTCGATTGGCAATTGTCTATTATGTATAAAGATTGAATATTCAATTGCTGTGTGAAATTTTTCATTTTTCCAAAGAGGAGTCATGGACTCATTCACACAAAAGTCGTCGGTGATGTTAGTGAATAATTGTTATACAGTAAAATATCAGGAGCATGTTTGGACATAAATTTGATGACGACTTCCTTTGTGTTAAATCGCGTACAGTAAAACCTTTTTTTGTGCAGTTGGTTATGCGATTTTTTCAAATTCACAGAGAAAAAATGCATCAAAAATCTCATGCGATTGTTTTTGTGCGATATTTGAAAAAAATGAAGTCATCGGTTATTTATTTCGTTTTTCTTTCTTTGATCTGTATTTCATCGCTCTAAATAGAGACTGTGTCAGCAAATTCCCATTGTAATGTTTTGTTTTGTTTGTTTTAAGGTGTCAGTAGCAGCTTATTGAAAGGAGCAAAGAGTTGATGTTATGACTTTCTACTAAAATGCTAGTGGGTGGTTCACGTATAATATCTTATGCTGCATCTTGAATATTTCAAATAAGACTTGGGTTATTTTATAGGGGTCGATTTTCAGACATCGTCGACCCCCAAAATCAATTTTCGGTTATGTCGACCCCTGGGAGACCAAAGTGGTCGATATCGATCCCAGGGGGTCGATATTGACCACTTTGAGAAACCCTGCTTTAAATCGAATCCGGGAAAATCTAAAAAATTCTGATAATCCTGAATGAACGGAAACAACTTTCAATTTTTATGGACTTTCCATAGACATCAAGTAAAAAGAAGCGCAAGTCACAATTTGCCAATTGCGATAGAAAAACATGAATACCAATTTCTCTTCCCTCTCTTTAGGTCGATGCAGTCAAAAAAATATTAATTGTAAAATTAATTGTATTAATTAATTGTATTTTATTGTATTGTATTACTATTTCCAGTGAAATTATCATTGGTTATTCCAGATTTATCTGGAAAGATACAGATTTTTTCGTGATTTTTGGTACAGATTCTGTACGGTACAGATTGCAGATTTTCGTCAAAAAGTACAGATTGATACATATTTTTCTCGCGTGTGAATTTTTCCTCTTTTTTGACGTAGGACTACGTCTAACCGGAAGATATAGGGGGTGAAATGGAAATCTAGGCACTGAACAAGTAGGAAAAAATGCAAGATTTGGAACGCTTATAACTCGAGCATTTCTCAATAGATCGCGAACGTTTTTGCATCAATTGATAGAAAATATATCTACGCATCTATCATAACGAATAACATTTCATTTTTCTTGAGATAAATAATTGAATAATTGTGAAATATCAAGCATTGTCAAAATGCACTATGTGCCCATTTTTGATTGGTCCATTTTGTGCTCCTCAAATCGTACCGACCAAAACGGGCAACCAGCGGCAGCAGCGAAATAGAATGAAGCACGATGGGAAAGGAAAAAGAAAAAAATGAACGAAACATTGGTCGCAGTCTCACACATGCGTAATTCTCGAGCCAGCCAGTCAGCTTAAAAATCCCCGCTCCGCTGCCGTAACGATCATTCTCGTTCAAACCGTACACCACATCGGTTCGCATCACAACACATCAACAAACCAACCCAAGCAGCCATGTCTGGACATGGTAAAGGGGGAAAAGTGAAGGGAAAAGCAAAATCCCGCTCGAACCGTGTTGATCTGGAGTTCCCCGCAAGGGTAGCTAGGCCGAGCGCGTTAGTACCAGTGCACCAGTCCACCTAGCCGGCGTTATATAGTTTCGGCCGCCGAAGTGATCGAGTTAGCAAAGCTGCTCGTGACGATAAGAAAACCCGCATTCGGAACAGAACACATTCGGTTCGGTGGACATCAAGACAACAGGCGAGTGGCGAGTGGCAAACGCAATCGCAAAACGGCATCAGGTAGCAGAAGAAAAAAGTTTGTTCTTTATACAAACTTATCGAAATGGTTTTTTTTCAAAACCACGAGTACTAAGTTTTCTAAATTTCGCATTGAATGTAATTTACTGTACAACATGTCACAAAGCTGGATGGGAAGAAATTTTCCAACTGTGAAAGCTGTGGCGAGTGGCAACAAATCGCTAAACAGGAAGGTTCAGCCGAACAAGATGGGGATATCGAGTGATAACAAAACAATAAACTCTTTAGATTGAAGATAATTTTGTGATCCTGAAAAGGACCCTTGTGAATCCAACGAGCGAACAAATCGTAATGAATGTATTTTTTTGCCATCGCTCCCTTTTAACGCTCATTCGTTCGTCTCGTTGGACTCGCCCCTCTGGCTGAGTCTGCCGATTTATCTCTATCCTGTGAGTGTGTACCGCTAGAGTATAAAACACGCGGACCCCAGAAAAATATGTTATTTTCTTTCAAACCGTAAACCCGTGTGGTTGTACGGCATCGGCATCGTGGACGTAACAAAGGTGGACAAGTTAAGGGAAAGGCAAAGTCTCACTCGAACCGTGCAGGTCTCCAGTTCCCTGTTGGTCGCATTCACTGATTGCTCCGCAAGGGTAACTAGGCCGAACGGATTGGTGCCGGAGCACCAGTATACCTAACAGCGATTTTAGAGTTTCGGCCGTCGGAGTGCTCGAGTTGGCTTGCAAAGCTGCTCACGACAATCAGAAAACCCACATCAAGAACAGAGCAGCTTCGGTTCGGCGCTCATCAAGGCAACAATTAGTTTCAGTAAGTTTCTCCGGCACGTCGCATTAAATGTAATTTACTGAACAACATGTCACAAGCTGGATGGGAAGAAATTTTCCAACTGTGAAAGCTGTGGCGAGTGGCAAACGCAATAGCAAAACAGGAAGGTTTAACCGAACAAGATGGGAATATCGAGTGATAACAAAAACCCAACACCAAAGGTTCTTTTCAGAACCATCAACATATTCATAAAGAGTAAACAGTAAACTGATCCATTTTTCAGGTAGATTTTCAGGTTCACGTAGGAGAAGAAAATAAAACAACATATTTAAAATATATCTTTAACAAAAGCTGTCCCCTTTGTATAGTCCTACGTCACTCCGGTTATGTCCCCGACATTACCCACCCGTCTTTTTGTCAGTATTATTACTTGAAATCACTAGAGATGCATCTCTTGATATGAATGAAAACAAAACAAAACATATCTGCGTAGCTTTATGTTGAGGAACACATTTCTGCCGCATGCAGGAAATCTCTGTTTCAGATAACGAACATTGGTGGACAAAAATTGGATGCCTACAAAAAATTCACGCTTAACTTTAATACCAGTGGTTTAGTGGTTCGAGGCTAGCAAATGTTAATGTACATTGAATTCCGACTCCGATTGCGTCACCTCGGCGCCTTGGGGCTGTGTCGATTCCTTATCCTCGTTGGATGAGAATTTCGCCCCCCTTACATTAACCTCTGAATAATTTTCATTACGAAAAAATATATTCATAAAAAAAATTGCACACCGATGGCGTTAATACTTAAGCGGGGACCCCGGTCTGGAAATCTAGAAAATCGTTTTTTTTTTGCATTTTTGGGAAGCTTTAAGCCTCTCAGAAATGTTGTTCTAAAAGGATTTTTCGATATTTGATTTCGTTGGAAAGTTATAACCAAAAGTATGAAGTCGACTCAAGTTTTTCCAACTGGCGGTATCGATATCACAGGATCTACTCGACCGATTCGGCTGAAATTTTTTTTCAGCACGTTAAAATGAATTATGTAAAGCGTTACATAGTCGTTTTTTGATATCTAATTTTTTCGACTTTTTATGAGCTTTTAAACTGCGATTGTTCATGAAAAATAACTCATTTTTAACAAACATGGCACCCATTTCGGAAATCGCCTTTGGTATTATCCTAAAGTTTCAGAATATTCATTGGGATTCGTTCTGCAGCGGGGTGCTTCAGAACCGAAAGCACCTAGCTAGGTATCGATTTTCAGACAGCATCCACGCATCCAGCTGTCAACAGGGTAATAATCATTATTCGTGCACTCAAAAAATGGAACATACATCTTCAAACATACCTAAAACAATAACCAAAATACCCGAACACTTGATATTATTCCTAACACCAAAAAAAAAAATCACGTAAATTCATTATTTTCCGACCTTCCAGACCGGGGTCCCCCCTTAAGTACTAGTATTTGTAGTAAGTAAGACCGGGGTCACCCCCTTAAGTACTAGTATTTGTAGTAAATAAATCTAGATATTAAGTTGATAAGTAAATATTTTATAATTTATAATTATAAAATAATCTTATATATAAAATTCTCGTGTCACGATGTTCGTGGTTGAACTGCTCCGAAACGGCTTTAACGATTTTCAAGAAATTATGCACAAAAAATTTGGTAGGCATGAGAATAAAACGTAAACTATATATGATACCGCTAGGGTACCAATTACCGTATGTTTAGTACCGATTAGGGTGGCCCTATGCAAAAAAAAAATCTAAATCATTTTGATTTCAATTTTTTCTCAAATTTGGCATAAAACTATATAGAACCTCAAAGGTTCACCCCCATCTCCTATTTTTAATCGCGATTTTATTGTTTTGGTATAAATAATATTCAAATAATCGACCCGTAGAGTATTTTTCAAAGAGAGCGAATTTATTTACGTTGTTAAATGACATATGGCGCTAAGTTCGCTTCATTGAACATTCATCCTCACATGCGCCAATAACCTTAATTCGGCTAAAACCATGCGTATTACCAGCGAGCTGGAAGACTTTTTGAATAAACATAATGAATTATTGAAATTCTTCATATCATACATGCTCGGTTTGCAAGGTGACGATCACGTCATTTTCATCAATTCTTATCAATGTATACATTCAATGCGTATGTCGTTGAATACATTGCTGGAGTTATGGTAGGCGACTGAAAAGTGACGCGAAAAATTGTGATTCGAAGAAGAAACAACAATCTGGAGTTCGTCGTTGACACCCACCGTTCAAACGACACTCTCCATCTTCTTCTTCAATGGTACTAATGTTTATAATGTTCCTAACGTTCACCATCTCAACATAGAATGACTTGCGAACTATATAGAGGTAGAGAGCGAACAACTGCGATTCTAAACAATCAGAAGCGGTGTGAGGAAAAATACACTCACTTGCCAAACGCTATCATAAGCAACGCCGACGCAGCCTTTGATATTGCCAGGTCTAAACACATGCATTGTCATGACGTGTGTACAAAAAAAATGAATGAAATGTAGAACGAGCTTCATTACAACGTTACATGTATTCGGTTCCACACCTTGCTGAATGTATTCGGCTGGATGGCAAAATTACAAAAAATTGGGATTACCTCATATACACATTTTTAATTTGGATAATCGATAAAATACGCCCTGAGGAAATCGATAGTGTAATTTCCTCAAAAATTCCAGTCATTGAGCTTCGTGTTCAATTTCTGTGGAGCGTAAATTGTTATGAATTTTCGAGTGAAATAAACACACTTCTAAAACTAAAACAAATGAAATGGCTCTTTTGTATATTCTGTGTAGCAGAATAATACATTCTCTTCAGGTATCTTGAACAAGAATAGTCTCTGATAATTATTTTATATTTTGAATAATGTTTTGGTTGAAATGAAGGAGATCAATAGATAATTGTTAAGTTAGGGTCAGGACTATGTCTACTAAGTATTGAAACAACATCGAATAAAAATTTTCATTCAAATTTCAGCAACTTAAAATTGCTTTTATTGTTCGATATATTTACCACAAATATGGTTCATGACCGTGCGGTAATCTAAAACTTTTATAGCCTTGCATAGCAGATGGAAAGTGTACAATGCATTTTCTCAAAAAATTCACCAACGACACGACTGCAACCTTAGGTGGATGTCCAATATATCAACGACTAAAAACTGATAATGACAGAAAATCATTCATAAAAATTAACAACGCAAACATTGACATGGAATATCGTTCGGCAGTGCCATATTCGCCTCAGCTGAGCAAAACATTTAATGCTCATATTAATTTTGAGTTCTGTGGTTCGATGAAGAGCAACAAAAACATTTGCAACAACGAAATTTATATTGATATTCTTCATTCAATTAGTCTACTTTACGACAAAAATAGATTCCTATTTTCACTTCAGATTCGTTAATGAAATTCATCGGGACTGGAATACAAAGAATGGTTTGTGTTTTTTTTCAATTTTTGTGGGTGGTCATCGACTTGGCGCTCTATTCCTCGGTATGTCAAACACAAGAGTAACTAACGTTACAATACATTAGTTATTTTTTATTCAACAACCAACATATTCACTACAAATAATTTTTATGACAATACAACGTTTGCCGGGTCAGCTAGTTATTTACATAAATTTCTAGTAAATAAATGAGTATTTACTCATACTTCATGATTTTCCTCTACAATGAATATTTCCGATTGTACAGTTTTTTTTGTAGAAAAAGTACAGATGAGAAAGTTTGTTTACCCTTCTGGTATAGATCAAAATGTGGCAACACTGTGGATATTACCTTGGCGTTATGAGGCGTTTGAGAGAGAAGATTCATAGCAAATGGGCAGATTTGAGGAAGGATGACACTTGGATTCTGCACCACGATAATGCACCAGCTCATCGATCGATCATTGTGAACGAATGATTGACCAAAAATGGCACGAATGTGAATGAATAAGTACCGTACTCTTCAAATATGGCCCACGTTACTTTTTCCTGTTTTCGCAACTCAAAACACCGCTTCGTGGGACCCGTTTTGACAGCATTAAAGAAATTGCAGAATATTGGGTATGTACGGAAAAGTAAATTCTTTTTTGAGTGGAAACATTTAAATTGGAATAATTGTACTGGTGGGGTGAAACGGACAGTTGCCAGTGGGAGTGAGATGAACTGTGAAAAGTCTGTTTAATCTAATCCTAAGGAATGCCCTGCGTCTATAAATGGAAATCAAATCGCCAAATGTGGACTGTTTAGAAGTTGACTGGAACCAAAAGCAAAATAGTTGAGGGTCTGTCAGTTTATACTGCTTCATACTGCTTCTGCTTCCATTGCCACCCTTATGTACATGTATGGCATGCTGGTTGGTTTGCGTTGTACGAACGATGTCTAGAGGTGCGATTCCACTGAGGCAATACCAAATAAAGTTTAGCATATACTGTAGCATACTTGCAAGTATTCCCATTGTTCGTGTCTTGGACACAACCACCTATTTTTTTTTCTGGAAAGATTACCTAGGAGGATCCTGACTCAGAGTATTACTTCCCCTTTTCGAAATGTAGTACTAAAAGCAATATCTTATATCCAAGTATTTCATCGAATCAAGATTGGAATAATTAAACCGATTCAGGTCGGTGAAGACTCCGTTAATTTCTACATCCCGCGAGAGGGTACAAAAAAAATTTCGCGAGAATGTTTCATTGCGTAATTTTAGTAGCTTACGTGCGGTCTTTAATAACTATACGAATCTTGGTTGGCCTGATATTATTGATACGTCCATCCGAATTAAAATGTATTCAGTTCTCTTACTCTAACTCTTAGTTCTAATGAGCTTTTCAAATTTTCGGGGCAAATTGATTATATGGCCCATTTTAGCCAAGTGTAAGCACGCGATATGTAAAAGCATTGATGTCTTTAGATAATCGATAATTATTTAAATCACCAAAGCCGAAAAGAACATTTTCCTGAAAAAGAACCCATCAAAAGAGATTCTTTTAGACAAAATCAATATAGAGTCCTCTAGTTAATGACTTCAATGACAAAAACAGATCATAACAAAACACTAGTGAATCTTAAACCGGTCATTTTTCCTATATTAATCGATTATTGATACTCTACCGCAGAAATCCAAATGATCATAATTAATGACAATTTTCATTACCACCCGGAAGCGAATACATTTCATTGCTTTTACGCCATTCATTGGCGGTGCGCAAAGACTCCAGAGCCAATCGTAACGCATAAGTTGTGATTTTCCGCGTCAGATTACCTTGCAACATACATTTCGCTGTTGCAGCTATTCATGATTATGATGATGATCATCATCATCAGATGATTATCATCATCATGGTGCTAAAAGGCGGAATAGGCGTCAGCGAAGGCGAAAACATGGAACAAAGAATGTTGAAAAAAAAATCAAAATCGCCTCCCAACGAATCTCAAGTGAAGTGGGTCAACCATTGCTGAACGTTTTCTCAGGGTGTTTTTCTTTTTCGTCAAGTTGCTGTAGCGTTCTGAACTTCGGTGAAGTTATGCTTGACTAAATTCACACTCGAAATGATAAGGAAAGCTGTCCACTCATATTGTGAAAATCGTTATCATTCATGTGAGAATTATTGAATCAACTTGAAATTTATGGACCACAATAAATGATTCAATAATTTCAACTAGTGGGTGATTCGGTTACACAGCATTAACCCGGTAACTGTTTTCGCATTTTCCACAATTTACTGTGGGAATTTGATGCAGAAAGAGAGAAAGATTTACGTCAGCAGCGCTGAGCGCTCTTTGGCCTTGAGAGCTTTTCCGCTGCTCTCGCTTATCAGAATGAGTAACTCTCGTGTGGGTAGCAGGCAATTGATAACGAACGGCCGGTATGTGTCACGTATTATTATTTGTTTTTTTTTAGGCAAACGATACCTTTGGTCGAGACGTGCAAGGTGTGTGATCAAGCTGCTGCAATATGCCGAACAGTATTCGGCAATGAAATCGAAAATGCCAAACTTTTTAGATACATTCTTGAATCAGCGAATTTTTTCTTGCAATACATCGAATGAAATATAATTTTCGCATAACTAACGGAAAGGTAGCGTGATTGAATTTGAATAATAACCATTCAATTGTTTCACGCCGTGATTGAGAGTTAAATCACTATTAGAGCGCTCTATATTTTTTGTAATACTTACTTTTCAACGGAGATTTATGCGCAATACGATGTGTTGATCAAAGCCATGGAAGTTCCGTGAGATCCTGCCGAAAGCTTAAATAATAGATCGAGTGTACTAGTTCCATCAACTAGCAGCTCGTGAAACAGTCTAATCGTATAGACCATTTGAGGGTTTTAACCATTGATGGGAACGACGGATCCTGGATCCGGTGGAAGGAAGCCTCGATGTTGATAGCTCAGAAATTGGATAAATCTTTTACTTTGGTCTTGAGAATGACCGTTTGGATACAGCTTCCACTGAAGAAATAAAACACACTGAAATACTAACTAAATAACGGATGGTTTATTTTCGCGATGTTTCACATACATAAGTTGGATGTGGAATAAATAATAGAGGAACAGAGTTCGAAGTCGAAATGTTTAGGTAATTTTCGAAATACTGTAATTTCGTGATAAATCAACGCATGTAGATGGAATGTAAATCATTTTAAAGCTCAAACATTTAAGTTTAGGATTATTATACGAACAAATTTTTATCTTGGTGTGTGTAGATGTAGTGGGCAAAAATATCGGGAAGAAATTTACAAACGATTTCTTTCCGTTTTTTAAAAGATTTTGTGGACTAACAGAAAAAAAAATTCCATCTAAATCAATAGCACATCCATTTAACCTTATCATTGATTTGGAAGCCTATGACGTTCCTGTAGAACCTTTCAATATACAGATATTTTTGATAACGAATAAAATAATAAATAATGATCGCAGCACAAATGGAAAAGTCGTTTCGAAAATACACTAAATTTTGTATGAAGATAATTTGTTACTTTGATGAAAAAAAAATATTTTAATTTTTTCCATTGATTTCAAAAACGTGCCAAAAATTTGATAATACTGATTTTGATAGTGTTTTACAAAATCTGATTTAATTCTGCAAAAATTGCAGTAAGTTCTGATGTTTGCAGGCAAATTTTTAGCCGAGTATATCTTCTAAACCCCTTGGAACGTTTCATATTGATACGTTTAGCCGTTTTTCCTAGCCGATCGATCAAAGTTTGGAGTTAATCAGAGGAGCACTTTATCGCAAATTATACCACACAAAACACACACAAAATGCTATGCGTACCCTCTAAAAAAACAATTTACAACTTTCGATCCTCAACTATTCCTAAACTCGAAATTTTGAGCTTTGAAATGATGTACATCCCATCTCTATACGTTGATTTATCATATAGTTATAGCATTTCAAAAAAACACCTAAAAAATTCTTCGCACTCTGTTCCTCTAATTATTTTGTCAAGTGTAGAATGGGGATTTTGGAACTTTCAAGGAACGCTCACAAATCTTGAATTTGGTTCGAAACTATTACTAACCTTTTATTAAAATCATTGTCTGGCTGTCCGACCAATGATATCGGCGCGAATCAGACGAAAAATTTAGTGTCAGTCCCTATGGACCAACGCGATGCTCAACGTGGTAAATGAATTGGCTTTATAGCCAAAGTGAATTACCTAATGTCTGTTGACATTGATTTTGATTTGTTGTTGAAAGTTTGTTGTTAGTCGAGACGCGTGAAGACATTATAATTTATTGTTCCTTTCATTCGATATTAAAATAAATAAGTTTCTGCATTCGATAATTTTTTTATTTCATTAAAAAACGAAACAAACATTTGATAACAAGGTTTGATTTGAAGGGTGACACCTGAGACAACCGCCCCGGGTGTCACCCGGTTACGCTACGCTACTGGCTACTACTGTCCTACGCTGTTCTAAACAATGCGAAAACACACACTCAACAAACCGTAAAATAGATGAACTACTTGCATCGATGAGAAACTTCAAGTATTTGAGAATAAAGTTGATGAGAAATGTGAAATGAACATACTAAATCAAAAAAGGTCGATGATATGATGATGAAATTAACCACATCAGTAAGAAAACTTTCAAACAACAAAACTAGAGAAGATTTTGCGGCTATTTCGTCTAAAATGAGTGATCATAACAATCATCAGGTGAATTGATTATTTATTGTTTTTAAATTATTATTAATTCTAATCTAAATATACTATCAATCAATATTAATCCTATACGAAACAAAACTGAAGATTTGTGTCTATATATCTCCCAATTCAAAAGTATAATTCACATTATTTGTGTAACTGAAATACGATTGCCACAGAATGAGTTATACATGTGTCAACTTAATGATTAAGTGGAAGTCTGCAATGCTTGTTTGTACACCAATGATCTTCTTCTTGAATGGCGTTAACGTTCCCTGTGGAACTTTTGCCGTCTCAACGTATTCATTAACTAGCGTCGTTCATCAATACTTGGTTGAGATTTCTATGCCGAATAACACGCCTTGAATGTACTCTAAAGTGGCAAGCTCTAGAATACGCGTGACCACAGTGCAAGCCGGAAGAATTTTCTTTGACGAAAAATCCCCCAACCAGAACGGGAATCGAACCCGAACACCCGGCATGATAGTGTGGGACGCTAACCACTCGGCCACGGGTGCATGTATTGGTTAATGAAGAGTTTTTAGAAGGTAGTACAATTGGAATAATTATTAGAAGTCTAAAAATTAAAAAAGAAGTAATTTATAGGGCACCGCATGCATATTCAGCAGACGCATCAATTTCCTATACAGATTATTAGAATTCTACAATGGACAATGGACTATATACAGGTCTGACTCGATTATATACAGTTAAAACAATATTTTTTTATATTCCAAATAGGAATTATTGAAGCGAATATGAAATATTTCATCGTTAAAGTGAAATTTGTTCGGCTATTATTAGTACAGTGGAGTAAAAGTCGTGATTTTGGTAGATTCTAGTTGAAGATTCACCAGGAATTGTTTAAAATGATATTACAGCGGAATTTAAAAAAGATAGGAGTTGGGTGTCAAAGAACAAATTTTAGAGTGACCAGAGAGCTTTAATTTAACATTCACGTTTATTATCTTTTCTTTTCTCTTTGATAAAATTAAGAGTAACGCCTTGAAAACCGTTAACTTATAAGTTTTTCACTTCTAAAATATCACTTAGATCCACTCATTTGGATGTTTCAAAACTGTATCCTATACCTGTGAGAAAGGTATATTTATGACATTAAGAGGATGAATGAAAAATGGAATTCTTCTTTTGTATTCAAAAAAACGAAAAATATATGAATGAAAAACATTTTTTTTTACTTGATTGTAAACAGGATTCGATTACATATCGAATTTTTTTTATTTGTATAAAGCCAAAGCATAGTGTAAATAACCTAACGGTTCTCAAAGTATACATTACACTACAATCATCATATGGATGATTCATTCGATATTATCTATTGATAATTCATTCGATTTTAAAATAAATATGTTTCTGGATTCGGTAAATTTCCAAATGTATTTCGTCTTGATTACATGTGATTTTCATGAAGAAAAATCAATTTGCATTTACTAGTTTCGTGAAAACACCCTAAATCGGACAAACCAACATTATTTACCTTATAATAGTTCTTAATATTAAATTCAACTTTCGAGTAAGTTTTTTCAACAGTGCATTTAAAATTTTAGAATGCTGTTCCTAGATAGTTCGTTGATTTTCCAAACAACTTTGACAAACATCTTATTTTAATCAGACATCTACATTTTGAGTTACGATTTTTGAGAGAACGATCAATGGTTTTGTTCGTTTTTCGTCCATAACTGTGACCTAAAAGCGGATGAATGTTGCAGTTGAAGTACGATGTATTCAGCATACCAAACGTTTCAACAATTGGCTCCATCGAACCATAGATATAAAACAACAAGGAACAGAGATCGATGAGATTGGGAGGCGAGAATAGTCGAATATCTTCTCCCACTGTTTCGTTCCTATATTTTGCTTTCCATTTTGACTTGACCAATTCGACGGTTTGAAAGAAAAAAGCAACTGAATCGCACAATGTTCATCATTCATTGATTGTTTACTTGTTGATTGTTAGATTATTTCGTTCTTCCAGAACTGCATGTATAATAGAGCACAAACCATGTGTTTTAATTCCACCTGGATCAATGTATGTGAACAATTATATGCACGTGCCACTGATGAAAACAGTTTATTCGTTTGAATGAAGATATCAATGACGGTCTGTGACCTGAAAAAGACAATGAAACTATAGGAAAAATCCTCAAAAAACGATAGTACGGCAGAATAAGGTCAATAAGAGGACTTTCTTATGAGGCCCAGATCCTTTCACTTGAATGAAGGTATCGGAGTCTATCGGGAACACATGTGGATCGCAAAATAATGTGTGGATATGTTTAAACGCGTGCTGGTGTTAAGCCACGAGGTGAAGTAATGAAACTTTGAATGATAATTACGTGCCACGAAATTAAGCAATTTCTCACGAAATGGCAACCACACTACGCTGAAGTCAGTTGTTGTAACAGGCCTATGACCCAAAGAAACCGATGGGTGCGTAGAGAGAATCCATACAACCGAACGTATCTTAATGTATATTGATAGTTAATATTGCATTATATCACACGTCCGACACTTCACAGGCACTGCTAATATTTCCACCTGCTGATGTTCCCTGGAACGTATCTTCGCCATTCCCTTCTTCCATATGACGAAATGCAAAGGTTCCACGTATTTACCTTAACGTAGAGCTCCGTCGATGACATGTTTTTTGTGTGTTATTGTTCCGTTCCTTTTCCGCTTCTTCGACTCGGCTCTTCGTCGGTGAGTTTGCGGCTGAACGCCGCTCCCGAAACACTGCTAATTGGTGAAGCTTTTTCCAGGTATTCCCACCGGAGTATACCCGAAAAAATCAGCAAAACTACAAAGATAGAAAACTAACACTAATTCCCTTAGGAGGGAATCAATTTTCGACACATTTCAGCCACTCAAAGGGCGCCATTCACTTTGCGTAACAAAATGCTTTTCTTTTCTTACGATTTCTCTTCTGTGATGGAAACAAATATCACACACTTTGACCCAAGAATAATTCCCCCAAGCTGCTGCACTAACGGATTGCACCACTTTATCGCCAACCGTGTGCTGTTCGCTGCAAACACACTAAATTATCTTCACAAGCCCCTGGTTATCTTTGCGGCACTCCAAGCGAACGCACGAAAAATCGAATCGCGTGATCAGCAGAAAATTCGACCGAATAAACAGCGCCACATGTAGCACAAACTGACTGCCGTCACAATTGTGGGAAAGAGAGATACCACCAAAAAAAAATTCCTTCGCAAAACGGGGGCGCTTTCACATCAGCGAAATATACACATCCACGTCCCGTCACCAGTTGACTCCAACTAAGAACGGTTCCACGCGAAGGCTCCACTGTAGGCACTCTCCACGCAGCGGGTGAGGCTATGAGGATCAACAAAGAGCAGTGAATGTGTGAGAACTCCCCGCGAAAGCGGTTGGAGCATTGGAGAGAATGGGATGGGATTTGTTTTGTTTTGTTTTGAACTCGTGTTCTCAGCTGTTTTCCTTGGAACGTTGAAAGTGTGAGAGAGCATTTCCATTCCGACACTCTATCATCTGTGAGATATCAACTGTCAAACATCCAGGTGAGTGATTATTTGGAATCATAGTGTTTAAATTATACGGTGGTCTTGCATGTCAATATTTTACACTTCTCGGGTAACTTTTGAAAAGTACCAATGTAGCAAATCCATCACTTGACCGGAAGAAAAATTCATTACCTTAAGGATCCTTCACACGATAAATAATAATGACATTACTTCATCAGAATGACAATAACAATGATCGTGTGAGGTTGACAAAAATGATACGACGGGCAATAATGATATATTTCCGGATTTTCTGATCTCGCTCCATCATTACTATAATAGGGCAGACACACTATCATTCGAGGTGTCTAGGATACTGTGCGACATCTTGTGTTAATATCTATGTTTGTGAGGCAGTTTACTATCTATCAGATTAGTGAACCCAAAGGCAATTTTGAATTCTTAAAATTGGATTGAGCTTGAGCTTGAGCTTGGGTAGACTGTACAATTCGTAGTTGCTCTCCGTGATTGACCTGAACCAACCAAATTGCACAAAGAACACACAGAATGAATTCTTAAAATTGGATTGAAAGTTATTACTTGCTGTTTCTTGGATGCATAAAACACGTAGCACTAAACCTTACTTAATAAATTTTCTATAGTTTTTCAGAAATACCAACCTAAAACTCATTATTGTAAGATAAAATTACTACCAGATATAATTTTAGTTCAAGATGTTTCCCCTTTTGCGGGAAAACCTGTCATTTTAATACATAGAGCAACATATTTGATGCGAAGGAAATGATTTTCATTTTTATTAGTTTTATTTTTAAAGTTTGTTCATTCCACCTTAAAACCCGTTATCTTTTTCGCTTCACAACGATGAAGCACGAAACCTAAAATGTTAATCTGCGATGGCGATGGACAGTGTCGTCACCTATTGCCCAAATACGTGGGCACACGGCTAAGATACGGTGTCGACATCTACGAAGATATTAAATGCTAATGAATCAAGCATAAGCTATTAATATTACTATGAACAAAAACAGTTTCAAATTGTTAATAGATCAATTAAAAGAATTTTAAAATGTTTTTTGAATGCTCATAACATATTGTGTTGTGACCGTTCTCAACCCAGCATCAGAGAAGGCGATAACAGCAGCAGAAATAGCAGCAGCAATCCACCGACAGCAAGAACAGCAACGGGAATCAACCAGCAGTAGAAACAGCATCAGCAATCCATCGACAGCAGGAGCAGCAACAGGAATCAACCGAGAGCAGGAACAGCAACAGCATTCAACCAGAAGTAGAAACAGCAATTCACCAACAGCAGGAACAGCAAGAAAAGTCCACCAGTACCAGGACTCAAAACCATGTGTCGGAATAATTTTCGACCGAAAACTTGTGACTTGGGCGGAGTGACGAACTTGGAAAAATAATGTCTTAACACACGTAAAAAATTTCATGGCATATAACACAACAATTATTTTATAGCGTATTGTTCCTGTGGTGGGTTCAGCAGATGTACCGACATAAGTTTGTGTGACAGAACATATTGTTCTGAACCTTCTTCATACAATTAATTTTCATTGATAATTTTCATTTCAAAAATGTGTTTCTTCCTCTTACGGCTATGAACATAAGAGTTGCTGCATTCATCCAAGCTATAAAAATGATCGTGTAGGGTTGAAGAAAAATGAGAATGCGGGATGGAGTGATTCTTGCTAGTGTTGTCATTATTGATAATGGCAATGCTACTGATCGTGTAAGGGCCGCTTTAAGTGCGATTCACATACAACATACACGTCACGTTCACGTCCCGTCATGTCACGATACGTCAATGATTCTACCATGAAATTCTCATGAAAACATTCACATACACCAGCAACGTAACGACCCGTCAGCATACGTTCAACGAAAACGACCGGCAGGGTTTGTAGAAAAGAATAATTGACGGAGACGGACGGCTCGTTTGGTTTTTGTCTGGGCTTTGTGTCTCGGCTTTTGTTTTGATTTGGTTATACAGTAATTTACATCTACATCGACACTAAGCTAATTGAACAGATCTGTGATGCAACACGTTTAATTAGACATTTTTACCTCTAGTTGGACATTTTTGTAAACATTGAGTTCGGGGCCCAAATTATGGCCCCACATTGAAAGTCTCCCCCAGTCGCAAATGTCCAATTACTGGTCAAAACCGAATCCAATGCGACACTGAGTGGTGCCTCAGCATATCGCTTTATAAGTAACTTACTATATTTTTTATGCTAACATATCTCTTAGCTCCAAATTTCTGAGTGAAAATCATTCGCGACTAGTTGAAAGAATTATTCTATTTATTATTATTATTACATAAGGGTCGGACTACGGGGTTTAAGCATTTAAATAATTGAATTCAATGATTCTCATTGAATTTTTCAAAATTTAGAACTGATTCTAGGCATGCTGATTTGAAAGAGGGCATTGCAATTTAAAATTGTTGTAGGTGGCGACACCATGAATAAAATTAAATAAATCATTCGTTTGGAATTTGACGTGACGGTGCTGGTGGAAGCGTTGACTGCATGTGTGAATTGGTGGAGACGTTGACGGAGCGTAGACGTTCTTCTCCGTAACGTGCTATGTGAATCGCACATTATAATGCTATTGGATCAGAAATTATGATGTACATGTGTTTCGTTTCATTAAAGAAAGATGGATGAATAGAACTTATCGTGCAACTACTGTTGTTGCTGTCATAGACTTTACCTATATATCCGCAGAGTGCAAGAGAGATAAATTCTTTATGATATCTATGGTGAGGAATACATTCATTGAGGACAGCCAAAATTATTACAATCCGGGTAGTAATAGGCCCACAGTAAACAGCTCTCTCCGACAAAAGTAAGATGTAGATTTACACAATTGCTCATCAGGATAGCATTGGGCGTTGATAGCAATGCACTCCCCTATCTAAGAAAAGATGATGTTCGAGTGGTTGAAAAACACGCCGACCCATTGGTTTTGATCGAACATCATTTGCTAGGAGTTACTCTCAAAAAAGTATGTTTTGAATATTCTCTGTATTTTTTTCTTCACAATTCCTCCTTTACAACATTTTGCTTGCACTTTCACGTTTGGACGTGTTCGTTTCAATAGTTCGATGGAATGGTATCGTTTCGTGCCCACCAATTAAATGATTCAATGTGGGGATGACTTCACCGCGGTTATACTGCTTTTGTTGTTGCTTATGCTACCTTTCGTTACTATGCTGATTGCCTTTTCCTTTTACAGGTCTGTGAGGCATCAAAGATAATCATAATTTCCAGGCAGAACACATTTTTATATCAAAATTATGAATATAAAATAACTTCTCCGTATCAAAACAATATTCTATTTAAATGAAAACTACTTTTTTGTGGATGATGAAAAAATCTCATACGAAATCTGTGACTAAAGATAGTTATATATTATAACAGTAAGCTTTAGTAAGAATATCAAAAAATCAAGCGATTGTGAATACTACAATGACCAGGAAATTGAAGAACAAAAAAAAAGTTACCATTGTGTCGTCGAGCCTACTTGTAAGACCCGGAAAGTTCACTGGATCCGCTGACAAAACTGATCCGAAGCCTACTGAATTTAAAAACATAAAAAAATCTGATTTTTTTGGAATACTCATTTAAATATTCATTTACCGAACTTTCGAACTGAGGTTACGAAATACTATCAAGCCCAAAACTAGTCATATACCTTAAATGCGACATCAATTTACACTTGCAGCCAAGCCAGAATTGTTTTTATGCTTTCCATCATAAGGAATAACTATTACGAGCAGTTCGAAAGATACTTTTTTTTACCAGATACCCAACTTTAAAAAATTGCCGGTATGTTTTTCGATTTTTTCATCGAAAATATTATCTACTATAGTGTTTTCAGGCGAATAAAAAAATTAATTTCATTAAAATTTGTATCCCTAATAAGTGCATAAAATCGGTCTACAGCAACTATGTGCGGAAAGTACATAACCTCACATAACTTAACAAAAAACAAAACCTTACGAAATTTTAAAATATGTAAACTTTGATAAAAGATCACACATTTTGGTGTAGAAAAAAATACATTGGATTGAATCTCGTACAGGAACGAAAATGTAGGTTTTGGCCAAACAAACGTTTTTTGATTTTTTGTCATTTTCCGGAAAACGGAAAAATGTAAAAAAAATAATTCTAGAAGATCGAGGTTTCTGTAACGCCAGTAATCAAAATTACACCAATGGCTTCTGTTAAAAAACAATATTTTTATAGCTTGGTCGTTTATGGATTAACCGAGAAATCATTGATATCTAGTTAGTGCGGACTGAATCAAAACGGCTGTCAAAAAAGATCCAATTGAAATGTCGAAAGAGATCCAACGATCAGGAGTGTTATTTTTCTTATGATTATCAACACTATAAAAAAGGTATTGTTATCAAAGGCAAAAATAATTAAACTTATAAAATGAACGAACTTCATTTTTCCGTCAATTGTTTAATTGGCCATTGCATCTCTGAAAGAAAATCTCATATTGCAAGGTATCAGAACTTGACCAAATATCAACAAACTACGAATAACGTTAAGTTCACTCCAAGATTTTAATGTGGGAGCGAAATTCGATATTGGCGAATTTTGATACGTACATACATAGCAAAAGTGAAATGTTTTGGGGACGTTTTTTTCTAACGTCGGTGAAAACAGTTTTGCTAGTGAAGCTAGCCGAATGAAATCCGCGTAATTATGATTCGCTAGTACTGGTTATGAATATAACGGTAAAGCAATCTGCGCTTCGTATTGATGATGGACGTAATCTCATGAGTCAACTAACGGCTTAATTGTAGAGAAGGCATTACGGTTTCTCACGAGGTTTCTTTTCCGGTTGAAATGTAACGATGTATCTCTATCAAAATTGTACAGCCGCAAGCGCACTGAAGAGAGAACAGATGCATGCGATGCAATCCCTCGACGCCAGACTCTAAAGTGCAATCCACAGCTCTCCTGCAAAAATAATCGAACATGCTCCGCCATCGGATTGGATGATAGTTTTTGCTGTACAAGGACTGCTGTACAAGCAGAATTTAAGAAGAAATTTAAGTGCTTGTATAATTTATAACTCTGTATAATTTCATGTATATTTGTATAGTATTAAGTAAAATACAATGTACATAGTTATAGTTTAAGCGTGTGTTGTATTTTGTCTCCGACGAAACGAGTTCCTTAATCTGCCACAGTGATGTGAAGTTCCATGCGAATGGAAAATCCCCGCTGCATCACTGCAATTAAGGCAGTCTGCATCGCGCCTATGGGGGGAATTTGGTTTCTCACGCTGGGCAATCCGCATAAAGTCTGCTTTGGTATCGCGCAGCGGGAATAAGTAGCAGTTTTTACAGTCCACTGCATTAAGACGCTATAAAAATAATCCTGGAAATGTGTATGAAAGGTTTGCTACACTTTTGGTTTTCAATAATTCAAACATCGTACTTACTCCACAGATACGCGAATCCTTATTCGGAACTAGTTTGTCGTCTCCGAAAAAAATCGACCCAGCGCGTCTGTAAATACGTTTCCGAAGGAATACGATAATTGCTAACGCGAACATTTTCACTTGTATTCGGGCAGCCTTTCACTGAGCAACGCATTTTTAATGGTCACTTTCCCTGATATAATATTTCTCCGAACGAAATAAAAACAAACGAAGTCACAGTCACGTAAATGTTCACTCCTGCGATTTGAAAACATTCGATGAAAAGTGGAACGAAGAGTTGCCAGATGATTTTTAAAAAAAGTCTGTAAAAATATGTGAATGTCTCTTAAAAATGTGGAAATGTCTGTAAAAGTGTGCGGATCTGTAGAAATCTCTTTTAACGTTAATTTTTCCAGATTCATTGATACTTTGTACATCGCGATGCACGTGAGATTGTCTTTTGTATATTATTGTATATTTTGTATATGTACATCTTTTATATATACAGCCATTCCATGCCAAACCGATATAGTGGTTCTCAGATTTCGATGGAAAGTGGTAGTTTTGTTCTTCATCGCAAAACATTAGACCCTTTTTATATTTTTTCGTTAGGGTGACCATTTCCATTTTAGGGTGGTCCGAAAAATAATTTTTCCCCTGTTTTTTTTTTCCCAAAACTGACTTTTTAAAAAAATTCATAACTTTTGAATCACTGAACCGATTTAGATTATCGACATATCTAATTGAAGCCAATGAGCTAGCTTTTCATTAAAATATAATATATTTAAATTGCAAAGAAAAAAAAGGATTTTGTTTTGGTAATTATCGATTGTAGTTTATTTTTTATTATTTTCATGGCTTTGGACTAGGGGGCGCTATATATTTTTTATACTTTTCTTGAAAGCGGCGGATGTTATACATAACATATCTCGATTTCAGAGATGCTATTTATTGGCATGAAATGGCTGTATATACAGTAGTTTGCGACATTTAGCAAATTGGACAGACCTGTAATGCGACACGTTTAATTGGACATTTTTACCTCTAAATTTTTGTAAACATCAAGTTCGGGGCCTAAATTATGGTCCCACATTGAAAGTCCCAACCAGGCGTCGACACTGTATCACTCTCATCGCCAATGTCTAATTACAAGTCAAAATCGCATTTGTTGTTTGTTGTTTTGCATTCTGTTGGTGTTTTGTTTGGTAACAATAAATTGTATACGTCAGCGTTTTACATGATTTCATAAGTACTTTTGTCCTGAAATCATTACAGACGAAACAGACAATACGATTCTTCACGATGAATGAAAAATTGCATTAAATGTATCTATACTATACTTCAAAATTTCATTACAGTGAGGGAACAGAGTCGAGAACTTATGCCGCCAAGCGAATATTTTTTTAGCAAACGTACGGTGCAACATGTGCGTCGCTAATTTCCTTAAAAATTACCCTAAAGCTAGCTCATTGGCTTCAATTAGAAGTACTGTCATCGGCCACCGAGCGATACTATGCTCACGGCATCACTGCAATGCGACCTATTTTTCACACGCAATCACTGTGGTGACACCGGCAGTTAGGCGCTAGTTTGCGCACATAACCACTGTGGTTACGCCGAACGACAAAGTCTTAATGAATTACTCAAAAAATAGGTCTAACGTCATGTATATTGATATAAACTAAATAAAAAACTTTTTATGTATTAAAACTATGGAAAAATGTAATACGATGAGTCAAAAATTCATTTTTTAAAAACCTATGAAATATTGTTGTATTCAAAAAGTCTGCAACAAAAATAAAAAGTATTTTACAGATATGTCTGTAAATTTACAAACATATCTGTTAATCTCGCTTGAAAAAATCCATAAATTTGCTTGAAAATGAAGTGGATTGAGTCCGCACCACTTATACCATGGACAGACATACAGCTGTACTAGTGTTGTACGTGTACAGCGTTGTACAGGTACCATTGTACCATGACAGACATACTTTGGTTGTACATTGTACCGCATGTCAAACTGACAATAAAAAATTTGACCAATTTTCACTACATATTTCAATGAAAAAGGTTTTTATTTAGTGTCTAAACTATCGCAACAACAAACAAGTTTCCAATCTGAGTTTTGACCTCAAGAGAAAGTCCATAAAAAGAACGTTTACCAAGTGTTTTGATTCGGTTTGTTCATGCTACCCACCACTAACCGTCTATGGCGCTGCGCACAGTACAACTGTAGCCATGTACAGCGGTAAGTATAATACTTATGACAGACATACAGCTGTACTACCGTTGTACTTCGAAAATTGTATGTCTGTCACCATGTACAGCGCTAGAACTATGCAAGCAACTCGGTTCAATCGCTGTACCTGTACCGACCTATTTTACCGCTGTACATGGCTACAGTTGTACTGTGCGCAGCGCCATAGACGGTTAGTGATGGGTAGCATGAACAAACCGAATCAAAACACTTGGTAAACATTCCATTCATTGACTTTCTCTTGAGTTAATAACGCAGATTGCAAATTTGTTTGCTGTGTTTGATAGTTTAGACGCTAAATAAAAACACTTTTCATTGAAGTATGGGGTGAAAATTGGTCAAATTTCTTATTGTCAGTTTGACATCCGGTACAATGTACAACCGAAGTATGTCTGTCATGCTACGATGGTACCTGTACAACGCTGTACACGTACAACGCTAGTACAGCTGTATGTCCCTGGTATAATACTTATGACAGACATACAGCTGTACTTGCGTTGTACTTCGAAAATTGTATGTCTGTCACCATGTACAGCGCTAGAACCATGCAAGCAACTCGGTACAATCGCTGTACCTGTACCGACCTATTTTACCGCTGTACATGGCTACAGTTGTACTGTGCGCAGCGCCATAGACTATTAGTGGTGGGTAGCATGAACAAAACAAATCAAAACATTTGGTATACAATCTTTTCATTGACTTTCTCTTGAGTTAATAACTCAGATTGGAAACATATTTGTTGTGTTCGATAGTTTAGACGCTAAATAAAAACCTTTTTCATTGAAATATTGGTGAAAATACAATGCAATAAATTCAAACTTCTGATTGTCAGTCTGACATGCGGTACAATGTACAACCAAAGTATGTGTGTCATGCTATCGTGGTACCTGTACAACGCTGTACACGTACGTCGCTAGTACAGTTGTATGTTTGTCCATGGTATTAGATTGATATGTGAATAGTATACGAATAGAGGCGAATGAACTGCAAAGTTTAAAGCCTCTTAAAAACAAAGAAAGAAGAAGAATAGTATACGAAGAGCTAAAATTGCGCTTCCGGTAAATTGATGGCAATTTGTTGGTCAAATAATTATCGCTATCTTTATATGGGCATTGTTTATTTTTCAGTTTGGATAGATGTAAACAATAACGTATTTTTGCCGATCACATTCGTTGCACTTCTCTATATTTTTGTTATCAGAAATGAATGAAACACATTCGCTCGTTTTTCGCCGAAGTGACAAGACCCATACAACAGGATTTTTGAAGTCGGAAACGCGAACAAGTGGATTGAGTTATATTTTTTCTTTCTATAATTAACAGTGATACTCTGACTAACTTGTGGTGAAATAATATTAGATGAATTAAAAAGAAACATCGAATAATACCAAGTAAGAAATTTATTTTTTCCATTTTGTTTGACTTTCTCAGGTGTACATAAAATATAGGTTAGGTGTATATAATAAAACTTAGTTTAGAATAGGTTAGGTTAGGGTAGGTTAGGTTAGTGCATATAGATAGCATAATTAGAAAAGGCGATTCCATGTGACCAAAATGGAGGTGGAAGAAGAAGACAAGGGTGGTACTTATTCTGCAAGACAGGATTCTACCATTGACAAGAGAAAACTGAGATCAAAGCAGAGAGCATATGAGTCTGATAACACGGATGACGAACTGATTCAAACGAAACGTAATAAAACTATGGCAAAAACTGTGACGGATAAAAACATGGACAATCAACAGCTGGACGCGTTCAGACAAGAATTTACAGGTACATCACAAGAAATAAAAACGACTACAAAAAAAAATAAAGAAAATACAAAGAGACAGAACAAAGACAATACAGAAGCGATATTCAAAGATGACTGGATAAAAAATACTATATACACTACTTTTGTTATCGAAAGAAAGGTTTTGGATGAAGAGCGAGTTGAAAATCAAAAACCAAAATTCCCTCATCCGATGGAAGTGGCGAAGATGTTAATCAATATAGGTGTTAAAAAATACAACGAGATGAAATCGATTGGAAGAGGTCGTTTCCAGATAATGTTTGACAAACCAATTGACGCAGAACAACTAATCAATTCTAAACTCTTAACAGAGAATTATAATTTCATAGTATTCGTTCCGGCCAGATTCAGAGAAAGTGTAGGGGAAGTGGGAAATGTTCCACCATCTTTAACAGAACAGGAGATTCTAAAAAATTTGAAAAGTGACATTCCGGTACACAAAATTGAACGAATTTCGAGAAAAATTGCCGAAAACAAATATTCGCCAACTTACTCGATTAAAATATTTGTCAAAGGTCAAAATCTACCAAAATCAGTTTCGATCTATGGAATAAACGCGTACTGTGAACCGTATATATTCCCGCTCAAAATTTGCCATAACTGTTGGAGGTATGGACACAAGGACAAATTTTGCAAATCAAAAGTAACAAAATGCGGAAAATGTGGTCAAGAACATAAAGAAAGTGATTGTAAAACAGAAACCTTATGCTGTTTAAACTGTAATGGAACCCATAATGCCTGGGATAAAATATGTCCGGAGAGAGTAAGACAGGACAAAATCAGGGTTGAAATGGCTGTCAATAAAACGAGTTTTTTCGAAGCCTCTCGAGTATATCCGAGAAATTCGAATAATACACAATACAGAATAAATTCATTGAGAGAATTCCCGACACTCGCTCCCAGTGGAATAAATTCCAACATTACCAAACAAATTCATCAAGTTCAAACAACGAAACATAATCAAAAAAGGTATATTCAAAAAAATACATTCCCCCAACCAGAAATAGTTCCAGATCAACCACATAGCTTCCAACCGAACCCATACAAAACAACAGACATTGAAAAAATAATAAATCAAATAAAACAAGATTTAATAAAACACCTGAACTTGACAAACGTAATAGAAAAAATCAAAGCAGTACAAAAAACTATAATTAACAACACACAAAAAACTGAGTCAATTGACCAAGATATATTCTTGATAAACTTGAGTGAACAACTTAACTCGATTATCAATCCGGAAATAAACACGAACAATACAGAATTACTGACAAATAACAATGGCAGTGAATCAGAATAGAGATTTAATAATTATACAAAATAACGTAACTAGTTTGAGAACCACAGATACACGAGAACTAATCAAAGATTATTTGAAACGAGAAAATGTAGATATAGCTATTTTAAGTGAAATTTGGCTTAAGCCAGATGAAACGTTTAAATTTCCAGGTTACAAACTTATAACAGAAACTAGACCAACAGGCTACGGCGGTGTTGGCCTCATAATAAATAATGAAATATCTTTCAACCAAGTCAAAATTCCTAATTTACACCCAATTGAAGCAATTGCAATAAATACGACGAATACAAATCCAAATATTCAGTATACATACCTCCATTACCCATTAACAACAATATGATAAAAACACCCCTGAAAAAATTACTAGACATAATAGATAAAATAAATAAACCAACAATACTCGCAGGAGATTTTAATGCACATAATCTCATGTGGAATCCAGGTCATCCCACTTGTCCTAGAGGAGAGCTATTAGAAAACCTAATAGAAAACAGAGAACTCATTATCCTAAATGACGGCTCAAGCACCACAATCAAAGCACCAAATACAATCCCTTCTGCTATAGACATAACATTAGCTTCTCCAAATATTGCCATCAGAACCAATTGGAAAGTCTTAGAGGAAGACTTTTTTAGTAATCATAAGATTATAAAGTTTGAAATAGAAAATGCAGCAAAACAGTACAAATTTAAATTAAAATATATCAATAAAAACAGATTGACGGATAAAATAAACCAAATAAAACCCCACATGTTTCAGACACCAAACGACATAAACAAGTTTTTTCGAGAACAAATACAGCTATCCACGTATTAATTAGATGGAGGTAAGAATAAAAGAAAACAATACCCCAAAAAATGGTGGACAAAAGAAATACAAGAACTTCTAGTCATCAAAAATCAAAAACTAAAATGCTTTCACAGAAACGGGACAGTTGAAAACTTCATCGAATTCAAAAAAAAACAAGAGCATTACTTAAAAAGGAAATAAGAACACAAAAAAGGTTAAGCTGGAAACAATTGATAAATTCGATTACTCCTGAAATGACTCAAAAACAGCTCTGGGATACAGTAAGAATGATTAACGGCAATCGACCTTCAAAAAACAATTCTCATCTACTAAATGATTACGAGTTGGCAATGAAATTTATGCAGCTAAACTTTCCACCCATCAACAGAAATCTTCAATATACCCCAGTGAGGAACAATAATGCCCTCAAAATTAACTTTTTTGAAATGCAGAGAACAATTGCGTCTAAAAAAGATCATTCAACACCCGGATTAGATAATATTTCCTTTTTTACATTAAAACGCCTTAATTTGAATTTAAGGATTCGTATTTCAGAACTGTTAGAAATAGTCCTGAATACTGGTGAGATTCCAGAAGATTGGAGGACCGTTAAAATAATACCTCTATTGAAGGAAGGAAAAGATCCGAACAGCCCAGATGCATATAGACCTCTTTCTATGATCTGCGTTCTTTTGAAACATATAAATAACGTAGTGAAGACTAAGCTTGTTGATTTTATAGAATTAAATAGACTCATTCCAAAACATTCTTTTGGATTTAAAAAGCACTTATCATCAATAAACTGTGTCAACTATTTGGTTTCAAAAATTTACCAAACCAAACGGGAAGGGATGGTATTAATAACGGTATTCCTAGATCTATCTAAAGCATTCGACAACGTCGACATACAAAAACTTTTAGATATTATGCAAAAAGACAATATTCCAAGCGAAATCATTTATTGGATTTTTCAATATTTAAAAAAAAGAAAGACAGTTCTAGAACTCAATGATGGGACACTGATTGAGCAAACAACCAATTCAGGACTTCCACAAGGATGCCCACTTTCACCAATCATATTCAATATTTATACGAAAACGATACACTCGGCAACCAACGAAGATAATACGCTCATACAATATGCGGACGACTTTACAGCAATAGTGAAGGGTCCAAACGCAGCGATCGCGGCTAGCAGAATGTGCACTTTTTTGAGTAAAATAACCCAATCTTTTGAGCAGTTAGGGATGACATTGAATCCAAACAAATCAGCAGTTCTCTTTTTCACAAACAAATTCAACCCAAGATCTACTATTTTCATAAATAACACCTCAGTACCTATAAAAGAACACCACAAATTTCTTGGCATTCATCTAGATCATAAATTATCTTTTAAATCCCATATCAATCACACAATAGCTAAAGCTAAACAAAAAATCAACATATTAAAAATAATGGCGAGAAAACGTAACGGTGCACATCCGGCTCAAATGCTGAAAATAATGAAAGCGATAGTGCGACCCCATTTTGACTATGGGTTATCCATCATTGCGGTAGCATCGAACACAGCATTTGCAAAGCTAGAAACAGTTCTCCTCTCAGCAATAAGAACGGCACTAAGATTACTGAACTCAACTCCAAATCAGGTGGTATTGTATGAAGCGGGTGAGTTGCCTCTGAAACTACGCGCCGAACTCCTAGCTATAAAAGAAATAACAAAGACATTATTCTTCAACAATAGCCCGATCACAAGCACTTTGAACGAAATAATGGAATTAAATTTTTTACCAAGGCACATATCATACCTGGAAAAAATTGCTTCGTTGAATAATTTTCTATTTTATCAGATGGGGCGGGAAATTGAACTTAAACATCCGCTCAGAGAAATTAGAAATAAAATAGAAATATTTTGTGAAATTGAAGGTTTGAAGAAGAAAAACTTATCGGAAATTACACAAAAACAAATCGTAACAGAATTAATACATACAAAATACAACAGATGTTACCAAATCTATACAGATGGATCAATAATAAATTCGGTATCGGGTTTTGGCTACTATGACCCACAGGAAAAAATGTCCTATTCCGGAAAACTAAAAGAAGGTTTCACAATAACAAACACAGAAATAGTAGCAATACAGAAAGCAATTGAATATATAAGAACATCAGATGTTACAGAGATAGTTATTCTTACAGACTCCAAAAATGCATGCATCCTACTGAATAACCCAAAAGAAACAGATAATCATCTAATAGTCAATTTGATAAATACAATAATGGAAACTAAATTTATTAAAATAAAAATACAATGGATACCGGGACACGTTGGAATAATTGGAAACGAAAGAGCAGACTACGCAGCGAAGCAGGGTACGCATAGGAGTGTGACTGAGGACATACTATATAATAAAAATGATATTATCACAATTTCCAAGAATGACATCCTTAAAACGTGGCAAGATAGGTATGAATATATGTCGGAGGAAAAGGGAAAATTTCCTTTTCCACATTCAAAATGTATTTCGCCTCATCCATGGTTCAAAGAAATTAATATGCCGACAATAGACATAATTACATTGACAAGAATAAGGACAGGACATACAGCAACTAAAGACCGACTTGCATCATGGAAAATCTTACCCAATAACCATTGTGATTACTGTGGTGTAATGGAAAACCTTCACCATATCCTCTACGACTGTCGTAAATTTAGCCAGATCAGATTAAATTTTCCTCCGCTCCAAAATAAAATTCCTCTAGAGAAGATACTAGCAGACAAATCTGAAAAAAATTACAAAATTTTAGCGTTATACCTGAGAAAAATTAAACAAAATGTGTGAAAATTTCATTTAGCTACCGTAACGAATAAATTTGAAAACTATTTAATCCATCTTAAATTCACAACAAGGGCATCAGAGTGACAATACGAACGAAAGCGAATTGTCTAAATGTGACAAGTTTACTTCAAAATTCTTGGCTTTATGGATCGGTCTGGTCTGAGCCATTCAAGAAAACAGAAGCAGTAACAAAACATTGTTGCTAACTGTTCTCGGTGTAGATAAAAAAAAAATGAATGAAACAAATCTAAATCCGCAGCATACAATCCATAATACAAAAGCATTTCCTTCGTTTTCTAAACCAAAAATAATTGGTTGTTTCAGTGTAGGGCCAGAACGTGAGTACATTTCATCCGCTGAAAACCTAAAGTTTTTAAATATGCCAAATCCAAGACCTGGCAAACCATTGAGAATCGATCTCAATGAAGGATTTGAAATCAGAAAACCGAAGCCTGACAGTGCAAAGCAGGAAAGGATAGATCACCCGCTAAGGTTTATTGCTCAAAATGTAGCACGACTACGGAATCATTGTGTGGAAGCGAACACTACAAGCAGAAAGTCGCTCAATGTGGACTTCGTCTGCTTCCGCGGGCTGTTAAGAATGGTTATGTGTACACCTTACGAGAAAAAGACAAGCTGGATTATACTGGCCAGTAAATATAAGGGAACAATCTATCTCTGCGCGAAGGATACTCCCGAGAAGGAATTGGATGAAGCGAATCAGACCGAGCAGCAGAAACGATTTTGCTATTACGGATTTAAGTTTGAACAATATATTTTAACAGGTTTGTATATAAAAAAAACACGAATCCTTGAACAATAGGAATCAAAGATTGTTTTCGATTTTCAGACGAACCTAATGAAACCCCGAATACCGCCGCGGCCGTTGTAGAGTCGGAGGAATTCTGTGCGATGTTTAGCGCCACCTTGGAGGGGAAGCGAGTGTTGTATGGAGCTGAAATGGACGGCATTGTAACGGATGAAACCATAGATAAAGCGCATTTAAATGAGAATATTTTAAATCGGCTGGAATTTGTGGAAGTTAAGGTTAAACGACGAGAAACCAACCAAAGGCAAGTGAACAACTTTTATAGGTTCAAAACAAGGAATTGGTGGTGCCAGAGTTTTCTGGTTAATATAGGGAAGATATTCGTCGGATTAAGGAACGATCAAGGGATCGTGAATGAGATCAAGGAGATGAGCTTGAGAGAAATCGATCGAGATTCAAGACAGTTCTGGTCTGCATCAGTTTGCATGGTTTTCTGTTCCAAGTTTCTAGCAAAGGTCAACGAGTTGATGAATCGTGTGGATTGTCCTCATACAGTTTATCGTTTCGAATACGACGCTAATAGAAGCCAAAATATATTGTTTAATATTCAAAAGGGACAAAGTGACGAATCGTTTATCCCCGATTGGTACTGCGCTGTTGTGTAGGATTGGAAAATATATTTGAAACCGGACGCCTGAAAAATTAATCTTTGGATCTTTGATGACTTTCTTGATAATCGTTTGTATTTCACCATTCAAATATTTTTTTCCATTTATGTGTGTTAATTCATATCGGCCAATCCTGGACGAGAAGATCGTACCCGATGCCCTCTGTTGGGAGCGAACTCTCTCATATCCTGTGATCCACCACGGCTCCTATAGCTATTGGCAAGGTTACTGAAATTTTCCTTCTTCGGCGCGATAGTAACGACTTCTTGACATATCAGCTGATCCAAGGAACTATCGGTAACGTGGCCGTGCGATTCAATAAATTCCAGTATTCGCGGCAGGTCATTAGGCACATCGGATTTCGATGCCTTGAGTGCATCTTCCACCTGCTGAATTACCTCCCGACAAAAGGAGTGTTTCTTCTCCATGGGTCCTCCACTTTCGAGCACTGCCCGGAAGCTAGGAATCAAGTCATCCAACCGTTCCAATGACAGTAAAGCTAGAATCTTTTTTATACAATTATCATCTCGATCAAGTGTATGTGTCCTTCTTCCTTACCTTAATTTGTCTGATTGTAACATAGTTGGTCTCTTTAGCGCTTCCCAGTATTTCCAATGCAATGCCGGGCTGTTTGTGGTTCAGAGCGAGCGCCGCTGCAAAGGCAGCGGCCTTCCTCATCGGTACATACGCAACTGCATTAAGCTCCTTCCACAAGTTCATTGCATATTGATAGGATTCATCACTGTTTTCTTTGTAGCACGCTGCGAAAGTTAATGTTAACATATGTTTCGGATAGTTACCGCTTTGGAGCTGCCGAGTTTTGATAATGTCGAACACCTCTCGAACTTCAGCATACAAGCCGTTTTCGTACAACAGATCTCCCAGTATTTGGAAGGATGTTAGTTGACCAAAAAACGTGTTATATTTCTCATCCTTGAACAGCTTCAACGCTAATGTGGGATCCTTCAAGTAATACAGTGCACGCATAACCACGGGTCCGAAAACGTAATTGCCGAAGCGCAATTCCTGAGCTTGCGAATTATATCTGAACGGTGGGCGGAGAAAATCGAAATAATTCAGAATAACGGAAATAAGACAATGCCCACTTACTTATCAATCATATCCAACAACAGTTTCTTATCCTCAGCGGTGTCCTCAACCAAGTGGATAATATTTTTGAGATCCTCGGTGAAGATCATGTTTGTAGCGGATCCTTCAACAAACTGTTGCATCTTGCGTTTAAAGTTGTCCACATTGTGCATATGCTGGGTTTTTGTTTTTTCGCGGACCATTTCGTATCCATTCATACCTAGTGCCGCTGCCGAGTACAATCCTCGTCCATTGAGAGCTTTTACTGGTAAATGTAAGTCATTGTAAAAGCAGCCGCAAATCATCAATCGTGTTGACTTACCTGTGTCTGCTTGTCGCAACAACGAGATCAAACTTTTCCGTAACATACTTGCAATCGGACCAGATGTCGAGCTTCCAAATTTAATTTTGTTTCCTAGGCCGACGATCCGTAATCACATAACAGATTTGACTTAACCTCACACACGTGCACTGTTTGTCAGTTGCGTCATTTGCGAGTGATTTTGCATGCATTCTGTCAACCAACGTATGCGAACGTCTCTCAGTGGAAGTGAGTTACGTTTTATTTGTAAACATACCGAGAGCACAAGAGGCTTTCGTTTGAGTGAAAACGCAGATGCCAGATATGCAGAGATTACAGGATATTGAATCTTTATATGCTTGAGTTAACTATGCGTTCTAGTACCTCATGTTTACGTGATGTACACCCTCATTCGAACGAATAGAAAACGTTCGAAGGTATGCCCCATTTGTATTCTTGTTTTCGTACGAATGCGTTTTTTCACCTGCCTACCAAACGTCACTTTTCTCTTGTGAATCTCGTTCGTTGGTAAATCAATATTTAGTTTTTCGGATAATGCGAGCTTAGGTCGTTTTGGTATTACTGTTTAATCTAATGCAGAAGGAATTCTATCATTTGTAACCGTTCGGTTTCATAATATTCCAAATAAACACTATAGACACACTACAGAGACAACACACCATACTGTAAATAAATGAAAACTCATCAGCATGTCAGACCCCTGCTCATTGGCTACGAAAAGCTCAACTGGTTTGAGCCTGAGACGAGACATGACAATAGGGGGCCGATTCCGGACCACCACTTCTGTCAAACTCGGACCACTTGCAACTCGCCTTCTGATTGGCTAATGAGTAAAATAATTAACAAAGATAAATATACAAAAATGGGATTTCCAACATTTTCACAGTGTTGCCAAATATATTCAAAATTGAATAATTGTTGCATTCACATTTCAATTTAGCGATAATTTCTATAATGGATTTTTTTGTATATTTTCGTTTCTATTACGTCCGGTGTTCCCGAAGAGAAGGAAACATTGCATCGGAATTTCCACCCTACATCTTTTCGGGATTTTTTTGCCATCTAGCATAGCATAATAGCAGCGACCTAACAGAGAAGAGCATTCAATTATTTTCCAACCGTAAAGCAGTTAGCAATATAATTATAATCTAATAACAAATAACAACCAAGGCAGCAGAAAAGTATTTAAAATCATATTGGAACTTGAATAAACCATACATACCTACAGAAAAAAATCTGAATAAACGCTATGTTATTATTTGGGAATGTATGATTTTATCAATATTTCAGTACTGTTAGTATTTGAACGATATCAAAGTTAAATTATAAGGCCTTATTTCCGTATACACTCCACGGTAAAAACGAATTGAAGTTTATCCGCGATGACAGAGATACGGTATCGATATCTGGAAACGAAATAAGCTTTTAACAAGTCTTACTACTCGGCCCGAAGGCACTTTTAAATTGTTAAAACCTGAATGAAAATTTTTACTTGGCGTTATTTATTTACTTGAAGAACGTCTTTCTTACCCTAACTTGACCTGTTTTCTATACACTTTCCGATATTCTCACTAAAACTACTCATTATAATATAAAATTATCTTCAGATACAATTTTTGTGCGAGACTAATATGATACGGAGAAGTTAATTTTCATTTATAATTTCTATTTGAAGAGTGTTCATTCTACCTGAAAACCCATCATTTTCTCTAACTCGTAAAACGAAATTTAATGGCGTGTCGTCCATTCCGTTTTCATCTTGAAGTGTAAACGGTAAGGCCCGTAATCTCTTGATAAATAAAATGAACTTTGAATTTAATTCAAATATTTCAACATATCATACACCTACTATCAAATCTACGTTTTCTAGTTTTCTTTATCTCTTCACATTTTATTTTTTGGATACCAAAATAACAGGAAAATACTTATTGTTTAAAATATGTGATATTCGGTTGGAAGATTAATACAAAAAAAAATGCAACTCAGAAAATACATGATACGAAGAACACATGTTTTTCATGGGAAAATAATCTTCCGGAATTTTATAACATTTGGCAACCTTCACATCTCGCTTCCCTGTTATCTAGCACTTGATCGAAGAAAATGCAGAAAGAAGAGTAAGAAGCCAGTTGTCACGTCTTGTCTTAGGTTTGAGCTATTGTTTGTTCTAGCTTTCGTGTGTTTACTCACAATGCATTATGAGCAGGGTTCCCAACCATCAGCATGTGTCAAAACCCGATTGTCGGAGTTGGGGTTTTCCTGCGGATTCTAATAGCGAATTCGTTTTTGTTCAGTTTCAACCCCAGTGCCGCACTAACTGCTGTCAAAACGTTTCTTTATTCACTCAGTTTCGCACTCAGTGTCGCACTAGTTCGCCCCGAAAACTGTTAGTTTCGCACTGAGATGTTTCACGGGTTGGCACTCGGGTTCACCAATACAACTATACTGAACTGTCAAGTTCCGAATATTATTTTGGAAAATCTAAAAATAAAGACTATGAAAATGGAAAACCTGCTGCTTTTGCTTTTGTATTATTGGAAGCGTAATCCAATTCGGATTCTGATTTTGAAGAGTATATTCGAGTAGACGGCATTAAGCTACGTGTGCTTTCATTGGGAGGTGAAAATAATGATGGATATTCAGGTGGAATAAATTTCAAAATCAAAATTATGAATGAAAATTTACTTTAACGTATCGAATATTTATTTTAAGTGATTAAATAAGAGGATTTTTCCGATATCGCAGAAACATATTGAACGAAAACTGTGTCTAATGATGATTTTATATTATAATAGTAATTATTTGTGGAACAAACAGGAAATGCATCGACAAATGGTAAAGTGAGTGTCAGAACTACATGTGTTAGGTAATCGAACAATATGAAGTACAAATTTTCATTCAAACTTTTATATGTTTACACTGCACTTGGCCCTTCTGATCTGATGGAGAACAATTTACCTCCCAAGCACTAATATCACCACCAGACGTCGACACTATACATTTGCCGTCGTAAATATAAACAAATCAGACTATATAACGTACACCAACAAACCAACGCATTCGTGAAACTGAAAACGTTTTATTACAGAGTCAGTTTGGCACTGACTCAGTTTTAAAAACGAATTCGCTATAATAAAGAGACGAACTCGGGAGATTGCGATATCCGGTCTTTCCGCCTAGAGCTAGAATCGGGAGTAGTAGTGCGCGTCGTGTCTAGTTTAAATTGTGTAATAGCTGTGGAAATTATGTTTTGTGTATTGTTGAAAAGAAAATACTTACCTTAGACGTGACCATATTAGCTCCAGATACCTGAAAACAGAAAAAAAAAGATAAACCAAATTATACTTACCAATATAACCGACCGAAGTACAAACCTGAAAGTTAAAGAAAAATAGATAGGAAGAGAAAAAGGTCTGCACAGTGGACCTTTTGTTTTCTTATTACACTTAATCTAGCACATGGCGGACGAATAGACAAAAATTAGAGAACATCACCACCAAACACCGCACACACGTGGATGGAAAAGGCTAACCCAGAAACCAACAAGGGAAATTCGCCGAACCCGAACCACATTGCTCAAAATTGCGCAAGTATTACATAAAAATGTGACGTCACAAGTAGGATAGAATAGTAAAGAGGAAGTAGGAAAATAAGGAGTAAATACACATACCAAACACTTATAATAAAACATATATTCTTCTTGAAATGGTTCTTCTTCTATACAATCTTTTTCTTACATCGTAATCGAACTCGAAAGGGGTTACCAAGCCTCGCCCCATATAGTTTGGTGGAAAAAGGGACTATCTCAGCCTTTGAGGTGAAGTTAGAACGTGGTTGAGGACCCTAACCATTGTGGACGTGTGTAGAACGCAAGAGAGAATTCCCCTCAGCTCCCAACTGCCGTCAAGTAGTTGACAGTGAACGTTGGGGTAACGACCCTGCTGAATGAGCTAATCATTCATGAAGTAAACTCTAAATTACACATTGAGAATTATGAATATGAGTCATGAGTATTATTAATATTTCATTTCATTTTATTTTTGTGATCCGGTGCAATGCCGGTCTCAGTAAGTCCTCGCATGATAATTGTTGTCATCCCCTAGTATTGATATCATTTTTCGCTGTATAATTACCCATGTTGCGGCAACCCAAAAGACATCCTCTTAACACGTTCGTTGTCCCGTTATATACAGCATACACAGCATATCTTATGCTGAGAATTTCAACATTTCTCGTCGGAAATGGCCCAAAAAATAGTTTGATCTTACGTCTTGTGAAGAAGTTCGAGGAAACCGGTAGTGTTCTCGATAACAAGGCTGCAAATGTGGCGCCAAACGAACCGCGCGCACGCCGCAGAAAATCGAGCAGTTGGAGCAAAGCGTCTGCGCCAGTCTCGGCACCAGTCTCACTCGTTTAACTCATGAGATTGGAGTGTCCTCATCCACCACGTACCGAATATAGACGGAAGACATCGAAATGTTCCCTTACAAAATCCAGATGCTCTGAACTCTTTCCCCTCTCAACAAAGAGAAACAGCTCGCATTCAAAACGACCTTCGGCGCGTATCTCACTCAAAAGCGCGGGAACCGTTCAATTACTTCCTCTGGGGGTACGTGAAGGACCGTTGCTATGTTAATGAGCCACAATATTTGGAGGAACTTAAAGAAGAAATAACTCGGATTTTCAACAGCATCGAAATCGTAATGTTAGAGTTGAGCATGAAGAATTTTTTTTCACCGTTTAAAACACGTTTTCGAAAAAAGGGTTGGTCACATCGAAAATGTCCTTAATAAGCTTTATTTTGGTTTTTTTTTTTTTCAATAAAAATCGGTTCACTTTTGTAGAAGTTATTAAAATGTGTTGCGTGAGCGTTTAATCTGAAAGACCCTGTAGACTTCATTTTCAATTTGAAGTATTGCTTTTGCTGTTTTGCAGTCCAGTTAGCTAGTAAAATTCAATGATTAAGTTGACTTTCCGGTCCGATTAATGAACGATCACTGAATGGGTGACGTCAGGTATGGGCAAAATCGCATCGAATCGCAATCGTTCAACAACACTCATTCACAGATAAAACTCACCCTTCTAAAGGGTGTGTCACATCAAATTGCATCACGGAAAAAACGCTGTAGAAATTTAATTTTTAGGAATTATATCTTCAGCTTTCGCTTTAAAATCAGATAAGAGTGTATAGATCACGTTGGCCATGCTTCACTGTCAATTTTTCGTAAGTTTGGAAAAATGTCGTCGAACGAAAAAGAGCGTCGTGAATTAATCCTGTGCACTCATTTCGAGAATCCATCGGGACATCGGTAAGATGCTGGGAATCGTCCAATCCACGGTCAGCAGAGTACTAAAACGATACTTCCAGAACCTAACCATCGACCGGAAGGTGAAGAACGGCAAAAATGGATGCTCCGTCAGTGAAAAAGATCACAAGCGCGTAGTTAAGCAGTTTAGACGTGATCCGAGAAGTTCGGTCCGGGATGTCGCCAATAAGCTGAATTTGTCAAGTTCATTCGTCCAGCGGACCAAGCAGCGGGAGGGCCTGCGTACATACAAGGTTCAGAAGGCTCCTAACCGCGACGAAAGGCAAAACATGGTGGGGAAGACGCGAGCCCGGAAGCTGTACACCGAAATGCTGACGAAGCCGCATTGCCTGGTAATGGACGACGAAACCTACGTCAAAGCGGACTTTCGTCAGCTGCCGGGCCTGTTGTTCTTCTCCGCAGAGGACAAATTCAGCGTTCCGGAGGAGATTCGCAAGCAGAAACTATCCAAGTTTGGCAAAAAGTACATGGTGTGGCAAGCGATCTGCTCTTGCGGAAAGCGGAGCGCCCCCTTCGTGATGACCGGCACGGTAAACGGGCAGGTTTACCTTAAGGAGTGCCTACAGAAGCGCTTAATACCACTATTGAAGCAGCAGGAGGGCCCGACCATCTTCTGGCCGGATCTCGCTTCGTGCCACTATTCAAAGGACGTGTTGGAGTGGTACGAAGCCAACGGGGTCACCTTCGTGCCAAAGGAAATGAACCCGCCCAACGCGCCGGAGCTTCGCCCAATAGAGAAATATTGGGCGATTATGAAGCAGGCCGGAAGAACCCAAAAGTTGTCAAATCGGAGGCGGACTTCAAGAGAAAATGGATTCCTGTTCAAAAAAAACTACAACCTGACGTTGTACAGAACCTTATGGACGGGGTAAAGAGGAAGGTACGAGCATACGGGCTTGGGCTCGAAGTATGAAAAATGGAAAATGCCAAAAGTTGTTTAATAGTTTTTATTTTACTGTCTAAAATTTTGTCTACTGGGCGAATTTCTACAGCGTTTTTTCCGTGATGCAATTTGATGTGACACACCCTTTATTCTCCGTTTATGCCTCACTTTCTTTGAGACAGAAAACATTCACCTATCATCTTCGCAAAGTTCATTCTCGAGTTGAACGGAAAAATAGAGAATTTTGCATTCTCTCATTTGCCTCTCGGAATGACGTTAGATGGTGATAGAATTAAATTGGAATCTTTTGCTTGAGCCAGCGATTGTCTCTGTAAAATCATTCGTTTTTCACTCAAATAGCAATCCTTGAGCCTCGATCGCGGCAGTCAAATATAGGTAGATAGTTGAAATCGAATTGTTTCCTGTGCACTATTGCAATGACATTTTTTTTGTTTCTAGTATGAAACGATCTAAGCCAACGCAAAAGACCATATTAACGCAAGTTATTGGTGAGCGGGAAGGTAGATTCATGTGCATTTCCGATAACAAATGCATTTGAATACTGACAAGGAAGAGAGTAGAACGGAAAATAAAATCATCCATACACGCAGATTGAGTCTATTTTACACGCAGATTGAGTCTATTCTCACCCGTTGTTTTGTTTCGTGCGATCCTTCCAAAGGAGTATTCATTCATCGAAGGTTGTTTTCCACTCTTTGTGTTGTTATGTTCACTCTTAGTCCCGAATGAAGATGGTCGGAGAGTGAAAAATGATTCATCGTGCAATCTCACGATTGCTTGCTGCATTCTCTTCGCCGTGATTATTCCAAGCAGATGCAAGAGTGATTTATAATTAGGTGTGGAAAAATGAACGAATGAACTTTTCCATGTGTGTTCTCTTCGTCAGTTATCGTACAATCAAATTTTCGTGCGTACTCTGAGCCAATATCACCTTAGCCTAAGGGTAGAAATTTTGTCGGTTGAGGTAAGCCTCGACTAGAGCCTGCAGATTCCTGTTGCATAATAAATCTGAAAGTACAAATTTACAAGTCTAATATTACATGTTGTTTACATCTGGATCATGCGGATAGAATCAAATTAGTTGTCAAAAAAAAAATCGAATAGAGGGGAAAAAGGTGTTCCTTTTGACGTAGAACTACGTCTTTCAGGAAGGGTGTCAAGTCAGAAAACAGGTCACGTTTTTGTGAAATAAAGTTAGTGTTAATAACTATTTTCACAGCGAACAAATTCTGATACTTTGCACACCAATGGAATCGGAAATTCTCTAAGATTCGTTTGATATACTATAAAATACAATCCACTAATGCCTACACAGTTTAATTTATTGAAAACTGGAAGCATTCTCATTCCCACTTTAAATTTATTTGGTTTAAATAAGCCATCCGCGATTTGAAGCCACACCACTTCACGTTTGGTGGTCGAGCGAGAGAGGATTATTTTCTTGTCGGGTGAAGGAGAAGTATGGAATAGAGTTTCTTTCCACAAGGTGTAACCGTTCGGTTTCATAATTGAATGATCACTCAACATATATACACATTAGATACACTACAGCTACCACACACCACACTGTGAATAGTGCATCAGCATGTCAGCCCCCTGCTTATTGGCTGCGAAAAGCTAAAATGGTTTGAGCTATTGTGTCTCCCCGTTTAAATGTTGCTTTATGCTTAATGAGCAGGGTTCTGATACCTACCTCAGAAATTAGATGATGTATTCGCCCGCAACCTTATATATATATATATATATATATATATATACTTACCAGTGTAACGCAAACGTGAACATGTGTTTAAAAGCCTGAAAGGTAGAATATTTAACAGAAAAGGTAAGAGAAGATTGTAAGACCACATTGAGCATGTGGTCAGCATATAGTGGTATTTCGATCCATTCTAACCTGGACTGTGCAGGTCTGCACAGTGGACCTTTTCTCGTTACACGCAAATTCGTGAACAGGACATCTGGACAGAAATGAAAAGGACATCATCACAAGTCACAGCAAACACGTGGATAGTAAAAGACGAACCACCGCCACCGAGGAATACCCGAAATTCCAACCCTAACCACATTGTTCAAAACATGCGCAAGTTTATGCAAAGATGTGACGTCACAAGTGGAATTAGATTAAAATAGAAAAGTGGGGAGAAAATACACGTTCGAACACATATCAAACACTTATAATAAAACACATATACTTTCCTTCGAATTGATCTTCTTCGTTAGAGCTATCATTTCCCTATAACCTTCCTCGAACTCAAAAAGGAGTTACCAAGCCTCGCCCGATAGAGTTTGGGAGAAAGAGGGACCATCGTAGCGTTTGAGAACAGGTTTGTAGGAAGTTGAGGACTCCTTACATTGAGAAGTGTGTATAACTTATTATAACATTCCCATCAGCTCCCAACTGACGTCTAGTAGTTGACGTTGAGCGTTGGGGTAACGACCCTGCTGAATAAGCTAGTCGTGCATAGAGTAAAACCGAGATTACAAAGGGCCCTTCTCAAGGCTAGAGGCGGAAACCAAAAATAGGATAGAATGAAAACACAGATGCGAGTGAGCTAGCATAATACAACAAGCAGATGTCATTCATGTCTAATGCTGATTTCACACACATGCACACAGCTTGATACAAGGAGAGGAAACCCTCTGTATCGAGATGTGCTACGACAAAGAAGAGCAGCATATGAGAATTTTTTGTGTAGTGAGGGTATGGAAGAGTATCCAGAACTTTGGAATATAGATATTCACTGCATTTATTTAGATAAACATGAAAGTATGCTTTCAAATTCCAGCAGGATAACCTTACTGTTGCACGTCGTGGGGTTTGATCAAGTCCCGGGCAAGGGGATATGATCCGCGAGTCAAGATGTGCTACAAATTTAGCTGTCATTGCCAAACCTATCAAATTACTCGGCGAACTCAAGGCAAATCTATGGAACAAGGTGCGCCCATTCGCTAACTAAAAAAAGAATTGTTTTTTGAAAAAAAAATTTATGTGAAATGTAATGATCATGATGATCACAAGGGTCTGAATGATAATATAAAACGTAGAACCCTAGGTTGATCACTTGAAATGTAGTATTATATTATAATGTAAACCAACTTAAGAAATTGAAAGAATTTAAGTGAAATAAAAGGGTTTGAATGAATTCTGCATTATTTCAATAATTTCAGTTGTATTTAGCTGCTGCTAAATAATTTCGTGTGTTAATTTCGTCCTTAATTTCGTTTTCCAAATGGCGCAAATCATTATGGTGCCTTCAACGCAAAGACAATAAATGAAACGCTTGCAGCGTAAAACGTAATGAATATAATGAATATAGCAATGAGTATTTCATAAAGTATCAGTATATTCCACAAATTGTGCTCAATCGTCTTAATTTACTTTTGTGTATTTTTTAAATGGCTGCAGAAAACCACTTCACGTTTTGACCCACCTGGTAGTATGTTAAGTGCCTTGTTTTACACCAGCTTGAGAGTTTGGCAGTTCTCGCGAGTGACAGTGGTCGCAAATTGCATTTGCGACCCGGACATGTTTGACGCTGTCAAATCCTATGTGCTAGTATACGGATGCCCTCAGGCTGGGTTCGATCACATCTCAAGCGGAATATAGGAGCAAAAGGGTTCATAGTTTGTGATCGATATCTGAGGGGGAAGGAGAAAGTCTGATGCGAGTTGAACCAAATAAACGAGAAGTGCCGATAGCTTTCGATTCTGATCGACTATCTCGAGTCTACTGAAGTAATAAAAAATTAAATAGCTAAAAAGATATTACAAAAATTTCGATGCATTCTAAAATATTATCCGAAGTGATGAACAAGTAGATAGAATAATATAATTCCGTAGTTCTATGTCGAGAACTGCGGTCGTGTTCTAGATACAACCCATTACAATTTTTCTTATAATGATTCCCTACGTAGACAAAGTATTTTTATCAAAGGTAATTGAATCAAAATAAATGAAAATGAACGAACTACCTTTTTGGATCAATTAATGCTAGCGTTCAGAATCAGAAAGATCTAGTTGATAGTTGGTAGTTGGCATGAACTAAAATTCCAGTCTTTGAGATATTGAGATAATTGAAACTAATTATGAATTACAATTTTGTACTTTCCGCCAAATTTTTTTATTTTTTATGTGTTTTTGGACGTTATAAAAACATTTTTTTCATTAAAACATAAAAACCAGTTATATAACAACGTTTATTGCATCTAATCTCAGTCCGCTTAGGCTCTCCAGTCGATGAAAACTAGTAGGCACTCATCTTATTTCCTCATAAAAGTGAGGCAGCAGATGAGTGCACTGATCGAAAGATCTTATCCGCGTTGACGGCATTGAGCTTCATATTACGAAATGGGGGAGTAGGCATGACAATATGAGTTTGCAGAAGAAATAAACACACTTTTAAAATAAAAATTATGAATAAAAATTGTTTGTCCCAAATCAAATTAGTACTCTATGTAAATGAAAATCACTTTTGCTTGCAAGTAGTGAAAAAATATCATACAAAAAACGTTTCAAAAGATATTTTTATACTATAATGGTAAGTTTTGGTGAGAATATCTTAAAATTCATAGAAAATAGTTCAAATTAGGGTCAGAACAACGTACTTCTGGTAGGTAAATAACGCCAAGAAAAAAATTTCATACAAATTTTATCAATTTAAAATTGCCTTAGTGTCGACTCATCTGATAGAGAATAGTTGGCCTCATACAAACTAATGTCGTATCCAGATGTCGACACCATTCCGCCGTCAACGCGAATAAGATAACCTTTGTATGGGTCCCTTCTCATTGCTCAATTCCTGGCAATAAGAAAGCGGACACTCTCGCAAAGGTGGGTGCCCAGGAAGGCGAATTGTTTGATAGACAGATTTCATACGATGATTTTTTCCAATTACTGCGTCAGAGTTCCCTCTTGAGTTGGCAATCCGGTTGGGACACTGGAAGTCTTAGGCGGTGGTTATATTCAATTATTCCAAATGTTTCTTCGAGAGCGTGGTTCAAAGGTTTGGACGTAAGTCGTGACTTCATTCGTGTGTCCAACCACTACTCGCTAGATGTGCATCTCCATAGAATAAATCTTGTTCTAAGCAATGTCTGTCGGTGTGGAAACGGTTACGATGACATGGATCACGCAGTTTGGCAATGTACGGATAACTACGCAGCCAGAGTGTACCTTTTGAATGCCCATGGGGCCCAAGGAAGACAACCCTATGTTCCTGTTATGGCGGGTTTACATTAGGGAGATCTATAGCTATAGATGGATTTATTCACGTGAAAATAGATGTAAACGGGTGAGAATAAATATGATACACTTATTCGAGGTATATATAACATGAATAAATTCAGCATATGTAAACGCTTGTGAATTTCTCACTGGTGAGAAATCACTAAAGTTGGATGCAGTTCTACTTCAGGTGAATAAATTCACCGAAAATATGAATATATTCATTATAGAAGTTCACGCTAGTGTAAACGGTTGATGCGATTTCTATAAATCTCATCATATTTCTTCACATGAATATATCACTAGTCTAAACCCACCCTTAGAGACGTGTTGGGATCTCGCGACATCTGCTATATGCAGTTGATCTATATGTTTGTGAAACGGTCTAGTATAAAAATTTAATGCTTTTGTGTTTTTTTTTTCTTTTTCGTTATTAGTTTGTTTGTCTTGTCCTCTCATCTCAACGTTACCTACGCTCGACAGATACTCGAACACCAGATGCTATCCCTGGTCATTATGCATAATGCTACAGTGCGTGCGGCAACTCTCGGTTGAGACAACGATACCTCATATCCATATCCCTAACCTGACCTGTCCCACAAAATTTTTTGCCCCTCTAACCTCGAGTAAACCGCGAGTAATCGGTCGAAACCTACTAAACATTGATTTATGTTGAAATTTTGCATAAAAAAATCATGAATTAGTGGCTCCGCAAAGCTCATGCGATTGAGCCTTACAAACAAATGAATTGGAAAAAAACGTTTATTGCATCCGAGTTCATACAAAAGGCAAAAAAAAACAGGATCATTGAATAATATTCAAATGAATATACTTCGGCTATCGTGTCACCTGCAGTGCTTGGAAATATCTGTATCACATCAATCTTTTCAGCTGAATTTCCGACCACACTTGATCATTATACCATTGCATTCGGGATACCGAAAATGAACCAACGCCGAACCTCACAACCACAGCAAGCTCCTCACAGTTGATTCATCCAGTTTTGTTCATTCTCTCTTTCGTTCTGTTCTGCGTTCACGGAATGTGAGCAAAAGGAAATATCCCTAGTTTTTTCATTCATTGATATTACTATACCAGTTCATTCACTATCAGCATCTTTCTCGGACACTGACGAGACGGAGAAATTCGTTGAGGAAGATAACGAAGTACAGAATGCTCACAATAGTGACAAGAAATTAAATTGTTCAAGCATGCAAGGTTTCCGTCTCAATTAAAATGCGTTCATTTTACATAGTAAATATGCAATTCCAATTCCATTTGTCAGAAATGCTTCAATAGACTCCAATTCCGATGTAAAAAAATATTTTCTTGACTCAAATTTTAAACATTTAGTTTTTGAGCCAAATTCCGAACAGACGAACATAAAATGGTGGTGTCCAAGACACGACCGCAATGGGAATATTTCGAGTTTTCTTTGGCAAACGAGTCAAACTGTGCTATAGGATTAGCGGATGAAATTACCAACATCCAGCTTTGGCTGACAAAGTTTGCATTCGCTACCCGGATCGATTCTGCATAATGCCTCCTGAACAGTCACAACATTCCTGACAATTCAATGGTAATGAATAAATATGAATGAATTCTCATGACTCGAGCTTTAAGGAAAGCTCAGATAGCACAGAATGAATATGAATGAACACAGTTGTAAATTTGTTTGCCGTCGGATGAATGACAGCAGCATCGACAAGCAAAATAAACGCGTTACACTGATAAAAATATATTTTCAATATTACTTAACAGGCTCAATATTTCCAAGCCCTGTTCACCTGTATCTGGTCTTCATTAAACACTGAGGCGCACTGTAATCTGAATGTATCAATCAGGATTGTATCATACAAACAGAAAAAACTACCTTTGATATTTGGCACAATATTTTGGTGTTTTAAGTTTTCCCCGGACCGATCGGTAGAGTTTTGCAAAGCTTTTACTTTTTTTCGCGATTTTACATTCAAATTGCGATGTTGTCGCCACTCCATGGAGTAGGATTTCCCCGGATGAAATCCGTGTAGTTAAAAATATAGCGGCAAAACAATCTGCGCTACGTGTTGGTGATGGACGTAATTATCTTGCTCGACAATCGGCCTCTTTGTTGGAAAGGCGTTGCGCTTACTCCACAGGCACGGGAATCCTTGTTCGGAATACATTTGTCGTCTCCACGAAAACCAACCCAGTTCATTTGTAAGAACGCATCCGAGGGGAAACGATGGAAACTTCGCGAGTATTTTTACTCGCATTGGGACAGTCTTTCGATGAACAACGTATTTTTCATCAAACTGACTACTTTCTCGAGTCAAATTCTGCTTCGGACACAAACGTAAATAAACTAAGTGAATGCAAGGGGTGTAAGTGACTTGATCGATTTCTCTTCATCAACTTTTTATTTAGTTAATAACTGAACTGCAAAAACGTTCCAATTTAAGTTTGCTATACAATCCGATAGATGAGGTTCTGACCTATCTTCCACATTTTCAAATACAGCTGGGAATGTATTTGCAGCTAAGTTATGACCATAAGAGAGAGTGTCGATGTAGAGAAATCGATCAAATCACTCACACCCCTTTCATTCTAAGCCCCTTATTTTATTTGAAGAAGAGGATATAATTGAACGAAAAAACTCTACAAACTATGTTTTCTTCATTTTCATTCAGTTTTAATAGTCATCTAATTCAGCCTCCTCAAAACAGAGCAATTTTTGATACTCAAACGAAATTCGACCTTTTTTCTGTTATTGACTTGAAGTAACCAATTGAACACAATTCATGAAAGTATAAAGGGCTATGAAATAGCATAAAATCGTTTTAATCGATTGATGCTTCATTGGTATTCGGGATCTCAGCTGACGAGGTTGAACATGTGGGTCGGAAATGACGAGGAGCAAATAACGCGACGAAATAAATCAATTAAATCTAACTTTATTTCTGTACATGTGTTTACATACGTGAGGATACTTTTAGGCTGACTTTGCTAGGACGACTTATTGAATAGGGTCACCACATATGCCCCTTCAGTTACACTAGGAAACGAACTCTGTGTCCTGATTGTGGTTTTAGTGTCGTCCTGGGAATGACGCGAGATGCTTCCATCGCATATGGACGCTGGTTTTACACGGTCGATGGATTCGTGGATACGATGGATCCATCCTGCGTAGAGAGCTTTAGCGACGGTTGGCGCAGTCATTTCGCTTCCGCCCATCGCGAGTAACGGTCAATGATGGTCAACAAATTACGATTTCCACAAGAAGGAGCAAGTAGTCCAACGAGATCAATATGGATGTTCCGAAAGCGAGCTTTGGGTATATCAAAAGTTGATGAAGGTGCTACGGTGTGCCTTGTTACTTTTGATAATTGGCACTGCTGACATGTTCTCACGAATTGGTTGATATCTTTGTTTATGCCGGGCCAAATAAATCGAGCGGTGATAAACCTTCTTGTTGCACGAGCACCTGTATGAGCTAATCCATGAAGTTGTGTCATTACGCTGTTTCGATGGTTTTCTGGAACATAAGGACGAAGGTTTTTGTTAGTAGATACATCAACAACTAACGGTGAGCGCAGATGAGTGAATGTCCGGAGCTCGAGTTTTAAGGAAGAATTTTTCGACGACAGAATTTTTTTCAATTGTTGGTCATTTTGTTGATCTTTAGCGATCGCATCGAAATCGATCCCGGTTGTTACCGCATCAACTCGAGAAAAAACATCCGCAACGATGTTGTTTTTTCCACTCATGTGGCGAATGTCACTTGTGAATTCCGCTATGAATGCCAGATATCGCTCCTCGTGGGGGAGACGGCTACTCGGATTCGTGGTCAAAGCACAAGTCAGCGGGAAGTGATCAGTGAAAATGGTGAATTCTCGTCCTTCCACTAAATGTCGGAGGTATTTCACTGCTAGATGTGCTGCAGTTAATTCTCTACCAAAAGTAGAGTACTTTTTTTGACTAGTAGAAAATTTTTGAGAGAAAAATCCAATGGGTTTCCAGCTTTCACCATCGTATTAGATGCATCTACCATGAGCCCAAGAGGCTTTGATGCGTCGGGACAGTGAAGCAATGTTGCATCGGCTAGTTAGTTGTTTGCATCGTTCGAAATAATGAGATGTTTCTTTGTCCCATGAAATTTTTCGATTGTCAGGAATTATCTTCCGTAACTGCTCTTGAACTTCTGCAGCATGTGGTACGAAACGTTTGTAGACATTAATCAATGTCAGGAACCGGCGCAAATCCTTCACAACTGTTGTTATCTTATATTCAAGAACAGCGCGAACACGTGATGCAATGGGACGTATTCCGTCCTTATCAATCAAATATCCTAGAAACTCTACCTGCGGTTTCAAAAAAACACGCTTTTCGGCACTTTTCAAGCGTCTTGAGGCGTTCGAGGACAACTTTGACTTGGTCCTTATGCTCAGCCATGCTTGCTGACGCTATACAAATATCGTCGATAAACACGATAACGAAGTCCAAATCTCCGAAAAGTTTGTGCATGAACCGCTGGAAGGTCTGAGCTTTATTCAAGCGCCGATAATCGCCCACAAACCTCCATTCACCACTTTTTTTGGGAACACAATGGAGAGGGCTTGCCCAGCTGCTGCTCGAAGGGCGACATATTCCCATTTCGCACATAGTTTGGAACTCGTTTTTTGCTGCTTGAAGTTTTTCTGGATGCATACGACGCGCTTTTGAGGCCACCGGAGGCCCCCGTGTAATTATATGATGTGTGACATCGTGCTTAACTTCCTGTTGAATTGATGACGGAATTAATATTTCTCGATACGATGTCAGCATGTCTCGAAACGGATGTTGAGCGTCCACCGCAGTTATTCCATGGAGAGGCACTTCCGACAAACAACCAGTAGTTCGTAGTTTCCTTATCTCGTCAATCAAGAGCCGGTTTTTTAGATTCACTAGCAACCCAAAATGTGCTAGCAAATCCACATCAATGATAGCCATATTTACATCTGCCACTAGGAAGCTCCACTTGAAACATCGTCGAAGGCCGAGATCCACTGCGATAAATTTACTCCCATAGGTCTGTATTTTTGTTCCATTTGCTGCATGTAGAGAAAACGAACTGTTGCTTCTGCTCTATCCTGTCTTGTCGCTGGAATGATGGACACATCCGAGCCTGTGTCGATGAGGAAACGAATCTTGCTTGTTTTGTCGAAAATTACGAGTCGGCGGCTTTGGACAGTGCTACCCACCTGTGCCGCTTCAGGCGGGCAACCAACTAGTTTTTTTAACGTGTGAATGAACAAGGCTCTCTGCAACGATCTGCTCGATTGCCATATTTACGGTGGTACCAGCAAACGTCTTCGCCACGGAGTCTCGAGTTTGAAGAAGATCTACTACGGTTTCGTACTGGAGTAGTCTTGAGGAGTCGAATTTCGGCTGTAAGAACTTCAATTTCTCCTTCAGATTGGTGTAATCAGCATTCTGTCCAGTGGGTTGAGCTGGAATCTGAACAGCTGCGGTAGTGACCGTAGATGAATCGATCATTCTATCGGCCATTTCTGCTAGTATCTGCAAACTTCCATCACTTATGCTCAGTACCACTCGAACATTTTGCGGCATCCTTTGGAGAAATAGCATCTTCATTAATGTATCGTCGACGTTCAATCCCGCGGAGCTTTCCTGCATCTTGGCGAGAAGATGAGTGGGTCGAAGATCACCCAAATCGCAAGAACCAAGTAATTGTTCGAGTCGCGCCTGTGGCGAAAGAGCAAAACGAGCAATCAGTCGATCTTTAACTGCATCGTATTTATTTTCAAGTGGAGGATTTGACACTAAGTCCGAGACGTGGCATATTACGGACTGATCTATTTTTGCAATGATGTGCCAAAATTTTATTTCATGTTTCGTAACCTGTGCCAGATGGAATTGCGCCTCCGCCTGTGCGAACCACATCTGTGGATCGTTCTTCCAGAAATCTGGCAACTTAATTGCCACTGCTGCAATATTTTGCTGCGCTGGAGCTGAGTCCACCATTTTGTTTATTGTTTCGGAAAAAAGCAAAATTATCCGATTGTCGATTTAGTTTTAGCGTTTTTTCGACTGGAGTCCGTTTCAATCATGTCGGGGTCACCAAATGTTGGTCGGAAATGACGAGGAGCAAATAACGCGACGAAATAAATCAATTAAATTTAACTTTATTTCTGTACATGTGTTTACATACGTGAGGATACTTTTAGACTGACTTTGCTGCACTTGCAGTGCAGCCAGGTGCTAGGACGACTTATTGAATAGGGTCACCACAAACATATCCAAACGATCGAACAATGCTTTCTTTGATGACGAATGATATTCTTTGTCATTTTCGTCGATTTGTTTCGATTGAGATTGAATTTTCACTGCACTGGTTGAGACCCTCTTTTTCGTATATTTCCGAATTCATGGTCTTATACGCCACAAAAACTGGCTTTTTTTTGGCTTTTTGTCACAGGAACAAATTCCTTGCCAAACATGATTATCTTCCGCAGACTTCTCCGCGAAAACAAATTTGAATTTGGACTCCTTGCCGCGAGCAGGAGCCTCGTAGAATTAGGCCTTTGGGATTTGGTTGAAAACGTCTTTTACATAAGTTTCATCGTCGATCAAGACATATCCACACATCTTTCCGAATGACCTTGAACCGCAGTTAGCAATTAAGGATTAATTGCTGAGATCAATGCCAAATTAAATGAGCCAAAATCGTTCCACGGAATAGGCAAAAGAGAGACTACAAAGATCATACGGAGTGAGCAACATTAAAGCGAGAAGAGACAAGTTAGGACATGTTCGGAAAAAAGGGAAATAGACCAATTTACAAACACTCGACAGTGTGCTTTTATTCATTTGTTGCAGCGTCAGTTCTTTATTATTTTCGTTTTGCAATAAAGTCTAATTGAAAGAAGAAATATCTTTATCAACTCTGGAGAGTACAGCAAGAGTGTAGTTTGCGAGTGGCGTACCAATTTAAAAATGTTTTTAAAATGTAACTGTAAATGTTTTGCCCTTCTCTATTTGCGGATGCGTCTTCTTTCGTGTCGGTTTTTTTTTCTACCATATAAGAGCCGGAAAAAATAGAATGTGGTCGCGAACTAGAAATCTTCGGCTTGATTTAAAACAATAAGCTTATCAACATGTTCAACTTGATGTTACCCATGTCCGTATCTTATCCGACAGTAACCATATTTATAGTAATTTTTTTCGTTTTTTTTCTTTCTATTTTTTCTCGTATTTTTGCCAGTTGCTCACCTATCATGAGTATAAATATCTTACTCTAGGTGTTTTTTTCCTTCATGGTTCATTCATATTTATTATAATTTGATGATTAAACTCACTATTTATTACTACTATAACAACAGTGTTTTTGTGTTTTTTTCTCTGCTCATCACCGATTTTTGTGTGGTTGTATTTTTTTTTCAATTTGCCTTTTTCTTTTTTTTTCTTTTTGCTATAATACAAGTAAATCAAACATACTAAACAAAAAAGAATAACAAAATTACTTCTCCGATTTCTCAGGATCTTGTTGATGTCCAGGCTTCGTTGCAAAGAATTTTTTTAATGTCTGAAACGAATAGACGATAAAGTTTAGGAAAAATATTTAAAATAAAACTATACGGACACGAGTGATTTCTCAAGTGTGATGAGATTCTACCATAGCGGGACAATAGTATGTAGCAAATTATATTTTTTACCCGGAATGTTTTTTTTCAATTGAGCTTTCCGAACGGATGGAATACTTGCATGGTTACATGAGAACTTTTTTGGTCGCGTATTTTGATAAGCGTCATAATAGCGGGCGGAGCGTGTAGAAGATCTTATGAGATCTTCTTCAGCCGTGTATTCTGACCATAAACACCAGCGGACGGAGAATTATAGAGAATACTAATTGAATCGTTTGTTTGAGGAACCCCATAAACGCAACTTTGATTGAAATTGACTTTTTGGCACTGCGATAGATATACAATTTCATTCATTAACTTTATCGAAAGGCAACTTAACTTAATCGGAATGTCTTCTGATTGCGACCCGGCATAAGTCCCTTTGAGCTTTATGTGAAACCACAAGTTTGGCGCCACTAGTCTTGGAAGATTTCAGATTGCCAGGTTTTTTGGAGTTTTGAGATTCCGCGCTTGCGGACTTGGTGTTTGGGGAACAGCAGAATACAAAGCGGAAGTCATAAAAACGGCAAGAATCGATAGAACGGCATACAAGAAAAGAGGGAAAATGTTCGAATCTCGCCGCTGTGTAACATCTTTTTCGGGTTGGAAATTCGTTCGACAGTCCTGGACAGGGCTCTGTATAGTCATAGTCAACTGAGGATAGTCAGCTGACTATATCCGTAGTCAGTTAGTAATGACTTTTGGCTTCTTCACACAGTTTCTCCGCCAATAAATGCCTAAGTTCGTTGGTTTGAGTTCACGATGGGTAGACAATAAACTGTCCATTGATGAGGTAACTTCTTTTTTGCATCAGAAACCATGTTTTCGTTCCTCTTTATATGGACGTAATAAGATTGCATACGCGGGTATAAAATGAGTGTCAGGGGGTGTGGATTGAAGTCAGTTGAGTGAAGAGGCAGATTTGTATTCATTAGTCGAGTCAGTTAAAATTACTACTGACTGCACTAGTTCACCAGTCATTCTCGCTAGTCAACGCTGGTCAATTCATTTTCTAGTCAAGTCACTCTTTGTTGTGGGTGTCTGCCGAAGCAGGTCTAGTCGAAGCGAAGATACGGAGAGTAGAGTCGGTCTTCATTTTTCACCTTCGAAGATTTCGGGCCCTGGTCCTGGAGCAATAAGCGTATCGTTGTGCTTACCCTGTCACATAAGGCGTCGTGCACAAATTACGCAACGCGAGAAGGGGGGAGAGGAGGGTCGAGGTTGCATTACTTACTGTGTATTAGAGATAGGAAAATTGCGTTACGTAGGGGTGGGAGCTAGTCCATTTTCGTATTCCATATGTATTAAGAATTAAAAAAAAAATTTATATTTATATTTATTTAATCGTTATCAACAGGCGGAATTTTGCCCTAATGATATTAATGAAAACTACGTATTTGTTCAAAAAATTGTTGCCGAGCCGCATTCCTTGAGTAGTGGAAGTCGAAATCAGAAGCTACTCTGTTGAACAAGCGTTGAAGAACCAATACGGCTGAGTTGTATCCATGATTGGTACGACGGAAAGGAACTCGGAGGAAAGCGTGGTCCCGTAAAACTCGAGATTGAACCAGAAGGTCGATGTTCTCCAGAATAACTGGGCATTCTGTCCTAGCCAATAGCACATCATATACAAATAAGGCGCGGTTCACACCCCTTCGCGCGTGCCACGTGTCAAGAGCCATTAGTTGGCACCGGCTTTCATAGCTAGGTAGCTGATGGGGGTTACTTCAGGGTAATCGTCTTAAGGCGAACCGAACATATCGCTTTTGTACGGCTTCGATTCTGTTGACTCCGTTCAGATAGTACGGATTCCAAATTACTAAACAGTATTCCAGACTTGAGCGAGCAAGAGCGCTGAACATAGATTTGAGGCAGTGTACATCGATGAAATTCCTCGCAGTGCGCTTGATGAATCTAAGACTACGGGAAGCTTTTCCAACTACGTAGTTGACGTGAGTTTTAAAGTTCAGTTTACAGTCTAAATACACTCCTAGATCCTTCACGCAGTCGAGTGTAGTTAGCGGAGCATCGTCGAGAGAATAGTTGTAGCGAATAGGATCTTTCCTTCTTGTGAAAGTTATCGTGGAACATTTGCTTGGATTCAGCGTCATACGATTTTCCACGCACCATTTCTGGAAAATTTCAAGTTGTTAAAGAAACAAGGCATCAGCCTCCGAGTTAACGTGGAAAAATATTTTCATATCATCAGTGAATGAAAGATGAGGGCTCTCCAATAATAAATAAGACGGATTTCGCGCCAATTCGTCTATGGGATTGGAATGACCCTCTCAGAACTTAACGAAACTTTCTGGGCGTGAAAACCTTACCTAATTAAGCAACTTGGTATACTTAGTTTTCCGTAAATTTATCTAGACTAACATATGGAAAGGGCTAGATATTTTTGATCTTTTTTTTATAATTTTTTTTTTACTCGAAAATGGTAAGTCCTACAAAAAAGTGATCTATGGAAAAGTTTTACGAAAACAATTGAATTTTCAGAAAAAAATATTTTTTGAAATCCTACACTGAAAAAAAAACAATTTCAAAAACTAAAATTCGATTTTCTCAAAATGGTATTCTCAGATTTTGATGAAATGGTATTAAAGATGGAAGATAAATATGTACCCTAAAACTCTTCCATACATCGCAACATGTGCATATTTAAGGCAAAGAAGTTTTTCTAACAAAAAGATTTTTTCACGAAAATTTTCTATTTTTTTTGGTGTACAGTTATAGAAAAAAAAACTCTTGATCGGTCGGCCAGGAATCGAATAGTTGTAGATTTAGTTAGATTTAGTAGTAGAGTAGAGTAATGCAGGGCAAAGGTGCGCAAGCTGTTGTCGTCCAATAACTCTTGAAATAAAAGCAAATAAAATTCCGTTTGTTTACCAAATTGTAACTATATATATTACCTTCGAAACGTAGCACAAGCATTTCTCGAGTTGTGTTTGTAATAGGACAAATACATAGTGGGGGGCAAAGGTGCATTGAACTTCTGAGATAAATTATACCAAAAATAATTGTTTTATCATCAGAAGCGGGAGAAGCATCATTACTAGAGAGGAGGCGATCTGGCGTAGTGGTAACATCCATACCTCTCACGCAGAGATCACGAGTTCAATTCTCACTCCCGACATTCTTCCAAAAATGGAAGTAAAAGTGACGAACCAGCCGAAATGTGCTGAAAATCACTATAATAGAGAAAAAAAAAATCATTACTAGAGAGTGTAGGCTCCGTCCAGTAGGCAGGAGGGGGTGTTCTATGGTTTTTTTATGAGTGGAGAAGAGTGGGTGTTATGGTCGAACATACCACGTGGAAATTTTTGGGATGGGGTAGACTGACAATATCTTCTTCTTCTTCTTCAATGGAACTAACGTTCCTAGAGGAACTTCGCCGTCTCAACGTAGTATTACTTGCGTCATTTTTTATTAGTACTTAGTTGAGATTTCTATGCCAGACTGACAATATAAGATATCCGAAAATGTCCGAAATTTGAAACAGAATTTGTTTTTATTAAAAAACTAGCTGATCCAGTGAACTTCTTCCCACCCACAATTGATATATTGATATAAATAATTTCGAACACTCAAGTTCCCACAAAAATTATTTTTATGTACGTAATCTATACTCGCGAATTTTTTTTTCGGTTCTGAGGATTCCAACGCTTTGCCTTGGAGCGCTTTAGCTTCGTTGTGCTGTTGTGGGGTTCGAGGAGACAGACGATGGTTCATCATGAAGCTAGGATCCCAATCTCTTCCTGCCAGTGTTGCAACTTGGTTGAATTCGTGCTGGAGGTTGTTGGCTTCCGCAAAATCAAACGTCAGACGCCAGAGAGTCATACCATAGAAAGCTTTGTCCAGTGCCCTGCAGTGGTTCGCCAGATCCTCAGACTGCTCACTCGTAAATACCTATCGGAACCGCCCTAGGTGCTCGCTGACACATCCCAGCAGAAGTAGAAATGTCAATAAAAGAATATTCAAATCATAAATCACTTTCTGATATGAGTCTCTTCCTCATAACTGATTCTAAAATACCGAGGTCCGCCGCAATCCGACGCTTCGAGACTCTCTCCCGAAGCCTCTGTCGGGCCATTTGAGCATTTCTGGAGTGCATTTCTTCAAATCAGTATTCTTATTGTGGGTCCCGTTAAAAATTTTGTTGAAAACATTGAAAAAAAAAATTTCATAGCAAAACGTTAGCGCGAACTTTTATCCCAGAGCCACTTCGCACATTTGCTCCACAAGCAATTTTTGAACTAATCGAATTTTTAAAAAAAGCTCTTGAACTTTTTCACAAAAACGAATACGCACTATCATCTACTATAGAATGAAGGTTTCCTTGACAGTGTAGTTTCGAACTTTCCAGTTATTTGAGGTAAGTAAATCGTCATCTCCAAAAATGAAAAAATAGATCAAAATATCGCAAAACTCTTTTTACCTCATAACTATTTGTCACTTTCATGAAATATATCTTGTTTATAGGAGTAGGGCCAAAAGTGATACCATTGTACTTATGAGAATGATACCTCTTGTTGTCTTGGGCTCTTGTTACACATACATGCAGAGCATGTGTTGGACACACATCGTTTGTTTACATTCGTAGTTTCTATGCAGCAGAAGCGGATTCATTATCAATCGGCGTTCTTGTAGGTGATTTAAATACAGTTGAGGTCTTTCTACTAGCGCGAAATATTTTATAGAACTAACATGAACTTTGTGAAACAGTTAGGCAAGCTTTTTCATGAACAAGGGTTTTGGTGTGACGCATATTACTTAATTTATTAGCACCTAGCACCTATGTTCATTGAGTGACTTTCCCACTGGATTTGAATCGAAAAATAGGCAGGAAAAGATTATCAACATGTTCGGATCTAGATTAAAGCCACAAAGGCTTGAGATCTCGTTCGAATGCTTCCTTGTATTTTCCATGAATTTGCTAATTGATGGATTTTCTCCGTTTCCGATCAATTTTCTTATATTATATTTTCTTGGTTGATCTTTTTGGCTGAATGTTTCCCTAATTTCAAACATAATCATACGCTTTTTTGGCGGAACCACCGATTAAGGATATCTCTATACGAATGTTTGTTATAGTCTACTTCTTCACGAGACCTACATTCCAGGACAAAAAGCACAAACCCTAAATGGGAAGATATTCACCTGATCCGGCTATACAATCGCAATGTGCAGCTTGCACTGTTCCTGGGCAACTTTTTGAATAATCAATCTACTTGCATTGATATGGATCATAGCCATAAAAGAAACTTCAAATTTTTTCCGAGTATATGGCTTTGACGTTAAAAGTAAATATTTCTAAGTAAATATATATATATATATATATATATATATATATATATATATATATATATATATATATATATATATATACATATATATATATATATATATATATATATATATATATATATATATATATATATATATATATATATATATATATATATATATATATATATATATATATATGTTCGCATGTTATTAATAAAGACTAATTAATACATATGATCGCATGTTATTAATAAAGCCTCAGTTTCGAGGCTTGTTTATTATGGATAATTTTAGCAGTATTACTTCAACGTTGAAAGTATCTCCGATATCACACAAGCAGTGTGGAAAAATATTTTCGGTGTGGAGGCTTCAGACATTAGCAAGGCAGACGCTTTTGTCGAAAATATGTTACAATTGAAAGAAAAGTTCAATTCACCGATTTCTGACAGAAACGCCCAGCTGAGAATTTTATCGATTCTTCCTGATTCATGGTCGTCAAACAAAATCGGGGAAGAGTTCAATGCACCATTGTACATGAATAAGCAAATGAGAAAAACTAGTGCAAGATGCAGTTCTAGTACGCGAAGTGGACACGGAATTGATAAAACAGATAAACTCAAAGTTAGCGTGTTCTATGACAGAGATGATATCAGCAAGACAATGCCAGGAATTAACTATTTCATATCTAAGCTTCGAAATGGTGAGAGAGCATGTCCAGAAGCGTCTTCTGCTGATGTCTTCCAAAGAGGCGTTCTTGATTTTTCAAGAAACTTGCAACATAAATGTTTGGTTCATATTGTTTACGCAGTTGAGATCAAAGCACTGTATATTACTTGATAGTAAAGGAACCCACAATGTGTATGTTCCTGTCATGAAAATGTAAAATTAATGGATAACAGCTTAAGAACGATTTTGCATACAGAAGTCATGGAAAAAATGCTATGTAGTGTTCCAGATTGGACGACAGATTGCCATCTTCGTGCTTGTAAGAGTTGTGTTTCCAAAACATCAATTCATGAAGAAACAATTCTATAAGACTAACTTATTCACTAAACCAACGGTAGTCCCACGTCAACCTTGCGGTTATATAATAGCACATTGCGGCTCAAATCGACCTTTGCGCCAAGCAGAGAAATATTATGAGTAGTTTTTCCACAACAGTGCTGGAAATCAGATTTTTTTTAACCCTCATTATGGGCCTTATTCCCGAATACACTTCACGGTAAAAACGAAATGAACGACACGCCATTGAAATTGGTTTTACAAGTTAGTGAAGCGTCAAAGAAAATAATGGGTTCCCAGGCAGAATGAACACCTTTCAAATAGAAATTATGAATGAAAAAAACTTCTGTGAAACTTCTCCGTATCAAATCAGTGTTCAATGTGAATGGAAAACTTTTTTTTTTCATTTGGTAAAATAATCTTTTCCAAAAATTGTATCTGAAGATTATTTTATATTCTAATGATAAATTTTAATGGAAAACTAATTTCGTATCCAGATGTAGACAACGTACCGTTGTCATCGCGGATACATTTCATTTAGTTTTCACCGTGAAGTGTATACGGGAATAAGAAACAATATCAAGGGACAGATTCGATGAGATTCGTCGATATTTACATTTGAACAACACTAGTGTCGCTTTTCAGAAGACTTCAGTTAAACATGACAAATTGTTCAAAATCAAGCCCATCAGAAACTATTTCAACGAACATTTTCAGTCGATTCGATTTACGCAACATCTTTGCGTCGATGAGCAGATGTGCGCCACTAAAATGAAGATGATATTTCGACAGTACCTGTCAAGCTTTTTGTTTCATCCGATGGATTTTCATATTCTTCCAAGGTTTAAGGTGGATCGGGTGATAACTTGAGATTATCAGGAGTTCCTGATTTGGGAGCGGTGGCAAATGTAATTGTACGGCTGTCATGAATACGGTAAACATTCACCAACTGGGCGAAAAGCGAAGACCACTTATCGACATTCGCGTTTTAACTGGTCCGGAATGTTAAACGTCAAATAAAATCGAGGGAAACTTCAATAAATTGTTTGATTCGCATTGTTCATGTATTTGGATAAACAAAAGGATTCAAATGGAAGTTTCGCATTGAGTGCGACAACAGATATAATAATATAATTCGAGAAAATTAATTTTATGTAGTTTAATCAATGTTTTTGTCATGCGAAAATAATGTCAATTTTCATAACATTTCAAATTACATTCGAATGCCCCTCACAGCAAATCTTCCATTTGAATATGGCGTCAATTGTTTACGTAATTCTGCTTTTTAACTGGTCCAAGGACCAGTTAACGTTCGCCCAGTTAAACAGCAGACCAATTAAACCAGGACCAGTTAGCGAACGATTACTGTACCTCCCGATTTCAAACATAACAGAAAGCATTTTGATAATACATCTATGGCGTTGCTGATTAACCTTCGATCAAGAGGTACATTTGCCGTTTAATACTATTTTATTTGAAATTTCGAAACACAATTGCTTTTTGTATGTATATTCGCAGTGTCAGTGTCGATGTGGAAAGGTATCAAACGGCGCCCTCTTAGGTGGGTATCAAGTTAAGGACAGAGACGAATCCACAGGAAACTGTTTCCCGTTTTGTGCGCTCCTTCAAGTGTCATGTTGATGTTTCATGCCCGACTATGATTCGTATGTACAACCACCACATGGGAGGTGTGGACAAGGCAGATGGGCTTCTTGAACGGTATCGTATTTGAATAAAAACAAATAAGTATACGAATTGCTCGCTGTATCATTTACTCGATATGGCTATGGTGAACTCATACGTTTTGTTCAAACGATTACACAAGGCAGATTCATCCTCCGTATTGTACCAGCTACCAAACTTTCGAACTGAAGTTTCGAAAGTCATGTGCACCTATCAAGCCCCGAAGGTTCGCAAACCACCCGGCTGCCCACGCATGATCACCACAAAGAAACAATCCATTCTGAAGCGAGCTTATGTTCCACCCTCTGATGTCAGGTATACCGATATAACGAATCACTTTCCAAACATACTTCCGCGAGAAGAGAACTTGCAAAAACCCGCGATGCACATCGAAAACGTAAGTCGAATGCCTTGAATGTAACTTCAAATTGTGCAGCCAAACCAAAATTGTTTTTATGTTTTCCATAATAAACTTCGTAACTGCTTCGAGCGATTTAGAAAAAAAATAAATTTGATTTTTTGGTTCAGATACCCAGGCGGATTACTGATTTTTCACAAAAATAAAAAAAAGCGCTTTAGAGGATTAATTATTTTGAAAATGTTTTAATGTGTTCTTATTTCGTTGTTATTTCAAGTTCAAATGTACGAAATCATTCTATGCTAATTTTTGATGTTACTTTATGTAATTTGTTGAACCTTGCGACAATTTCTACTGCTGTCGCTTTAGAGGCGAACCAGCCCAGGAGGCTGAAAGCCACTAAACACTTCAAGAACCGGGAACAAATTTGTAAGACATACGCCTGGGACCGCACGTTTTGACTTGTGTGAAGTTTCTTGCTCTACTTGCAAGTTTTTAAGAGGCTTTAAACTTTGCAGTTCATTCGCATCTATATGTGAAGTTAGCGGATGAAAGTACAGCGGATAAAAGTTTTTGTTTCGTGCAAGTTTCTGTTCAACGACTTGCTTGATTTAATGAATAATGAATTACTTCAGTTGAAATAAATTGATTGTTTATCAAGTAACAAGTTTCAAAATAATGCTCATTAGATAGAGAATTGAATCATTCATCCTTCCACATAATTCATGTTTTTCTTGATCGTGAGAGAGAACAGTTATAGACTGAAACGTGATCATGGGTCAATATACTGCCCATGTTTGTATAGGAGACGTAAACGACAAAATGAACAAAATCGACTTTTTCGCTGTTTCGCATTCTACACAATATAATACGTTTGCTCAATATACAAACAATTTTTTTTTGTTCGAAAACATTTTGAAAAAACGTTTCCGAAAAATCACTGTTTGTCCGCATAAATGGCGTAGTTCCATATAGCTTCCATACATCGTTTGAAAATCAACAATTGTCAGTATTATGTGCTACAAGCTAAATCTACATTTGAATCGAATGCTTTGTAAAGTCCAAACATGTCTGTCACGATAGTGTCTTATTACTTAGTGTTTTCCAATAGATGAATATAATGAACCATTGAAACGCTGTTCATATAATTACTACTTTCTGTACACGATGAACAAAGCGAAGCAATTGTGTTTTTTAATGTTATAATTACCTAAATTTCTGCGTTTGAGTCTTCAAGTAGATAATGAAACAATCAGATCAGTAGTAAAATTAAAATGATATTGGTTCTTAGATTTAGAACTTCTCGGATTCTAGATTGAATTATCCCACATACTCAGCATTTACTCATACCGTTGGAGTAAGTCACTACACCATCTTTATGAGATTGATCGTGATATCGGTAAATCTTGTTGCTAAAATTACCAACATTGCAGATTGCCTTTACAAATTCAATTAATTGAAAAACACGAACCTGCTGTTCTTATCATATTCCAGGGTATTCTTCAGAAAAAAATACTATCATAGACTCGCAACAAATCAAGAGCATCCAGACATATCACTAAATTTCTTCCAAACCTTTTGGATTTTATCCGATAACAACTGAAACTACCGACGGAGACGTTTTGACTATTATCGGAATTGTAAATACTAACTCTACAAACAGAGCGACCTGGTGATTACGTCTAGCTATGCGGACAAATGTTCATTGAAACGATTGATTGTCCGCATAAATCGACGCAAGCGTTTTCCAAATGGAAAAAATATGTTTTAATCCGCAAAAACACCTAGGCCCCCTTTTTGACGATAATATCCTTCAACTGGACAGATCATTTTATCGGAAATTTGCATGGTTATGCTTGTAGGCCAAAAAACAACAAAAATACGTTTTCCCAACACTAATGGAGTTGTAGATTACGTCTCTTATGCAATCATGGGCAGTATAGGAAAATCGGAAAAGGGTCTAAGAAAAGTTATTGCCTAAAACCTATACAACTTGTATGGGAGAAATTAATTGAAATTATTTGAAAGAACCCAGGATCTATGGTGAAAAATGCACGCCATTCTCAATAATATCGAGATAAAAAATTTAAAAAAAATACTGGAAGCACATTTTACTATGATATATCAAGAAATATAATCAAAAAATAAATTCCTAAAAAATTGAAGTACTAGAATGAATCTTGAAATATTGATGTTTTTTTAGGATTTAGAGATTCAGTACTACTATAATTCGCATTTAAACGCCGTTCATAGATATGTGTGATTTTTTTCAGATAATAACAAGATAATTCTCCTATATGGTTTACTATAACAGCTATAGTGAAAAAATGAGTTGTTCTCCCATTCTCAATAGGCTTGGAAATGAAAATTTGAGAAAATACTCAAAGTATATCAGTTAAGGAAACATCTGTGCAACTGGCTGTTAACAAAGAATGGGAACAATAGAAGATGCATGCTCTCAACGCATTCATGACAAGGATCATGAGATAGGCCAAAGATTGCAAATAGCCAACAACAATCTAAGCAGCAGCGATAAGGACTCCCACGACGAAAGCGAGAATGCAGGAATCCTAAACAAACCGATGAAGATGGAAACTGGAGGAACACAAACAGAAGCGCAATACCACAACAACGGAGGAGACGGAGATAAGCATGTTGGCGTGGCAAGAGAAGAAATGGTTGAACGTTGTAGCAAATCTGTAAATAAATTAGTCTTAGTCCTAATGTCGTAGAGTAGAGTACTCTTTAAATCCGAAAGCCCGGATTGGGTCTTTAACTGGCGCAGTCGATAGTTCCGGCCGCGAAATGTTTAAGTGTTTTTTTTTATCGGGGGAATACCGATGAACTTTAAGAACTAATTGAACTGTGGTGTGTGTTAAACATTAAACGTGTAAAACGAGTGTGATATAGTGAGGAAAACACATCTTTCGCCTTCGCCGGAGTACCAAGTAAGTAATATTTTATATATTTCTACTATTTACTACTAAGACCAATAAAAACGTGATCCAATTTACCGCATTTATTGCGTATTCAGTCTTAAAGTTTTATGCTTTTTTTTATACAAATAGAACTAGCTTAATAAACGGATGATTACTCGCAAAATGGCGGAATCAATCCAAAAACAAATAAAGGAAATAATCCTTTTGCTTGAAAAACAGCATATGCGACTTTCGAATTTGGAATTACCATTAGTGGGTAATCACTCCCAGAACGCGGTTAATAACTTTGATAAATTAAGGATCCCTGATCCTATTAAAATGATCCCAAATTTCGCGGGAGAGCCGAAAATGCTAGTTTCATGGCTAGAATCGGTGGATCAAAAAATCCAATTCATCAAGAACATAATTAACAATGAACAATTGATTAATGATGTAATGCCTTTGTGGGTGAGCATCATCAGAGACAAAATTATAGATAAAGCTAATGACGCTCTTGTAAATAGTCATACAAAATTAGACTGGTCGGCAATTAAATCTGCTTTAAAAGATTCTTTTGGCGACAAAAGAGATCTTTCCACACTTTGTACAAGTATCCCTTACTTGAAACAAGGTTCAAAAGATTTAACTTCGTATTATGAAGAGTGCCGAAATTTATTAGCTGATATAAAGGCGAAAATTTTGTTGAACGACGAGACAAAAGTATGCGCTGTAGTTCTTATAAAAACATACAAGAGCATGATTACAAATGCTTTCATAGATGGCTTACATGCGAATTTATCGTCATTAACTCGCATTTATCGACCTGATAGTCTTTTAAAAGCCTACGAAAGTGCTTTAGATCAATACAACGCCATACAAAGACGACGTGAAAGTTTTCCACAAAGAATGGTCCCTTTTACGAAAAACAATTCATTTAGAGAACAATCACAGCAGCAATCATATTTCATGCACAAAAAACCTTTCAGAACAGATCACAAACAAAATCGGCCTTCATTGATTAATACTAATCAGTTAGGTTCTTCGCGATTCATTAATCAAAAACAACCCACAAAAACAAATTATAATCAACGTTCTACCCCCAATTTCCAACCTTTTCAAAACAATCGAATTCATTACCAAGAAGAGATCCAGAATAGGGAACACGTAGGTAAAGTATCTCCTGACAGTAATGCCATTAACTATAACGAGTATTCATTAAATAAATCCGCTATTACTCAAAACACTCCTGAATTAAGAGATAACCTAAATTTTCAGTGGGATTCATACCCCAACCACAAATATATTTCATCTGGCCTCAAACAAAACCATAATTTCTCAGAGCAAAATCTAAAATTTTCAGAGGGATTCAGACCTCTTTCATATGATAAAGAAAACAGTTTTCTCCCATATTTGAATAATAAAACACAAATTGGAAATCTAAAATTTCTTGTCGACACTGGCTCTAATAAAAATTATATTTCACCAGAGCATATTCACCCCACAATGAAAATTAATTGCGTACCTCATCTAATTAAAAACATTTCCGGATCGCATAATATAGACAAATTTAGTGAGCTCAATATTTTCTTCAACTATAAATCACTACCAAGGCAGAAATTTCTTTTATTTCGATTTCATAAATTTTTTGATGGTCTAATCGGATACGAATCTTTAAAATCATTGGGCGCTATCATCGATACCGTATCCAACGAGCTACTAATAGGAAGTTTGAGAATTCCTATGAACAGAAAAACTTTTAACGGAACTGAAACGAACTTTCAGATCAATAATATTCATGGCGGAAAAACACTAATATCGAACAAAACACAAAATTCTTATACTGATCACAATGTTCAAATCGATCCAAGCATAATTAATACGAAAAATGTTTCATTATTCAACCCGAGTAGTAATCCAGTTATTCTAGAAACTGACTTACACAACAAAATGTATTCAAGCAATCGAACAAATCTCCAAAACAAACAAGAGCATAATTATAGGAAAGAGCGAATAAATAGAACAGTACAAACGGGAATCAATCAAAATCACGCAGAAATTATCGAAAATTTTACTTATACGAAATCCAGAACTCAGCAACCCTCACATAAACTTGATAAAAACAACGGAAGCGATGGAACCGTTGAAAGGTTCCGCTCAATAAGCAACGAAATATCTCGTTGCTACAGACACAAATTCGGAAACTTGACAACTAATGAAATGTTTTTAAAATCATCTATATTACATAATAATACAATATTATCTCCCCCAGATTTCAAGCGTCTAGAAGCTCCTTACGATATCAAGGATAGTGAAGAAAAATCATTCAACTTGGCAAAATTATTTTGATATCGAAACGAATGCGATATGAATGTTGTGGTAAAATAAGACAAATCTCAAAGTAAAACAACCATCACAATAAATGCGAACCGAACACATCTAAAATGTTAAATGAACCAAACATTACTTCTACCATAACAATAATCATATTCTTTCCCTTTCCAGGAAATTCTAAAATTCTTTCTGCCCGCTCCTATCAACTATATCCATACAATCCAATGATTCTAGTAGAAATTCTGGTCTACTAATCATAAAAAAGCCCCAGCGATATAAGTCAATAAAATGTGCCTTAAAATCGACTAAAAAAACTCTTCTAGTACCTTATAAAATAAAAATAGAACGGCAAATTTAAAAAAAAACATTCATGTTTCAATTCACATTCTATTGCCAAAAATAGAACAAGATCAAAATCACCGAATTGTATAAGATCATAAACTGAAGAAATAATAAAACATCTAGATAACAATAATTTTAGCGAAATCATAAATAGTCTAACAGACTGAAAGTAGTCTTCTGAAAAACAATGAGTAAGTTAGGTTTAAAATTATTCCTATAAGCATGAAACAAAAAGAAGCAGAAAAAGGGCTGATTTTTTTGCTGAATTTGAATTATTAAATTTGACTGAATTATTTAAATTATTTTCAATTGAGTATTACTAGAGTCGTACAGCATATCTTCCAAACATATAATTAGTTAAACTTCGATTTACCTGACAATTTTTCCCATAAAAAAACTGAATTTCGTAACAAGTAAAGTAAAAAAAATATTTTTTTCTAACAAATTTAGATCAAATCTATGAGTTTTCAAATCTAAATCCATCAGCATTTCACGATCATATGGAAATTTTTCGCATTGTATCGATTCTACAATTAGATAGTACGAGTTATTATATATTTTTTGTTAAACCTTTACAAGTGAGAAACACAACACTAAAAATGCCCGCCACCATCGCCATCATCAACAAAACCGGACGAATTTTCCCACTAAGAAGTGTAGCCGCATATCCGATAAGAACCATCTTGAAGATTTCATCAAGAACGAGTGTTTCCCTAACTCATCAACTAGAGCCGATGATTGTACCGCTCAGGACTACTCTACACGAGCTGATGATTGTACCGGACATTCTGCCATGGATTTATATTGAGTCCGACTTGAACTTGTTTGTATTAAAGAGGCATAACACTTCGCAGTCAAAAAATGATGAAAACGCAGTCAAAACCCTACTGAAACGGGACGTTTCAGACTCGGAGAAGGGAGAAGTTAAGGAAACATCTGTGCAACTGGCTGTTAACAAAGAATGGGAACATTAGAAGATGCATGCTCTCAACGCATTCATGACAAGGATCATGAGATAGGCCAAAGATTGCAAATAGCCAACAACAATCTAAGCAGTAGCGATAAGGACTCCCACGACGAAAGCGAGAATGCAGGAATCCTCAACAAACCGATGAAGATGGAAACTGGAGGAACACAAACAGAAGCGCAATACCACAACAACGGAGGAGACGGAGATAAGCATGTTGGCGTGGCAAGAGAAGAAAAGGTTGAACGTTGTAGCAAATCTGTAAATAAATTAGTCTTAGTCCTAATGTCGTAGAGTAGAGTACTCTTTAAATCCGAAAGCCCGGATTGGGTCTTTAACTTATCTACTATGGTGTACCGCGACAAATTATAGCAAAATTCTATCCCCCGCGTAAAAAAATCCTGGGTGTACATCTAGTTTTTTTTTACACGGGGGATACGTACCTCGTAATAAAAAACCGCGTTAATTGAAAAATCCGCGTTAATTGGAAAATCCGCGTAAAAAAAACCATGTCATCTAATGATAGATATCAAATGGGACTATCTTTACGTAGAACGGAAGTAAAAAGTTGAGTGTTGCTCGCTTCCGAAAACCCGTAGTTTTTTCCTGCAATTTCGTTGGTTACTGGTAGCTATAGTTCGGTTTTCCTCACGAATGAGGTCATCTGCTGTTGCTAGAAGATTCCCTAGTAATTTGTACACTCTTCTGCCGATGCACGTGCAGTACCACTGTTGGACCGTCTAGAGGTAAGTAGACAGGGAATTTTTTAATTGGAAAATCCGCGTAAAAAACCGCGTAAAAAAACCTCGTAAAAAACCGCGCAAAAAAAACTGCGTAAAATAAATTATTCACAATTTATTAGAGTTTTATAAACTGTTTTCCGATGATTATTTATTGATCTATTTATTATCAAATACGAATTCGAAATTTTTTGTTCATACAATAATATCTTAGTACTGAATTGTCCTACAACAACATTATAGAAATCAAATGAAAGATAGTTGATAACGTTAATTGGATCTGCTATCTTTGAAAAAAAACAGAAAGAAATCGATTTCTCATTTCTTCCCGATATTTTTGTCCACTACATCTACATACATTGAAATATAAATTCCTCTGTAAAATATTTCGTGTAAATCCATGTGAATTATGCTTTAAAGTGGTTTGTATTTCATCTTCATGCGTTGATATTGCACGATTTTAAAGCATTTCAAAAATCGCCTAAAAATTTCGACTTCGCACTCTGTTCTTTCAAAAAATTTTCGAGTGTGAAAAAGTTCTATTTCCATTTTCGTTAAATTTATTAATTCCCTCCTACTATTTTGGCCCATACCTTTCCTCAGACCCTTTTCCGGTCAATGAAAATTTGGCTGAAGATGAATAAAATATTCTCTATACAATGAGTATTACATATCCCAAAAATGTGTTTTGGGTCCTTTCAAAGAAATTTTTTAAATTTTCTTTAAATTAATTAATTTCCTCCATGCAAGTTGCTATAACTTTTCTTAGAACCTTTTCCGACCAATGGAAATTTTGCTAAAGCTAGATAAAAATATTCTATATCGAATAAGTACTATCTTGAGAATGTGTTTTGGGTTCTTTAAAATAACTTTTTTTAAATTTTCTTCAACATAATTAATTTCTTCAACTTGGCATATAACTTTTCTTTTCCCCTTTTTCGATTACAACTTTTTGATTTTCAAAATTCTGTATATTTTTCTATATTGACCCATGATCACGTTTCAGCCTATAACTTTTCTCTGTCACGATCAAGAAAAAAATGAATCATGCGGAAGGATGAATGATTCAATTCTCTATCTACTGAGCATGATTTTGAAGGTTGTTACTTGATAAACAATCAATTTATTTCAACTGAAATAATTCATTATTCATTAAATCCAGCAAGACGTTGAACAGAAACTTGCACGCAACAAAAACGTTTATCCGCTAATTTCACACAAGTCCGTAAAGAAGGAACGCGAAAACGAGAAATCTCGTGAGTGTTAAATAAAAAAATAATTGCAGTTGTATCTTACCCTTTGCAAATCCGACATTCCGTATCCTCTGCTGCTCCAGAACAACATATACACTCGGTAGTCGTGATCGTGTAAGATCGCTTATCTTCTCGTCGCCTGAAATTCTACTGTACGGCTTGAGCGGCAGCAGCAGCCGCTACTGACGGATCAGAATTGTGTCGGACCTCATTCGGCTGATTTGGTTGTTCGTGTTCGGTCGGTTCCGGTTGAGCTTGGACTTGTGGCGGTTGTGACGGAGGAGCTTGAGGTGCCGCCGCCGCAGCAGCAGCAGCAGCCGCGGCTGCCGACGCAGCCGCCGCTTGGCTGGCAGCTTCCGCACGTTTCTTGCGCTGATGATCATAGTTAACCAAACGTTGGCCGACTAAATATTTGTCGTTCTTGATGGCCACGTACAGTTTTCTGAACTGTCGTATCTGAAGATGAACGATTGCAATTACGAACGCAATTAGCAGCAGGAAGGGATAGATCTGACGGGCGATAAGTATTCTCGTTACTTGATTGGTGAAGAAGATTGGCAGAATCGAGTGGGCAATCACGTATGGGACGGCCAACGCAAGGCCGAAGCATGTTATAACCGGTACGCTCAGCTCACGGATGATAAATTTCAGATTCATATCACGAAGTCCATCGCGATATGCTTGTTCGATGGCACGTTTCAGAGCCCAATCTGGTCCCATCAGAGTTAGCGCACATGCGATTTTGGTGTACAAAACTCCTAGTGCCCAATCCTGCCATAGAAACAGGACCGGCGTTTGTACCAATGGGACTCGCAATGGCACAACCACAACCAGTTCCAGTAATAGTCCGAACATGAGCGGGATTACTCCTAACATTAGCACGAAAATCATCGCTGCTAGCGCGTAGGATGTTGCCACAGAAATCCAGTGCTTCACTCGTTCAATTACAACCGTTCTTCCCTGGGGGAATAGATTGACTGCAACCGCAATTCCCCGTGATATGATCCAGCAAAGATAGGTTCCCATTGCTGCCGTGTATAGCTCGTGTGGCCTTGGCGGAGTATCGGTCCCACTGGCAACCGCATTCGGGGGTGGTGTTATGTGCGATCCCATTGACCACAGGGTCATCCCATGACGGCCGATCCACACCGGAACTGTGAGCGTAGCAAACGATCCGAACACCAGACTCACACACATCAGCAGCAGTAATCCGACAAGGCGAAGCGCGAAGAATGGTGGCCGGTCGTATGGTTGAAAGCCAACCGGAACATCCCGTTGCATAATTGCCTGGTGAGCCGCTGCCAGTCCGGCTCCCAGGTCAGGTTGCTGACGTGGTGGAATTTCGTCCTCATTTGGACGGGGTTCCGTGCCGAGGAGATAGCTTTTGATGCCCAGGACTCGTGCCACCACGTTGCACCAAATTCTAACTAGACCCTTTAGCCAGATGCGGGTATGAGATTGTTCGAAGAATCCGGGTAGGATGATCTATATGGGAGAGAACAATGAATCAATAGTTGTTTTGAGAATGATAACGTTGTGTTGTAATCTACCTGCAACAACAACAGTTGCAAGCTAAGCTCATTGACTTCCGAGTCTCCGGATAAAGTGTACGGTAGGAACGTTGGCCAAACTGACTTCAGTATCTGAATCGGAGCCCATAGCATCAAAAGAACTGCTGAGCCAAAAATGATGGCAGATGCTACGAGACGTCGTGCGTGACGCAGAATTGAGAGATGAATCATTTCCTGTAAATGATCCAAATAAGTTATTGTTTCTAAAAGTGAAAAAAACGCAACCACCAACCTGAATTGGACTGAAATCTGGATCGTTCAAGTTTCTCAAGAACCACAGTACTCCCGGACGGAGAACCTCTCGGAGCAGCACAATGAATGATGCGAAGTAGTAAACGTAAACCATTCCAAACATCCAGTGGATGAACAGGGAGGTCGCGGGTGCAGCCCTAAAGCTAGTTTTCCTGTCTTTCAGCGTAGCATCAAACATCGGCATCGAGCAGATATCAAGCCACCATCCGCACACTAATGGAAGCACTCCGATTTCCACCACCGACAACAGCGAGACCTTCACTACTATATAGCATAGACCGAGAATTCGACGTTGGCGACGCCAGCGCAAAAATCGGGCTATAGCGTGCAGTTTAACTAACGTTATTCCAATCACACCGTAGCCCAGCAGCGTTGTCAACAAGCCGTGAAAGTGTAGCAGTGGTTTACCCGGGGTAATGATTCCCAGGAAGGAAATCAGAAAGTTTCCAATCGAGTACGGACAGAAGGCGAAAATGAAAATGAACAGCGTGTTCAGCGAAACAACCCAGAACACGTGCTCCAAGAATACCATCGATCCGTCCAAACCGAGCAGCCGCTCCCATGTTAGTTCCTCTGCAGCCCGTTCCCACTCCATTGGGTTCCAGTTGGCTTCGTCGGCAGCCGCTTCGGCGGGTTCATTCACCGCCTCCGGATCGCCCTCTGCATCGGCTGGTGCGTCGGGTGGTGGTGGTTCCGCCGGATCGATAGCAACATTGTCTTCGGGAGCTTCCGGAATGTGTGCTGCGGGGGCGGGACCATCAACAGGGACAGGTACAGCAGGTGCTGCAGCTTCCAGAGGCTCTTCAGCGGCGATGGGGGCTTCGACCGCAGCCGGCGGATGTTCCTGGAGTGAAAAAATTGATTGTTAATAATAGAATCATTGTACTTGACTCGTCTACCCATCTCGATTGTGCTATTAGACAGTGTGTTACAGTAAAAATTGAAAGTTAAAATATTGAAAAATTGCATCGGTTTTTAATAGCAATTATAATTAGAACATATATTCGTTTTACGCTATGAATAAGCCCCATCCGGAGATGAGCATTTTAAGTGTAGCTGTTGTGAACGTTCAACCCTCCACAGCTCAAGCCCGCCTTTAGACGGGCTTCGTGGATTCTCTTTTCAAATTATTCAGACATTATTTTCAATGTTCACCCTCACTTGAACGTCTTTAGAATATTTTCATCTATCACACATACACATTGTTTTTATGATGGTAGTTTTCTGCTAGGTATTTTATGTTGAAAGTCGGAAATTCGAGATAGAAGTGGAGTAGGTTTTTTTAGATAAATAAAAAACATGGGCGGTAGAGGGTTAAATCAATGTATAATTTGATTTGTTGATGAAAACGTTCATTTCTTAACTAGGACTTCGTTTAACTACGAAGGGTGCGAAATAAAAAAATATATGTAATTGAAAAGGTTACGATTACGATCACGATGAAGAAAATTACAATTTTGTTTCGTACAATACAATTGTGCATTATTCCATCCAAGGGCAAAAAGGCCGCGCAACAAATAATGCCTCTGCTGCAGTAAATCGTCAGTTTGTGTCTTGCTATAGTGCTGAACAGACGTTCAAATAGGTTTGTTTCTTAGTACATTCAGCCTGATACTGCGTGGCGTGCGAGGTGAGATGACAATTGTCACGTATGTCACGCGATTCCACCAGGTGTATGCCGTGAGAAATTTCACTTGAATGAACTCTCACCGTATTCCCGCTCTCAAACTTACGTGACGATTGTCACATGAACTGCGATTTCTAGGTGACAATCGTCGATATGTATTGAGGTGTCGACAGCGCAGATTCCGTCATGACGGAATAGTTGATAGTTAGCAGCTATGACATGAAAACTAGTACTAGAGTGTACACACGATAACATTAATGTCTCTATGTTATTGCTAAAACCTATTACTTCGCAGTCATAACTATTAACTATCACCTCATAGCTTTGGTGTTTCTATGATGCTATACCTTAGTTTTCTATCACATAGCTTACTATATACTAGAAGCAGCGTCCGTAGGGTAGCAACTTGACTGTAGCAAAAGAAACATTTGACCGAAATAAATAAAAGTCTGGGTTGCCAGATGTTTTTTTTCTCAAATATATGCGATAAAAACTTGAAATAACTGAAAATTTGTGCTAGTGTCTGCAAAACTGGCAACTCTCGTTTATCATTAGGAACTGATAATGTTTTGTCACTATTTTAAAGATCCTGCAGTAGGAATAAAAGGTTGTGACAAAAGTTCAATGTCTGCAAATTCTTAGATATATGTGCGGATGTGGCATCTCTGATCTGGGGTGGCATTTCGCATTTTGAAACGAGTGATTTTTGTTCGTTTCGACCACTTTTGCCATTATCAATCTCGAAACGAGCGAAATGAATAAGGCAGTAGTAGAGTTTCGAGCAAAGTTTGACATTACGTAACATTGTGTTCGAGCATTTTTCAACTCGAAACGAGAACAAACGTCTCGACAAGAAAAGGTTGATCGTCGTAAGGGAAAATGCTAGTGAAACGTTGATTTTAATGCTAAACCTAACATCAAAGAAGTTTTCAATTGCATTTCCTTTGGGTTTGACGTCAATTTGTACAAGTATGTGAGTGTAAATAAAATACTTTTATTTCAGCACTATGGAATCACAAAGGAATAGAATCTACCAATTCTTTCTACTTTAAAAGCTCTCCGATCCAAGGCTTACCCCAAGGGCAAGACATCGCCATATACCGGTTTTTAGACGTCATTAAAACAGCAAAAATCTTGGAGAATTTTTCTGCAGTTGTCTATATTAGTAAGGTTGATCGAGACAAATTGCGAATAGTTGTTGTGAACCTAGCTCAAGCAAATGAAATTGTTAGACATGAAGGCTTTGAAAATGACTACCGTGTCTACATTCCTTGTCAAGAAGTTGAAATCGATGGATTGATCACTGAACTAGGCTATACGGAGAAATCCATAATGAAAGGAGAAGGTTGCTTCAAGGACTCGTTCATCAAGTCGGTGAAGATTCTGGAATGCAAGAAATGACATTCCGTAACTACCATTAACTCGAAAAAAACTGTATACTTCGTCGGACTTGTTTCGGGTCACCTTTGTTGGTTTCTTTGATTTCTGCATTACTCGGGAATTAATCAAGCAAATAAAACCAAATTTGGCATGTGAAGGTTATAGAGTGCAATAAATGTTTTTACGGTAGTGAGACACTCCACCCCCCTCTCTGAAAAAAATAAACAAATAAAATACAAATTTCTGCATTACTCGCGAATTAATCAAGCAAATGGAACCAAATTAGGCATATGGAGGTTTAAGGGTGCAATAAATAATTCTATGGTGGTTAGACACTCCATCCCCCTCTATAAGGGGGGCTGCCATACAAATGAAACACAAATTTATGCATTACACGAGAATTAATAAAGCAAATGCAACCAAATTTGGCATGTAACGTAACGGAGAAACATGTTATTTGCAAGTGGTTGAAAAATCTTGAACGAAAATTGTGTCTGAAAATAATCTGAGTTTTGTCGAGTTTTGGTAGAAGTACTAGGAATTTTATAGTAAAAGGTAATTTTAAAGGGTAGATTAGAAGATCAATCAACATCGCTTAGTAAGAAAACGTGGATGTGATAAAGAAAAATAGATTTTGGCCGGGTCAGCTAGTATTAGATAAGAATTCAAAGTTCGAAAGTTGGTTTTGCAATAATCGTTTGAGATCACATAAATTGATGAACTGAATTTTCCTATGAAAAACACTTACCCCGTCCTGCAGATTGACCAGATTATTATCCACAAAATTATTGTTATTGTTGTTGTTGTGTTCCTCCTCGTTATTGTTATCATCATTGTTATTATCGTTATTATTGTTGTTGTCATCGTTCTCCCTTTCATTTTCGGGCTGATTCGGTCGTTCCTCGTTCACATTAGCGTCCGGTTGCACTGCTGGAGGATCATCTCGCTCCAACCATTCGGGCCCGCCACCGTGAATAATCTGCTCCCTCAACCAAACGAGCCCAACAAACGTGAACAGGGTGCACAAAGCCACGAAGCAGCCCCTGAATACATCAATCGCGATGTTCTCCATCGAGAACATGTCTATCGGAAGTGTCAGCAGCATGTCGATCGAGCTGGAGAACAAAAAGCGGTAGGTACGATAGGCTGTCAGTGGAACTACTCCAAGCCACGCCACCGCAACCATACTGTAGTGGATCCAGTATTTGACGGCGGTTCCGATCGAACTCAGCAAGCCTCCGGCGACGTATTTCAGGGGGAGCACGCGGGGCATGTCGGGCGAGTAAATCGGTGTAAACGAGAACCGATGACCGCAAAGTTCGCAATATTCTTTCCTCGAGTAGCGCATCCATTGCATCAAACAATCCTGGTGGATCCATTTGATGCTGCCTGTGCAAATACAGGGATGAAACAGGGGTCGATCGGATTGGGCCTCGCAGCGGCAAACCCGGCAAATGTCTCCTTCCATTGTTGTTTCCGATACCGACAAGGTATTTACACGGCAATACGCAGCTTATTTACAATAGAAATCTCTTCAGCTGTTCTTTTCTAGTGCTCTTAGCGAGCAAGACATGAAGGTTCATTCTTCCTTCTGAACGTTGCGACAACCAATCGAAAACCTCGCTGTTATTGGTCTTGCAATATTTCTTACAAGATAATTAATTCACACTCCTCATAAGCAATCGAACAGAAATCGAATCGCTCCGTTTTTTGTCACCACTTCTGTCCTTGATTCAGACTTGTCTTACGAAAGAACAACACTTCCTAGAGATTCACGAGCAATTATTTTGCGTTCGATATATTTACAATTGAGACATCTCGCATCAAATATCAATTTTCGAGCGGCCGATGGTATTCTTTGGCGATGTAACAACTATTACGCGTATTATTTTCGCTTGCAAGAATAATAAACGACTTCGGTCGAAATTTTCTTTCTTTTTCACGTATTTTCTCCAGAATTGATGATTTGTCAAAAGTGACAAACAGTGCCGTAGTGGAGGGTCTCTCAACGGTTACAAGAGAGTTGTTTGAGGAAATGGTAACAGTTTCGTTTCTCATGGGAGCGGAAAATTTGTAAAATCTAGTGATCCCCGATTTTTGAAATTAATCGTTCATCAGCTAAACGAATACTTTCCAGAAGTTTTTAATTCGATAAGATTAATCACCCCAAATAATCGATTAATCGAATAATCGTCACACTGAGAGAAATGATTAGTTAGACTAATATTTCTCATTTGCTAGAAAGCCATCTGGAATCAAAAATGTGTTCATTCCGCCAGAAAATCAATTATTATCTTTAATACTCGCCTTAACTCGTGAACGAAGCTCAATTCGCGTTTACGGAATTGACAACGGATTAGACAAGCATCCACATTATATAACCGGTTCAGATTATTTGTTTTTTTTTCCAAAGCATTTATTTGTAAGGCTCTATCGAATAAGCTTTGCGGAGCCGCTAATTCAAGGTTTCTTTATACAAAATTTCAACTTAATGTTTAGTAGAATTCAACCGAATACTCGCGGTTAAAAGAGCAACAATTATTGTGGGGCAGGACAGGTTAGGAATGAGGATAAGGGGTACCGTTGTCTCAACCGAGAGTTGCCACACGCACTGTAGCATTGTGCATAATGACCAGAGATAGCATCTGGTGTTCGACTGGCTGTCGGGGAAAAGTCTAAAGCGGTCAGTATGTCATAGCACGCGGTAAGCTCCAATTAATCGCACCGCACCGCGTTTACTATGTCCTCAGCCTAACAGGAACATAGGGCTATCTTCTTTGAGCTTCAAGGGCATTCAAAAGGTATTCTCTGGCTGCGTAATTATCCGTACATTGCCAAACTGCGTGATCGATGTTATCGTAACCGTTTCTACACCGACATTGCCTTGAACATGATTTATTCTGTGAAGATATACATCTAGTGAGTAGTGGTTGGACATAATGTAACCCGTGACGGTCGGGTATGAATGAATGGGGGAGTTGCTAGTGAACGGCTTAAGCGCCACTCCCGAAGGAGGCCGTTCACCACTGTTTCGGTGCCCAGCTGAGACTCTGCCAAAGGGCAGGTTTTTTCCTTTGAACCCCCAAACACAGAAAGGTTTCAGGTTCGACCGTCCCACGCACTTTGGGAAACGAACTGATTGCTGTGGCAATTGTTGCTAGCAACAATCGACCTCAGATCGACAAAATATATCCCACTTTTGCCTGTGTTATCATCACCGGTAAAGTCTCAAACAATGCACGTTTTCCCTTCACGTTTGGGAAACCAGAACCAACAAAAATCATCAACCGGAAAAAATCAACGAGGAGAGCAAGATTTGCTAATCGTGGACCCTTCACAAAACCAGTTTTAGAATTCTCATCAAAACAAATAAACTAAATTTGCAAATACTCCAAAGAAAAGGTCTCTATTGATTTCCAATTTTCATTACAGTTCCATAAATTTCGTTACATTTTATTTACACGTTTTAATGAATCTATTTCCCCTATCACTCTAACATTTCCCTCAATTTTCTTTATTCTCTCTTTCTACCTAAACTCCACTACCCTATTCTTCAGTTGGCTCGTTAAACTTTCCTACTAAAGACTTCACTTCTCTCATCATCATATCTTTATCCCCACAATCACATAATTTCTCGTGTGTTTTTCATTCAAATAACCGTGCTTGTTCCGTGATCATTCATAATCTCCCCTCTCTTTCCATCCCTATTTTCGGCAACAGTAAATTTTATTCATCGTGTCACTTCTTCATGTGTTCCCCCATAGGGAGCGGTGGGGGTGTGCTTATTCGCTCAACTTAATTTAGCCATTCAAACCAAATAATCGCAACCAGCGGAAAAATGAGCGTCGCTGGGACCTAGGATTTTTGTATATTTGTTTCGATTCGTGAAATTCATTACGTACGTGGAAATTTAATTGGTTTGTTCGAATATGATCATATATGTTGTTAACTTGGGATTCGAACCGGGTACCCTTAACATGGGGGACCGGTCGACCAACTCGCTCGGCTACGATCGCTACTTGTATGCTTTCACGACCGTACCGGCTGAAATATCGTCATGCGCATGGAATAATAGTTTTTGTGTTACTCACGACCTTTTGAGTGCGATGTCCTAATTTTGATTGCGATGCTGCTTATGTTGCTTAGATCAGCGGGCCACTTCCCGCTTGTCGATGGTTATTTGATCGCTTGGATTAGCGGGTCTCCCCTCGTTTAAGCCAATCTTCGATGCTCCTGATGCTTGGTTCAGCGGGACTTCCTCCGCTTGAGTCGGTCGTTGATATTAAGGCTGCTGGGACCAGCGCTTAAACCGGTCGTCGTCGTTGCTCAATCCCTGCCAGCGCTTCGCGCTCTTCAGCTTGTGGTTGGCTGGCTCCTTCTCGCTGCACCGTGGGGTCTGGAGCGGCTCTAACTTCAAAACGGTGTTTCGGGAATTTGTTGCTGTTGTATTAATGCATATATTTCCACCCACGTGGAATATTAGGACATGTTTAATCACGCATTCAATCAAGCACGTTTTACCTTTCGATTTGACCACGCAAAGCACGATATTTCCTTCCTGTCTCTAGTTTTTGAGCCACTATATAAAAAAAACTATCTACCCGGGAAAAAAATCCTAAAACTGGTTTGTAACAAAAAAAAACACGTTTAACTAACCTAAACTTTTACACCGAGGCTCTTGGCGATGTCCGCCGGGTCCAGCCTCTTCCACGATCCAGGATAAAGTGACCGAGAAGAATTTCAAAAATCCTCAGATCACCCAGGCGCGAAATAAGTTTTGTCTCCGCTATGTAATTGCCACAAAAGTGCACAAGTACATAACATTTCTAAGAGTCGATTATCGCGGGCAACAATTGCCTCAATCATTAAGGCCATCCACCTTTAATCCCAAGTTCCTGATCTTGTCGGACCCTCCGTCCAACCCATATTTGGGCACAAAGCACCTGCTCTTTTGCAGAGTTTCAAACCCGAAACAGGAACAGCTCTTTCACTCCCCCTTTGGGTGAGGATGCAGCTCAACGTTCCCACAAAAGACATGTTCCAAAACAAAGAAGAAAATACTGAGTGCCGCGTCGCTAGAATGGAATGATTTTTGTCATCCCAGTTCTATCGACGTCTGAGCACTCAGTGGAACCCTACAAATGCCTCTTGTGGATAGTTGCCCAAAAGAAGCAGTTCCAAAGCTTTGCAGAATCAAGGGGCCGGCATATCTGAATTTGTGTACCATGCTACATCATTCCCCACTAGATTTTCGAAAATTTGATTGGTTCAAACAAGTATTTTGAAACCAATCAAATTTTCGAAGGCTTCTGAGTTGTCAACCTTCACAAAGCTAATCGCTATTTTCGGGGTCATATGTGTTCATCGTCAAAAAAAAATCGACTCCACCTCTATTTGCAGAGAGGAACCGTAGTTCTCTCTGTTACTGACCATCAACGTTTCTCAACTCCGGTCTCCAGCAAAAATCAGAAAGTTCTGTTCAGTTTGACCTCTCAACCTTCCTAAAAAAATACTCATCAGTCTAAGAGAAAAGAAAACAAGAAGAAAAACTAACCCTGAACCACAGATGATCGTTGTGGATTGACAATCGCATTCACACTTTATTTAAAAATACATAACTCACCATCATACTAAACTGGACACACTATCTTCAACCTCTGATTTATGTTCAGATAACATAGATAGGGCCTCTAAATTTAACTTAACTATCCACCCATGTGGAAACTAACCGATGATTCACGATACATTCCACCTCAAACTGTTTCGAGTAATCGGAACTATCACTTATCATCTTAACTAAAAGGGTCTGCTAACGTCTGCAGAAATTACCCCGGATAAATCCAGGAAAATATTTCTGTTTCCGCTAACTCATATTTCGCTGAATATTCCTGTTCGTCATCACATCGAACAACGAAATGTCCAACCTTCAACTATATAATTCACAAAAATAGATTGTTCAACATTCGAACACCCCTCGCACTCTACACAAATCGGTTAATCTATTTTTGTATCACTCATACACACTCACGCTATTGTCAATCCAACGAATCTACAGTCGATAATCTATGAACAACTCTGACCGTTTTGTTTGTATTGGGTTCAGTTTGTTTTGAAACGCGAGGGAGTTCGGTGTTGTCGAAGGTGTTCAGTGTTACGGTGTCAATTTTATCGGATGAAAGGAAGTATTTCGTTCCAATAACATGTTGTTATTGTAAAAGTTTAATTTGTTTTCAGGTACACATGCCAGCTTTAACTGGGGGAGCCCTAGGATCAGGATCAGGACCAGGATTTGGAAAAGGAATACGGGAAAAGGTTAACGCCCGCAACATAAAAAAATGCCAAGATGGCGATGGGATGTAGGACGAAAAAAAGAAATGGAACGGGAATAGGAAAGGGATAAAAAAAAATCTGAACTGCATGACCGACAGCACACGACGGTTCTCTCCGCATAGAGGGATCAACCTTTGCTAAGTATCCAAAATAGTTTACTTACTAATTTTCAAATTAATTTTATTCTTCAATTTTAGGTTCAAAAACGAAAGGGAAAAAAATAGAATTTAAAAAGAAGCAAGAAAAAATGTATGAAAAAAGGTGAATATTAATTCGAACAAAAAATTTTTTACTAATTCTAGTTTAAGACTAATATAGTACTTAAGGCTAGGGAATTCAGGTCCTTAATATACTAACTAAAATTACTATATACAAATTTTATTTACATCGGAAAACTGTTGTGTTTTCCGTTCAATGACCTTTTTTCGAATTTTTCATGGGATCGTCCTCTTGAGTGGTCTTTTTTCTGAAGAATTTGACAGCTCTTCTGAAAGTTTTTCCAACCAGCGTAATTCATGCTTTCTCTGACTGAGAATTTTTCCAATTGTTCGCTGTTCTTCACGACATTCACTACTTTTTTTAAGCAAGTCATCGCTGGGCTCGCTTTACGATTCATGGCCACGCCATTACTATTCACAGGTCATAGCCCTGGCTCCTTCTAATTATTCATGGAAATCGCAACTAACAAGCTTCAAAGAACAATTTTCAAAACTCGCAACCAAAGTCAGCACTTCCCATAACTGGTTTTGAAAACCCAGGCGGAATTTCGCTGTCCAAAGATATTTCCCCGAAGGTGTTTTTTCTCATCGTAATCTTCTGGTTCCTCACTAGGAGTGACATAGCTTTACCTATTGTTATTTGTTTAGATGAGAAGAAACGGGATTCATCTTCTTGAGGTGAGTTGCGAAGAAAACTCCAATTCGCTTGCCGTCGAGGTCTTCCAATTCATAGGAATGAGAACCTTAAACCTTCCTAACAATGCAAGGCTCGTATTTCGGCGCGAGCTTCTTGCTGAACCCTTTCCCTTTATCTGAGAGGTAAAATGTCTTCTTAAGTACTTGCTCCCCCGGAACATATTGCTGACAACTGGTGTTAGCTCGTAGATTGTACGTTCGCTCGTGCCGTTTATATGCACTCTCCAAATTCATTTTCACCTCTTCAAAAAGTCTCTTTCGATCCTCCGCTAGCTTCGTTTCATCTGGGCTTGACCTTTCGCTACTTTCCCGCATTAGAGCATACTCTCTCCCATCGGATACCTGGTTTCTCCCGAACACAATAAAATAGGGACTGTATTTCGTTGACTCGTTTACCGCATTTCGTATGGCACTCGCAATATCTTGCAGATTATCTGTCCAGTGCTTGTGCTCCTTTATGAGTGTTGCACGGATCGCTGTGGTGATGACTCGGTTTACCCTTTCCGTATTATTCACCTGCGGGTGATATGCTAGAGTTAGCCAGTGGCTCACATTATAGTCAGCTAGTAGTTTTTTGAATACTTTTGACACGAATTGTGTACCATTATCGGTTAACACGATCTCTGGAACACCAAACAGACGAAAAATTATGTTATGCACAAATTCGACCAGTGTTTCCGCTTTAGCTTCGCGAAACGGTTGAACTAAAACAAATTTACTGAATACGTCTGTCGCTACTAGCAGACAAGTATGACGATTCTTTCCTGACGCCGGCAAGGGACCGACATAGTCCAGCGTGACGAATTGCCACGGGTACTCGACCGCTTTCTGAACGCCCATGGGTGGCGTTGCGTTAGTGTTGCCAGCTTTACTCGTCTGGCAGCTTAAACATGCTCGACAGTATTGCTTAATTTGTTCCCCCATTTTCGGCCAGAAAAACCTTTCCTTAATCGCAGCCAGCGTTTTTTCATAACCAAAGTGTGCTTTGTCGTGTTCCTGCCTAATTATTCCGATTAGTTCCGACCCCGGTGAGTAACGTTTCCATGCGAACCTAGAGTCACTTTGCTTCTTCGAAGATGGACAATATTTAAATATTTGTCCGTCGATAATGCGATATTCTCTAAATTTCATCGGGTTGTCTTTTATTGTTTTTATCAACTCCTCGTATTGGGGATCAAGTGGTAAGACCGAGACCGAGTGATCGTGAGAGGCAGTCTGCTGTCACATTACTTTTTCCCTTTCGATAGACAAGTTCTATATCGTAGGATTGGATGCGGAGGGCCCATCGCAACAATTTGGCATTACCCGATTCCGCTCCAATTTTGAACAACCAGAGCAGGCTCCTGGCGTCCGTCACCACCCTGAATCTTGTACCTTCCACGTAGTGCCGAAAGTTGTCAATAGCCAACAGTACAGCGAGACACTCTTTCTCAACTGCAGCATACTTTCTTTGAGTGCTGCTTAATTTTTTACTAAAATAACTGATTATCCTAGTCTTACCATCCTGCTCTTGGACTAACGCAGCGCCTACTGCGTTATCGGAGGCATCCGATTCAATGCTAAACGGTAAGGCGAAATCTGGGTTTCCCAGGATTGGCGCTGAAGTTAAAGCAGATTTCAACTCGTTAAACGCTTGCTCTGCTTCCGGTGTCCATATAATTTTTTTCTTGCTTTTCTTAAGCAGATTTGTTATGGGTGTGGTGATTCGACTATAATTATCGATGAATTTCTGGTAAAACCCGGCTAAACCCATTAGACGACGTATGTCTTTTACTGTCTTGGGTCTTGTATAATTCAAGATTGGCTGAATACGTGATTCATCTATTGCGACTCCCTTCTCAGACAAAAGATATCCTAGATACATTACTTGCTTTTTACAAAATTCGGATTTCTCTAGCGATATTGTGAGTCCTGCCCTTTTCAAACGATCCGCAATTACTCTCAATAAACGAAAATGTTCGGGTAGAGTCTTGGTCGCGACCACAATGTCGTCTAAGTAGACGAAGACATTGGGTTGAAGGTCAAATCCGATGGCTTTATTCATGAGTCTGCACATCGTGAACGGTGCGTTTGTGAGCCCGAAAGGACACACCTTGAACCTGAAAAGTCCTTTCGAAGTACGAAACGCAGTATAATTTCTGCTTTCCTCTTTCAATGGAATCTGGAAATAAGCATCTTTTAAGTCTATTATTGAATAATATTTTGCACTCTCTAATCGGTGGAATATTTCTTGCATATTCTGCATCAGATAAGCGTCTTTTACGGTCATTGCGTTGATTCGTCTCGAATCCAAACACACGCGAATTTTCCCATTCGATTTCCGCACTGCCACTAGTGGATTTGTCCACTCACTGTAGCACTCCTCGATCGCGTCGATGCTTTTGAAACGCTCAATTTCGGCATCAATTTCCTTTCGGATGTAGGGCGAGCATTTGTATACTGGCTGGTTTCGTGGCTGTGATCCTTCTTTTAAAATTATTTCATGTTGAATGAGATTTGTTCGACCTAGTTTTCCTGGAGCAGTTAATTCGAACATTTTTATCGTATTTATCAGCTCTCGCCGTTCCTCGCTTGACAATTTGTGTTCGGTCTCCACGTTTTCTGGTACGGGTTCGATCGGGCTTTCATACGTAGGAATGTCTAGGGTATCGTCTGTCTCTTTATTCGTTATTTTTGGAATGTCTGCCACAGGTTCTAAGTGGTGACAAGATTTTGGTTCTCTAATTTCGGCTAGGGTTGTCACATTCTCTGGTCCATGACCTAGATCAATCATTGGTTTGATTCCGAAGCTGTTCCAGAAGTCAGCACCAAGGATTAATTTTTGGGTTATTTGCGGTACAACTATCGTAGGAATAACGCGAGTTATATTTTTAAAAGTGTACGGAATGTTTAACATTCCCAAGCACTTATACTGCGTTCCATCGGCCGTGCTAATTTTTACTGTAGCAGGCTTCACTGCGAGTCCATATTTTTGGACGAGATCAAGACTATTAATAACACTGATTCCGGCTCCGGAATCAAGTAGGGCATCGACTTCCGTGTCGAATATTTTTACCGTAATATGTGGACACGACAAATTGTTCATTTGAACGTGAAAAATTATTTGTAACCGCTCATAGTTCGCGATCGTATTTGCATTTTCGGGAACCTTTGTATTATGAAGGATGCAAGGATTCCCACACGTACACCCAACTTTTAGTTTCCCTGTTGCGCAGGCCTAAACGAAGGCCGATAACTGGACGAACATCGTTCACAAAAACGGATTGTCCTACCATGGTTACCACATCCGTAGCAAAATAAAACTTTCGGTCTACTGCATTCCTTCCAGCAATGCCCTTGCTCTTGGCAGTTCCAGCAAGCTGATCTGTGCTGTTGATTTGGAGGGTTTTGTGCTCCAATAGTGGGACGTGATGTTTGTGTTTCTGCTGTTTGTTTGCTCGGTTTGATAGCATGCACTGGGATCGAGTAATTGTTCTCATCCGAGTCACTTTCTGCCTGAATTTTATTGACTGCTCTTCTGGACATGCCTTCCCCCAATATCTGAAGGCTGGGGTCCGCTGCATCGATCCTATATAAGTTCAGCATTATGAGGTGCTGAAGATCTTCTACTTCGATTATCGATATTTTAGATCGATAATACAGTCGCATATTATCCCAAATCAATTCAAACTTCCTTTTTTTTTTTTTTTTTTTTTTTTTATCTGTATTTTAGTGACTTTCAACACATTTTGGCTGGTTCGTCACTTTGCTTCCATTTTTGGAAGAATGTCGGGAGTGAGAATTGAACTCGTGACCTTTAGCGTGAGAGGTATGGATGTTACCACTACGCCAGATCGCCTCCATTCAAACTTCCTCGTTTTCGAGAGTGGTTTTGAAAGCATTTTGTTTAATTTTTCTATCTCCGTGACGAACGCAATGAAGGATTCGCCACGTAGTTGTTTCCTTTCGTGCATCTTTTGTCGAATCCCCTGGTCCTGATTCGGATTGCCGAATCTGTACCTGATCATTTTCTCAAAAACATCCCAACTCGTGAATTCGTCCACGAAGGTAAAAAACCAATCGGATGCCAATCCATCTAGAAGTAGATGAATGTCTCTCAGAAGTCGTTGATTTGAAACCCCTTCGCGTTCAGCTATTTTCTTTAGCTTGTACAAAAAATTTTCAATACTTGTCGTTTTTGATTCACCTGAGAATTTCATATTCCACTTCTCTACGCGGTAAGCGTCTCTAGTATGCTCTACCCTATTTCCTGCCCTAAAAGTTCGTTGTATAAAACGCCTAGTGTCTACATTTCTGGGAGCCAAGTGACTATTTTGCGATGCTTCGGACTCATCCGAATCGTAGGTTGCCGTGACTTTTCGTTTACTGGACGTTTGTGGTTTTTTCGTTTTGTTAGCATCAGCGGGAAGGATGTCATCTAACGATTCGCTGTCTGTAGATTGAAACCCAACTCTCTTCTCTTTAGTAATCTTCTTAATAATCTGCTCCTGCCCTTCTGTGCCTTCATTCTTTTCTTCCTGAGCTCCTATTTGTCCCTCTCTCGTAGGATTCGATATTAAATTTTGCATCAACCTTTCAAGCTGTTCGATTCTCCCTTGTAGTCGCATGTTTTCTTGCTGCAGAATTGATGTGCCCGTTCGGTTCGATTCTGAAATGGCTGCAATTGGCTGCACATATTCCTGTTGCACGTTTGCTGTGTTCGTTTGGTTCAATTTTGGGATTGTTCCAGTTTGTCTTCTCGTGACGTTGTGGGACAGTGGCGTTACCTGTTCTGTAGCTATTGGAGTTCGATCAATTACGGTTGAATTAGAAGCAGCTTCTTCGGATTGATTTATTATATCATTAATTTTGTCATTTACTGGAGAAGCTGGTGGTCCAATTTTAAATTCTTTCAAAATTTCCGTAATTCTACGAACTAACCCCCGTTTTAACATTTTATCTTCCTCATCTTTTGTTAGACACCTTTTCGCTCGGTAGTAATAATGAAGTATACGCGATTCTCTTCTTTAATCAACACCATGTCGTTTCAACTCTTTTAATATTTCAGAAATATTTTCTTCAATTAACCCAAACTCATCTCTAATAGAAAATTTTGAGCGATAATTTCGCCCTTCTTTAAGATCAGATTTAAAAAGTTTTCTCAAAGATCTTTGTTTTTCAGGTAAATTTAAATCGACTGTTTCTTCGTTCCAACGGTCACGAATCTGTAGTTCATAGTCGGTCTCCTCCGAATTCAAATACTCTGCGGATGGAAATTTACTCATCTTGTTTCGTATTTGTTTAGTAGGAATATGAATGATGTAGCTTAGCGACAAGATATGTGCTGTAAAATCAAAAAGCGGAAAATTATATTAATGAAATTTTTATTTATTGTATTTGTTGAAGAAGTTTGTTATCAGTAATTTTATCAATCAGAAAAAAATCAATTTATTCAGAAACTTAACTAAGAAACTCAAAATCACGAAAAATATATAAGAAAATTGTACCCAATATCAATAAATAATGTAAAAAAATGTAGTATGTAAATTCGAAAATAATAGTAGAAATAATATATACAGAAGAAATTTAGTTTATAAAATTATTCAATGATACTGCAAAAAAAAACTTTCGTGGGCCCCACGTTGGGCGCCAAATGTAACCCGTGACGGTCGGGTATGAATGAATGGGGGAGTTGCTAGTGAACGGCTTAGGCGGCTCGCACACCGGAGCAATAAACAACTAGCAAACTGCAATACGCAATATGCAACAGGAAACATATTTTGTTGTTCTTCGCATACCAGAGCAATAAAAACCCCCGACATTATGCAAACAATCGGCTTAATGTACGAAACTTGTCAAAATATGGGCGATAAGTTGCTCTTCAACCGACACGCCGTGTTGCTAGCGACATGTGTTGCTCTGTAAAGGCGACAGCGATATCGTATTGCGTCGGTATGCGAGATCAACAAAGATTAAATGGAAAAATCCATTGGCGATAATATTGCTTATTGCATGTTGATAGTTGCTAGTTGCTTATTGCTCCGGTGTGCGAGGCGCCTTAAGCGCCACTCCCGAATGAGGCCGTTCACCACTGTTTCGGTGCCCAGCTGAGACTCTGCCAAAGGGCAGGTTTTTTCCTTTGAACCCCCAAACACAGAAAGGTTTCAGGTTCGACCGTCCCAAGCACTTTGGGAAACGAACTGATTGCTGTGGCAATTGTTGCTAGCAACAATCGACCTCAGATCGACAAAATAGATCCCACTTTTGCCTGTGTTATCATCACCGGTAAAGTCTCAAACAATGCAAGTTTTCCCTTCACGTTTGGGAAACCAGAACCAACAAAAATCATCAACCGGAAAAAATCAACGAGAGCCATTCAAACCAAATAATCGCAACCAGCGGAAAAATTAGCGTCGCTGGGACCTAGGATTTTTGTATATTTGTTTCGATTCGTGAAATTCATTACGTACGTGGAAATTTAATTGGTTTGTTCGAATATGATCATATATGTTGTTAACTTGGGATTCGAACCGGGTACCCTTAACATGGGGGACCGGTCGACCAACTCGCTCGGCTACGATCGCTACTTGTATGCTTTCACGACCGTACCGGCTGAAATATCGTCATGCGCATGGAATAATAGTTTTTGTGTTACTCACGACCTTTTGAGTGCGATGTCCTAATTTTGATTGCGATGCTGCTTATGTTGCTTAGATCAGCGAGCCACTTCCCGCTTGTCGATGGTTATTTGATCGCTTGGATTAGCGGGTCTCCCCTCGTTTAAGCCAATCTTCGATGCTCCTGATGCTTGGTTCAGCGGGACTTCCTCCGCTTGAGTCGGTCGTTGATATTAAGGCTGCTGGGACCAGCGCTTAAACCGGTCGTCGTCGTTGCTCAATCCCTGCCAGCGCTTCGCGCTCTTCAGCTTGTGGTTGGCTGGCTCCTTCTCGCTGCACCGTGGGGTCTGGAGCGGCTCTAACTTCAAAACGGTGTTTCGGGAATTTGTTGCTGTTGGATTAATGCATATATTTCCACCCACGTGGAATATTAGGACATGTTTAATCACGCATTCAATCAAGCACGTTTTACCTTTCGATTTGACCACGCAAAGCACGATATTTCCTTCCTGTCTCTAGTTTTTGAGCCACTATATAAAAAAAAACTATCTACCCGGGAAAAAAATCCTAAAACTGGTTTGTAACAAAAAAAAAACACGTTTAACTAACCTAAACTTTTACACCGAGGCTCTTGGCGATGTCCGCCGGGTCCAGCCTCTTCCACGATCCAGGATAAAGTGACCGAGAAGAATTTCAAAAATCCTCAGATCACCCAGGCGCGAAATAAGTTTTGTCTCCGCTATGTAATTGCCACAAAAGTGCGCAAGTACATAACATTTCGAAGAGTCGATTATCGCGGGCAACAATTGCCTCAATCATTAAGGCCATCCACCTTTAATCCCAAGTTCCTGATCTTGTCGGACCCTCCGTCCAACCCATATTTGGGCACAAAGCACCTGCTCTTTTGCAGAGTTTCAAACCCGAAACAGGAACAGCTCTTTCACTCCCCCTTTGGGTGAGGATGCAGCTCAACGTTCCCACAAAAGACATGTTCCAAAACAAAGAAGAAAATACTGAGTGCCGCGTCGCTAGAATGGAATGATTTTTGTCATCCCAGTTCTATCGACGTCTGAGCACTCAGTGGAACCCTACAAATACCTCTTGTGGATAGTTGCCCAAAAGAAGCAGTTCCAAAGCTTTGCAGAATCAAGGGGCCGGCATATCTGAATTTGTGTACCATGCTACAATAAGTCTACTCATTACACGAATGAAGTCACGACTTACGTCCAAACCTGTGAACCACGCTCTCGAAGAAACATTTGGAATAATTGAATATAACCACCGCCCAAAACTTCCAGTGTCCCAATCGGATTGCCAATTCAAGAGGGAACTTAGACGTAGTAATTGGAAAAATTCATCGTATAAAATCTGTCTATCAAACAGTTCGCCTTCCTGGGCACCCACCTTTGCGAGAGTGTCCGCCTTCCCATTGCCAGGAATTGAGCAATGAGAGGGGACCCATACAAAGGTTATCTTATAAGAGCTTCTGATCATGTGCTTCAGAATCAGTTCTCAGAATATGTACAAAGCGTGCTCAAGGCAGAGCATGTACTGACGCGCAGAAAATTTAGCGATTTTATTTCTAGACTACAAACAACATTTTCTAGACTAAGGCCGAGATTCCACTGAGGCAACAGAGAATGACAAGCCACACCGAACCGTTCGCTGTCGGTTAGCAAACTGACGCTTTCTGATTCGTCAATTATGTAGAAGGGTTGGATTATCGCATTATTTTGTCTCGCCTATGTGAATCGTACGTAAAGGCCGATAGTCCGTTTTTTTTGACGTAGGATTACTTTCGGGAACATATTTGGGTACAAATTGAAAATCGAAAATCGAGCACATCGTGAAAATTGTCCAATTTCAAACGCTTATTGCTCAGTCATTTCATGGTGGATTGATAAAATTTTCGCGTCAATCGATTTTGGCACTCCATAACAATTCTTTATATTGAAGAAAATAATATATGTCATGAAACTAACTATCTAACAATTGAAAAATCTCAACCACTATCCTAACGTAAATACCCATTTCTGATTGGTCGAAATTGACGACACATGCGGCGGGTTCCTAACAGAGCCATCGAAACCGAGCTGCCTGGGGGAATTCGGCATTGCAAATACATAAAAGTAGGGGGAGCTTTTACACCTACCGAAATGTATTCCCTTACAGAAACATCATAACCAAGGTGCCCGGGGGAAATCAGCATTGCAAATACAGTAATTTACATTTAATGCGACATTTTTTTAATTGGACATACCTGTAATGCGACACGTTTAATTGGACATGTTTACATCTAATTGGACAGAGGTGAATCCGCACTGACAGTGGTTAGTGTCGACGTCTGGTGGCGACTTTCAATTTGGGACAAAACTCGATAGTGTAATCTATATCAGATTAGAAGGCACGAAGCCAGTTTTGAAATAATAAAATTTGAATGAAAATTTGTACACCATGTTAATTAATTACTTGAAACACGTACTTTTGATTCTTATTTAATCGATTGTCTATACACTTCTGATATTTTGACTGAAGCCTTTCATTATATATAATATAAAATTGTTCTCAAACACGATTTTCGTATGAGGTTTTTTACCCCATGTAAAAAAAGTGTATTTCATTTAAATAGAATACTAATTTGATACGAATAAGTTAATTTTTATTCATAATTTTAATTTTGAAAACGTGTTCATTCCGCCTGAAAATTAATTACTATCTTGGACGCTCCCAAAATCATGAAACGAAGCTCAGTGCCGTCAACGCGAATATCAACAAACACAGCACAAACGAAAAACAGAATGTGAAAAACAAGTTAGAACCAGACAAGAAAAACATCAAAATGGACTCAGAATAACATTTTGATAAATCGTGGTGAGAGTGTTCTACAAGTGGCTGACGAAACGGGCCTTCCACGGTCGACAGTTTACGGAATCGAGAAGCAAGAAATAGCATTGCGGTATTGCAAGGCGTTGGTCAACTAAACTATCCCCTGATTTCGAGATAATAATAGGAAATATAAAGGTAGAGAAACCAGATGCCGAAATCGACACAACTATCGTTAAGGAAGAATATGATGTGAAACTTAAAAATACGAATGCAATCACTCAGCCCATGGCGCCGAAGAAATTAACCAAGAACATTCATAAACTTATCAAAAAAGGTTTAGATGGATATTTTAATGTTATTTCCGCATGTTCTTATATATATTAATTAATTGCAGCATCAAAACACAAATATTATTTACGATATGGATTAAAGGATGTTCAAGTGCGTCCGCGGAATAATGAAACAGGGAAAGCAATGTGTATATTGTGTGTTGAAATGGAGGTTGCAATTTATAAAAAAGTTGAATAAAGTCAAATATCTAATCGGAAGTCTCTAATTCGCATCTCAATTTTTACAGGATTGTCATTTTCGCTGCAGAAAAGTGGAAATCATGTGTCACTTGCCATCTGTTTGTGAGAAACGCAATATCCCATATTGCTATACGCCGAGTCGGAAGACTTGGGAGCAGCAGTGGGTGTGAAATGAGGCACAGTCGCAATACTAATCCGAGAGCAGCCCGATTATCAGGAACAGTTCGATAAACTAAAAGTGAAGAATCAATGCCGTCAACACGAATATACCATTGTGCGAGTTTTTACAACACGATAAATTTTTAGGAGTATTTTCAACCATTTTTCCAATCAAAACAATTTATGTTGTTACAATCAATCATTTTGTATTTTTGTTATCATGCCATATACTTCATTAAAATTCACTATTGTTATTCGTCAAGAAGGCGAATAATTTCATTTTCATATTCGTTTTTTCATTTTTCGGCTTCCACTAATTTACGGTCATCACCAACAGCAATAAGAACATTTTGGAGTACATCCATGATGCTGATAGCCTACTTATAATCATTGCGTTTTTCGGATTGACTGCTCCAAGAGTACATATAACCGAAGTACTAAGATCACCCTCAGCACTTTCGTTAGCATCGCAATCTTGCTCTTCATGGTCGGCCTCGAAAAAGTCACCACCAGAGGCTTGGCCAATTGCTCGTCGGTATATATTTGCGCTACATCTATGTTGTCTGAGTTGCTTAGCCACTCTTGAACTTCTTCTTCGGTCAGTTCGTAGTTTGGATCAACGAGTTGCACTACTTTAGAAAGCAACACGCGGGGGTCACTTGTTGGTGAAGAAATTGTGAAATTCTTGAACGAGTTATAGTTTTGATCTTGACTTAAGAGATTGCGCCAACAGTTAGCAATCGTTTCTGGAGTTACAGTGGCCCACGCATCAGTCGCTAGTTGAATAGCATCATAAAGGCTAAATGATTTGATAACTTCTGTAACTGGGCGATCGCTGTCAGTTTCTAACAGAACACGGCGCAGAAAATTCGACTTATAGATAACTAAAAAATAAAAATAATATTCACTAACTTGGACTCGAAAATGTAATGACATTATTACCCTTAAAAGCATTGATGATTCCTTGATCCATAGGCTGAAGAAAGCTTGTCACATTTGGAGGAAGAAAGATCACCTGAATTTCTGCGTCATCCACTTGAAACATATCTTTACTGCAATGTGCGGTGCAATTATCTAGAATTAGAAGCGCATTAGTCGGTCTATTCTGTGCAGCTGCCTTCCGTTTGATCTCAGGAACGAAAACGGAGTAGGACCAATCAGTAAACGTCGCACTAGTTTGCCACGCTTTCTTATTTGAAAAATAGTGTATCCCATCAGGCACGCCTTGCGTTTTAAAGCACCTAGGATTTGATGCGCGGCCAAGCACTTGTAATGGTAATTTGTGGCTACCACTTGCATTGCTGCAAGGTGTAATTGTCAGTCTCTCCTTCAACGACTTGCGTCCGGGTGCAGTTTTTTCGCTAGAACTAACCAATGACTTTGTAGGCAAGGCTTTCACAGACTATGTTCTTATCTTTGATGGTGAGGACATTATACTTTCGTCTCTTGTATTTCACTGGACGGTCATTTTGATCAGGCTTGCTATTAGCTTCGCTGACGGTGATTTGTTCTAAAGCAATAGAACAGCTCGAATGAATGTTGGCCGGTAGTAGATCTTCTAAATGTTCATCTAAATATTCTCCTTGCATGTATCCTTCACCAATGTCTACGAAAATTGAGTCCATTTTGCTGTTTTTCTTTTCTGGTTCTAACTTGTTTTTCACATTCTGTTTTTCGTTTGTGCTGTGTTTGTTGATATTCGCGTTGACGGCACTGAGCTTTGTTCCACGATTTCGGGAGCGTCGAAGATAGTAAATAATTTTCAGGCGGAATGAACACGTATTCAAAATTACAATTATGAATAAAAGTTAACCTAGCCGTATCGAATTAGCATTCTATTTAAATAAAATACACTTTTTTTTACAGGTGGTGAAAATATCTCATACGAAAATTGTGTTTGGAGACAATTTCAATTTTAATGAAAAGTTTCAGTCAAAATATCAGAAATGTATGGACAAACGGTTAAATAAGAGTAAAAAATACGTGTTTCAAGTAATTAAATAACATAATGTAGAAATTTTCATTCAAATTTTAACATTTTAAAACTGCATTCGTGCCTTCTAATCTAATAGAGATTATACTATCTAGTTCGGAGCCCGAATTGAAAGTCGCCACCAGACGTCGACACTGACCACTGTCAGCGTGAATGTCCAATTACAGGTCACAATCTCCTCTAATGCGACACTGAGTGGTGCCTCGACATGTCGCATTAAATGTAAATTACTGTATATGCAAGTCGGGGACATTTTTATATTGCAAGTAATGTGAGTGATACGATTAATTCTAGCAAATAAAATTTAAATTTGGAACTTTAATGTTGGTTGCTTCGTAAAAAATTTCATATTAATGACCGATCATGTATTGCGAGAAATTTAGCACAAGTGTAAGTGTATTTGGTAGCAGTTGTGTTAAAAATGACTTGATATATGAAACGATTTATTTAAATTTTCATAAATAAAAACCATGATCGTTTGGTTTAAGCTGTCTGTTTTGTTGTGTTCATTTTTATCCAAGGAAAGTTTATACGGCGAGAAAAATTGAAAAAATGGAGAAATATTAGAATAAGTGATTGCTCTACATATAGTATTAGGTGTTGTTAGTCCAATTAAAATTCGCATTGGGTTGAATAAACACTCATAAAGTAAAAATTATAAAAGAAAATTGCCTTTTCCATTTCAAATATGTTTTCTCTATATTAAAGTAACATGTTTTTACTGATGAGAAAAACTGATAATTGTATTCGGTATTGATAACTATCTTATATTAAATTGGTGAGTTTTTTTTTATTTCATCCATACATAACACAGGACGCATCTCGTCTAGGGCCACAGAAGGCGGTTTTCATCATATCTCGCTCCACTTCGGTATCTTTTATCTGATACGCACCATCCAACGACTGTTTATCATCCTTCTGTCATCATCACTCGGTAAACACTGGTGGAGTGAACAAACAATACCCAACAACCAAATAAAACGGCCCTTTTCAGGAAGCCACCAAATCATTATCAAAGAGTTTGGCAAGGCGCAAATTGAGACGCATATAGCGCGAGTAACTTGGCGCGATATAGCGCCTATTTTTGTGGATAATGGATAACAGATAGAACGGCGCAAATTGGCCTGATGACGCGAGATGGTGAAGCGCTCGTGAGACACGACTCGCGCGACGCTGTGGCTGAACCACAGTTTCTCGTGCTGGTCATGCCGGTTGTGGTAGTTGTGTTGGTGAACAATCATATAACGCCGTGGGTTTGACACTGTATGGCTGTACTGGTCGGGTGATTGTGTTAGTAAATAAATATATCGCGCAACTCTGTGTTAATCAGTAGTTGTATGCGAGTGGCATGTTATTTACACCAAACTGCGACTCAATATGCGCTCCACCACGCTACGTTTGTGGCACGTATGAGTCGTGTTGGTAGTTTCGCGTTCGCTTACGAGCGCTACACGCTTCTCAATTTGCGCCTAGCCTTTAACGATGTAATTCTTCAAACATATCCAAAATCAACATATAGCCTAACGGAATCCTACGTCCTACTGCGGTCGTGTCTCAGATACAACCCTCCTGTGACTTTTTGTTTCATGTGAATGATCTTCATCACTGATGATTGCTGCATGGACCATGTTATTCTATTATAACACACAAAGATGGTCAAGCAAGGGCCCTAGGATTAGAATTCACGAGTAAATGTATCCAATGTATCCAATGGGATACGCTGTTCATAACATAATACACATACTATATACTATACAATGCTTTATAAATTGGATCTCACAATCTCATGTTATAGCGAAAATTTAGCTGGAATAAATGTGAGTGGCAATCCATGCGCAGTTGATGATTTTTTTTCTCTATTATACTGATTTTCAACACATTTCGGCTGGTTCGTCACTTTTACTTCCATTTTTGGAAGAATGTCGGGAGTGAGAATTGAACTATGTTTATACATTTGCGTTGGTGTAAACTATTTCTATGAATGTTTTCATAGTTCTTCACATGAATATATCACTAGTCTAAACGTACCGTAAGGGAACTGCTGATCTGAATACATTTCACGAATCATTTGCTCCATGTGGAATCGTATCGAAATCTATCTCCAATTCAGGTGATTTTTTTCAGATGAATAGAATTTATTCCAATATTTTTTAATATATCTATCTTTTCGAATGATAACAGGTGACGTCAAAAAAAAAAATAAATTTATTTGTTAGCTTATATCCTAACTATACAATATTCTGCAACAGTTCTCGCGCTCGCTGATACTTGCTGCTCTGGAGGAGCGTATCGTCTTCAGAATCTTTGGCTTGCTTGTCAATTTCTTTCACAACGGCCTCGGCACGTTTCAGCAGGGCTTCTTTACCGGATCCTTTCGATCCCGACAGATATTCCAACACAGTTGGCCACATTTCCCCATCTAGATGGTCCTCGTCGAACACATGCGTTTGTATGTACATTTGTTTAAGTTTTTGGAATTTCCATTTGTCTTTGTCCTCACTCCACATTCGCAGATACTCTTTCACTTCCTGTCGATCGCGATCTTTCGCTTTCTCCTGTTTAGCCTCCTGGTTCTTGGCATGCTTCTCGCGCTGTTTGGCGCGTTTGGTTTTCTTTTTCGGTTTGAGGGATGGGTTCACTAGTAGTACTTGCTCAAGTGTTGTTCCAGCGGTGATATCGGTAGACTGAGGGGATCCTTTTTTAATTTTTTTTGATGGTATGTCCGTAACATCGTCGCTGGTTGATTTTCGCTTTCCTTGGTGGAATAAAGACTGGTTGATTAGGCTAAATTTTTAAATGTATAAACGGATGTATAAATTACCTTGTTCCTTCCGTGTGGCATCTTCGCCAGGCACCTTTGTGACTTCTTCTTGGGGTTTGTTTTTCTTCTTGCCCATTTCTGATGCTAATTAAACTGTTGGCTCATAAATAATAAAAAATATCGTTTATTCGTTGGAAATTGTTTGTGATACAGTGAGAATATAGCGAGGTTCGATGTTTACACGCACTATGCCGCTCATGCCGCTTTGTTTTGACATACAGAGGCTACGTGCTTTGGTTGGTTGTTTGGTTGTACACAGACAAGTAAACAGACTTTGATAAACGAAATATTCCGCTTTATTCCGCGCAGCGAATGAGGTGAGATGACAAAGTTTCACGCTTTATTTTGGACGCCACTTTTCTATTTGGCTGCTATTTGATACCAGAGTCGATAACATATGAGAACACTACTTCAAATCTCACCTAGTGACAAACTGTAGTCACCCCATTCGCCTTCGGGAACGCCGTGACTTGAGCCATCTCACTTTTTTTTTTTTTTTACAACTTAAATGCATTTTTATTCAGATGTTTTGCTATTTGCATACATATTTTACAGTTCAAGTGACACAGTCTGGGCTTTACATCTTCGGTTCAAGAGAGCCATCTCACGTGATTCGCCGCGTAGAATAGAGGGGATTGTAAATTGCATGTTGGTACCTGTAGAAAATTACTGAGATTATATGCATTATAGTGTATATGTGCCAATTATTTTCAGGAAGTGTTGTTCAAAAAATGAAAATAGAAGGTAATTTATCAAATCATAAAGTAAGTTTGTAAGTGGCAAGCCGTAATATCACAATGTTGCTGGTAAGAGGAACCCCGATACCTTATATATTCTGTACTTTAAGTTCTAAGATAATTTTTCGAACCAAAACTTCCAGTAATATTTGAACTAAATTTCAACCCAATAACCAGAGATCTTCAAATAATAAAAATCAGAGGCCTTCACAGAATCCATAATACATATGCAATGTTGTCAGGATTTAGAATACAATCGCGATACATTCACTATCACTATCACACCGATTAAAATTTCGTATTTTGTAAATCGAGATAATCGTTTACCGAGCTCGAATTTCATGTGTTGCCAACCATAATTTTCAAAAATCAGGAAGAATGAAAATAAAAATTAGGAAGAAATCAGGATAGCTCATATTTGGTTCGGGTTTTGGGAAAATCAGAGCATCATTTTAATATGCTTCTATTCCATTTCTGGTATACAGTTTTGTTCTACAATCCTTCAAGCAGCTTAAGCAAATCTATACTCCAAAAAGTGCTTTCTCATCGAAAACTATTCTAAGTATTATTTATGCTGACCATAGAGTTGATGTTTTGCCATGGATATGATTTCTTTTGATCGTTTATATATTTTCTGGAAAGCTGAGATTTTTTTTACATAATATATCTGAAAATCATAGTGGTGTTATGTTTCATTTTTGAGTTATTATTTAATAAGTCGATCATCTAAATCGGGTCAGTAGTTCAAATGTCATGATTTTTTTTGAGAAAAAAACGTAATTTTTGAATAAAAGGGGAAAAATTAATTTTCGGGCCAGCGGTTAACTTTGAAAAATCATTGCTCAAAAACGGAAAAAGGTGCCTCTTTGATTCTTGGATATGTTATAGTTCAGTATTCAAAAAAAACAGAAAAAAATATAGCTCCCTCTAGTTCAAAGCCATGAAAACAGTAGAAAACAAATACAATAAAAAATTACAAAATCTAAATCCATTTTTTGCAAGTGTGGATTTTTTTTTCGAGAAAGCTAATTAGCTTTAATTTGGTATGTACAACGTCTTTATCGGTTAAGTAGTTTAAATGTTATAAATTTTTGCGAAAAAAGTTGATTTTTTAAACCACCCCAAAACGGAATAGGCACCTTGATGAACAAAAAAAAAGGGTCTAATGTTTTGCGATATTTTTTTGACGTTCAATATAGGGGCCCATTTCAATATTTCGGTGTGAAAAAGTGTTGAGTTTTTGAACGCTAATTTTAATGCGTCAATTAATGAATGGATTTTGGTTCCGAATACACACATTGATAGGAAATATCCTCAGCAATTGTTTATGTGCTACAAATTACGGTTTATCAGCTCATATAAAGTTCAAATTGATGAAAAATTGGAAGAAATAATTCCTTTCTTTCCCATACATTTTGTCTGCGCTCCCGCAGCAAACAGTTATTCATTACAAGCAACCACGGGTACGGGCGAAACGTATGAACAAGGTTAAGGAGGGGGACAAAAAGTGATTGTAAATAAATATAGGCGGTCGCTACAACGTTAACTATATGGCTATATACAATGAGCGATGGTGGTGCTTGGCCACATTCTATCATCGCACACCAAGCAGGAAAGACGCTGTCTTGAGATTGATTTTCAGCATAAGAGATGTCGCTGCATTTGCAGGCGATGTATGCAGTGCGATACCGCAAGAGTGAGAGACAGGAGTTTCTATGGGATGTGGAGCAGGAGAGCCTATCGAAGTGTGTTAAAAGTGGTGGAAGCGTCACGCCTGATGAAGGAGAGGCTAATCGCGCTCGATTTGATAGAATGCTGGAGTTTTTAAACGGTTTTATTCAGCTGTGACATATTTGTAAGTTTGTATGTAACATGTTTGTCTATGGCGCTCTACCACATTAATTGAAATTTGACCCCTTTCCTGTTGACCGATTGATCTGAAATGTGGAACACACCTTTATCCCTGCAGTCATTATAAAACTGCGTTTTTAATGATCTTGAAAATCCAAGAAGGCGACTGCTACAAAATGGCGGATTACATATTTTCCCAAAGCCCCATCAATATCAAATCAAACGAAGGGGATTGACCAGAAGAACACAGTTAATTATGAAAAATGCAAATCCAAAATGGCCGCCAGTACAAAATAGTGGATTACATATTTTTTTCAAAACCCCATCAATATGGGTATCAAATGAAGGACTTGACTAGTAGAACACAGTTATTCATGAGGAATGCAAAGCCAAATTATATCACGATACCAGACGGTAAATTCCTATTAAGATATGCTTGCCATCAAGTGTGTGTTCGTTGTAGGCTGAACAATAACCCCTACAACAATTGCACCATACGACATTTGCACGACAAATTTTGATTTTTTCGTATTTGCATCTAAACGTTTGAGTGTTTACTGAGTGTGCTGAGGTTTTATTTTATTCTTTGATTTTTTTCTGTAATTTAGTGCATGAAAAGTTGGTCATTCTGGGATCTGTGCTCCATGATATTCGAATAATGGACACCCGTTGGTGCAGTCCTACACTGAGAGGAAAATTTAGCATATATGATAAATTTTTTGGTAAATATTACCAATTCTCTAGTCATTTTCTACCCTACTAATCATTGGTACATCCTACGAAAAAAAATTGGTAGTCACAAAGGTCAAACAAAACTATGGTTTGTATGTCCAGTGTTGGCTCAATTTCGGTTTTAGTAATGGCTAATTTGTTGGCCCTCCATTGGTACAATATAATTTTTATTTAAAATATTTTTATTTTTATTAATATTGTTATTCTATTCTTATTTTTATAATTGCTTTTTATTGAAAAGCTTTTCCTGTATGCTTTTACCGAGCGAGTTGGATATCACAGTACTCAAAAGTGTGCTTTTTCGGACACTTGCGAAATTTTTCTGGATCGCAAATTGCATCATTTCGTTCTCATCTTCGAAGATGATTTGACGCCGGAAATCGACACCACGTCGTACGTACTCGAACGGGACATCGAAACAGTAAACCTCGATAATGCATGCCGTACGCTCTTCGCTTTCTTTGATGTGGCCCACACTGGTCACGGGTGTCTCTTATTCGAATACGTTGCCAAATATGATAACCGCGTTCAACACATGGAACAGCGTTATTTCTATAAAATAGAACGAATTGCGTAACATAGTGCCAAATATTTAAAAATCAAGTCAGCATTTACCTATTTTACTGGAAATCCCAATGGAAGCTGCATAGTGAAAAAATCTTTCAGTTCAGTCACATGCAGATTGATCATTATGGATCAAAATTGGTAGTACTTGTTCTTTAAATTTGATAAGAAATTCTCCACTCAGCCACATGTTAGCTTAGAACCGCTGCACATTGGATGTGATTATTTTCCAATACCAATAGAGTTCGATATCAGAAAAATACTTCTTTTTTACAATTTCCAATACCAATAGAGTTCGATATCAGAAAAATACTTCTTCACAGTGGAATCTGTCATGGGCAACACCTTCGAAGAGATCGCAGTTTTCTCCAGTGGACTGTTGTTTTCCGATCCTATGCTGATGTTGTTGTCCGAGGGGACCATGCCAGTAGGGGCAGTTGACTCGGTTTGGCGCTAGGCTTTTTTTTCTGCCGTGTCGACGATGGATTTGGATCTCTGCGTCGGAGTTGTTTTCCCTTGGCGGATTGCTTGATTGCCGGTCGAATGCTCCGGCCGCGCTTCTAATGATTGCCTCCGCGCTGACGATACGACCAGAATTAGGGATGTTACTGCTAGACGTGACGCTCCAAATCCGAGCGGAGGCAGCATACCGATCCAGCAACGAAGCGCCTCGAAGCAAATTTACCACGCAAACTGACTCTCCTCATCATCTTCAGACGCGGATTTTCTGTTGTTGAGCTCCGTGAAGTCGTTATTTGTGTAGGAAATTGTGTCACAAATGGGACACATATCGCTTTCTCTTCGATTCTTCGATGGAAGGATTAGTGGACTGCTATCGGTGGTAGTGATGATGATGGTTTTCGCTGGGTGCCGTCGCCAAGTACTGCTGTAGAATTAATGTTGTCGTGACGATGTGTTTGAAATTGTGATACTTTCGCCGTAGCATATCGTTCATCAGCTAGTGGAGTTTTTGCCGCAGACAGTATATGGAATCACACCGACAATCTGCGCTGTTGCTGCTGCTCCGAGTCGATGTTGTCCGAATTGGTAGCTGTTGATTGCTCAGTGCAAAACGGTTGTTGTTGGTTTCCTCACTGCTGACGGTACGATTGGCCCAACTGATATGCATCGTTTCCTGGAACGAATCGATCGAGAGGCAGTGTTGGTTGACCCCAACCACCAATAAGTTCAAGAACCAGCATAAACAAATTAAATCAGTTTATATTATATGTCATATTATGTCACTTTAGAATGCATCGGTATTGGGAAAAACTTTTAATAACTCTTCTTTGAAAGGTTTAATGGCCCTCAAAAGCGCCGTGTTTTACGGTGGCTGGTTTTGCCACCAAAGCAGTCTGTATAAACAAACTTTTTCCTTCTTCTACCTGCTGAAACTAGTTGTTGTCACCGAACCGAATGTGCTCTGTTCTGTAGGCGGGTTTTCTTATTGTCGTGAGCAGCTTTGCAAGCCAACTCGAGCACTCCGGCGGCCGAAATTCTATAACCGCTATTAGGTATACTGGTGCTCCGGCACCAATCCGTTGATGCGATGTGATGTGAAACGATGCCATATAACCACATTGATTTACGGTTTGAAAGAGTATGATATATTTTTCAGCGGGTCCGCGCGTTTTGTACTCTAGCGGTACACGCTCACAGGATAGAGACAAATCGGCAGACTCAGCCAAATGGGCGAGTCCAACGAGACGAACGAAAGAGCATTAAAAGGCAGCGATGGCAAAAAAATACATTCATTACGATTTGTTCGCTCGTTGGATTCACATGCAGGCTAAAAAGGGTCCTTTTCAAGATCACAAAATTATCTTTAATCTAAAGAGTTTATTGTTTTGTTATCACTCGATATCCCCATCTTGTTCGTCTAAACCTTCCTGTTTAGCGATTGCGTTTGCCACTCGCCACAGCTTTCACATTTGGAAAATTTCTTCCCATCCAGCTTGTGACATGTTGTACAGTAAATTATATTTAATGCGACGTGCCGAAACACCACTCAGTGTCGAATTGGAGGCGATTTTAACCTGTAATTGAACATTTGCAATGACAGTGGTACAATGTCGACTTTCAATGTGGGGTCATAATTTGGACCCGAAGTCTATGTTTACAAAAATGTCCAACTAAATGTGTCGCATTACAGGGCCGTCCAATTAGCTAAATGTCGAACTAAATGTAAATTACTGTACTTTCAATCTAGAAGTAATTTAAGAATTGGTGAAAATTGAATAATCGAGAAAGTCCCCAATCATCAATAAGCTCAGCACAACTGCCAAATTCTCATACTCATCATATCCTGGCAAACAAATTATGAAAAAATCAATTGCATGCATTGAACTGTATTTCGTAAACTCTTTTTTGAAAGGTTTAATGGCCCTGATAAGCGCAGTGTTTTATGGAATGGTTCCAATTTAGAAAACTTAGTACTCGTAGTTTTGAAAAAAAAAAACCATTTCGAACGCCCTCGACCGCCTTGTTCTGGATTTGCCACCAAAGCAGTTTTTATAAAGAACAAACTTTTTTCTTCCGCTACCTGCTGCCGTTTTGCGATTGCGTTTGCCACTCGCCACTCGCTGCAACTGCCTGTTGTTGTCTTGATGTCCACCGAACCGAATGTGGTCTGTTCAGAATGCTGGTTTTCTTATCGTCGCGAGCAGATTTGCCAGCCAACTCGATCACTTCGGTGGCCGAAACTATATAACGCCAGCTAGGTGGACTGGTGCACTGGTACTAACGCACTTGGCCTTGCTACCCTTGCGGAGCAAGACCAACACGGTTCGAGCGGGATTTTGCCTTTCCCTTAAATTGTCCTCCTTTGCCATGTCCAGACATGGCTGCTTGTGTTGGTTTGTTGATTTGATGTGATGCGAAACGATGTGGTGTATGATTTCGATGAGAATGATCGTTACGGCAGCGGAGCGGGGATTTTTAAGCTGACTGGCTGGCTCGAGAATTACGCATGTGTGAGACTGCGACCAATGTTTCGTTCATATTTTTTCTTTTTCTTTTCCAATCGTGCTTCATTGTATTTCGCTGCTGATTGTCCGTTTTGGTCGGTACGATTTGAGAAGCACAAAATGGACCAATCAAAAATGGGCACATAGTGCATTTGGACAATGCTTGATATTTCACAATTATTCAATTATTTATCTCAACAAAAATGAAATGTTATTCGTTATGATAGATGCGTAGATATATTTCCTATCAATTCATGCAAAAACCTTTGCGATCTATTGAGAAATGCTCGAGTTATAAGCGTTCCAAATCTTGCATTTTTTCCTACTTGTTCAGTGCCTAGATTTCCATTTCACCCCCTATATCTTCCGGTTAGACGTAGTCCTACGTCAAAAGGAAAATATTTAGGTAAAATGAATTATAATAAACCCAAATGTTTACCTCCGTATCGCTTCGCTTCCATTAAGGCCCATTTATACGTTGCTAGTAGCTGACTTGACAATGAGCAGCTACTGACCCGGTGGACTCGCTTGACAATTGGTTGACTCGCCTTGTCCGTTCACATAGTGTGAGCTGCTGGCGAGAAACTAGATACTACGGCACGGGTTTACCTGGGATGCCAGGCGATTTTTCAAATGTCCATCAAATAGTCAGAAACAGCAATCAGGTCCGAATTTGTCAAATGATTGGTCCGAAATCGACTTCTTTATTGGTAGTTTTCATCTTAGGTTTTCAGTTGAATGTATCATTACACAATTTTATAGAGATTACAGAGCAGTGTTGAGAATAACACCTGAACAAGTGGAAAAACTGTTGAATTTAATTGCTCCACAAATACAACGCCAAGATACACTCATGAAGGATGCTGTACCTGCAAGAGTGATAATATAAATGACATTGATATGCCTTTCTTCTGGAATATTGTTCAGATTGTTGTCGATATTTTTTAGAATCTCGAAAGCATCCATAGCTAAGATAATTCCGGAAGTATGTGATGCTTTAAATGATAGTCTAGAAGACTTTTTAAAATTTTATTCACACGCGTCAAAAATTAAAATAATGAATGAAAATGTACTTTTTTAAATCGAATATGTATTCTGTTTCTTAGAACCTTACTTTTTTTCGCAAGTTGTGAGTGAATTTTGAATGAAAATTGTGCCTGATAATGATTCTATATTAGACATTCTCCAGAAAACTATCTCAAAAAGAAAGCGTGCCCCGCCAGCGTGCAAAACAGAATAACAATGATTTCGTTAAGAAACTATGAGGGTTTTATTTGTTTTTCCAATAATTTTCAAGTCTATAAATATCTTCGCATATTTTCAAATATCTTAAAAATAGAGACATTTCTTTACATTTGGCATCCCTGATTCGAACGCTAAATTCTGTTTTTGACGTTTTGAAGCATGCGAGTGCGAGTAAATTCAAAAAACTTTGAAGTAGCTCGCACGCCGGATCACACATGACAATAACTGGCATGATGTGTTCACACGGTGTGAGTAGCTGCACTGCAGTAACTGACTAGACCGACTCGTATGCTTGCTCGCACCGTCTGAACCCGGCTTTAGAGAAATGACGGTTGCATACACACAGTTGCCAGAAATGAAAATACTCAAGGTTATACATTCTATGAAGTAAAATGTACGAATCATTGGCAGGGGTGTATATTGCATCTGACATCACTTTCACAAAGTTTTTGTAATATTTACAAAAAATGTGTACATTTTACAAATGTTTCGACTACTAAAGATTTGGTAGCTGCATTTACTAAAGTTTTTCTCCATTGTACGTCTCTCCGGTTATGTCACCGACATCACTCACCCGTCTTTTTATATTTCAAATATGACTTGTTGCTTTTTTAGGGAATTATGTAATATTTCAACATTAAGACAAAATTTAATTGGCTATTACAAGTACAGGGGAGTTAAAATTGTGATTTTTGACGATTTTGATGGAATTCTCACCAGAAATTGTTAACGATATTGGAGCGAAATAAGGAAAGATAGAAGTTGAGTGTCAAAGAACAAATATTGAAGATTGAAGAGCGGTTTAAAAGCAAGAAACAATCATGTTTATTATGATTTTGGTGAAAAATTTAATAATAATACATTCTAATCCACTATCTTTTATATTTTTCACTTAGAAAATGTTATTTAAATCCACTAATTTAGATATTTCACAACTATATCCTATGCTGAATCGTCATACATAGCGTACTTTTTGACGTAGGATTACGTCTTTCGGGAATATATTGGGGTACAAATTGAATATCGAAAATCGAGCACATCGTGAAAATTGTCCAATTTCAAACGCTCATTGCTCAGTCATTTCATGATGGATTGATTAAATTTTTGCGTCAATCAATTTCGGCACTCCATAACAATTTTTTATATCGAAGAAAATAATATATGTCATGAAACTAACTACCGAACAACTGAAAAATCTCAACCCCATCCTAACGGAAATACCGTTATTTGATTGATCGAAATTAATGACATATGCGGCGGTTCCCTAACAGAAACATCAAAACCAAACAGCCTGGGAGAAGTCGACATTGCAAATACATAAAAGTAGTGGGAGGTTTTGTTCCCACCGAAAAGTGTTCCCTAACAGAGACATCAGAACCAAGATGCCCGGGTGACCTCGGCATAGCAAATATATGCAAGCCGGGGGCATTTTTATATTGCATGTAAGGTGAGTGATACGATTAATTCTAGCAAATAAAATTTAAATTTGGAACTTTAATGTTGGTTGCTTCGTGAATTTTTATAACAATGACCGATCGTGTATTGTGAAAAAATTAGCACAAAAGTAGGTTTAAAATTGTATATGGTAGCAGTTGTGTTAAAAATGAATTGATATATGAATTGATAAACGATTTATTTCAATTATCATAAATAAAAAGCAAGGTGTGTTCCCGCTCGAGAACAGTTCGGTCGGTTTAAGCTGTCTGTTGGGTTGAACAAACACTCAGAAAGTAAAAATTATAAAATAAAATTACATTTTCTATTTCAAATGTGTTTCTCTATATTAAAGTATCAAGTTACTTTAAAATAGATAATTTTATTAATTTTTTTTATGTGAGAAAGGTGTTTTCTGACTTCAAAGGGATGCAGCAAACATGAAATTCTTTTTTTGACGTAGGACTACGTCTTTCATTTCCATTCTTCTTCTTCTTCAATGGCACTAACGTTCCTAGAGGAACTTCGCCGTCTCAACGTAGTATTACTTGCGTCATTTTTATTAGTACTTAGTTGAGATTTCTATGCCAAATAACACGCCTTGAATGCATTCTGAGTGGCAAGCTCTAGAATACGCGTGATCGCAGTGCAAGTCGGAGGAAATTTCTTTGACGAAAAATTCCCCCGACCAGAACGGGAATCGAACCCGAACACCCGGCATGTTAGTTATGACGCTAACCACTCGGCCACGGGAGCACTTTCATTTCCATACCGGGGTGTAAAATCAAAGTTTCGAAAACGAAAGCGTTACGCCGGAGACCGAGATTTTGAGCGTTAATAGCTCCTAATCAACTGAACGAAATGGTATGATAAACACTTCATTCGAAAGATAAAATGTCTACGCGTCCTATACTTGTTAATTTTTGATCCAAAAACTTGTTTCAATTGTCTTAAAATTGCTTTCAAAACAGGCTATTGAAATCCCCAATCTGTATATAAGCGAGCGCCGCTCGGAAATCCACTCAGTTCTAATTGAACAGCGATTGGAGCATGTTGTCGCTGTTGTGGTGAAGCTCTTCGTTTATCATGAAAGCGCGGATGAACGGTGTCACCAAGAGCCTGTTTGTGCACCTTAGGCCAGACATGAATCCATCAGGAGGAGAGTGATGCCACAAACGGTTCCCCGGGAAGATCTCAAAGCAGCCGCTACACACACACACATACACGTGCGGAATTCTTTCCGTTTGGATGCCATTCAGCATCGAGAAAGATCCGGGAAATAATCTGCCAGTTCCTCTGGGAATTTAAAAATACATTCATGTGAAAGAGTTTATTTGAATGTTTTCTATCCATGTAACATTGTGACCAAATATGTTTCAATCAAGTGCTATTAACAGATGGTTATCGAATTAGCATTAACCACTGGTGGGTTTCCAGTATCGAGGAAAATGTGGAAATATCTAATCGTTACTGAAAATAATCTGCCAGTTCCTCTGGAAATTTAAGAATACATTCATGTGAAAGAGTTTATTTTAATGTTTTCTATCCATGTAACACTGTGACCAAATACATTTGGTTTTGTGATTTTTCAATCAATCGCAATTAACAGGATAGCTTTTGAAGATTATTCTTCCGCATCAGTAGGATATTTTCGTATCCAATATTGGATGCATAAAACCTTGTACCTCCAACGTAACGCTCTCGTTTTCGAAGTCCCCTAAATATTCATTTATCCATTCATTCAGAATGGATTCAGATTCAACTTCAAACAAAGGATCACTTAATCAACGATAGTCCTACGTCACCATTGCGGTTATACCATAGATATAACCCACTTTCTGTTTTTTTTATTGAAATAAAACCAAAAATATATGCATAAAAATTTTGTTTTGATTCGATTATATACAATGATTAAAAATCGGAGACTGTGAAAAGTTGGTCATTCGTACTTTCGCACCCGGGGCGGAAAATTTGATTTGCAGAAAAGGAATCAAGAATATTTATTCAATTTATTTATACAAATCTGATTCGTTCTGCACCCCTAAAATCGTGTACCAGGGGCACTCCCCAGTCAACGCCACTGCGGAGAACTATTATGACAATTTTCATTTCCGACATGAAAATTTTTACAGTCATACCATTATATTAGGCTGTCAAAAAACTCCTGCGGTATTTCCGCGAGGTGTCGTTGTAAGCGCGTAGTTCTAGTTGTATTCATTGTATCGAGTCATACTATAACTTGTTGGAAAGGTATTTTTGCGCGCTATAATATAGTCCTTGACAATGTTTTGTTTGGTTAAGTCGTTCGTGAGTTATAGTGTCGCAAATATGGAGCAAAACAAAGAGAAAATCCGACATATTTTACAGTACTACTATGACAAAGGCAAAAATGCATCTCAAGCTGCCAATAAAATTTGTGCAGTTTATGGACCCGATACAGTTCCCATTTTCACCGCACATCGATGGTTTCAACGTTTTCGTTCTGGTGTAGAGGTCGTCGAAGATGCGCCACGCTCCGGAAGGCCTGTCGTCGAAAATTGCGACAAAATCGCTGAATTAGCCGAGAAAGACCGGCATAGTAGCAGCCGTAGCATCGACCAAGAGCTGGGGATAAGTCATCAAACCGTTATTAACCATTTGAAGAAGCCTGGATTCATAAAGAAGCTCGATGTATGGGTGCCACACACGTTGACGCAAAAAAAAACATCTTTGACCGTATCGACGCATGTCAATCGCTGCTGAATAGCAACAGAATCGACCCGTTTCTGAAGTGGATGGTGACTGGCGATGAAAAGTGGGTCACTTACGACAACGTGAAGCGCAAACGGTCGTGGTCGAAGCCCGCTGAAGCGGCTCAGACGGTGGCCAAGCCTTCATTAACGGCCAGGAAGGTTCTGCTGTGTGTTTGGTGGGATTGTCAAGGAATAATCCATGATGAGCTGCTTCCCTATGGCCAATCGCTCAATTCGGACCTGTACTGCCAACAACTGAACCGCTTGAAGGTAGCACTCATGAAGAAGAAGCCATCTTTGATAAACAGAGGCCGCATTGTCTTCCATCAGGACAACGCCAGGCCACACACTTCTTTGGTGACGCGCCAGAAGCTCCGGGAGCTCGGATGGGAGGTTCTTTTGCATCCGCCGTATAGTCCGGACCTTGCACCAATTGACTACTACCTGTTTTTGTCCATGGCGAACGAGCTAGGTAGTCAGAAGTTAGCCACGAAAGAGGCCTGTGAAAATTGGCTATCCGAGTTTTTTGCCAATAAGGAAGCGAGCTTCTATAACAGAGGTATTATGAAGTTGGCATCTCGTTGGGAACAAGTCATCGAACAAAACGGCGCATATTTGACTTAAAACAGATGATTGTAACTAATTTTATGAACAAATGAAAATTCAAAAAAAATACTGCAGGACTTTTGTGACAGCCCAGTATTTATTACGGATAATTTTCACTCTGATAAAGTGAAAAGTATAAAAATCAGGTTCATTTCTCAAAAATCAGGCAAAATTGAATGTTTGTCAGGATAACGGGGAACGTACCAAAAAGTCTGAGAAATTCTGAAATATCAGGAAGGAAGGCATCTCTGGTTTCAATTTCATATGAGGGGTTTAGAATGCAAGGAGTGTAAATGACTTGATCGATTTCTCTTTATCAACTTTTTATTTAGTTAATAACTGCAAAAACGTATCAATTTGAGTTTGCTATAGAATCCGATAGATGAGGTTCTGACATATCTTCCACATTGTCAAATACAGCTGGAAATGTATTTGCAGCTAAGCGTGGAAACACACTAGACGGCTCCCCCGCGCGATTTTCGCAATGACAAGTCGCAGCAGGAGCTTGATGTAAAACACATTCAGCGGCTTTCGACGATTTCACTAGCTGCCATTATTATATTTTTATATACGGATGCAAGATGAGTCTATGGTACATCTTACTGTCCAAACGGACAGTAAGCAGATTAGAGGGGCGGTATATAAAGACAGAATGGTGTAAAACGGAAGAGGGAATGTTCACCTGTGCGAGAGGGAGAAAGAAGTTTTAAATATTGCATTTCTCGATAATTTGGGTGATATTCGAGAATCCGCAGCTACAAGACCACAGAGTGGTTTTCACGTATTGGCTCATCTGATAGTAAATTTCTTGCGCATCATCTCCATTGAATCACCGCAGCGAATGAGGAACCGTACAACAGTGACTTTGGAACCATACACACTCGCTCCGCCTTGTGTGTTTTATCTCATTCATATTCCATTATCGAGGCCCCGCGGCGGCCTGTCATTGCAAAATCCGCGCGGGAGAGCCGTCCAGTGTGTTCTTACGCATAGTTATGACCAAAAGAGAGATGTAGAGAAATCGATCAAATCAAGGTGTATGGCACGATTATCGCTATCTCATTCTACCTACCATCACCGCCATATCACTATCACTCTGCTGAAAAAAATCATCATCGACATCACGATATGTCAGATGGTGGTAAACTGGTAATTCGCGATGACAGTGGCATGGTGGCATGGTGGGAAGATTTTTTAAATCTGTGACGTCACAGATTTTGTTTATGTATGTTACTTTTCTTATAATAGCCCACTACATAGGAAAAGTGTTGTTATTAGAAGTAAAAATAAGCAAATGAAATGAACGATCTATTTTTTCCCTAAATCAATGCTAGCGTTCAAAATCATAAGGTCCCGACATTCTAACAGAAACTGAAATTTCAATATTTTTGAAGTGTTCTAAACTTAATTTCAATCCAATTTTACTTCTCGTTACGTCGACCAAAAACGTCAACGAACAAAGTCAGAGTTACACAATCTTGTGTTCCTTTGACGGATAAACATTTGACAGAGCATGGAAAAAAAGGTTGCAAGTTATTTCATGTAAAATGAACTTGAAAAATAAATTTAATTGACTCCGTATAACTTAGATTGAGACAAAAAGTTTTCCGCTTGCGTCTTAGTTTTAGACGACTGAAGTTTTCAGCACCCTAATTGTGAAAAAATAATTACAATTACAATTGCTGACAAAAGTCAAACGTCCATGAAGTTACTCTTTAATCTATACATAGTAGACATTAGAATACTATTTCTGAAATCAAAGAAAAAATTAAACATTTTAGTTCGTGATATGTTCTGATTTTTTCCATAATGCGAAAAATATGAATTGGAAATTTGTAATTAGCTTTTGTATATCCTCTTTCAACGTTATTCGATGACACATTCAATTTTGTACCATTTGAGTAACTGACTAGTATGCCTGGTATGTGAACTTCCTATCTTCCTGGCTACTAACACAATCAAAATTTAACACAACCAAAACCCGTGAATCTTCCCACCTTCTATTCTTCATCTCGGTCTAAACCCACCCTTAGCCCCTTATATACACTGAGAGGAAAATTTAGTAAATATGACGAATTTTTTGGTACATGTTACCAATTCTCTAGTCATTTTCTACTAATCATTGGTACATGTTACAAAAAAAGAATGGTAGGCACATATGTCAAACAAACTACAAATTGTTGGTCCAACATTGGTGCAATAACAGTGAAAATTTTGCTTCATATTTGTGAGAGGTAATCATCAGGGATAATGACAATATTTTTAATAATTAATTTAAAAAATTGTGTTTAATTGCGTTTAATTCTACTTACTTAGAATACATTATACTAATAACTTATTCTATAAACAACATCAATAATTCTCGTTGTAATCATTCTATAAACTGCGTACAAGAGGCAAATTTCAATCGCAGCCTCAACCACCTCAATTTGATGAGCATTTCCAAAGCAAGTTCCCGTTCCTCTTCCTGCTGCATCGCTCTGATTTGCATTAGCTGATTAGCAGAGTGACGGTAGAATTAGCACGTTTCATCCGTATTTTGTTCTCTCGTGTCCCTATGAAGAAAAGAAATACATATGTTAATGATTTTAAATATGCAATAAATTATGTATGTTCACCTTAAGTTTTTTACGGTCGATGATGTGTTGAAGAAAGATTCCAATCTTAGCGACAAACTCGCCGTTACCTTCAATCCCATAGCTTGGATGGTTTTTGGTAAATAAGTATTACGAGTCTGGGATCATGCCAGCTGTAAAGACAAGGAAAAAGGTCAATAGTGTTGTAATGTATAGAATATAACTGATGTTTATCCTTGGCGGGAATATGAAAATAATTTCCCGACCGAGGTGTCTGATGTAATGATGTAAAAAAACGAATACTTATCTCCGATTTGTTTATGATGAATGATTGTACTGAAAATAATTTTAAGGCCAACTAAAAAAGAAAAAAGAAAATATGAAAACAAATTCTCGGGGGAGATGAATACATAATTGAATTCAATAAAAACAAAGTGCTTACCTCCGAATCGCTTCGTCTCCAAAAGACAAAAGACAAAGTGCGCACATCACAGTTGTTAGGTATGACAATAAAAACAAACTTACTAATGGTATGAAGTAAAATATACGAATTCCTGGTAGGAACTTTCATTGCGTCTGACATCTTTTTTACGCAATTTTAGTAATATTTACAAAAAATGTGTATATTTTACCAATGTTTTTGCTACTAAAGATTTGGTAGCTGCTTTTACTAAACTATATCTCCAGTGTATTCAAGCAAAGACCAAGATGAATAGAAAGTATTACTACACTGGAGACAAACATTAGTAAATGAAGCAACCTAAAGACTACTAAAGATTTAGTAGTTGAAACCAAGGCGCGTAGAAGTATATCCTAAGGTGGGCCAACTTGCTAAAACCACTCTTCAGCCATCTTGGAAATCTACTGTGTTTTGTTTGTAAACAAAACACAATACGCTTGTGCCGGAGCTCGCTCGTGATCAGTCTGTCTCTTTCACGCTTCAAGGAAATAATTCCCCTTCTGCTTTCTTCCGTACTGTTTTGATATACCGCTCCCCTAACCAACTTAGTGACGAAACGCCCTCACCTAGTACCATAGACCCGTCTTGGTTGAAACATTGGTAAAATGTACAAATTTTTCGTACATATTACCAAAATCCGGTAAAACTGATGTCAGATGTAATGTACATCCCTACCAGAGATTCGTACATTTTACTTCATGCCATTTGTAACCTTCAATGTTTTCATTCCTAGCGACTGTGAAGTGCGCACTTCGTAATCGCCATTTTTTTGTGGAAGCGAAGCAATTCGGAGGTAAGCATTTGTTTTTGTTATGTTTCCGTTCTTATCTAATGTTTTCTCTATGTTGGTAAATTCTAGATATTCCGAAATATACTCATTTTGGACGACGTTTCTTCTATTCTACTACTGATAGAAGCATTTCCATTTGCGATCAATCGTAAACGAACATTTTACAACAGCCATGATTCGATGCTAATATTTGGCGACTATATAACTATACAAACTAGGGAAAGGAAGAACCAATAACGATTCACCATCCGGAGGATGACATGGAACATGAAGAACGTCAGAACTGTCGATTGAAGGCAGTTTGACATATGCTTTGACCATTCAGTTGCTGTAACATTAGTTGTACAGTAAGTGCACATCACACAAGAACCGATTACGTGCTCTGTGCAATCATCAGGATCTGTTCCAGGAGGAGAGTGTTGAATTTGATACTGGAAAGCATCGACAAAATCAATGTCTTATCGTCACTAGGTTCCATGGTTTCCTCCTGGCTAATGATGAAAAAGTTGGGAGTCGATATCCGGATATCTGTTCCAACTACTAGCGGTTATCATCAAGGAAAACTCAGTTTGCTAACTCAAATCATTTTAATTGGCTCATCCCCCATCTTGGAACGCAAGCAGCTAGTAAGGACTCCGGATCGATTCGTAAATATCTCGCCTCTCGAGAACCATAATCGTGCTCCGATGATTTTATATGTGTTGTGTTCACTGTGCGTTGGTAATGGTCGGTATGGTTGGTTGGTCGGTAATCCTAATATCCTCGTTCATCGTGTTGAGGAATCTGGGGTGTACCAGAAGTGTTACTTTGAAATTACTATGGACCATAACGGACAAACGTGCACAAACATGACACCGCCTTTGCGAATTAATTGGGCCAATACTGCTGAATATGTTGAGGATGTAAAAATGGGGCGAAAATGACGTTGGTAATAATTTGTATACTCATGATTCCGGACGTGACAAAACTATTCATCGCAAAAGGAATGGAATTGCACGCTAGATCTCAGCGTCTCGGTGATACGGTTTATGTTCAATGGAGAGCCAATGCATGTTTGATTTTAATCTAACTGGAATGTTTTTTTCCGGTGATGAGCTGCTCGTCGAAGCTAAGTTGTCAATTTTATTTTGGTTTCCGCGTTTCTGTCTGCGATATTGAACCCTAAGATGGAAGAATTCGGCGATCTGCTGGTCGAGAGCACTCACAACTTGTGAGACAAAGAGCGAATTCAACAAAGTTAAACAAAGACAACGAAAACCATCGTAGCTCCCATTCAGTTCCGTACAGCATATACGGCTATGGCGACTATCAGAAAGCTGTTGATCTATGGATACAATTTGGACCAACAAACTGGTGAGACGAATGAGCCCCTTGCGGCGGAAGCATTCAGACAGAACTTCGCAACCATCAGAACGCACCTAGCGGAGAAGACGTATGCTGTTATGTCAAGAAAGACATACTTTTAGTTTGAGGTGCGGACTGTGGGACTGATGAGGGTTTGTAAAAGTAGTTTTTTGTTAACAATCTGTTTGAATTCGTTTTTTTTGTTTCAGCAGGACTGCAATTCCGAAACGATGTTGGGGAATGATGATCCATCGTGTGCTTTTGATGGCTACAATATAAGCATGAGCACAAATATCGAATCCGATTGTTCAATACGACCAATCACGACCCCTCAATTCAATGTAGTCGTTCTGTTACAAGAAAACAAGCCCCAAATTCCTACTGAAGACACATTTCTACTGCCTCACCAAGAGCAAATCACATAGATGGTTGCCGAAAAATTTCAAATGTAAGTTTATATGAACCCCCTTCTTCAAAATCTGGGGCATTCCAGAGCGTCACAATTAAATGGGCAAGTAAACTACACCTGCGCAGGGTCGAAGATTTCGGTAGGCGATACCTGGTCGGAGACGTAATCGTTTTCTTCATAAATATCCACGACAAGATCGTAAGTAGACACAATCTGTAAATCTTAAATTTATATTTTTAATACCATTAATATATCAATATTTCTTTTCTTCTTCAGAGCACGAGAGGAATAAATACGAACTAAGAGTACTAGGTACTGGTGTCATCGACTTCCTGCTAATCAGCGCCCCATGCTCTAGAGGCAGCGATGCAGTAGAAGGAGTTATTGCGACGAGAATTATTGTTGTTTTCATATTTTACAATGTTTTTTTTTATTGTACAACTATTGAAATTGTATATAGAATAAGTTATTAGTGAAATATTATATTAAAATAACATGTTATCAAACACAGGATTTTAAATAAAACAAAAAGGAAAACAAAATATTTTAACCCTGATGATTAACTCTTATAATTGAGAAACAACATTTCTACTGATATCGTTCCAAAGGTTAATCAACAAACGCCCTTTATTGAACCGACAAATCACCTTCATTGAGCTGATATTGATCCAACACTGGACCAGTAGTACAGTCCGGATCGTAGTTTCGTTTGACATATAAACCTACCAATCTGTTTTCGTAGAATGTACCAATGATTAGTAGGGTAGAAAATCACTCGGGAATTGGTAACATGTACCAAAAAATTAGTAATATTTATTAATGATTCCTCTCAGTGTAGTAATAGTAATACTTCTATTCATCTTGGCTAAGACAAGATGAGACAACTGGCTTTTTACTCATCTTCGTCGTCCAAAAACGAAGTCATGACCAAGACGGGTCTATGGTACTAGGTTTCGTCACTAAGTTGGTTAGGGGAGCGGTATATGAAAACAGTACGGAAGAAAGCAGAAAGGGAATTTTTTCCTTGAAGTGTGAAAGAGACAGACTGATCACGAGCGAGCTTGGGCACAAACGTATTGTGTTTTGTTTACAAACAAAACACATTAGACTTCCAAGATGGCTGAAGAGTGGTTTTAGCAAGTTGACCCACCTTAGGATATACTTCTACGCGCCTTGGTCATGACATGAAGATGCCAGAGTTGCCAAGTATTATACAATTTAGGATTTGTTCGGTTTTTATGAATCGTAACATTTGGTTGGGAGGAGGCGATCTGGCGTAGCGGTAACATCCATACCTCTCACGCTAAGGGTCACGAGTTCAATTCTCACTCCCGACATTCTTCCGAAATGGAAGGTAAAAGTGACGAACCAGCCAAATGTGTTGAAAATCACTATAATACAGAAATAAAAAAAAAAAAAAAAACATTTGGTTGGTGCGAATTTAATGATTTTGCATATCTCAATATCTCAAAAATATGTTTTAAAATGATAAAATAAGTCTGTTAAATACCTATAATATAATAATGATATTCATAACAACTCGTCCAAAATTGTCTGGAGAGTCTTTTCTCCGTGCAAAACAACGGCGCTCAATTCCATTGTTATTCAGGAACAACTTGAAAATTGTGACTAATTCGAACACATGATCGTAGTACTGAATGCTTCGTACACAGCCGATACACAAGAACATCTTGTCGGATTGATGGACTCGCTATCAAATCGACGAGAAGAATGTTCAGCCCAGAAATTGATGAACAGTGAAGCAGCATCGACAGCATATCGAATTTCAGCTTCATCTAATTTTAGTGATAATGTGCATGACATGAATATTGAATTCGACTATGAGTACACCGTCGATGAAGCGAAACTTTCCTCGACAGATCAGAACGAAATTCGTTGTTCTATATAGCTCTTTACATCATCAAAATAAGTTAGCGGGAATGAACGTATCAGCAGTGTAACAATTGGCAGTCAGCAAAACACAACCTGGATGGTATCAACTATCTCTTATTCATATTTACAAACTAGAGCTAACAGCTCTCCCATCTGCATAGTGAATGATGAGACCTTCCATTTCCTCTTAGCAATGGAAATTACATTCCGAAATGTGAAATCGCATTAGGGACCTAACGAACCTAAATTGACAAATGAGTGTTTTGCCGTTCACTTTATTCCATTGTGAAAAAACACATACATAAACTTGCATATAATTCCTTCATATTTCCTTTAAACTAAATATCGAAATATTCATTAAATTCACTATTTCTAAATTCAATAGAAATCCAACACTATTTATTTTTATTGGCAACACTGTAAAAATCGACTTTGTTTACAAAATTTATCGAAATCAAGACGGGTCTATGGTACTAGGTGAGGTCGTTTCGTCACTAAGTTGGTTAGGGGAGCGGTATATAAAAAAGTACGGAAGAAAGCAGAAGGGGATTTTTTTCCTTGAAGCGTGAAAGAGACAGACTGATCACGAGCGAGCTTGAGCACAAGCGTATTGTGTTTTGTTTACAAACAAAACACAGTAGACTTCCAAGATGGCTGAAGAGTGGTTTTAGCAAGTTGGCCCACCTTAGGATATACTTCTACGCGCCTTGATCGAAATGAGCCAATCAGAACGACTGATAGAAATTTGGTCCGTAAAAGACCCCCTATTGTCTGATCTTATCTTAGTATTCAAGCGTTTCTGAAATGTTTTCCAAAAAAAAATAATTCTCTGAAGATATGATACAAACAACTAAAAAAATTCTTATCGCCTCGATTTCTATAACAGGGCCCTATATCTTTATAAAACAATTGAATTTGAATACGGTTTAGGCGGAGAAACTTAAAAGGAGTATTTCTAACACTATTGTTGGAAAATGATTTTGTTTTATTCAAGAACAAGCCCAAATGAATGGCGGCCCATTTGGCTCCTATCTACCCTACTATGCGAATTAGAAGCAGGATAACCATTAGAAATATTAATGCAGATAGTTTCGTTGTTTTTTCAAATAATGTTATCCTAGATAATTGTTATTGTTGACTTAAAGCTCGTCGAGCTTCAAGTAAAGCAAACAGATCTAATTATAAATTGTTTTATTTATTCAACAATCAACCCAAATTTATATCATTTGAGAAGCTGTCCTCTATCACATGCCGCTGCTGATAATTTTGCTCTATATATTCGAATTTGGGATTCAGGAAACTCATTATCCAATTCATTTCTCGTCTTTAACGACGTTTTCAACCCAATTTCGCAATTTGTCTGTATCCTGTAAACCTACAAGACGCTGTTCTACTTTTCCATTACGAATAGCAAGTAGCACAGGAACAGAGGCCACTTCATAATCCAGTGCCAAGTCACTGTGCTCGTCAATATCAACCTGTTTATAATTTTAAAATATATAAGCAAAAGTTATTCACTAATGCGAAACTGATCAAACTTGCCTTGGCCAGTGAAACCTTGCCTTTTTGTTCCCCAATGATGGTCTCGATTCGTGGCGTTAGCATTCGACATGGACCACACCAGCTAAAATGATTCAATCAAATTGTTGAGAAAATAATTCAACCGGCGAGTGACAGCGAGTTACGTTGCGAAAAAGTCCACAATGATAGGACTCTTGCTGTTTTTAACTTTCTCGTCGAATTCTTGTGGGCTCTGAATTTTGAAGATATCCAGACGTGGTACACTGGTAACAATCGAGCGGAATCTGGTGGCTAGAGGAACTCGGAATGCGCACAACTTTTGGAGAGTATTCATTTTGGTAACGTTGATTGATTGTGATGGAACAAGTGCAAAATTTGTGTTCTGCTTCGGCAAATTGGCCTCCTCGCGTGTTATGAAATCGCAACTTGTGACAGATTCGGATTGTGATGAGGCTGTCCTGTTTGGTATAATTTGGCTGCGTTTGTATGTATCATAACCATAGACAATAAATGTAGCCAGATCCTACAGTCTCAGCTATGTCTGTGGCTTGAAATCTAATAACGAGTTCTTTTTTGTTCAGTTTCAACCCCAGTGCCAAACTAACCTAGTTTGGCACTAGGTTCAACCCGTAAGCTGTTGGGTTCGCACTGAGATGTTTCACGGCTTCGCACTCGGGTTCACCTATTCAACCATACTGAACTGTCAAGTTCCGAGTATTGTTTTGGACAATTTAAAAATAAAGACTATGAAAATGGAAAATCTGCTGCTTTTGCTTTTGTTTTATTGGAATCGTAATCCAATTCGGATCCTCATTTTGAAGAGTATATTCGCGTAGACGGCATTAAGCTTTGTGTGCTTTCATTGAGAGGCGAAAATAATGATGGATATTCAGGTGGAATAAACATGCTTTCAAAATCAAAATTACGAATGAAAATTTACTTTGACGTATTGAATATTTATTTTATGTGATGAAATATAATTTTTTTTTTCCGAAATTGCAAAAACATATTGAACGAAAATTGTGTCTGATGATGATTTTATATTATAATAGTAATTCTTTGTGGAACAAACAGAATATGCATCGACAAATGGTTAAGTGAGTGTCAGGACTACATATGTTAGGTGATCAAACAATATGAAGTAGAAATTTTCATTCAAACTTATATATTTTTACACTGCACTTGGCCCTTCTGATCTGATAGAGAATAATTTACCTCCCAAGCACTAATATCGCCACCATACGCCGACACTGTTCATTTGTCATTGAAAATATAAACAACTCAAACTGTATAACGCACACCAACAAATCGCCGCATTCGTGAACCTAAAAACGTATTTTTTCACAAAGTCAGTTTGGAACTAAGTTTTAAAAACGAATTCGCTGTAAGCATGAGACGAAAATTCAGATGCGCCTTATGACCGCGCTCTACAAATCGGCAAATCTCACTCTTCAGCGGTTGTTGATAATTGTTCTTCGACGATGATTGCTGTCGCTGCCCCAAGCAAACAACGACGAAGCGGTAGTCGTTCTTGTGTAGCAGCAACAGCCGGGAATTACCTAAATCTCCTGGTTGGTCATGCGGGTACATACATAATAATAAGAATCACTGATTCCGGGATCATAGGTGCATCGAATGCAGACAATATATGCATCGCGAGAAGTATTATGCCTGCTTTTTGTCGAAATCGTTAAGCAAGTCTGTCAGCCACTCAACAAAGAAGTGGAGACAGCGATTGTCGAAAATAGTAACATTCCAGAGTATAGGGTAGCATTCAAAATTCGCCGAGATACAGCTTGACAACATTCCTCTTCGGGTTCAGTTCGACATGGGGTCCAACATACCAAACGGTCGTTGACTAGGATATGTCGGCCAAAAGTTGAGTTTACAGTACCAAAACAGCTTCAGGGGAACCTCACGATCTGATTGGACCACACAACTGAAACTCCTAAAGTTAATGCCGACATTCCAAAACTAGGCTGGTTGGTATCATTCTGCAATCAAGTAACAACGCGACCAGATCAGTCCGTAATAACCCTCCAAGTACAGCTTCTTTAAATGGGTCTATATAACAAAACTCTTGTCAAACTGATTCTTAAAGACTTAAGGCAACTCCAAGCCAATCCAGTCTTCAGACTTGAAATATTGGTGGCTTACAACATGGTACGCGTAGTGGCAGATGAGCTGCTTCGCTTACGTAACGAAGGAATATTTAGATTATTATGATTCTTAGAAATTTTCTTATTAAACTTGTCACATTCCAGATAAAAGTTCTGTTTGACAATTGGTCGGTGTTAAGTCAGAGCGGACAAAGTCGCAAAATTAGAAATTTCGAGTTATTGAATGCATTAGGTTAAACATTTTGTAAGCTAAATGTCACATTTACCGGATTTGGAAAATCACGCCTACAGAAGGAATAACTTATCGTAATTGTTTTGAACGCCCAATGAAAACCCCTTATGGCACCAAACTTCAACCTCGTTTTTCTCGAAATCATAAAAATGTCACATGGTCCGGTTTGACTTAACACCGACCAATTGTTTCATGATTTCAACATTGAAGTCGTGACTTTTTCGTCGTCCACATATCATCATGAAAAAATCTTTTCAATTAACACTTGTATTAAAGGGGTACACTATGAACATCATAAAAGTATATGATTTTCGCGATTTTTTTCAACGAGCAAATAAATTACTATGATCAATCTGATATCACAGTTTCATTAGGTGTATATATATATATTACTTAACAAACAAAAAAAGATTGGTGTGAATTCGATTGTTTTCTGAATAGCCGCAACTGGTTTGTTGAACCCTTGCAGCCAAAACCTTGTAAACTGATGGGGAAGAAACTAAACTTTCTGATGGAAGGTCGAAAAATCGATTTTTTTTTATTTTTGTATTTTTGGGAAGCTTATGCCCTCAGAAATGTTGTTCTAAAAGGATTTTTCGATATCTGATTTCGTAGGTGTTCGCACCAAAATGAGCGACGCTACCCTACTCGCAGCAGCAGTAGAAGAAATGGACTGTGTCCACCAACAACAGAATAATTGGCAAATTGTTATCTTTGCTCTATCTCTCCCTTCCGTATCTTTGCTGGAATTCTGTGCCTTCTGTTTATTCCCTATTGTTTTGTTTTAATATATAAGCCACATCTTTATGATTGCAAATAGAATTAGTTTTAAATTGCTTGAATAAGCACGGCTGTTTTACTCGATTTGGTTCCCCAACAGTTCACCGTTCGTTTATCCGCCTCAGTGTAACGATTTTCCGCGCTTTGCTTAGACCTCACGCTTCCATATGGTCCTTCGAGCCGGATTGCGAAAACTTCGCCGCGATCCTTCTGTGACCGCGAGTGCCCGTGAATCGGCCCCGTCGCCGCCTCAGTGCCCCGAGTGCTTCTGCCGATTGGCATCGCCGTGCAGAACAATAGTGTGAGAACTAAAAGATAAGTGGCTTTTGAACGAACAGTGCGCGAAATCCATAAAGATGGATAAATTATTCCGTGAACGTAAGTCGCTCGAACCGCGAATTAAGCGGATTTCCGACGTAGTGGCAAAAATTAATCCAGAAGTGGCTGAAGAAGTGGACGTGCAGACTGAGCTAGACGCTCTCGCTGAGGTGTGGACCGGCTATTGTGCTGTGCATAAAAAGATTTTAGACCATTGTGAAGACGACAAAGCCTACGAAGATGCCGTGCATCGACAAGGAGATTTCGAAAGGTGTTATATTTCGCTTAAAAACCATTTGTCGAAGCTTCTAAAGGCGGTGAAGAATCGAGAGCACGTGGCTACATCATCATCTTCCCAGCATGACGTCATAAAACAGCTCGCCGACCAACAGACCGAGTTTCTCCGCATGATGTCGATCAATATGGCCACCCCATCCATCTCTTCTGGCGTCACTGCTGCTGCCTCCCCATTTTCGGACCTGAAGTTGCCTCGGATGAATATGCCCGTCTTTAGCGGTAATTACCTGGAGTGGCAATCGTTTTTTGACCTGTTCGACAGCTTGGTTCACAAAAATCCAACGCTGAAGAACAGTCAAAGACTGTATTTTCTAAAGACGAACCTCGCTGGTGAAGCTGCTTCCTTGATTTCGCATCTGAAAATAGAGGACGCTAATTACCAACCGGCGCTGCAAAAACTGAAAGCCAGGTATGACAAACCACGTGAGATCGCCAATCAGCACATCAAGCGATTCTTGGCGCAGCCAACGCTAACGTCATCCTCTGCACATGGTCTACGATCGCTACATGACGTGTCAGATGAGGTTATTCGTGCTCTCAACGCGATGGACAGAGAAGACCGCAACACGTGGCTCCTGTTCATCCTAAGCGAAAAGGTGGATCCAGATACGAAATAGTTGTGGTGTCAAAAGATTGCCGAAATGGAAGAGGCAGAAATTACGCTGGAGTGTTTCCTGAAATTCGTCGAGTCACGCAGTTTTGCTCTTCAATCAACACAACCAGCCAAGCCGAAAACTAGTGTACCCTTCAAAGAACCTTCAAAGCCTCAGCCTCAATCGAGAGGTGCCACCGCATTCGTCGCCACGAACCCTCCGTTCTGCAACGTGTGCAGCAAACAAAACCACCATCTTTACCAATGTGGAAAGTTCCTTCATATGAGCCACAACGAACGACTCTCGCACGTCAACAGGAAAAAACTGTGCAATAATTGCCTGAAAGTACACCCCGGTGAGAGCTGTAAATCAGGTACGTGTAGGAAATGTGGCTTACCTCACCACACCTTGCTATACCCGGCGTCGTCATCAGCAAGCCCACCATCATTCCCAACATCTTCAGTCACGGCCCAGGCAAATCCAGGGACATCAGCTCAGTCCTTGATTTCGGCCCTCGACTCACCATCCTGCCTCGATACATCCAACGTTCTGCTTGCAACCGTCGCCATCAACGTCTTGGATGTTCACGGACGCCCACACGCCTGCCGTGCCGTATTGGATTGCGCGTCCCAAGTCAGTTTCATTAGTGAAAGCTTCTGTAAACAACTTGGTCTCAAAACGATAGCAGCCGACATGGATCTCGAAGGCACTTCTTCCACTCTCGCGCACGCTGACAAGTGTGCCGAAATCATCATCTCCTTTCGTTGCTCGGATTACCGCACCTCTGTATCATGCGTGGTATTGGAAAAAATCACCAGAATGTTGCCCGGCAAACCGGCGAATATCGACGATTGGTCTATGCCTGGATCGATACACCTAGCCGATTCCCTCTTCCACCGCCCGGGTAAGGTAGAAGTATTACTGGGTATCGAACTTTCCTTTCAACTTCTCGAGCCTGGCAAAATTGCTATCAGTGCCGACGGCAGCTTACCAACACTGCAAAACACCAAACTCGGCTGGGTGGTTGCTGGTCGTTATCAAGAGCCGAACACATCGAGAGGTTCTCAAGTGTCGACTTGTCTATTTGCTTCTACCGAAGACGATCTCTCTCAGCAGCTACGCAAGTTCTGGGAACTCGAGGAGTATGCCGTCGCATCTAAACATCTCACCGAAGAAGAGCAACGATGCGAACAACACTTTGCAGAACACACCTACCGAAATGAATCGGGCAAGTTTGTTGTCCGTCTTCCTTTCTTGCACGATCCCAACCAGCTAGGGGAGTCGAGGCAAATTGCGGAAAAAAGATTCCACCACATCGAGAAAAAACTTGACCGCAACCCACAACTCAAAAGTGAGTACCACGCGTTCATGCGTGAGTACATCGATCTCGGCCACATGTCTCTCGTTGATGATACTTCTACATCCAACAAATCGGTGTATCTCCCACACCACTGCGTGGTCAAAACAACGAGCTCAACTACTAAATATCGAGTCGTTGTAGATGCGTCTGCAAAGACCACCAGCGGTCTCTCTTTGAACGATGTACTTATGTGTGGCCCAGTTATTCAAGATTCGTTGGTTAATATTTTGATCAGATTCTGCTTCCCACCAATCGTACTCGCTGGTGATGCAAAGCAAATGTATCGAATGGTCTGGCTAAACGAACTCGATCGTGACTTTCTCAAAGTTTTGTGGAGATGGACTAAGGACGAGACTTTGAGGGAGTATCGTCTAAATACAGTCACCTTTGGGAATAAAAGCGCTTCTTACTTAGCCACGAAATGCGTCGATCAACTCCTCGATTCCTACCAGCAAATATATCCAGTGGCTGTTGGCAAGGCGAAGAAGGGCATCTACGTCGATGACGTCCTTACCGGTGCAGAGTCCGAAGAAGAAGCCAAAGAACTACGAGAGCAGCTCACCGAAATATTTGCAGCCGGTGGATTCCACCTGCGGAAATGGGCCTCGAACAGCGAAGCAGTCTTGGAAGGCGTTCCCGAAGCTGACTTGGAGGTGAAAATTCCCATCGAGGAGAACGGAAGCATCAAGGCGCTCGGAATGCAATGGCAGCCGTGCAGTGACGAGTTCCACTTCTCTTATCAACAAACCGAGATCCTTCAGCCCACAAAACGCATCATCTTGTCGCAAATCGCCAGCCTATTTGATCCGCTTGGCCTTCTATCACCAATCATCGTTAAGGCAAAGCTGGTGATGCAACGCATGTAGGAGCTGAAGGTGGCCTGGGACGCAACTCCCCCCGATTCCCCGAAGAGTGATCAGCGTACGGAACTGGTCTCGTCTCTACCTGCACGGCTACTGCGACGCATCCGACGTGGCAATGGGCGCATGCATCTATATACGAGCCGTGGACGACAACGGTAACACTTCGTCGCATCTTCTCATCGCCAAGTCGAAACTGGCACCCATCGGTAACGGTAGAACAACTACACCACGACTGGAATTGTGTGCAGCGGTTATTCTCGCTCGTTTGATCTCCAACGTGAGAACAGCTGTCTTCCCTACTGATTTCTACGAGATTCGTGCATTCTCCGATTCAAAAGTGGTCCTGGCATGGCTGGCCGGCGGTGCTGCAAGGTGGTAGACCTTTGTGGCAAATCGAGTGGCGGAGATTTCTACCCTTGTGCCGTTCATCAATTGGTGCCACATAGGCACCTTTCTCAATCCCGCAGATCTGATCTCGCGGGGCACATTTCCTGACCAGCTTCAGGTGAACCCTCTCTGGTGGCATGGGCCCGCCTGGGAACCATCGTAAATGGACAGTGAATCATCAACTATAACCGACGATCTCGACACTGATGAACAACGACAAATAGAAAGGGAGCAGCGAGTTACTGCAATGACATGCATCGCAGTGTACGAAAATCGATTTATGGACGAAATGATGAAAAGATTTTATCCTAATCTGAAGCTACTATTGCGTACGACCGCCCGAATGCTTCGTTTTAGGTACCCTGAGTTCCGGAACTTCTCTCGACTCTCTTCAGATGAACTCGACTACGCTCTGCAAAAGTATGTGCAACACATACAGCAACAACATTTCTCCGGAGATCTCAGTCGATTACAACGAGGTCTCAGCGTTACTCGAAGCAGTCCGTTACACCAACTCAAACCGTTTCTTGACGAAAACGGTGTCGCCAGGGTGGGCGGAAGGCTACAGCAATCGGATTTTAGCTACGACAACAAACATCCAATCTTGCTGCATCGACATTCAATCTTGACGTCACTCATCCTGCTACACGAGCACCAAGAGCATCTGCATTGTGGTCCTCAGTCGTTGTTAGCAGCTTGTCGCACACGGTTCTGGATACTGCGAGGTATTAGTGCTGCTCGTAAGGTGTGTCGTGATTGTGTGATCTGCAGTCGAGCCCTGCCAGCACGTATCACTCAACAGATGGGACAGTATCCAGTGGACCGTTTGAAGCCATTTCCACCATTTACCATCACTGGTGTTGATTACGCCGGTCCGGTGAACCTTGTAGGACGTCGACGCCGAGGTGCAGTACCATCGAAGGGATACATTGCGCTCTTCGTCTGCTTTGGGACGAGAGCAGTGCATCTGGAGGCAGTCTCGGACCTAAGTGCATCAGCATTTCTCGCCGCCTTCACACGATTTACTAGTCGGTATGGAGTACCAAGCAAAATGTACTCTGACAACGCTACGAATCTCCGGGCAGCGGCGAAGAAACTTCGAGAACTCTACCAGCAGATCGACATTACCGAACACAGCGATGAGGTCAACGATTTCCTCACCAACAAACGAGTACAATGGCTCTTCATACCCGCTCGATCTCCCCACCACGGCGGGCTATGGGAAGCTGGTATCAAGGTTGCGAAAGGGTTTCTCAGCAAGACTGGAGGTAACTATATTTACACCTTCGAAGAATTAAGCACTCTTCTCGCCCAGGTTGCTGCCTGCATGAATTCTCGTCCAATTTGTGCCCTTTCGGACAACCCTTCCGATCCTCAACCTCTTACACCCGCACACTTCCTAATCGGGCGTCCTCTCGACGCTCTCCCAGAGGTCAACCATCTCGAGCAGCAGATGAGCGCGCTTTCGAGGTGGAACTATGTTCAGCGTCTCGCCCAGGACTTCCGAGCACGATGGCAATCCGAGTATGTGCTGTCGCTCCAAAGGATGGCGAAATGGCAAGCATCGTCCCCCAATGTTGCCGTAGGTGACTTCATACTACTCGTTGACGACCACGAGAAACCGCAGCAATGGCCCTTGGGACGTATTCTGGAGCTTTTCCCCGGGAGCGATGGACTCGTCCGACTTGTCTCGGTTAAAGCGGGCAACAACACCTTCCGCCGAGACGTCAGGAAGCTGCGACGATTCCCTCTCGACAGTGACGAGTACTTGCCAGGACAAAACGGGTCGGAAATTCCTACTCGTAATTTGGTGGGCGGATTATGTTCGCACCAGAATGAGCGACGCTACCCTACTCGCAGCAGCAGTAGAAGAAATGGACTGTGTCCACCAACAAAAGAATAATTGGCAAATTGTTATCTTTGCTCTATCTCTCCCTTCCGTATCTTTGCTGGAATTCTGTGCCTTCTGTTTATTCCCTATTGTTTTGTTTTAATATATAAGCCACATCTTTATGATTGCAAATAGAATTAGTTTTGAATTGCTTGAATAAGCACGGCTGTTTTACTCGTTTTGGTTCCCCAACAGTTCACCGTTCGTTTATCCGCCTCAGTGTAACGATTTTCCGCGCTTTGCTTAGATCTCACGCTTCCAGTAGGAAAGTTACTGCCAAAAGTATGAGGTCACCTCTAGAGATATAACATATTTAAAAATAACTCATTTTTAATAAAAAAGACGGGTGGGTAATGTCGGGGACATAACCGGAGTGACGTAGGACTATACAAAGGGGACAGCTTTTGTTAAATATTTATTTTAAATATATTGTTTTATTTTCTTCTCCTACGTGAATACCTACCTATCTACCTGAAAACTGGATTAGTTTATTGTTTACTCTTTATGAATATGTTGATGGTTCTGAAAAAAACCTTTGGTGTTGTGTTTTTGTTATCACTCGATATCCCCATCTTGTTCGGCTAAACCTTTCTGTTTAGCGATTGCATTTGCCACTCGCCACAGCTTTCACAGTTGGAAAATTTCTTCCCATCCAGCTTGTGACATATTGTTTAACCTGTAATTGAACATTTGCGGTGACAGTCGACTTTCAATGTGGGGTCATAATTTGGACCCCGAACTCTACGTTTACAAAAATGTCCAACTAAATATGTCGCATTACAGGTCCGTCCAATTAGTTAAATGTCGAGATAAGTGTAAATTACTGTACTTTCAATCTAGAAGCAATTTAAGAATTGGTGAAAATCAATAAGCTCAGAACAACTGCCAAATTCACATACTCATCATATCCTGGCAAACAAATTATGAAAAAATCAATTTGTGTTTTATTATTATTTTGGATATTGTTTTAGAAAGCATTGAACTGTATTTCCTAAACTCTTTTTTTGGAAGGTTTAATGGCCCTGAAAAGCGCCTTGTTTTATGGAATGGTTTCAATTTAGAAAACATAATACTCGTGGTTTTGAAAAAAACCATTTCGAACGCCCTCGATGCCGCCTTGTTCTGGATTTGCCACCAAAGCAGATTGTTAAAAGAACAAACTTTTTTCTTCTGCTACCTGCTGCCGTTTTGCGATTGCGTTTGCCACTCGCCACTCGCTGCAACTGCCTGTTGTCTTGAAGTCCACCGAATGTGTTCTGATCTGAATGCAGTTTTTCGTCGCGAGCAGCTTTGTCAGCTAGCTCAATCACTTCGGCGGCCGGAACTAAACACGGTTCGAGCGGGATTTTGCCTTTCCCTTCACTTTTCCTCCTTTGCCATGTCCAGACATGGCTGCTTGGGTTGGTTTGTTGATGTGTTGTGATGCGAACTGATGTGGTGTACGGCTTGAAAGAGAATGATCGTTACGGCAGCGAAGCGGGGATTTTTAAGCTGACTGGCTGGCTCGAGAATTACGCATGTGTGAGACTGCGACCAATGTTTCCCTCATTTTTTTCTTTTTCCTTTCCAATCGTGCTTCATTCTATTTCGCTGCTGCTCTGGTTGCCCGTTTTGGTCGGTACGATTTGAGGAGCACAAAATGGACCAATCAAAAATGGGCACATAGTGCATTTGGGCAATGCTTGATATTTCACAATCATTCAATTATTTATCTCAAGAAAAATGAAATGTTATTCGTCATGATAGATGCGTAGATATATTTCCTATCAATTGATGCAAAAAACTTTGCGATCTATTGAGAAATGCTCGAGTTATAAGCGTTCCAAATCTTGCATTTTTTCCTACTTGTTCAGTGCCTAGATTTCCATTTCACCCCCTATATCTTCCGGTTAGACGTAGTCCTACGTCAAAATGGCCGCCATCTTGACAATTTTTCGAATTTTCAAAAACACATATGTAACGCTTTAGATATATTCAGGTATAACTATGTCGTCATCATCCTCTATTTCTAATATCTAACGGGTGTTAAATAAAATATGAGAATTTTTTCAATCACATATAAAAACATTTTTTTTTTCATCAATTTCAGTATTTTTTATTAATAACATAATGTATTTTCTTCAAAAAATGTCAGTGAATGTTTGAGTAAGGGCCGTGGTCTGCTGTTCGACGCAACTTTGTCGCGATGCTCTCACAAGAACGTTGTACGGCACTTACGTCCATTTTCCGGATACAATTCCGGATTTTGTAGTCTGTTGCTTCGTGTCCTTGGCCCTCCAATTGTTTTTATACACTAGGGCACTGAGTGAGCCAAAGAAATCCTCTATTGGGCGGCACTGGGGCAAGTTTGTTGGGCTACGATCTTTCGGCACGAATGGTATCTTTTTCTCCTCAAGATACGCCAGCGTCTTCTTGGCGTAATGGGCTGGTTGTGTCCTTGTTGTCAAACAGCTTCTTTAACGATGTCTTCCTCTGCTTCGTCCTTATCGTCACCGGACGACCACTTCCGACCTTCCGCTCTACGTTTAGGGAACCCAGGATACGATACACTGTACTGACAGGTACATTTTCTTCCTTAAAATGTGCCACCGTGAAATTTTTTCCTTGCTGGAAATGCGTTTCGTAGAACCGTACAATGCGTTCGCGGAGCACGTGCTGTTTCGACGCCATCTTTACTTTGACTAAATTCAAACTAGCAAAACCAAACACGCCTACTGTTTCTAGGGAGCCCAAAGAGCTATTTTCTTGGAGAAAAAAAATTTTACGCTCTTTATTTGAGTTACTGAAAGGTATTGAAAAATTCTCATTTTTTATTTAACACTCGTTATGAATACCGTATATTTGCTATTTGAAGTGACTTTCAGTTCGCAGTATTTTTGTACTTGCAAATAAAAAGTGCGGATTTCGGCCAATGTTCGATTTTTCAAACAGTCATTTCCCGGAAAATGGAAGATGGGAAAAAAATAATTCTTGAACATTCGGGTTTCTTTAGCGTCAATAATCAAAATTACACCAATGGCCTTCGTTAAAAAAATATTTTTTACAGCTTGGTCCCATTAATTAAGTAGTTCTAAGTTTGATTTTTAATTATATACTTAGAAGCATGATTTTAGAATTTGTTTTCATTGGGGCGATTATGTTAAGACTGTTGATGTTTGTAATGGAATAAATTCATTGGAATTCGTTCTGCGATACCCCGTTGCTTCAGAACCAATACGATCAGGAAGGGTCAGACAAGGGTCCCCCTTTAGGGAAATGGACCAATTTTACCAATTTTTCATGTGTTTACCTTAACACCTGATGACGATACCACTTGTGCATCCTCAATCTTAGTTACCCATGAGTTTCCAAAGAATATTTGACAGCGCTATCAGTTGAACTGCGGAAATTATGACGAAAACAGTTAAGTAACTGCGCTCCATGGTTCGTGCTTACTGGGAGCTCCATCCCGTTGCGGAGAAAGTGGACATCATCAAGTACTTTGAGTCCTCCGAGTATGCTTGTTCCGGTATCTATAATATCCTTACATTTCTGAAGAAAATGAGGGAATTGAACGGAAGTCTGGTTCCGGTTGTCCAATGGTGGAACGCTATCGTAAAATGCAACTGAAGCTAAAGCTGGAAATGAAGGGAATGATGGCTACATCGGTCTGGGCTTTGAGCCGGGACCAGCTACCTTACGTTCCCCACCAAGAGGGTAAGTTCCGACGTGAAGTACATCTTCCACAGCAAGTTCCCAAAGAAGGTGCTGCTGTGGCTAATCATCAGCAAAAAGTCACTGGATAATTGTGTCTGAGACACGACCGCATAGTTAATGTAAGATTCCGTTAGGCTATCTGTTGATTTTGGATATGTTTGAAGCATTACATCGTTAAACACTTCGATGATGATTTGGTGGCCCTGAAAATGGCCGTTTTGTTTGGATGTTGGGTATTGTTACTTCACTCCACCAGTGTTTACCGAGTAATGATGACAGAAGGATGGTAAACAGTCGTTGGATGGTGCGTATTAGATAAAAGATACCGAAGTGGAACGAGATATGATGAAAACCGCTCTCTGTGATCATAGACGAGATGCCTCCTGTTATGTATGGATGAAATAAAGAAAAAAAAAACTCACCAATGTAATATAAGATAATTACCAATACCGAAAAGAATTATCAATTTTTCCCATCAGTAAAACCATGTTACTTTAATATAGAGGAAACATATTTGAAATGGAAAAGGTAAATTTCTTTTATAATTTTTTTCTGTGTGTTTATTCAATGCGAATATTAATTTGACTAACAACAGCTAATACGATATGTAGAGCATATGGGAAATCACTATTTTTCTAATATTTCTTCACTTTTTCAATCTTTCCCGCCGTATAAACTTTCCTTGGGTGAAAACGAACACAACAAAACAGACAGCTTAAACTAAACGACCCGTTCTCGAGCGGGAACACACCTTGGTTCTTATTTATGAAAATTGAAATAAATCGTTTCATATATCAAGTCATTTTTAACACAACTGATACCATATACAATTTTACACTTACACTTGTGCTAAATTTTTCACAATACACGATCGGTCATTGTTATAAAAATTCACGAATCAACCAACACTAGAGTTCCAAATTTAAATTTTATTTGCTAGAATTAATTGTATCACTCACGTTACTTGCAATACAAAGATGCCCCAGACTTGCATATATTTGCAATACTGATTTCCCCCGGGCACCTTGGCTTTGATATTTCTGTTAGGGAACACATTTCGGTAGGAACAAAAGTTTCCCCTACTTTTATGTATTTGCAATGCCGATTGATGTCTCTGTTAGGGACCCGTCGCATGTGTCGTCAATTAGACCAATCAGAAGTGGGTATTTCCGTTAGGATAGGGGTTGAGATTTTTCAATTGTTCGATAGTTAGTTTCATGACATATATTATTTTCTTCAATATAAAAAATTGTTATGAAGTACCGAAATCGATTGACGCAAAAAATTCATCAATCCATCATGAAATGACTGAGTAGCAAGCGTTTGAAATCGGACAATTTTCAAGATGTGATTTTCGATTTTCAATTTGTCGTAAGACGAAAGACGTAATCCTACGTCAAAAGGGGATGTCAAAGCCACTCTTCTTCCGTTCGGAACTTGCGGTGAACGGGGAGATTTACAGCTAAGCTGCCGGACGTTGTCTTCTTCATCCAAAAATACCATCCGGACGAGGATGTGGTGTTTTTGCTGGACCTAGCCATCATCCGTTACGAGAAGAAGTCGCTGGATTCCGAAGTCCACCAATTCCCGAACGTCCTCCAGTTGTGTCCTATCGAAAATTTCTGGGCAAACCTGAAATGGAGGTTCTACGACAGCAATTTCTTTGCCAAAACGGAGGAGGAATTAATGAATAAAGCTTAGAAACAACTGAAAAACATGCCAACAAGTATGTTTTCGACAGCAACGGCGAAGTTTTTGATCAACTGCTGGGAGGTCGCCCGACAAGGTGTTCAAATATTTGTTTTCCATCCAATTTGTTTGTTTTACATCAGAGGATAATTGCACCCAACGATTTGCAACTAGCAAAGCTTATTAGTTCCACCTTTTTATCTCATTAATTTTAATTCCTTTAGTTATTGTGTACTCAGGATACAAAATGCTTCAATTCATCTGAAAAGGAAGATTTTTAGTAATGCTACTTTGAATGGACTTTTATACAATCCATTTATATTGTTGTGTGTTAGACTAACTATACATTTTTCAAAATACTCCAAAGTAGTATCGTAATTTTTTCTCGCAGTTTAAATAAATTTCGTTTTCTGTCTTTCATCTGGATCAACTAAACCAGGGATTCTCAAAGTGGCGGATATCGACCCCTTGGGGTCCCTGTCAGTTTCCCAGGGGTTGACCAGGTATAAAAATCTACCTTTACTAATTAACCGAGTTCTTATTTGAAACTTTAAAGATACTGTATAAGTTGTGTTACGTGAACCAACTTGTTATAAGAATGACTAATGACTAATGACTAATAAATCCCGTAGTACAACACTTATGCCATGGATTTACCGTTCTCGATTGCATGTTGAAGACAGTTGTATACAATCTCTGCGAATGTAATCAAATCCCAATTTATTCATCAGTTGTTCATTCGAATAAAAAATCCTGTATTTCTGTATACTCAAAATACGGTACAAAATAATAAACGGGGCAATCAAAATCGGGCGATAAAACGGTACGTTTGGTCAGCCCACTCCTACTTGATCGCCTTGGACCTTTAGGGCATATATGTCAAAGAGATGCACACTCTACGATATCAAATGGGCCAGATGTTGAAGGTTGGCGTAACAATTCGAATGTTCATCAAAATGTCAAGCATCGTTTGATCGTTTCCGAGAAATTATTCACTAACCGTTATTGCTAACCCATTACAAGCCTGTAATGTGATATTTCGCTTTCGACTCGTGATCAATAATAACCTCGTACACACATCATTACATCAGAATCAGAATCATCAATTCAGAATCGATACGACCCATGCTGCATTGGTTACCCGTAAACAATGTAAAGATATCATCGACTCTGTCGATATTGATGTCATCCCGGATCCTCTCTAGTACGAATAATTGAAAAGACGAGTCAATTACTCTGAGGAGAAGCAGATTTTTAATCAAAAATAATCTCATTTTCACAAATGCTCGATGCATTAACGTCACAAAAATAGATGCAGAATGGAAGCATTTAACGAAACACGAGAGGCCGTTCAAAGTCGCCACCAACTGATTGACATGGCGGCGAGGAAGCGAGGAAATAGATTGAGGTTTTTCTGCCAGATTTCGTTGATGAATGACACAATGTTTTCTCTTCTAATGCGTTTGTGTGTGCGTGTGTTTCATCGAGTTGAAGATTTGCATGCGTATCTGAATGACGTATATGTCAACAAGCGGTCCTGTTTACATCCGTCAGAACCAACGACCTAGCGATTGAAAGTTCTAAAGTTAGGAAAGCGTCGATGCAGTAGGTCACCTGTAGAGTACTAATTCTTGTACGCAGTGTTCTGCGCGATTATCTCCCGACATTACCTCTTTCAATTCATGCCGCGTGTGGCAGAGCACTTTCTCTATTTTTTTTTCTTCTTGATATTACTCTACTAGACAACGCGCTCTCGTGAGTGTACCGAAAATTTAAAAATACTTTTTGGTTACTCTGCTGGTGATGCTCCCGTAGAAGCGATCCGTTGCAGGTTTTCATCTACAGATAAAAGTCCCCCGAGAATGTTCTTGTTTCCCTACGTTCCCCCTTTTCCTTAGTTATTCTACCCGATTACCGTAGCATTTTCACAATATTTTCAGAGCGAACGGAGAGAGAATTTTCCTCCCGGCCGGTTCAGTCGAGTTGTGGACGTTGTTTCAGTGCGCATTCGGAGCTATCGAAGCCGGTTCCGCGTGCGTTGATTTCCGCGATTTTTTCTGTCACATTTTTTTTGGTATTTTTCGGTGTTTTCTTTATTAGAGAATATTTAATGAGTATGAACTAATTCGATCCGATCGTGACCCTACCGAAGGGTGGCGAAACAAGTTTTTTTTAACGTTGGAGGTGTTTTCAAATTGTCACTGACTTTTTGTTGTCGCGTGGTGCAGATTGGACTAACGAGGTGTGATCGATCGAAGATATTTTTTCAACCAACCTCGGCACGTGATCCGCAAGGCCGCATTGTGGTGGAAGCAAAACGAAGGGCCAATGTTAAGAAATAAACCTTATGCAAACCTGGTAGTTTGGTTATGCCCGACCGAATCTATCCAGGCGCTCGTTCTTCGGGCACTGGAAGCAGCTGAAATTCGCACGATGTGAGGATACGGTTTACGTTTTGTTTCCTAGCACGGGCGTAAAAATAGATCGTTTTGTTTCTGTTTTTGATTTTCTTCTGTTATGGATGTAAAGTGCTCCGAAATTCTAAATTTACCCGCGTTGTGTACATCTCTGTGTCAGGAGATCGTTTCGAGTGCGCACGTCTTTCTAATCGTTTGGGAAGGCTACCGGTCCATGAGTTAATCCGGCATCCCCTGGATTTAGCGTGTAATTGAAATTTTATCCTTCCCGAATAATCGAAATTCAGTTTTTCATGTTGATTGATCAAGTGCGGTGTGGATGTTCCAACCTCAATTTATCACTGGCTCTCGAGTGGATTCCGTAGTTATTTTTGATACTGAAAAAGGGAAAATTGTGTGCGTGTGTCGTTCTTGCACTTTTATTGCCGTTTTTGTCAGAGGAAAACACAGTTAATGGATTTCGATGGTGGTGGAAGAAAAATAAGCTTGTTAGTGGGTGAAAATAATAAATTATATTTGAAAAGTTGTGAAGAACAAAACCAATGCTTTGAAGTGGTTCACGGTCGTTTCATTGTGTGATCATTGAGTAAATATTTTAATTTCCGTGTTTGTGTCAATTTTGAGAGTGTTATTCAAGAAGAAAACAAGTGAAGTGAAACAAACAACTTGCCGTTAACCCTATTTAAGTCGGCAAGTAATGCTGATTTATGCCGAGAAGTATTATCCGTACATGTAAGTAATGGGATTTAAAATATCAGAACCATTCAGTTCAAAACGGGGATCAATGTTGCACTATATTTCTTGACACAAATGAATAGGAAAATATTATTTATTCGGAAGAATAGGCAAGGATTACTTGCTGGATGTACCACCATGCGTGTCAACACTGAAATGCAAATGCTAATGACAATTTCAAACAAACTAATTTCCTTCGCGTTATCCAATTCGTTTCAGTGGCTCTGAAAATATGAGAATCATTATTGTTTTCTAATGTGAGTTCTATAAGCTACAGGCGCTAATACACAAGCCTTCGTCGGCTTCCACCCGATGAAATTCAGGTTTTTATTGTCGCTAGAGCAAATTCTGTCCTAGACTAGGTCTGTTTTCGGCGGAGGTTTAGGAGACTGTGTTTGAAATGAATGGGTAAATAGTGTGTGTACGTGTTTGCTAGTTGTTAGTTTCTAAAGGATGTCAAGTTAGCTTGGGTTTTATAGTGTCCTAAACAAAACTTCCTAAATAATTATTTGTTCTGTCCCTCTTGTTCTCTCTTGCAGTGTTGTCACACGTACAGATTTATTTGGAAATGTACAGATTTTTTCGTTATTTTTGGTACAGATTCTGTACGGTACAGAGAACAGTTTTCTGTCAAAAAGTACAGATTGGTACAGATTTTTTCCGCGTGTGAAATTTCCTACATTAGAACAAAGAAAAATCTTAAAAAATTAAAAAAAAATTCGTGTCCAAAAACGCGATGTAAATAAACATAGAGAATGCAGTGAGCAGTGATTGCTGCGATGACAAAATGTGCACGAGAACGGTCGCAAACACTGAGAGAAGCTTTCCCTCAACTCTATTCGCAACATAGAAGGTACGCTGTCGCCATCTAGAGGATGTTATGAATATATAAAAAAAAGTAAACAAACCGTGTGTTTTTCAACTGTACTTTGAGTGCTATTTTTTCTAGAATTCTTCTGTAGTTTATTAAAACAAAGGATACGTAGTGATAGAGTGAAGCAGTTTTTACTTCAAGAACCGTTTATTTATTGCATTGACACACAATACAGACTCGAATACGCGTACCTTCATTGAGACTAGCATGCTCAAATGCAGTTGTAAATTTTCATACATTGAATGAACATTGTTTTTAAATGTTGTTTGCATGATCAGGTTACATAGTCCGGATCCGTGTATAATCATTACTAGAAGAACTCCTAAATCTTTTCACCAGAACCTTTGAAAAGTTGACATCAAAAGTTGGACGAATTGCTTTTACAATAAGGAAATTGCTCTCGTTAGTAGTACTGAAAAATATGATTATATCTCTGAACCTAACTGTCGCTCGATTTATATATTCATTCCATATTATAAATTAAGATATTAGCTCAGAATACTGTAACCTTTCATCGAAACCAGATGAAACCTGATACCTCGAATAGCTTTAACGGCTCAGGATGGAGATTGAGCTATTGATAAACCACTGTACCTGAAATCTTCATATCAACGCGTTGCATTTCTTTCCACCAGGAATGTAAAATTGCCCTCGACGACCAAATGAATTCTTCCAGCAGTGAAATTGAAAATATCTCCCAGGCCCACAAATACATTGCATGTTGCGTTTTCTCCCAATAATGGCTCCTGAAAAAATGCGAAAAAATTATTACTAGACACTGTTTTCGCTCACGATATTTTTATCACTTGTACAAAACTCGTTACACTTTTACTCAGAATGTTGATTTGATACGGATAGTTTGATTTTCATTGATAATTTTGTTCTTGAAGCTGTGTTTATTTTTCCCGCCGCAGAGAAAGCGTCAATTTCTACAGCAAAAAAAAAATGTTTCTAGTGTTGCTAGTGTATATATTTCAACCTAATTAGCTCAATTCATTACATTTGTGAAACTACTTGTTAAAATCCACCACTTTTTGCTTTGCGTTTTGTTTTTCTTTGCTTCATATAAACTGGCTGTCAAATTCAGCTTCGATGTCCCGAATAGAGCAAGTATTAATTGGTTGCCGATGACACCAATGTTTTTGTTATATCAAAATTTAAAGTCCTTTTTTAAACATTCACCATGTCACCCGTCACCATGAAGTCAATGTAAAGGAATGAACTGTAGAATATTATCCCATGGAAATCGTATGGTAGCATTCAAATACAACATCACCGGCAACTTTGACGTCGGCAAAATAAGTCCAAGAGAATAGTTGACGGGACGGTAACGGTGATGCGTAATGCGGTATGTAGCGAACTTAAGGGGGGACCCGGCCTGGAAAACCGAAAAAATCGAATTTTCGTTTTTTGCAATTTTTGGAAAGCTTATGCTTTTAGGAATGTTGTCCTAGGTCCTAGAATTTTTCGATATTTTGACGTAGGACTACGTCTTTCATTTCTATACCGGGGTGTAAAATCAAAGTTTCGAAAACGAAAGCGTTACGCCGGAGACCGAGATTTTGAGTGTTAATAGCTCCTAAACAACTGAACGAAATGGTATGATAAACACTTCATTCGAAAGATAAAATGTCTACGCGTTCTATACTTGTTACTTTCTGATCCAAAAACTTGTTTCAATAGTCTTAAATTTGCTTTCAAAATAGGCTATTGAAATCACCAATCGGTATATAAGCGAGCGCCGCTCGGAAATCCACTCAGTTCTCATTGAACAGCGATTGGAGCATGTTGTCGCTGTTGTGGTGAAGCTCTTCATTTATCATGAAAGCGCGGATGAACGGTGTCACCAAGAACCTGTTTGTGCACCTTAGGCCAGAAGGGAATCCATCAGGAGGAGAGTGATGCTACAAACGGTTCCCCGGGAAGATCTCGAAGCAGCCGCTACACACACACACACACATACACGCACGGAATTCTTTCCGTTTGGATCGAGAAAGATCCGGAAAATAATCTGCCAGTTCCTCTAGGAATTTAAAAATACATTCATGTGAAAGAGTTTATTTGAATGTTTTCTATCCATGTAACACTGTGACCAAATATGTTTCAATCAAGTGCTATTAACAGATGGTTATCGAGTTAGCATTAACCACTGGGGGGCTTGCAGTATCGAGGAAAATGTGGAAATATCTAATCGTTACTGAAAATAATCTGCCAGTTCCTCTGGGAATTTAAAATTACATTCATATGAAAGAGTTTATTTTAATGTTTTCTATCCATGTAACACTGTGACCAAATACATTAGGTTTTGTGATTTTTCAATCAATCGCAATCAACAGGATAGCTTCTGAAGATTATTCTTCCCCATCAGTAGGATATTTCCGTATCCAATATTGGATGCATAAAACCTTGTGCCTCCAACGTAACGCTCTCGTTTTCGAAGTTCTCCAAATATTCATTCATTCAGAATGAATTCAGATTCAACTTCATACAAATGATCTCTAAATCAACGATAGTCCTACGTCACCCTTGCGGTTATACCATAGATATAACCCACTTCCTGTTTTATTTCGTTGGAAAGTTACAGCCAAAAGTATAAACTCACCTCAAGGGACATAGTATTGCTGTACGAATTTTTGAACGCGTTTTTCTCGAAACAATGTTTTTTCAACTGGTGGTATCGATATCTCAGGGTCTATTCGAATTTTTTATCAGCATATAAAAATGAACTATCTAAAGTGTTACATAGCCGTTTTTCGATATCTCATTTTTTCAATTTTTATGAGCTTCTAAACAGGGATTTTTCATAAAAAATGATTTTTAACAAAAATGGCCGTATTTCGACAATTTTTCGAATTTTCAGAAACCCCTATGTAACGCTTTAGGAATTGTTATAAAGTTTCAAAATATTTATTGGAATTCGTTCTGAGACACTCCGTTGCTTCAGAACTGATACCACCAGCAAGGTACCGATTTCAAATCATCAAACTGTCAACAGCGTGATAATCATAATTCGTGCAATCAAAAAAATCGAAAATAAAGCTTCAAATATACCTTAATCAATAACCAAAATACTCGAACACTTCACTTTGTTCCCAACATCCGAAAAAAACAATAAAATTCATTATTTTTCGACCTTCCTGACAGCGGCTTCCCATTAAGTTAACAGAAACCTTTAAAATTTGAGAGTCTGCTTACAATAATCTACTTCATTTTCATAATGTCGTTATTTTAGTATTCCTTTGTCAAGGTTACCTACTGTCTACTTATTGATGAAAAACCAATGATTTCGGGAAGAATTGACGTGTTTTTTTCCCGTTTCATAGTAATTGATAGTGATGATATTACTGCTGTTGTTGCAAAACCGGATATGACTGAGGAAGATGTGAAAAATGAGTCTGTTCGAGGGATGCTACCATTGCAAAACCCGCAGTGGTGGACTACCATGTCTGACACATGGGTTGAATCACTTTTATTAGTACGGTCATGATCGGCCATCGTTGCTATTGGTTATAACACTTAATGGAAAAAATCGCTACTCCCCCACAAAACAATCGATGATACCGTCCTGGAGCAAGAACCAGTGAGGGATCTTGTTCTCCAGCATAGGTCTCTTTCAAATCCGCTTCCCGCATTTTGCGGAAACCAGGCGTTTTCATCCGACAGTTTATGTAGTTTGATTGATCTCTGCATCGTCATGTTCCCTAAGAGATGAGAAAATTTAACCTGCAGCCACTTGATCAATAAGCTAATCTGCGAAAAATCTCTCAAGCCAAACCGAAATTACCTCAACCAGCTTCTTCGGGTTCAGTGACCTATTCCAGCGGTGACGAGAAGCGACCGGTTTTGGCAGCCCAATACCTGCCGTATAGACCGCTTGAATGATCCCAGTAAGATTTACCCTTCTGATTATGCATTGAGAGTGCCAGGAAAAGGCGAAATGAATCCTATCAGCCGACCGAACTTGACTACTCTTACTCCACAGTGGCATTCCGAGCACCATCCATATAGTGCTCACTTCAAGAAGGTCGGCTGATAATCGAATCTAAACTTGGATTTGTCTGCCTTTATCGGTTCTATTCATCCGTGCCCTAGGCACCGGCTGTGTAAGACAGAACTTAAAAGCTTTATTGAGTGCCTCCTCTGATGTTTTCGCTGGTTTGAGCGAACTCAACTTTAGTTGCTCTTAAGTTCATCAGCAAATCCTGGCTGGGAATTTGGCCACCTACAAATAGCCGGATAATATTACATTACCATCGATTCATTGGTTCCAGCGGACGAACAAAACACAGCGCTATTTATCGTACATTCAATTGATCCTCGGTCCACCTTAGCAGTGGTGTCATTGTGAACCTTGTTTTTTTTTCTTATTTAACGTAGCAGCCTTTCCTGGGCCGCTTCCATTTGTCGTGGCTTATATCACACCATTTGTAAGCGTCACAGATTTCTTCTCAAAATAAAATTTATGTAGTGCTGCTCGGTGAAATTTAAAAAAAAGACAGATATATATTTTCTTCGCGGTTGCCAGGAATGACAATCGTCAAAGTTACCAACACCATGTAGTAAAATGTGACTATCGATGGTAGGAATGTGTATTGCATCTGACATTCATTTTTCATACGGTTGGTAATATGTACAGACAATATGTACATTCTACTAATGTTTGCATTACCAAATATTTGGTAACTTCTTTTACCAAGGATTTTTCTGGATGTGTGAAAACTTGCTAAACCTACCTACGTTCATATTAAAAGTCTACTGTAGTCTAGTGTATTGTTTGAGAACTTTTTAAAAATCTGACCAGAAATGATTGGACGTATATTTGGATTTTTTTCAAGTTTCAGTGATATTCCCTTAGTACCGGTACTTCGCATGAAAATTTTCAAACCCTTCTGCTTTATACTGAACAGAATTCCAAATGTATTAGGCAACTTTGGCGAAATCATTGAAAAAATCGGGTTTGTTGTTTTCGAGGTGTTGAGACCAAAGAGACAGTTAGTATCATGAATGAAACTTTTTTTTTTAAAGCAAATGACAAAAATAGTATTTATTTTATCAGAATCTCTTGCAATCGCCTTGCAGCGTTACGAGTTGCAGAAAACATAATACGAAACAAGACAAATGATATATCAATCTGAAGACAATTGTGAATTATTCTTAAAGGCGGTTATGATTCATTGTACTTTTTTGTAGAGAAAGTGTGCGAAATTTGTTATTCTGTTTAAGATAAAGAAATTTTAATTTTAAATACATGAATTACTGCAGCTTGAAATTGATGCTACCGGTGAAAACCGTTGAAACAACTTATAGCAGATAAGGATCACAATAGAGTCTGCAGCAAGATTAGCTATGTTAGAAACTTAGTTTAAAATCGTAGGCGAAAAAAACAACTAAAAGAGCAAAAATTGGAAGCAGAGAAAGAGTTGAAAAAAAGAGCCATTGTGTCATTTGGAGGTAAAAACAAACATTAAAGAAAAGAAAAGAAAAAAAAGTCACAGGAGGGTTGTGTCCGAGACACGACCGCATTGGTGACGTAGGATTCCGTTAGGCTACTTGTTGATTTTGGATATGTTTGAAGAATTACATCATTAAACTCTTTGATAATGATTTGGTGGTACTGAAAAGGGCCATTTTGTTTGGTTGTTGTATATTGTTTATTCACTCCACCAGTATTTATCGAGTGATGATGACAGTAATGATGACAGAAGGATGGTTAACAGTCATTGGATGATGCGTATCAGATAGAAGATGCCGAAGTGGAATGAGATATGATGGAAACCGCCATCTTTGACCCTGGACGAGATGCCTTCTGTGTTATGTATGGATGAAATAAAGGAAAAAAACTCATCAATGTAATATAAGATAATTACCAATACCGAACACAATTATCAGTTTTTCTCATCAGTAAAAACGTGTTACTTTAATATAGAGAAAACATATTTGAAATGGAAAAGGTAATTTTGTTTTATAATTTTTACTTTCTTTACTTTCTTTATTCAACCCAATACGAATTTTAATTGGACTAACAACACCTAATATTATATGTAGAGCATATGGGAAATCACTTTTTCGAATATTTCTTCACTTTTCCAATTTTTCTCGCAGTATGAAATATCATTGGGTGAAAATGAACACAGCAAAACAGGCAGCTTAAAAGTTGGTTTTTATTTATGAAAATTGAAATAAATCGTTTCATATATCAATTCATTTTTAACACAACTGCTACCATATATAATTTTACACTTCCACATGTGCTAAAACCAACATTAAACTTGCAAAATTGAATTTTATTTGCTAGAATTAATCGTATCACTCACCTTACTTGCAATATTGAAATGCCCTCGACTTGCATATATTTGCAATGCCGATTTCCCGCAGGCAGCTTGGTTTTGATGTCTCAATTAGGGAACACATTTCGGTGGCAACAAAAGTTCCCCTACTTTCATGTATTTGCAATGCCGATTTCCTCCAGGCAGCTTGGTTTTGATGTCTCTGTTAGGGAACCGCCGCATGTGTCATCAATTTCGACCAATCAGAAGTGGGTTTTTCCGTTAGTATAGGGGTTGGGAATTTTCAATTGTTCGATAGTTAGTTTCATGGCATATATTATTTTATTCAATATAAAAAATTGTTATGGAGTGCCGAAATCGATTGACGCCAAAATTTCATCATTCCATCATGAAATGACTGAGCAATAAGCGTTTGAAATTGGACAATTTTCACGATGTGCTCGATTTTCGATTTCCAATTTGTACCCCAATATGTTCCCGAAAGACGTAATCCTACGTCAAAAAATACGAGAATCTATATAAAGCAAAGGTATTCCAATGACTATGCGGGAAGCTTATACAAATAAGAGACCGGGCCGCTAGTTTTTTAAATATAAAAGTTAGAGCGAAAAAACCGTGTTTGCATGGTCACCCTAATACAACTCAGAAAAAAAGCGCTAAGTCGGTTAGAATTAAAAGAAAGGAAAAAAAATTGTTCCACAAAGTTGATTCAAATAACTGGGGCTACAACATTGCCGAACTATGTTTACCTCTATTTATTGAGATAAGAAAGTAAAATTTTTATTTCACCTAAAATTTTGGTCACCCTATTTTTGACAACATTAAAATAAGCGCTCCATCATATGTAACCACTTTATCGGAGACAGTTTTTGTCTAGAGGATGACGATCTTCGACAAAGTTGTTTTTAGTGCTTTCTATTTAAGTTGCATTAAGGCGACCTTGAAAACAGTATACAGTGTTTTCTAAGAGTGAAAAGGAGAGCATAATCGTGAACCATATTGCTCTGATATTGCGATGCCATATTTTTTTATCCCATTTATTTATTTATTAGGCTCATTAGCAATTTAGCTATAACAGAGCCGGGTTTTTTCAAACTCAGGGCCCTCAATTGACCATCTTTGTGTTGTTGTTAGTGTAATTTACCATAATGAACATAAACATATGTACATGTACACGATGAAAACCCGGCTCTGTTACAGATAAAATGCTAATGAGCCTAAGAAATAAATAAATGGGATAAAAAAAAGAGAGCCGAGTTTTAATCGTGTACATGTACATATGTTTATGTTTCTATAAATTGTAAATTACACAGTAGTTAGTAGTAGCCATTTAGGCGTTAAATTTTCTGTTCCATTACCTTATGGTAAATTACACAGTAGTAGCCATTTAGGCGTAAGGGTATTTTTTCTGTTCTTCCATTGTTCAGCAGACCGGACAGCGGAGACAGTTGATATTGATCATTGTTGGGTTATTTATAGAACAGCAGCCCGATGTTTCTTGCAGAGCAGAGCAGTTGTATGGGTGAATCGATCTTTGTTCCACCGTGGATCGATTTTCATCGCTGATGATGGTTGCGTGGACGTAGTTATTCTATAACAACATAAAGTTGGTCAATTGAGGGCCCTGAGTTTGAACTCACGATCGATCGCTTGGTAAGCGAACGCGTAACCAAGTGGCTACGAAGTTAGGGGGTCTTTTTGCTATGCCATATATATTATACAAATTCTGTACCAGTATGGGAGGGTTGCACATTTTTTTGTTATTTTTAAGTTCATTTGATGTTATAAATCAGGATGTCAAAAGTTGTGCTACAAAATAATCTTGGGTGTAGTATATGTATATGTAGTAAATAATTTTGGGTGTAGTATATGGCTTGGCAGACTTATGACCGGTGGGGTCGTGGGAGTGTACATCGACCAATCACGTCCTATCCATGAGAATATTGCTATACTAGGTTATGTCCAGCAAATCTCTGGGTTAACATAGTACTCACAATTTTTTGACGTAGAACTACGTCTTTCCTTAAGGGTGCCAAATCAGAAAACAGGTCACGTTTTTATGAAATAAAGTTAACGTTAATAACTATTTTTGCCGCGAACGGATTTTGACGATTTACATACTAAACGAATCGGAAATTTCCTAAGATTTGTTTGATATGCTATACATTACAATCCCCTAGTCTGTATATGGTTTAAATTGATGAAAATCGGAAGCATTGCCATTACCTCATACATTTGTTCTGTCCATTTGTGTGCTTTCCCGAACAGAGCTGTCAATAACGAGCAACTTATCGACGAGCAACGAGGGGGAAATCGTAAGATGTAAAGTCTCAGTGAACAAAGGAAAAGAAGAAGAACGAAGGGGAATATTTGCCTAGAGTATAAACAGTGTATCTCGCTAAGGCAACCTTTCATTCTTCGTGAGGAAATCGACTGAACAACATCGTTGCTGGGCGAGCTGGACGGCGAGGGATCGAATGCCTTTCTCAGGGCAATGGGAGTGGAGGAGTAATATGATGGATAAAGTGAAGTTTCCAAGGGCCTTTTTGAAGGTTAGAGACGAATTAACTGAAGAAGTTTAAAGTCTCAAGCAAGGAAGGAAGGCAAACATTCAGTATCGTTCTGTATGCAAAGCAATGAATATCGCTTGTTATTCCTTGTTTTGCGTCATCACATGTCTTCGTTTCAGATTGAGCTGTGGACGCTAACAAATTACTCACTTGCTGATGTCTCTGGCATTGCAATCATTGCATCAAACTGACGCCATTGCATTAAGATTCTGAGCTACACAGTTGGGAGGGAATCATCAAGCTAGGCTAACGTCAGCTCAACAAGAAAATACATGTTTTGGAATTTTGTCAGTGATTTGGTTTTGCATGACGGTAGGAAAATTCTCTCCACAAAGGATGACCGCTAAGCTATTCTAGACTAGCAATATTACCAGAAAGGGCTTCTGTTGAGAAGAGAGCAAAACGGAGACAAGTGTGTGTATATTTAGTTGCTTCAAGCCATCGATACATGGATATTTGTGTGCGTACGTGCGTGCGTTTGGTGTTGCAAATTATGCAGTCACAATGATAAATATAAACAAGGAAGGGAGATAGCGGAAGGGAAATATTTACGCTAGGGTATTAGTAATGAATCTCAGCTGAGGCAAATATTCAGCCTTTTTCCAAGCAGTTAACATTGTTTGTTCTCTGTCATCAATGCATTGAACTAACGCTATGATGAAGCATGCACTAAGGTAGTGCACCAAAAAATTATTTGGGGAATACCAAGTTATTCAATAAGTTATATTAAGTTATTAATTTATTTCAGCTCGCGTGCCAGTCACAAAACTGCTTTGAACTAGGATTGCATTTGCGCTAATCTTGATCATAATGAAGCAGTGCTACTCTTTTCGATGCTGTTGAAATTAACAGATAGAGTTTATTTCGTTTATTCAGTCACCAAGAAAGTAAATGTCGTTCTGGAATTTTGTAGGCAATTTGGTTTCGCTTGTCAGTAGCAAAACTTTCTCCACTAAGGATGACAGCTGCGCTTATTTCGAGCATGTATTGTTCTGCGAGCACAAGAATGAATAATCAAACAATTATCGTCAAATTGTTCTACAATAAAAAAAACAATTCAGGGTGACCAAACTGGTAGAATGGTTATTTCAAAATTTTCGTAGCATTGTAAAATAATATCCGCAGTTATAAACAAGCAACTTGAATTAAACCACAGCGTAGTTCTACGTCGATAATGCGGTCGTGTCTTGAACACAACCTCATATATTTTTTTAATGTTTTCAAAAAAGATTATATTCAACTATTCCAGAACCGGAATTGCTTGCGTCCATCAGCATGTATCCGTGAAGGAGTTCATTTGGGTGAACAGCTCGGAGTCACATAAGAACTCAGGGGGTATCATGGAACTTCTCTGCATTCTTGGAAATAAACCAGGATGTGCCTTACGGCGAATTGTTTCTGCAAGATGTACATGACGTGACCTAGAAAATTCGTGTTGACCCCAATTAACCAAATTAAGTACAGACTCGATTGAGAACGATTGAAACAATTTACATGTTAAGCTTTTGTCACTCATTCTGTTCGTACATGTAGTCGAACATATCAAATTATCTTTCGGCGATATAAATGCCGACTGTTACGCATTTCCCATTCTATGAGCCCTATAGCCAACCAAAGGCGCTTTCTAGTTTGAATAGCCCACGCTAAATGCCCTCAGCCATGCCGTATGCCCTAACTTCGGGCAATCGAGGCAAAAGTCAGGATCAAGATTTAACATAATTCCAACAATCAGTAAATCTTTTCCGTCTGTGCATACTCGGGGCTCACTCCAATGGTCCATTGATTACGACACTCGATCGGCATTCGACAATGGCAGTGGACTTTCGCTTTCTAGTAATGTGAAAATACACCGCATGTAAATTGAGTTAAATTTTTCTCTAGTTGGAGGAAAAAAATCGCAGCTCGCGAACCCTAATCGATTGCACAGAATGGCATTGTTATGCCCTTTTACGCGCAGATTGTCGGCCCACCACACGGCGTAATTTCAGTCCTCTTCCGGTGGACGACAACGCTGGAGAGATTTCACTTTAAGCGAAATGATGATGACCCATTGGGCTTGAACACTTTTGTCCAGATAAGGAGAAAACTCTCGACCGTTTTTGGCGTTACTTAAGCAAAGACATCCGGAGTTTCGGGCCAAAGTGGCAAAAAACTGATTCATCTTGAAGCGCTGGGAGGGTCAGAGCCCGAGAGGAAGAAAGATATTAAGTTTCATTGCAATCTAATCTTCAATTAAACACTGGCATGAAAAAGATCTCATCTGCGGCCGGAGGGTAAGCACACATTGGATGCTTAAATCAATTATATGATACACCAATTGAAACAACATAAAGTTGTGTAACAATTGGTAAGCTGAATGTGTTACTTAATCGATGTTTGCTACTGGTTCTCCCGCCGTTGCTGCGTTGATAAGAGAAGAAATCGATGATTGGTTCATTCTGTGCAACCTTCTGTATAAATGATGTGGAATTTAATGATCGTTAATGCGAGTGCCGCATCCTCTTTTTTTTTTAATTTCGACTGCTGATTTGGCGGAAGTTTTCCTGTCGTCGTTCTCACAGCAACATTGATTAATTTCATTGTTCTTGGAATTCGGAAACATCGCAATCATTTCGGCTTCGTACTCGGAAGTAACAGGTTGACAACCAGGGACACTCAGGAGGCAATGTGCGTATGCGATCATAATAACATTGGTACCATTATTTTACATAGTTTTATACAGGGTGTTTTTTAGATGCATAGAACATTAAATTGAAATTAAACCTAGATAAATGACGATCATTGACGAATCTACGTTAGATTTACAGCCAGATGGCGCAGCGAGTAAAATGATTGACTTAATTTGATATCGAATTCAACTACATTAATTAACTACATAATTATCTACAGCATTAACTTCTGTTCTTCGAATCCATCGTTGTTATCTACAGCATGAACCTCTGTAGGTTAGTACTCATAACCTATATACATTATGAAATTTAAAAAGTTCGAAGATTATTTACACTCTGTCCAACTTCTAGTACTCCTATTTCGTTGCAACACAAACAGTTAGAATTTAAACATGATACATTCATACATTGTTGAATGCTTAGAATAAAGTATATATAACGTCAATTCCGTTCAAAAGAGTTGTTTGTTTATTTATTGTGCTTAGATATGATAATTTCAGCTGTCCAGTTTCTATAAGATCACTTCAAAATTCATAAGTATTATCAATGAAAAATTCAAAACGATCGGCTGATTTACATGTCAATAATTGGTAACCCTGCCATTTCGACTAATAACCTTGAAAATTCGTGTTGGAATACTATTTACCAAATTCTGCTGAACGGATTTCTCGATATTTTTCCATGCTTCCGAAATTGCGACCTTGAGCTCTTCAGTCGTGGTGTACCGTTTTCCCTCTGTGTAAATTTTGCAAACAAGGAGCCCCCCTAAGATTTTCTACAGAATTCAAGTCTGGAGAAAAACGGTAGGAGAGAGGATCCTAGAACATGTGTGTAATCCTCGAATGATGTGAAAGCTATCTTGAGCTTTCCGGTTGCACAGAATCCCGCCCGAACCATGCACAAGCCTCCACCAAAATTCCTGGTTGAAAAATACTGTTCCTTCTCCCGTAAATCACGCCAGTACCCGTTGATACCATGAGGACCATCCAAATTGACCTTTTTTTCGTCACTGAAGATAACCTATACATTGAAGAACTTTTCGTTATGGTATATAGCAAAATGTATTCCTTTGCAAACATTCTTTGTCACAACATACCATGTCCCACTGTCGGTTCATGTGAGCTTTGGCAAAACTCAGACGTCTTCCGATGTGAGATAGTGTAAGATGAGGAGTTTTAACCTTTTAAGCCCTCTTTATGTGAGGGGTTTTTGACAAAATTTGACGAATTGTCAGCCAAGCAGTTGAGTAGTTGAAATATTGCTTTATTTGCGCATGCGATTTTGAGGTATTCGAACCTGTTCTAGCTTTTCCCGCTTATCCCGGTCAGAAAGCTTCGATTTACGTGGAGCTCTCTCCGTTTTACCGTATCCTTGAGAATTCGCGAAATAATTGAGCACTATTTGATGGGATCGTCCAATCCGACGAGATTTTTTTCTGATACTAACATTTTCTTGGTGAAATGCATCGATTTGTCTTTCTTCTTCCTCCGTGAGGATTTTTCCCTTCGGCATTTTCCAGATTCAATTGATCAAAACAACTAAAACAACGAAAAATGTAACTGGTCTTATACAAACTTGACAGTTAAAAATACGAAAACATTCGTTCACGCTCAACGCTTGCACACACACATATGAAAATCATGCAGTGTATGGTAGTCACCAATACCTACACACTAGAATATAAATTTAAGCATTGTTCATTTACAATGACACAAAGCAGCAAGAACATCACCTGGTCTTATAAAAGTTGCACACAGTGTATTACATTGGTCCAATAGTGTGTTGAAATCATTGTAAATATACACAAATCTAACTTTTTTAAACAGAAATGAAATAATAATAATTACAACCGAATCACGCATTTAATTTATTGCATGTCAATGAATTGAAAATTTACCTCGAACGCTATTCCGGTGGCCTTTTTCGCAATTGACATAGACTCGGCTACAGTCGATGATATACATGTTACACCAGCACCATTATTCCACATTCCATAACTACATCAATATATCTTTGGTACCGAATGGAAACAACAACAATAACAACACTTGCAAGTATCAAATATCATGCTACATGTTATTTAGTATTGCCTCAAAGCAATCGCACCTCTAGGCATCGTTCGTACAACGTAAACCAAGCGCCAAACAAGCGTTCGCCATAGCATGCATACAGAACCATACCTTGGTGGCTTGAAGCTACTAGGAGTACAAATACTTCTCATCATTTTGCGCTATTCTCAAAAGAAACGCTTTTGTTAATATTCTTCTTCTTCTTATATGGCACTAACGTTCCTAGAGGAACTCCGCCGTCTCAACGTAGTATTACTTGCGTCATTTTCATTAGTACTTAGTTGAGATTTCTATGCCAAATAACACGCCTTGAATGCATTCTGAGTGGCAAGCTCTAGAATACGCGTGACCACAGTGCAAGTCAGAGGAAATTTCTTTGAAGAAAAATTTCCCCGACCAGAACGGGAATCGAACCCGATCCCCCGGCATGTTAGGTTTGACACTAACCACTCGGCCACGGGAGCACTTTTTTTTGTTAATATTACTGGCGTCAAAAAAAGTGGCATTACTTTCTCATGCTCGAGAGAAGCGCAGCTGTCACCCTTAGTGGAGGAATTTTTGCTACTGGTAACCGAAACCTAATCACATACAAAACTCCAGAACGACATTTACTTTCTTGGTAACTAAACAAGCGAAAAAATTTTTTTTGTTAATATAAACAACCTCGAAAACAGTAGCAATGCTTCATTATGATCAATATTAGCGCAAATGCAATCCTAGTTGAAGGCAGTTTTGCGACTGGCACGCGAACCTAAATAACTTATAACATTCCAGTAAGACATTCAAGATGCTTGGTATTTCCCAAATATTTTTTTTGGAGCATAACCTTAACGCCTGCTTCGCCATAACGTCAGTGTAATGCATTGATGCATTCTCAAAGGCACCAAAGAAGCCGTTTACATTTTCGACCGACGCGCCGAAATCGCCTATTTTGCTGTTGTTCGATGCGGTGTCACACTCGCGAAGGCTCGGTTCAGTGCGAGCGCTTTTCACTACACCAACATCGCGTGCATCATTAGATGACGCTTGCCTCGAAATTTCATTGCCCCTGGCAATGCGTTCGTTTTTTGCAGGGCTAGAGCCTGCCTCCCTCTTCTTCTTACTCATCACACACTACGCGAAACGTCCAATTTATGACACGGGAAGAAAAACACACGATACGAATAACGAATAACGAACAGAAAAAGCAAACGACGATATCCAAGTTGGATTACCACTGGTGAGGTCCAATCTTAGATCGAAGCGCAGAGAAAGTAAAGTGAACTGGATTGCTCAACAGTCCGATGTCGAATGAAAGTTTGCCTCAGCGAGATCCACTGTTTATACTCAAGGCAAATATTCCCCTTCATTCTTCTACTTTTCCTTTGTTCACGGCGACTTCAAATCCCACGATTTCCCCTTCGTTGGTCGTCGACAAGTTGCTCGTTATTGACAGCTCTGTTCGGGAAAGTACACAAATGGACAGAACAAATGTATGGAAAAATGGAAACGCCTAAAGTTTTCATGTATTTTAACCATTTACAAACCAGGGGATTCTAATGTATATCATATTAAACAAATCTTAGGGAATTCCCGAATCGTTTAGTATGTAAATCGCCAAAATCCGTTCGCGGCAAAAATAGTTATTAACGTTAACTTTATTTCATAAAAACGTGACCTGTTTTCTGATTTGGCACCCTTAATGAAAGACGTAGTTCTACGTCAAAAACGGCGTTCGACGTCTCACTCCCCGCAAAAACATTCTCTTCGACAAATTCAAACTGGCAAAAAACTATGTTGCTTGCGCTTCAACTTTTAGATATATACTGAATAAGACGCGCAATGACAATAGCTTTCCAACGAATGTCTGGAAATTTGATTCACTGGAATAATAATCAAGTTACCCCATCTGTTGTAAAACCGAAGAAACTTACCGGTATACCTAATATTATTTCCGGCATTCGGCTTCCTCGGTTGGCTCGAAAGAAGACCAAAAAAAGAAAAAGAAAAAGAAAAAGTAAAAGTAAAAGAAAAAGAAAAAGAAAAAAAAGAAAAAAAAGAAGAAGAAGAAGAAGAAGAAGAAGAAGTTTTTTTATAGGATATTATGCTTTTTTCCGATGCAATCGATTCAGACACTGATAGGCGAAATATAATTAATTTTATTTCATATTAATTTAGTTCTAATTTAACCGAACACACTGTTATTTTTTTGATATCTTATTTATTTTATTCTTGTATTGTTTCACCTATGGAATGCTGAAAAAAGAGTTTTGCTCAAATGAGAAATAATTTGTATTTCTCATTTGTAAAACCAGTGTCAAATAAGGAACCCATTTCGAAAACCGATATATTTTCGATAATATCCTTCGAAGATCTCTCGATTGTTCATGTTTTGAAATATGGATAAATTTTGAAGCAAACTGCTCGACGTGGAGCATTCTACCAGATAACATGGAGAATTTGGAGAACGCATTGAATTCGAAAGCAATTCCCTTCGTATCAGAAAATCGGTGCTCGGTGCAAAATGGTAAATTGCACCAGGTTATCGCTAGGGAGTACAGTATCAGCAAGGGAGCGGCTGGGAAGAATCTCCTGAATCTAAAGTTGCCTCGAAACTCCCATTTATCAGCAAGGCGACAGAGTCAGGCTTAATTTTGCTAAGGAGCATGGTGATATCCCCCTGGACTTCTGGAATACGGTTCTCTGGACGGTCGAATCAAAATTCGAGCTTTTCAACTGTTTGTGTGTGATCCAGATCGGGTGACAAGCTTCAGGAGCGCCACACCTAAGGCATGGTGAAGCATGGAGTATGGAATGGGATGTTCTGGGGATGTTTTTCATGAGGTGGAGTGGGAAGCCTCGTGTAAATCTATGGGATAAAATCGGCAGATCTATATATCAAAATTCTGCTGGAAAATCTGAAGGTTTCGCTGATCCAGACGGGCCTTAAAGAGAAATTCTTAATTTCAGCAGGACAACGAAGGATACTGCCAAAAGTTCCAAGACTTTCTTCCGGGATAGTCGGATCAAACCGCTGGAATGGCCTCCCTAGAGCCTCAACTCCATCGAGAATTTGTGGGCGGCAATCGATGTCAGGGTTAACAAAACTAATGTTATCAATTATATCTGTTTTGAAGCCCAGGAGCGCGCCTGGGAAGAGCTGGATCTACAGCACGTGAAGAACCTGGTGGACAGCATGCCGAAGCGTCTACAGCAGTTCCTGAAGACGAAGGAGAACAATTTATTCTGCCTATTAGTGTATGTAGTGAAATACTACTACTAGGAGGTTTGCTCACGTTTAAACATAACGTAAGAGGAGAAAAATCCGAACAACTTTCGAATTTATCTATTACGATTACGATGTACTGCACAAATTGAAAAATCTTTTTCTACAAAATGAAAAACCACTTTAATATACTAATATACAGTACTGCCAATCAGTTCTTTTTTTTTCCAAAATATATATTTTATTAAGGCACATATGGCGTTAGCCTGATGGGGCCGGGAGTTCAAAATTGTCTTACGACTATGTTAGTAATATGTAACCGATTACTCGTAACCGATTTCTGAGGAACAGGTATAGATGAAGCAGAAGATCAGGATCGCGGCTACCTAAGATATCCCGGACGGGGATAACCGATTGTCTGCCTAGTGCCCTAATCAGTTCTGTCAAGTAACGTTTAGTTGAAAAAATGGCATTGTCGGGAGAAGGCCATCGTAAATCAATTTTCAAAATTTGTGAGCAAAAAAAAGAAAAGTCTAAAAGTGAAGTGTTTCACTATTTTAAGGATCTTGGATTTAAAAAAAGTGTATATACCCTACTATCAAACTCTTCGAGAACGGAAATACCTTTAACACTCCTATACTCGCGCGAAAAATCGTAATTTGTGTACTCTGGACTGTGCCCATCTCTGTGATGTGGCGTTAGTGGTATTTGTTCAAAGAAAAAAGATATAATTGAGTGAAAAAACTCCAGAAAATATTTTTTCTTTAACTTCATTCAGTTTTAACAGATATTTAATTCAGCCTCCTCATTGATGCTCGGTTTGTCATACCTATACGCGAGTTTAGGAAGGTTAAAAGAAAATCCGGTTCTGGACGAAAATACACTTTACAAGAAAGCAAAGTTCGAGCGGAATTGAAGGCAGCAACGGCTGGTCGGTCGACGAAATCATATCGTGAGCTGGGAAGAAAATATCAGGTGGATCCAAAAACAGTGAAAAAGTTTATGCACGGAATAGGTATAACACGAAAAGCGAAAAAACGTTCGCCTATGGTCACCGAAAAGCAGTCCAGTACAATGGAATCTAGACCACGAGTTTTCGCTGCTTCCTCGGAATATAAGTGTATCATGGACGACGAGACTGTATAGGGTAATGAATTGCAACCACAATTCTACTACGAGTTCCCAGATATAGAGGCAGCATCAGATGTGAAGTTTATCCGTAATTCAAAGGGCCATCAGTGAGCGTGGAATAAGCGAACCGGTGTTCTCCAAGAAGGGCTTGGCGGTTAATGCGCAAATCTATGTGAAAAAGTGTATAACTATTTACCACAAAAATGAAAAAGTGGTATTTTGGCTAGACTTAGCATCGTCACATTATGCTAATGCAACCTTAGTGGATTTGCGCCAACGCGGTATCGAGTTCATCCCGAAAGAATGTAATCCTCCAAATGTCCCATAGCTGCGGCCTATTGACCAATTCTGGGCAAATTTGAAGCGGATGGTATACAATAACGGTTATCGAGCTGAAAACGCCGACTGTTTGATCAACAATATCAAGAAGGAACTCAAAACTATTGAAACATTTGGAATTCAGGACGCTATGAGGCAAGTTCCCCAAAGAGTCAGGAAATCAGCACGATGTAGAGTGGACTTGCTCAATGGAACAACCTTCAGTGTGCTTCAAAATATCAAAACAAAATGAAAATTGAATCAATTCTATAATTACATAAACTAATTCAACTGAATGTCTATGCTCGATTTTGCCAGAAGGGTGCACATCTCATGTTCATACAAATTGATAAAATGCTCTCGAATTATAAAATTACTAAAAAGCTATATCATAGCATTCTTTTTCCATCTACACTTCACCCCCGGTTACCTGGAATAAATAAGATTCTCAGCGTAACTAGAGATTCAGTACTTTCGTAATCGATATGCATAAGATCTTCGTTCGGAATCAAACTTGGTTGTCAGAACCGGTTGCACGCGACTGCGCTCCCGCTCATCAAAACCGCAAAAATAAACTAACAGCAGTGAGTTTTTTTTTCGGGTGTGGCGGTGGTATACGTTCCGTCGATTACTTCACCGCAACCTTACCGTGGGGCTGTTGTGGGGAACGCGAACGAGCTGCGGCATAACGATGTGGGAAATTTACGAGATGAAACACAGTCGAAAATGCAACGCTAAACCAGGTACGTGAAATAAATCTTTTCCTCTTCTTTTGCTATTGCCCCAGTGGCTGCGCGTCCGCCATGCTCGGGTCAACACTTTATTGCGCACAACTATGCTATTTAAATGATTCTGCTGTAAAATGGTAGCAACTAAACCATGGTCACTATTCGACTGTATGTATTGTGAAAGCGGCAAAACGCTCTAGAGCCGCTATTCATTCATAAACTGTTTATTACCTGATCTTGCGCGCACAGGTTCAACGCTCGCTTTGGCTCGATAGCGTCTTGCCGCCGCGAAGGGAGCTATAAACCGATAAGGAAAAGGAAATCTTCCGCGTTCGGAAGCGCTACACTTGATATATTAATTATGAACCTACCAAACCCATTTTGGCGTGCACGGACCGGTGGTATCTTCTCGCTGGTTGATTAGAGTGATTAGTTTCTGAACAGGTTGTTTGGGTGCTTACCGAGCCTATGTTTGGAGTATCAGCTGACCGGCGTTATATAGAGATGTCGAGTGCTATGCAAAAAAGATCGCATTCAATGTATATGTTTTGCTGCCATTCAAAAAACCCGCCAGCGGTCACAATCGCGAGGTGTTTAGGAGGTGTTAGCTTGGATACAGAGGAGGTAGGGTTGGCTGTTAATTAAGAGCTGACGATTTTGTTGCGACAGGTTTTGGAGAAATTCAAATACATAAAACGAAACAGTTATGGAGGGAAATGATCACACTGCTTTTGGTAATGTTATGAAATATGACTCAACACGAATGTAAACGCTGCCCGGTGGCAGTAAATGAGGGGTATAGTCAGCTATACATGGATTTGTTTGTTACTTAGAAAAAGACTGCATTGTGGACGTCAATGGTATGATGGAAACTTAGATGAAGCCCAATCTTTTCATGGTGTTTTTCGACGTCATATTACACTGAAAGTGCACTCAAAAGATTCACCTTCAGTATATGTAAATTTTGGAACATAACTTTTCTCAAACTCGAATATCATTATACCTACGAAATTATGGTTAAAGAATGAAATGAAATGCTCGTTCAGAAGACAAGATAGAGACCAGAGAGTACTAGATCCGATCCCTAGACCACAAATTCAGGAAAGTTTTCCTCACTGGACCTACTAAAAAAAACCTTGTCCACTACGAAGTATATAATTTAGCAGACTGTTCAAAAGCGCTTCCAATGCATTAGAAGATTAACACGTTGAACCGGTTTCATCGCACCGAAAGTGGACTTTTTGTTTAGAAAGAGTCAACTAATTTTTTATTATGATTATCTTCAAAGTGCCCTATTGATCCGCAGGGACCGACGTGAGTCAGACGAGAAATTCATTTTCGGTCTTCTAGCTTGGTCGGGGCTCAACGTGTTAAATACACTGGAAGAACTAGTGAATGATGGACAGGAAGAGGCAGAGTTGTTTGATGAAGTATCGCGAATGAAGTGCCGGGCGGTCCTACGGAAGTTGACGGGAACCTCAATTATGGCCGATGAAAAGATGGATGTCGGCATGTTCTTCAACCTTTTCGTGGTTTTGGCGGTTAGCTATCCCTCCGTTTTGACCATGCAATTTTAGGAAAAAATCTTCCGTTTAAGATTCGCCCAAAGTTTTTCTATCCTTCGCAGTTGGGTGGGCGGTCTTCGCTACAATGATTATCTCCAGCCGATCCATCTCATCCAGTGATCTCTTGGCACAATGGGCCAGGTTCGGCCCAAAATCCACATCACCTTTGCGTGATACTTCTTGATGAAGGCGGCAACTTTCGGTAGGCACTTCGTACTGTATATTTCCCCGTTCACCGCAAGACTGAAAATGGCTTATGTTCATATAACGTACATACATAAAGTTTTTTTTTGTGTCCCGCGTTAGACCTCTGACCATCTGGTCAATTTATTCTAACAACAAATTTTTCGTGTTTTTTTTTTCAAATTATTACTAATCCTAATATTGTTCAAAGTCAAGATAGCGATATAATGCATTGGACAAAGTTTTAGATCTAATTAAAATATGAATTTTTGTCAAGACATCAGCTATGTATTGTTTGTGGAATATATGGCATGTGTTTGTCAATGTAATGAACCACGGTACCACTGCAACACCTCTCGAATGTAGTGGCTTGCCAAATCTGGCCAAAACATCACCGGATGTTTCTGCTGGCACTCCCTCCTATACATTTTGAGTCCATTGTCATGTTTGTGACGAGAACCTTGGTTTTCTGTCCATAGCTCCAAATCCCTTGCCAAATCAAGAACTTCCTGGCAAAATTATCAGCGAAAACGAACTTAAATTAGCTGGGAACGTCTCTTCTAGCGGTGGTCTTCTAGAATTTCATGCATCGGAACTGTTCAAAATCCATCTTCACGTACGTTTCGTCATCCATCAGCATTAGGGTGCCAATGAATGTATGGGAAAAAATCGACCCTTAAATTTCAAAAAGTGTTGCAAAATGTTCACTACCTCGAAAAAACATCCAACTTAATCGGACATAAAGGAGAGTGGCGGCGCAAAGCGGTCAAAGTTTGAGTTTTTTGAAAATCGAAAAATAACCCAAGGAGGGAGTAAAGGAAATCGGGGTTTCCGAAAAAAAAATTTGATGCCAAATGTCTTTGAGTTTTTTGAAAACCGAAAAATCACTGGAAATCGGAGTTTTCAAAAAAAATTTTGATGCCAAATGTTTTAGAACTGCATGACACGTCGAGATTTATCTCAAAAATTGTTTTTTGTCAAAAATCGACTTGTTAGACGGAAAAACGACCAAGTGACAAAAAAATTTTTTTTCATGAAAACATTAAATCTCGACGACATCAAGACATTTGGAACCAACATTTTTTGAAAACCCAGATTTTCGGTAATCTTTCGTTTTCCAAAAAAAAAATAATCAAATTTTAACGTATGTGACACTAATAAATGACGTTCGAATGAGCTAATATTTTGCATAGGGTATATTATCGTGCAAATCAACATTTCGCAAGGTGGAGGCGATCTGGCGTAGTGGTAACATCCATACCTCTCACGCAGAGATCACGAGTTCAATCCTCACTCCCGACATTCTTCCAAAAATGGAAGTAAAAGTGACGAACCAGCCGAAATGTGTTTGAAAGTCACTATAATAAAGAAAAAAAAACATTTCGCAAGTTCCGAATGAAAAATCGAGATAACTGTTTTTATTGGCACTTAAAATCATACGTTTCGTCTCGTATTCCGAAAAAAAGTTCCAGAGTGTCTTTTTTTTCGAAATGACACTAGATCTCGACGTTTCATGCCATTTTAAAACATTTGGCTACACTTTTTTTTTCGAAAACTCCGATTTCCCAAGGGGGGAGGGTGATTTTTCGATTTTCAAAAAACTCAAACTTTGACCGCTTTGCGCCACTCACCCTTAAGTCCGATTGAACTGATATTTGGCATAGGGTGTTTTGTCGAGGTGGTGAACATTTTTTATGGGGTAACTTTTTGAAATAGGAGATGACCATTTTCATTGGCACCCTAATCAGCATGCATCCTTCGGCAAAACTTTGTTGTACAATTTTCGAGTGCGTCGTTTGGCCACCAGATTTTGCTTCAGCGTTTTATTTGAATCAAACCATAAGGGTGAATAGATAAAATGACCGCTTGCACCTTTATTCTTCAATACAAGTTTCCATGCCATATTGAGCATGCAACGCAAAAATGCAAATTTCATATGAAAGTCCAGGTAATGGACTATGGTTTCAGACAAGAGATAGATACACAGATAGATTGTTTTTATGCGATTTCCAATTATCTAATTGAAATTTGGGAACCTATACCCAGGCCACTCGGTGACCTTTGTTGAAACTGTGAGATTGACATGAAACTCTCAGTACCTATTCCGAAAAGATTTTTTACACATTGAAGATGTGTAAGTTATATCGAGGTAAAATGTACGTTATATCGAAGTTCCCTTGTATAATATCACCTTCAATCTGTACCAAATTTACAGGTCGGAAGACCGTTTTAAATTGTTAAAATTTGACTGAAAATTTTCACATCATGTTAATTGATTATTTAAAATACATAGTACTGAACTTTACTCAACCATTCTTATATATATTTCCTGATGTTTCCACTAAAATCAATCATTATAACACAGAATTATTTTCAGACGCATTCTTCGTATAAGACTCACTTGCAAAAAAAAAAAAATGTTTTCATGAACATAAAATACATATTTGATATGAAAAAGTTATTTTTCATCCATAATTTGTTTTTAGTGTGTTAATTCCACCTGAAAATTCATTATTGTCATTGTCGTTTCCCAAACTCGTGAGAAACAGCTCATTGTCGTCAACACGAATTTACCATGCCACAAAAAAAATATTACTCTGTCTGAAAAGAACCTTTTGTGTTTTCATTGTTGTTGGTCAGCAACACCAAAACTTTAGTTCTGATTCTTATGAATTCTTCATCAATTTCTTCTCTCTTCCTTTTAACATCTTCGTCTTGGTTTGTTTTATTGAATTTTCGTCCTTAGCATTCACTCGCCGGGAATGTTTTGGCGATGATAATGATGTTGTATTGAACTTTAAACTTTTTCTGTTTATTCGCCGTTTCGAAACTACACCTAATCTCATCTTACGGTCCTGAGAAAGGCCATTTGGATGGTCTCGCCGATGCAGCCGACTGGCTGTTAACTGAATTAAACCACAGAGCGGATAATTTATACCTCTCTTTCGATTCAACGTGATGTATAGCACAGTCCACCATTTTATTCAACAAACGCGTATTCCATTGCACAGAATAAGTCCACTGAACGGCTAAAGCAATTGGTACAGCAACAATATTTCAAAATTTACTCTCAGCTTAAACGCATGGTCATTGCTGATCGCTGTCTAGAGTAAACTAAAAAATCGAAACGATATTTCCTCATTTGTTTTACAGAGACTATAAACTCGAAAGTTCATTCACCTCTAAAAATACTAGAAACCACAGAGAAACAAAATTATAGTTATAGAACCGAGATCTGGTGATTGGCATTAATTTGATATGTCGATCATCTGAATCGGTCTAGTAAAGGGTGTGTCACATCCAATTGCATCACGGAAAAAACGCTGTAGAAATTCGCCCAGTAGACTGATCCTTTTGAAAATTTTAGACAGTAAAATAAAAACTATTAAACAACTTTTGGCATTTTCTTTTTATTCATACTTCGAGCCCAAGCCCGTATGCTCGCACCTTCCTCTTTACCCCGTCCATAAGGTTCTGTACAACGTCAGGTTGTAGTTTTTTTTTAACAGAAATCCATTTTCTCTTGAAGTCCGCCTCCGATTTGACAACTTTTGGGTTCTTCCGGAGGGCCTGCTTCATAATCGCCCAATATTTATCTATTGGGCGAAGCTCCGGCGCGTTGGGCGGGTTCATTTCCTTTGGCACGAAGGTGACCCCGTTGGCTTCGTACCACTCCAACACGTCCTTTGAATAGTGGCACGAAGCGAGATCCGACCAGAAGATGGTAGGGCCCTCGTGCTGCTTCAATAGTGGTAGTAAGCGCTTCTGTAGGCACTCCTTAAGGTAAACCTGCCCGTTTACCGTGCCGGTCATCACGAAGGGGGCGCTCCGCTTTCCGCAAGAGCAGATCGCTTGCCACACCATGTACTTTTTGGCAAACTTGGATAGTTTCTGCTTGCGAATCTCCTCCGGAACGCTGAATTTGTCCTCTGCGGAGAAGAACAACAGGCCCGGCAGCTGACGAAAGTCCGCTTTGACGTAGGTTTCGTCGTCCATTACCAGGAAATGCGGCTTCGTCAGCATTTCGGTGTACAGCTTCCGGGCTCGTGTCTTCCCCACCATGTTTTGCCTTTCGTCGCGGTTAGGAGCCTTCTGAACCTTGTATGTACGCAGGCCCTCACGCTGCTTGGTCCGCTGGACGAATGAACTTGACAAATTCAGCTTATTGGCGACATCCCGGACCGAACTTCTCGGATCACGTCTAAACTGCTTAACTACGCGCTTGTGATCTTTTTCACTGACGGAGCATCCATTTTTGCCGTTCTTCACCTTCCGGTCGATGGTTAGGTTCTCGAAGTATCGTTTTAGTACTCTGCTGACAGTGGATTGGACGATTCTCAGCATCTTACCGATGTCCCGATGTGACAACTCCGGATTCTCGAAATGAGTGTACAGGATTAATTCACGACGCTCTTTTTCGTTCGACGACATTTTTCCAAATTTACGAAAAATTGACAGTGAAGCATGGCCAACGTGATCTATACACTCTTATCTGATTATAAGCGAAAGCTGAAGATATAATTCCTAAAAATTAAATTTCTACAGCGTTTTTTCTGTGATGCAATTTGATGTGACACTCCCTTTAGTATAAAAGTTATGAATTTTTCATTACTTTAAAAAAAAAAAAAATCATAGAAAATTTAAGTACTACCAAAATATTGAAATTTTGAATTTTTTTTTTGGATTTAGAGATTCAGTGCTACTCTAATTCATATTTAAATGTGTTCCTACGGCTTTTCTATATTTGGTTATTTTTTTCAGATTTTTTTCAGTGTTGCGCGGTACAAATTTTTTTTTTATATTTCCAAAGGGTCTGGCTGGGTTAGGGAGTAAAAAGTCCCCAAAACCAAATCAAATCACTTTAGTTTTTATTTAAATGCATTCGTATGTGTCTTTCTTTCTACATTTGGCGTAATTTTTCCTGATTTTTTAAGAGCATTGCGAGACACAAAAATAATTTTCTTCATCGTCTGCATTATTATTTTTATTTTCTTGAAATCGATTATTTTATTGTATTCGTGGTTTTCAATTGTAAGATTAAAATAAAAAAATAAAAATAATTCGGATTTTTTTAAGTGTTCTTCTCATTAATCCGAATGAAAAAATAATCCATAATAAATATACTGGGATCCCTGGCAAAGTTTTGTTAGTTGTGTATGAGAACTGTCATAATAGTCACACTAAAAAGCATTCCGGTCCGCTCTTATACAATGCTTACTTTTTCTTTCAATTATACTCTATCTGTTCGCGTTTCCGAAGGTACAGTGTCGATATTTTTTAAATTTTGAAGTTAACGTGATAGAAATATACTTTATAAGAATCTGGAGGCGATCTGGCGTAGTGGTAACATCCATGCCTCTCACGCTAAAGGTCACGAGTTCAATTCTCACTCCCGACATTCTTCCAAAAATGGAGGTAAAAAGTGACGAACCAGCCAAATGAGCTGAAAGTCACTATAATACAGATATAAAAAAAAAAAAAAATACTTTATAAGAATCATGCACCCGAAGGTAAATTCGAATCGTTATATATTGTTTTATTGTTATTGATGTTTTTAAATTGTCGTAGTTATATTATCACAAATTACAATCGAAAAACGTGTGGTGGTAAAAATGCGTAAAAACGGACAAGCACCAGTTGCAAGCGGAAGTTTGCTCAAATATTTCAAAAAAAGCGGTTTGTAAAAAATATAAATCATATGTTGAAGATTATGACATACTTTGATCGTGCAACGAGCGTAGAAAAGGCAAAAATTAATTCGCAATTCAATCTCAATAAAACGAAGATTAGAAACAGAATAGGAACGGAAACGATGAAAGTAATATTCCTTTCATCGTTTCCGATCCTATTCTGCGACCAAAAATTATGTAGAGTTAAATAAAAACGATACAGTTTTCATTACACCTTCGCAGCAAATAATATTAAGATATAACAAATCGATGTACGAGAATCTTAGAAGTAAGAACATGTAAGCATCTTTTTTTTATTAAACTATAATTTTTATTACAGAGCGTTTTATTTATTGAAGAATATATATTAAATTGTTTGTAAAGCAAGAAGTTGCAAGAACGATTCGTGGGACACGACAAATGAATTAGCAGGTTCACTACATATGTGAAATCACCGTTCATGTGCATCAGTTTAAACATGATTACGTAAATCGTTACGACTTGTGCGTTTCATCGATGCATCGATTTTTTTAAAGCAAATCGTGGCGTGTGATGAAAACGGGTCATTTAAAACAATCTGGCTTACCTGGTCTTCACCTGAAAAAATAATATGATCTGGGTCAGGTGGTATTGGAGAGAAATTCTGTATTGTGAGCTTCTACCAGGCAACCAGTCGATACATTCCCACAAGTACTGCTAGCAACTGGACAAATTAAAATTTGCTTCCATAATTGGTTAATGTTTAGAATTTTCAGGCTACCTGAAAGATTGCAGAACTTCCTGAATTGATTGCAGAACAACACTGTGCATATAAAGTTCAAAAAATAATGTTTTCTCAAAAATCGGTGCGAACTTTCCAGATAACCCAATATGAGCTATCCTGATTTTCCCTGATTTTTTTTTTCATTCTCTCTGATTTTCCAAAAAAATAGTTGGCAACCCTGTGTACAGATAATCTCATATATTTGAGGATACGAGAAAAAAAATCTTTGTACAGCGCAACGCTCTAATTATACCGACAAAATTAAGACATATGAAAAACAAAATTTAAAAAATAATAGAGCAGTAATGGGTCTCTAAATTCAAAATAAATTAATAATGCCCGAAGGCCAAACAAAGTTTTTGTTTTGCGCAACTTTCTTAAAAATTAAAAAAAAACTTAAGCTACATGTAGAAAAATACAACACATACGAACGTATTTCAATAAAAATTAGAGTAAAATTGGGTCTCAAAGTAATATTTTTTCCAAATTTCGAAATGCGAAATGTACTTTTTTTTGTACCACGAAAAACTCTCTAAAAATTCTGGAAAAAATCACATATACCTAAAAAAGACGTGGGAAGAAATTTGAATACAAACTAGAGTAGTACTGGTAGTACCAACGAGAGGGTTTTTGCGGGGAATTTTGCTTCATAACTTCAATATGAAGAAAAAGCTGCAGGTGACCATGCTCCAACTGAGCGAACGTGTCAGACGTCGTTTGCGCGGTTTAAAAGTGGCAATTATGACTTGGAAGCCGAAGAACGATCCGGACTGCCACAAAAGTTTGAAGATGAAGAATTGGAGGCTTTACTCGATCAAGATCCGTCACAAACGCTACAAAAACTTGCAGATACTCTTGGAGTAGCTCAGCAATCCATAACCGATCGTTTAAAAGCAATGGGATTGATCCGAATAATTGCCGTGCTGCATGAATTGAAGCCACGAGACGACGAACGTCGTTTTTTCACGTGCGAACAACTGCTCCAACGGCATAAAAGAAAGAATTTTTTGCTTAACCGCATGTCGCGAAACCGGTCAAAACATATTTGGAATCGCTGAAATGGGAGGTCCTATCCCACCCGCCGTCATCTTCAGACACTGCTCCGTCCGAATACTACCTTTTTCGATCGATGCAACATGGCCTGATTGACCAGCACTTCTCCAATTTTGATGAAGAATGATGAGAAAAAGTTGTGAATAGCGATGGGCAATACTTTGAATATTAAATTTGTAACCATTTTTGCAGAATATAGCATTAATTAAAAAAACGAAGAAATTTACCGGTACTCCTTTCAAGCTTTAGGATGCGCGACTGATGAATCGTGAATTCGCGAATAGCTTGTTTACTCTTAATAAATTGAAAATGGGCGGAGCTTAAATCTCAGTATCATTTCCATTCACATTGCCCGTAGAACGAGCGCTGCATTTATATTTCTGTTTCATAAAACGTGCACTGTTTTCTGATTTGGCACCACTATTGATAGACGTAGTTCAACTTCAAAAATGATTTCTGAGGTTTTTGTTTTTGCTACACGTACAGTTTTGTTAAAAATAAAGTAATACCAGATGGGCCAACCAGAAGAGCCTGCCGGGCCTCAGGCGGACCGCGGGCTGCAGGTTGAGTATGGTTGGTCTAAAATGAACAATTATTTTTTGAGCTCGGAATTGTTCTACAGCCTCACCAATGTAATCAGACAGATCTCTCCATTCAACCGAAAAATATACAACCTAACAAAAAACCATTACATTTGAAGTATTATCTATTCCCGCCTGACACACAAACGAGAACCAACATCAGCTTGCAGCTTGGTGTCGTTTGCTCTTGTTTCTACTGTCATATATACATCCACAGTTAGCAGTTGAGTTTCATTTTGTAGTTTTCGGTGTTAAAACGCAGAACTTGATGGAGTCTTGTAGTTCATCTCCGACCATTAACGTTATGAAACAGCTATGATGTTCGTTAAAGAAGATGAAAGGAAGAAACTGCCTATTTCTTTAAACTGGTCACAACCTCACGTCGTAAAAACAGGTTGACGTATTCCACAGAAATTAATAACCTGGCGATTAAAATGGATGACCGTAGTTTCAAATCGCACCGTCTGACTTGTGACGTCAGTAACCGTTGTCTGAGACATTCGTTTGTCTGAGACATAAGTTTATCAAGAACTCGCGCAAAATGTAAGGCACAACGGAGTCCAGGGCTTGCTCACGGCTTTAGAGCAATGATCAGAAGTGAATCGATTTTGGAGAAATTTATCAACACACAGCCCGGTTGACACACATAACCTGGACTAAATAAATCAATTCTCTATAATTTTGCTACTGGCAACATAACCGGCCACCATAAACCGGTTGAACCCACTCACGCCCATCATCAACATTGATTATGTTTCCGATATCGCCGACGGCGGTGAAATGTGGTATTAAAATGTTACAAAATACTCCCAACACTTCCATCTTTCTCTTCCAAGATTTATTACTTCATCTCTCCTTCGATGCACGCATTTGGGCACGGGACAGACAAATCGGAACGAACGCAGCACAATTTCGAGACCAACGCGGGCGAGGGCGCGCGCGCCCGCCTCGGTGAAGCCACGAAGGTGTGTCCCATTCGAATGGATAACGTGCCCTCCTGAACTGCGGCAAATGGTTCGTAGTTGTGGGGCACACAGATGTGGGACTCCGATAAACGATGCAGTCACCCCGTGGTTCCGAATTTCATAACGAAACATACCCCGAAAACCTCGTCGCTAAAAGTCAGCGCGAGAGAAAGGGCGGGGACGCAACGTCAACAATGGAACCGATCCGAAATGCGCGTAAGACAATGCGCGCGCCTTGCGGACGTTATTGTTGCGAATCTGACGGCGGGGCAAATATTGGACCCATATTTCATGTTTTCATTTCCTGGGAATCGTGCTGCGGTAAAAGCATATAATCACGCGCTTGCCGAAATTTTCGTGTCGTGAGCACTTAGACCCCAATTCACGTGTGGAAGATTCTCTGCTGCCGGCTGGGATATTCCCCGTGAACTTTAAGAGTGACGAATTTATGTAACTCTGGGAAGAGAGGGCCGGAACTTAATGAGCAATCATTGCGAAATGTCTTAGTTCAGATGGTGAATAACATTCATAAGAATAAGTTTTCTTATAGAAAGAAACAAATATGTTTCCTTGTATTCCATTACATAATTGATCATTTTTTGACATAGGACTATGTCTTTGATTTCTATATAGGGGGGTCACTCTACGATAAATGTAACGATTTATTAAGAGTTTTCAAACGCATATTACTCAAAATGGTTATTGCGATATATGTTGTGTTATATATCATTAGACAGGAAATTTATCCAAATTTTTTTTTGCTTGAAACTTGAACAGTGAATATTTTTAAAAAATTTAACAATTTGATGAATTAATTGGGTATGTTTTCTTTCGATTGCACTATCCACTCGCTTCCTCCTCGACGCAACGAGCAATCTTTTTGCCTAAATTCGGGCATTAGCTCATAATGTGAGTTGATGCGTAAAATGAATTATTCTCCATTTACCGATAATAGGCATTAATTTTATATTTTGCTGTATGTTGTCCAATCAATTTGTGCTCAATTCGTGTTTTTATCGTGTAGGTCTCACTACTAACAATATGTGTAATTGTGGTCCAGGATGTCATAATATCGAGTATGTTGTTCGGTTATGCAAAAATGCATTGAATGAATTTAAATCGCTGCTTATTTAGAAGATCGAAAGGGTATACCCACGTTAATCAGATTATGATAGCTTGAGTAGTCGCAATCTTGCAGGGCTATAAAGTTATTACAAGCAATGTTCCGGAGATAATGCTATTTTTATCTATAATATATTTTTGTAGTCATAGACTGATTTGATCCAGGCTTATATTCATGTAGGTCTTAACTATTTAGACTTGTGTTTAAAAATGATACATGATGACTCTTTGTCTTCTTCTGCATGATTGAATAAACAGATAAAAAGGGTAGTAATGGCTTTAATTGTATTTTTGTGTACATTTTTAAACAGAATGCGGTACCGAATTCTACCACGTTATGTCATCTAACCCGTTTAAAGGATACAAGTACATACAGGAAATGGTTTTCCCATGGCATCCATTTGATCCATCAATACAGATTTTTAACAATGGAAAATTCAATTTAAATGCAATTACTACACACAATCACAGTCCTATGTCAAGATTCCATCCGTGCCCCTAGGCTCAGACCCATCAACTTTTTTCTATTATAGACGAATATCATGCCAACTCGTCTTAGGAATTGGCGGCTCCATCTCAGATAGCAGTGCAACGTTGAGGGTGTAAAGACATTGGTCATTTAAGCCACTTTGCATACTTGAAATATTCAAATAAAAAAAAGAAAAGGGCCAAAACCAATATCTTTGTACCGCCAGTTCGTACGGAGAACTCGCTATCTTACAATAAAAATATATTATTTACTTGCTGACCCGATGAACTTCGTCCCACCCGCAATTGAAAATTCATTTAAATAACCCCGATTTCATGTACACCCCCCTAGGGTGATTTTTCGGTTTTCAAAAAACTTAAATTTTGACATCTGAACTAGTAAATGAAGTCCGAATGAGCTAATATTTTGCATAGGGTATATAATCGTGCAAATCAACATTTGGCAGCAAGTTCCGTATGAAAAATCAAGACAACTATTTTAATTAGCACACAAAACCATACGTTTTGTCTCGTATTCCGAAAAAAAGAGTCGATTTTTGACCAAAAAAAATTGTTCGAGACGACAATATTGTAGAGTTCACCTTAATATAATGATCTTGGTCTGGATGATCCTTCGTGATGTCAGCAGAGAAAATGGAAGAAACAGAATGAAAAAGCACTATGCGAACAGAAAACACGGATAGGAGACAGAACGGCAAAATAACAGGATGAATTGGATCAGAGGTCAATCCACTACAATTGGTGACGAGTATACATTTTCGAAAGGTATTGGTTTTATTTGATGATAACACGGATTGAGGAGGAAAGTAGAAAATTTTGAATAGTGTTGTGGCGTCAAAGGAGATTGGTTTTTTTCTTGGTGGAGGTTGAGGTTAGAGTTCGGCCTGAGGGTTGACGGAGGCAACAGGGAGAACGACGGATACGGTCAGGAGGTGTATTAGCGGCCTAGAGCTCGATGAGTACAATCGGTAGGGTAATTGATAAATTCAACCAGGAGGTTGATGTGTACAAAAGATGGGTTGGTAAATTCAACCGGGAGGTTGAATTGAAAAAATTTCAACCGAGAGGTTGAAGTGGAGAAAGTTCAATCGGGAGATTGAAGTGGAGAAAATTCAACCGGGACGTTGAAGTAGAGCAATTTAACCGAGAGGTTGAAGAAGGAATTCAACCGGGAGGTTAAAAGAGGAATCCAACCGGAGTTCAACCGGGAAGTTGAAGGGAGTTTCACTGGCAGGTTGAAAGGAGTTCAACCGGTAGAATAAAGGAATTCAACCGGAAAGTTAAAGGGAGTACAACCGGGAGGTTGAAGGGAGTTCAACCGGGAGGTTGAAAGGAGTTCAACCGGGAAGTTGAAGGAAGTTCAACCGGGAAGTTGAAGGGAGTTCAACCTTGAGGTTGAAAGGAGATCAACCGGGAAGTTGAAGCGAGTTCCACTGAGAGGTTGAAAGGAGTTCAACCGGTAGGATGAAAGGAATTCAACCGGGAAGTTGAAGGGAGTACAATCGGGAGGTGTAAAGCAGTTCAACTGGGAGGTTGAAGGGAGTTCAACCGGGAGGTTGAAAGGAGTTCAACCGGGAGGTTGAAAGGAGTTCAACCGGGAAGTTGAAGGAAGTTCAACCGGGAAGTTGAAGGGAGTTCAACCTTGAGGTTGAAAGGAGATCAACCGGGAAGTTGAAGCGAGTTCCACTGAGAGGTTTAAAGGAGTTCAACCGGTAGGATGAAAGGAATTCAACCGGAAAGTTGAAGGGAGTTCAACCGGGAGGTTGAAAGGAGTTCAACCGGGAAGTTGAAGGAAGTTCAACCGGGAAGTTGAAGGGAGTTCAACCTTGAGGTTGAAAGGAGATCAACCGGGAAGTTGAAGCGAGTTCCACTGAGAGGTTGAAAGGAGTTCAACCGGTAGGATGAAAGGAATTCAACCGGGAAGTTGAAGGGAGTACAATCGGGAGGTGTAAAGCAGTTCAACTGGGAGGTTGAAGGGAGTTCAACCGGGAGGTTGAAAGGAGTTCAACCGGGAAGTTGAAGGAAGTTCAACCGGGAAGTTGAAGGGAGTTCAACCTTGAGGTTGAAAGGAGATCAACCGGGAAGTTGAAGCGAGTTCCACTGAGAGGTTGAAAGGAGTTCAACCGGTAGGATGAAAGGAATTCAACCGGAAAGTTGAAGGGAGTTCAACCGGGAGGTTGAAAGGAGTTCAACCGGGAAGTTGAAGGAAGTTCAACCGGGAAGTTGAAGGGAGTTCAACCTTGAGGTTGAAAGGAGATCAACCGGGAAGTTGAAGCGAGTTCCACTGAGAGGTTGAAAGGAGTTCAACCGGTAGGATGAAAGGAATTCAACCGGAAAGTTGAAGGGGGTTCAATCGGGAGGTTGAAAGGAGTTCAACCGAGAGTTTGAAGGGGATTTAACCGATAGGTTGAGAGGAATTCAATTGGGAGGTTAATGGGAATTGAACCGGGAGCTTGAAAGGAATTCAACCGGAAGGTTGAAGAGAATTCAATCGGGAGGTTGAAGGGAAGTTGAAGAAAAATTAACCAAGAGATTGAGATGATTCTATCTGAAAGATTGCAGTGAATTCAACCGGGAGGTTGGAGAGAATAAGAAAGTTGAATGTTGAAATAAGACTTATTTACTTACTTTGTTGGCCGGGTGAACGGTCCACCGGTCTAGGGACTAACGAATTAGAGATGTCCAGCTTCGTCTGTCTTGGGCAGCCGTTCTCTAGTCGCCTCGTACACCAGCAGATCGTGCATCCTTTTCCACCGCGCACATCCATCGAGTGCGAGGCCTACCACAAAGTCGACGGACTCTTCCTGGTTCTCTGCTGAAAATAGTTTGAGATAAGTTGAAATAAGAATGACGTTGAAAGGTATTCAACCGAGAAGTTGAAGAGAATGACAGGTTGGTTGAAGAGAATGTTGAATTATCAATGAGGAATAACGTTGAAGGGATTGAAATGATTCCAACCGGGAGGATAAAATAAATCCAATCTGTAGGATGACAAGAAGTGAATCCAACTGAGAGTGATTGAAATTATTTCAACTGACAGATTGAATTAAATTCAACCGGGAAGTTGGAGGTAGGAGTGAATTCAGCCGAAAGATTGAAATCAATCGTACCGGGAGGTTAAAGTGAATCTAGATAGGAGTTTGAAGGGCGAGCTTCCAACCAGGAAGTTACAGTAACGGGTATTTCAATAGGGACGCTACATAAGTAGACTGATGAGGACAGCAAACGACGCCATATTTTTTCCCGCTCTCTTGACATTTCTCTTCAGTAAGGTTTACCATATCATGAAGATATACGACCCAACAACGAATCGAAATTATTCAAAATTTACTACCGAAATTCGAAGTCAATGGCCTCAAATTTAAGAGCACTACTTTCAATTTATGGTCGTCATAATCATCCTGCCAGATCAACAATTGAGCGTCTAGTGGAAAAAAATTGAATCCACAGGCATAGTACAAAATGTTCCCGTGCCAGTGCGACAAGGAAGTGCCCGTAGTGTCGAGAATATTGCTGCCGCAAGAACGCAAGAACTGAAGCCGCTTGACCACGCTCAATTGTTGATCTACATGAACATGAACATGAACATGTTTGGCCCGAATTGGATGATATGGACTTGGACAATATGTGGTTTCAACAGGACGGCTCCACAAGCCACACAGCGAATTTAACAATCGTTTTGTTTGAAAACACAGTTCGGTGACTGTGTTATCTCACGAAATAGCCCAGTCAATTGGCCTCCTCGATTTGACGCATGAATAAAAAAATCGTAGAAACACCCGGTATAAGTAAGTGATTAAAGGTAATCAGGCAATGGGAAGAAATTTATATCCGGAAGGTTCGTAAATACAACCGAGAGTTTACTAAAACCAATTCAAGAGAATGAGAAGTAAATTGTAGATGGAGAAGGTGATCGAATTGTGAAAGTTAAGGAGGAACATCAAGTCTGGACCAAGTGTTATGAAATAACATGAAGAATTTAAATAAGCCTGAGGCAGCTGAATAAAACAAACTGTTTATTGTGATACAAAACTTGAAGTATATTGTACTTCAAATCCGAAAGAAATTTAAGGTGAATTTCGTTATTGTGCATCAATTTAATTCTTCCTTACGTCGAAGTGATGAATGCTTCTAGCATTGCGTGTTGCAACAAGGATTTTCTGTAGGCACGATGGATGAACCAACAACAAAATACCTATGTTCAGCTTAAAACTCCGCAGAACACGCACAACATTCTCAAAGATAGATTGTCGTGTGTTTCAACGTTGTGATTGTTATGTACCATATTGATTCGTTAAAGTAAAGGGGGGGGGATTGTAGGGTTCACCCTTATATAATAATCTTGGATTTATCCGCCGACACGCCTCCGATTTCACCGATATACACGCTTTTAAGTCGATCTACTGTTCTTTGGTGCGCAGTATACTGGAGTATGCTGCTACTGTCTGGTGCCCATACTACACATTGAACATAATCAGAATTGAACGCATACAGAGGAAGTTCAGACGGTTTGCACTACGTCAACTTCCATGGAATGATCTTATCGATCTTCCTCCATATTCCGGCCGTTGCCAACTGATCGACTTGGAGACCTTATCCAGCAGGAGGGTCAATATGCAGCGCTTATTCGTCTTCGACTTGCTACGAGGCAATATTGACTGTTCTGAACTTCTGGAACAAATCTCGTTCTATGTTCCACCTCGACGTTTCCGGAGTTCGTCTCTGTTGGCACTTCCCCGTCATAGAACCAACTACGGCTACAACAATCCGTTCGACTCGTGTCTTCGTGCATTTAATAAAATCAGTGACGAATTTGATCTGAATATGTCCAAAAGCACATTTAATATTAAGATAAAGAATATTGTATAGATTACTAACCATTATCTGTCTATCTGTCTGATTCTTATGGACTCGGAATCGGAAACTACTGAACCGATCAACATGAAAATTGGTATGTAGGGGTTTTTGGGGCCGTGGAAGGTTGTCGTGATAGTTTGAGACCCCTCCCCTTCTTTAAGGGGGGGCTGCCATACGAATTAAAAACAAATTTCTACATTACTCGGGAATTATACAAGCAAATGAAACCAAATTAGGCATATTGAGGTTTTAGGCTGCAATAAATGTTTCTATGGTGGTAAGACTCTCCACCCCCCCTCTTTAAGGGGAGGGGGGGGATTTGCCATACAAATGAAACACACTCCTCCCGCTCTCTAAGAGTGGGCTGTCATACAAATGAAACACAAAGTTCTGCATTACTCGAGAATTATTCAATCAAATCAAACCAAATTAGACATAAGGAGGTTTTAGGGTGCAATAAATGTTTCTATGGTGGTAAGACTCTCCACCCCCCTCTCTAAGGGGGGGCTGCCATACAAATGAAACACGTTACTCGAGAATTAATCAAGCAAATGAAACCAAATTGGGCATATTGAGGTTTTAGTGTGCAATAAATATTTCTATGATGGTTACACTCTTCACCCCCCTCTCTAAGGGGGGGCTGCCATACAAATGAAACACAAATTTCTAAATTACTCGAGAATTATTCATGCAAATGAAACCAAATTTGGCATGTGGAGGTTTCAGGACGTAATATGTATTTCTATGACGTAATATGTATTTTTAATTTCTGTCATACAAATGAAACACAAATTTCTGCGTTACTCGAGAATTATTCAAGCGAATGAAACCAAATTGGGCATATTAAGGTTTTATGGTGCAATAAATGTTTTACTGTGGTTAGATACTCCTTCCTCTTCTCTAAGAGTGGGCTGTCATACACAATTGATCTTTGTTCGGAACTGGAAATGGAATTTAATGTGATGAAACGAACTCCTATATCTTTTTCTATCTATACCAAAAAAAGGATCGCCGAATGTGTTGATAAGAGCAGAACTCGAGGAAGGAATTGTCCGATTTGGGGCTGCCTTTATTCTATCATATTTATTGAACGAGAACGAGAATTATGTCTGAAAACAATCTGATATTATAATGATGAGTTTTGTTAGAAATACTAGGAATTTTATAGTAAAAGGTAAATTCAACGGGGTCGAATAGAAAATCAATCAATGAAAAGTTCTGCGATTGGACCCATGAACTTGGTCATAGTAAGAAAACGTGAATGTTTGAAGGTATTGATAACAAAAAACAAATTTTGGGCGGGACGAAGTTTGCCGGGTCAGCTAGTGAATAATTAAATCCCAAAGTTACGTTCAAAATGCAGTCGTGTCTTGGACACAACCCTCTACAATTTCTAAAATTAATTCCACAATTAAACGCAATGAAGTTAGAAGACGTTTGGTCGGAATAGGTATTCACAAAATCGTCGTATAGCGTTAAAAGATGTCTTTTGATACTTTAGATAGAAATAGTACTGAGCAGTAATCAAATGAATATAACTGAGGTCGAAGTATCAGGTAATTTCGCGAACTTTCGGCCAATCTTGCAACGCTTGTTCAATTGACTACCACTTCCATCCATTAAGGCGACAGGTAATACATCTAAAATTAGTGCGGGACAGGTCGGGAAAAGCGCATCTGTTTTGCATAATTTCTTCATTTACAGTTGCTGTTGCTGCTGCTGTGTTGATATATATAACTTTCTTCAACTGCGGTCATAAACTCTGCTCGTCATACCGTTTTGACTACTCTCTCGAATTGTGGACGTGTGGACATGAATGAGTGCTGACCGTAGATATGTGGCAATCGTCCGGTGAAAATTTATTGCGTTCCGCGACTGTTGCAGTTTTCGCCAGTCATATACCTGGTGATACTATAGACGGCTATTCGAGGGGAGAGCAGATAAATCTTTTGTTTGATATGACTGTCGCTTATTTGAGCTCCGCTTTCATTTGAACTATAAAGTTCGTTTTGCTATAAACGAATTGCTCCACATGAATAGAAAAGAAGCTCACATCGCAAATTTAGTCATTTCACATAGCGAAGTTTAACCGTAGGCTGTTCTTATAATCATAATATAGTATTCATGCATGATTCTGTCCAATAACCGCTGGTCTATTGTTTTCTAATCTGATGATTGCCTTAACATTGTGTATGAGACCAAATTCCAGGTATATGACCGTGTTTCTTTTCGAGGGGGGAACAGATAAAAACGATGTCAATGACATCCGGTATTACTTATTGTTTATTACTCGGTTCAACCCTTTGAACCGTTGTCGCACGGTGCCAAGAAACAATGAACATATTTGACCGTTGGACAATAAATCGTGTCTATTTTTCAAAAAATATTCAGCCACGTGCTGAAATTAGCATTTTCTCCCGTTGATGAGATTAGATATATCCATGGGCGCCATGAATGGTCTGGTGGCGTACACGTTCCCCACGGTTGGTAATTTACCATTATTCACAACACGTGATGCTGTTTGGCTGGCCACCGCCACCGTTTGTCCGTTGGAATTTATAATTGTAGCGCAGCTGTCGTTGGCCGTGGTGGCACTAGGGGAACTCTCTAGGAAAGGTATGCGTCTATAGCCAGGGTCTTGGGTTGATTTGTAAATTATGATCATTATTTGACCGCTCCAAGTTTACCATTAACGTCTTCAACGTTCAACTGCTTCCGTGTTGATGGAAATTGTAAGCATCGAAATAGTTGGTCGTAGAAGTAATTTGTTATGTGGACACAGTTGTGGAAACTTGGTTTGCATCTTGAACAGGTTGTAAATTTATTTCGGGCATAAACGAGGGACATTTTTTTTACGAAACAAACTATTTTATTATTGTATAGCTAACGACAAATCTCAATCTCGTTCTGTTGTGATTTGGTTCGCTCAATTTCCTCCCGTATTCGAAGTGGTTTTCCCTAGTACTCATCAATAACTCATATGCAACCTACGTTCATCACGTTGATTCGAAATGTCTTTTTTTATAAAAAAAAGGAAACGACTGCTTTGCTTTTCGAATCAACGTGAAGTAATGTATCTCGCATCAATGGTCTCAATTCTCTTTATGTCTTTTTGTATTCTTCAAATAAATATACTTTGGATTTAACGAATGCATTATATTCGTCTAACATGTGGAACATCCGTATAACTATGCGACCACATTATTTTTTTTCACTTACATCTATTGTTTTGTTTCACTGAAATTAGATGTCAAAATGTTCTTTTACTATTTTGTAAAAAGTACATATTATAACAATATGAATCTGCTGTCTGAAACTGCCTGATAGACAATTTTTTGACATTCGGTATGCAGAAATATTTAGAATGCATGAACCTAATTACAATTCTTATTTTTCCACGAAGTCAACTCACTCTATTGATCTGTTTTTACAAATCTAATTCTCCGATCTCTTGCCCTTGAAAAAACTCGTGGCAGTCACGCGTCGTGCCAGTATTTACATGTTGTTCTTTGAATCGGATCGTATTATATTGATTTGTTCATATGGTGAAGATGCGATGTGATAGTCTTATTTGCGTGATATAGGTTTTAAAAATGTTTAAAAATTTAAATGTTTTTAGTTTACGAAAGATCGATTCATAGCCCAGTCTCCCGGGGAGGACAACTCGTACTTTTTGTTGTATCGATCTGAAAAAAAGAAAGATCTGAGATCTGAATAAATTCATAATCAAAATTGCACTTCAGTGCCATAATACGTATGTACCAAAATTAATTCATTGCATTCGGATAATTATTACATTCGGGTGAGCGGAATTCGAGTGAATGTCTTTGGGGTAACTGTCTCTCGGGTGATTGGGTTTCGGGTAAATGTGACACAATCAGTTTTAAGAAAAACGCATTTCGAAATATATTAGGCTGTCAAAAAAATTCTGCGGTATTTTTTTTGAATTTTCATTTGTTCATAAAATTAGTTACAATAATCTGTTTTAAGTCAAATATGCGCCGTTTTGTTCGATGACTTGTTCCCAACGAGATGCCAACTTCATAATACCCCTGTTATAGAAGCTCGCTTCCTTATTGGCAAAAAACTCGGATAGCCAATTTTCTCAGGCCTCTTTTGTGGCTGACATCTGACTACCTAGCTCGTTCGCCATGGACAAAAACAGGTGGTAGTCACTTGGTGCAAGGTCCAGACTATACGGCGGATGCAAAAGAACCCCCCATCCGAGCTCCCGGAGCTTCTGGCGCGTCACCAAAGAAGTGTGTGGCCTGGCGTTGTCCTGATGGAAGACAATGCGGCCTCTGTTTATCAAAGATGGCCTTTTCTTCATGAGTGCTACCTTCAAGCGGTCCAGTTGTTGGCAGTACAGGTCCGAATTGAGCGTTTGGCCATAGGGAAGCAGCTCATAATAGATTATTCCTTGACAATCCCACCAAACACACAGCAGAACCTTCCTGGCCGTTAATGAGGGCTTGGCCTCCGTCTGAGCCGCTTCAGCGGGCTTCGACCACGACCGTTTGCGCTTCACGTTGTCGTAAATGACCCACTTTTCATCGCCAGTCACCATCCGCTTCAGAAACGGGTCGATTTTGTTGCGATTCAGCAGCGATTCACATGCGTCGATACGGTCAAGGATGTTTTTTTGCGTCAACGTGTGTGGCACCCATACATCGAGCTTCTTTGTGAATCCAAGCTTCTTCAAATGGTTAATAACGGTTTGATGACTTATCCCCAGCTCTTGGCCGATGCTACGGCTGCTACTATGCCGGTCTTTCTCGGCTAATTCAACGGTTTTGTCGCAATTTTCGACGACAGCTTTCCGGAGCGTGGCGCATCTTCGATGACCTCTACACCAGAACGAAAACGTTGAAACCATCGTTGTGCGGTGGAAATGGAAACTGTATCGGGTCCATAAACTGCACAAATTTGTCATAGTAGTACTGTAAAATATGTCGGATTTTCTCTTTATTTTGCTCCATACATGCGACACTATAACTCACGAACGACTTAACCAAACAAAACACTTATAGCGCGCAAAAATACCTTTCCAACAAGCTATAGTATGATTCGATACAATGAATACAACTAGAACTACGCGCTTACAACGACACCTCGCGGAAATACCGCAGGGCTTTTTTGACAGCCTAATATATGTCAGTAACAAATCTAGTAACTTGCCGATCATTCAGCAATTACAGCGCCGTATAATAGTCCTTCGGTGGCCTCGTAGAACCATTTTTTATTCAGAAGGTCGTCTTGTATCGATTTGACCTATATGTATTTCATCCTTTAGAACAGTGGTGGCCAAGTATTAGCATGGTACGGGACAAATTAGATTTTTCATCATAACCGTAGGTCGCCATGATTTTTTTCCTACTACTTTTCATAATGAAATGTGAAATATACGTATTTGGTACACTGGTACTCTCTTTGACTCACTTTCTAATTTAAATTAGAAAGCATTCAATTCTATACATTAAAAACTCATAACTCGAGAACAAAATGATAACCTAAAAAATCATTTGACGATTCGATAACTCCGCTTCAGTGTGAAGAATGAAGGAAATGAACGTGAAGCAAAGAGATTGTAGCACTATTTTCAGCCTGCATGAGTTTGCATGAAATTGAAAGGCGATAGGCTCACTATCGAGTGAAAATGTGTTAATTGAAGTGAAATTGTAAGGGTTGGTCAGGAGTGTAAAAGAAAGAAGCGATTGTCAATCGACACTGAAACGATGAATAAACTCGGCTGGCTGCTCTCCAATGGCGAGAGTTTAGCAAAAATTGAATACATTATTTTGAAAATTAAATTATAAAATTAAATAAATAAAATTAAATTGTTATAAAAAAGTGCAAAAAAGCAATTTCTTTTTTCAAACGACAGCCATTTTGTCAAAAAAGTGTTTCACTGATCTTTACTGATTCAAAATCTGTTCAATTTTTTTTGGTACTGCCATTGCTGGCACGATTTTTTGTAAGTGTGTGCAGAACAGCATCAAAAATGTGGAAAAGTCCTTTGAGTACCATCAAGAACAATTGAGGGGCTCAGAAGAAAAGGGATGTAAGTGACTTGATCGATTTCTCTTCATCAACTTTTTCTTTAGTTAATAACTCACGAAACATACGTGAAGATGGATTTTGGACAACTCCCAGACCTGAAACTCTATGAGATCACTGGCAGAGGAGATGTCCCCGGAAAATTCAGGTTCCCTATTATTTACCGAGTTAGAGCCATTTTAGTGATGCGGTATCTAACCTGATATGGCCATAGTTATGAACTTCAAACGCGTTTTTCTCGAAACAAGTTTTTTTCTCTGCGTTCTCTGTGTCTCATGAACCTCTAAAAAATGATACTTTTTTTTAATTTCACTGTTTTTAAAAAATCGGTAAACATAAGAAAAAACGTTTTAACCCTTTCAGGACCATTAGATGTCCTAAATATGTCAATACAACACAATATTTTAGCTATTGTGGGTGTGAAGTAAGAGAATATCACCAGGAAAACATAGCAGGGTGTACAGGTTTCCTATAATTTCGTGGGAAATATTTTTCCCTATAGACCATAAAAGTAAATAAACGAAGAGTTAGGTTTATTATATCGGTATTTTATTTATTGCTTTGTAATACAAAAAAAACATAATAAAAATTACCAGAAAAGTAAAATAAATAGCTAGTTATGGTATTCTACGGAACAATTTCAATAATAATAATTAATGATTGTAACAATAATAACAATTTCAACAATAACAATTGAACAATCGATAACGATTTTTGTAGAAGGGAAAAATATTTCCCTTGGGCGTGAAAGGGTTTAACCGCATTTTGTTTTTCAAACGGCCGCTATTTTGTCAAAAAATACATTTTTGACTTTTCCGAGGTTCATGTGATACAGCAATTCCAAATGAAATCAATGCAGATTTTAAAAACTTGTATTTTTAATTCCAATGAAAGTGTGTAATCCGTTTGGGTTGGAAGAAATATGAGTTTTTCACAGCAATTGGGAATTTTTTGACTCAAGCGTAACTTACCGTACCGAAATAGTGTCTTAGAAAGAGTTATAGAGTATTGATGGTTGAATATGAAAAAAATGTACACTAAGAAGAAAAATTAGTGCTCCTTTTTTATTTACAAAATAAAAATTCAATTTGCAATATCCAAAATACATAATTTTTATTTTTATTTTTTATTTTATCATACAAAATAGAAGTCATGCAGAAAATTTAAAAAAATGGGCCCAAGATGGTAAAACTATTTTTGACGAACTTTGTGGAACATCGAATTTTTAGGAATTTTCGAAACTTCGAATTTTTGTATATTAAAAATAATTTTTAGCCACAAATTATGAATCCTGATGTGATTTAAAACAAAAAAGGTTATTATCAATTTCCTTCTAAATGTAGCCATTCTCGAAATATTTAAAAAAAATATTTCTAATTTATTGTCTTTTTTATAGTAAATAATCCCTTTTAATATGTTTGTCGTGTTATACGTCATGTTCATGAAATTTTATGAATTTGCTTATAATTTCCAACAACTTTTCCAAATACATCATCATGGTTCATTTTTTGACTCAAGCGTAACTTTTGAAAAGAGCGTATCGATTTTAATTTATATCTCAAAAAATATGAGTCGTACCGAAATAGTGTGTTAGAAAGAGTTATAGAGTATTGTTGGCTTAATTTGAAAAAACTATTCGTGTTATACCGTCATGTTAATGAAATTTTATGAATTTTCTTATAATTTCCAACAATTTTTTTGATTGATTGAAGTTTGTATTAAGATAAAAAAGTTTTATTTTAAATTTTCTACATGACTTCTATTTTATATGAAAAAAAAATTTCCAATTGCTGTGGAAAACTCATATTTCCTCTAACCCAAACAGAATACACACTTTCATTCGAATCAAAAATACTCATGTTTTGTCATTTGTCGATTTCTTTTGTCGATTTGGAATTGCTCGGTAGCGGCATCTTTACTGATTCAGAATCTGTTTGATTTTTTTGCTTCCGATAACCAGAAGGGCAGGAATCCTGTACGCCATGGCACCTCACTTCATCAGCTCTTAACTATTCTAGTTATGAATATTTTGTTTCTCCGTTGAACAAATAATGATATAATGGATAGTAAAACTATTATATTGAACACTATACTATTAGTGTTCAACTCGCGACATTTTTATGTACAAATTATCGCGATTTACATATTACGACACAAAAATATTACGAGTAAAACATTTTTTCAGGAGTTTCCACACAAATACCCAAATGCTATATATTCCAGGAAACATGACATTGTTGTTAGAAAAACGCTTTCTTTTAAAAGTGTCATCTTCCGATGTATGCGTGACCTGTTGGAAATTTTAAGCGTTATTCATATCTACTTATTTTTAGATTTAAAAAAAACATGAAAAATGAATTCTATTTCTCTAAAAAAAACTTTTCAATGTTTTTATTTATTTGTTTGATATTTCGTAATGAAAACATAAACAATTTTCTACATTTCATTCTTTAACTAAAATTTTGTAGGTGTTTTAGTTCTAAAGTGAGTATTTTTTTCAAATTTAGAGATTTTTTTTCGAATAATCTTACCTCAGAAATAATAAGACCTACAAAATGTTGGTTAAAGAATGGAATATAGGAAATTATTTAGGTTATCATTACAAAACAACAAACAATTTTAATAGAATATTTCAAGAATTTAAATTCATTTTATCAAAAATATGTTTTTTTTTTAATTCTGAAAGAAATATATATGAATAACCCTTCAAATTTCAGACAATTCACCAAGTCAAACAAATATTCTGAACTGATTCTGATTCTGAACGATATTGTAACTTCTTCAGTTCAACTCATCGTGTTACAATCATAAAAGGACTGAGGACTCTCCTGCAACGTTGAGTACCTCAACAAAACAGCATAAAGTAGCACACACTTTGTTCGGTTGGATAATGTTTTTGCGGCGGCGGTTTCACAAACGAAAAGATACCCACCCCGGTTAGTGTAGAAATTTTCCATCGTTTCGGGAGAGGGCGTGTCGCAGTGTAATGCTTCAATGCGGGCTATTGAATTTTAATTATAGAAGTCATTCGGTGGTAATATCGGGAAACGGATAAGGCATGGGCATAAACGTGTGAATTAATGGGTGCTAAACCGACAATTATCGGGGTTATGGCATAGCAGTAGTAATTTGCGTCGGGGAAAAATGTTTGTTTCGTTTCGTAGCCGGGCGCAAATTGACGCGAAGTAGTAGCAACTTTTCGATGTATCGATTAGAAACATTATATTGCTCCGATGTCAATGTTCCGGGTAATCGTCGAACGATGGAGTGGTGCCCATCTAATCAATGATGTGGGTAAACTGGAACACCTCGGGAGACGACTAAAAAACAACAAGTTCTAAATAGTTCTGAAATTGAATAATCGATCTTATTTCTCCCTACACAGTCATCGATTGATTTCGTAATCAAAACATTCGCCTTCTTGCGGAAGGTCAGGAAGGTACGAGTTAATTTCCTTTCTTCGAAACAAGCGAAAAAAGCGCTCTGCGGTAACTTTAACCCGACCGGACCGGGTGGTCGACGATAGTGAAAGGAATATTTAAAATCGCCCCCGGCACTGAGTTGGGCACCACCGGCTCGACCAAAAAAGGCACGCCTGCCTTCAGGGGAGCCAAAGCCACTATCACAACACAATGGTAAATATGTAGTTAATATATGAAGAATAAACCAAAATAGACAAAGTTGCTATCTGCTTTCTGTTATTTTTGGGATAAAAATATTTACGCGCAAAAGAAACTTTTATTCATATTTTTAAGTAACGTTGCAGCTGCTTTGTTAACATACAAGTACTTGTCGGCGAATGTTTTAGCGAAGCAGGAACTGCGAATTTTCCCTGTTACCTTATGCATGGAATAATAATCATTATCGGTTTCTGGGAGAAGCATAACCGTGATTTATGGGATGAATTTTTAATTACAGACTAAAGACTTTAAGTTACTACTCATTAACTCCTAATGACGACAAATTGTTTGTTCGTTTTCACAAGAGAAAAAGCACAATATTTCAAACTACCATAAGCGCACGATAATGTATGCCGGCATATCTCGCTTCTGTTATCCGATATTTACAAACATATCATTCGTTGTACATCTCCAATTGTCACAACAAATCACCAGAAATTATTACACTAATCACGCTTGTTACTTTGCCATTTTTCTTCTGTCTGCATGAGACAACAATCTTTGACTACCAATCAGCACAATTCCCAAAAAAGTAACTTGATCCGAAGCATTCTGCACCACATCGTTTCGTTCATACCCTGCCTGATTCCGAAGAACATGTTTGTCTTTGAGTAATTAGAACATAACTTTTCCACTGTGTGCAACAATATCAGTGTATTTATCTTGAAGTTTTCCTGTAGATCTTTTGCGGGCTCTTGCACAACTGAAAAGAATTAGACTATGGACCACCAGAAGTGCTGGTAGGGTGGTTATAACCTCAATTCAAGCAACAATAACTTGATAATAAAATGGAAGTTTTCTTTATAGGTTTGTCGAACTTTGATTTGACAACCATTTTTGATATACGTGCCATTTTGACATCGATCACTTAATTTGTGTTCAGTTTGCTATTTCGTCACAAACATTAAATCGTATAAAATGACATATTCTAAGTCATATATAAAGTAGAATCGAATCACAAACGTATAGAATGTCGATTTAAGCATACATCTAAAATCGTATAAAATGCGATAAATCTGATTTTAATTATCACTACAGATTAAGTCGTAATTGGGTATAAAAAACATAGGTTTTATGATATCCACAATCGAAAAATTTAACATATCGACATCATATATGCATATTAGGCAGATATAGTTCGAGAGTCACATAAACATATAATGAGAATCGATGTAGTACTGCAAAAAATCGTGTTACATGCATGTTACATCATATTATGAATGATTGTTGATGTTTGTTTCAAGACGGATCTAAGGGTACAAGGTGCGTTCGTTTGTTCACTTAGTTGGTTAGGGGAGCGGTATATGAAAACAGTACTAAAGGAAGTGTTCACCTGAAGGATGAAGAGAGAGGTGTTAAACACCTTTCTTGTTCAAAATTCTGCATTCTCTCAATAGCTTCAATGGTATCTAGCTGCTACTAGTACTAGTACTTTTGTTTAAAAACAAACACAATTTCAAGATGACTGCAGAAGGGTTTCGTCCTGTTGACCAACCTGGCAACCAACCATTCATCACATAAAATTCTCGTTTTTTTACCTCGATACGGAAACTGAAACTGAAACTGAAACGGAAACGGAAACGGAAACGGAAACGGAAACGGAAACGGAAACGGAAACGGAAACGGAAACGGAAACGGAAACGGAAACGGAAACGGAAACGGAAACGGAAACGGAAACGGACACGGACACGGAAACGGAAACGGACACGGAAACGGAAACGGAAACGGAAACGGAAACGGAAACGGAAACGGAAACGGAAACGGAAACGGAAACGGAAACGGAAACGGAAACAAATGCAACGTTAACGCTTAGCGCTCAATTCTAAACGCTAAACGCTCAACGTTCAATGCTCAATTCTGAGCGCTAAACGCTCAATTCTAACTTAACGCTGAACACTGAACGCTCATCGCCCACTTCTATACACTCACCTCTAAACGCAAAATACTCATTGCTCTACGCAAAACGATCAAAGCTCGAAGTTCAACGATCAACCCTCAACGATCAAAGCTCAACGATCAACGGTCAACGCGCAAACACAAACGCCCACACACAGAGCAATAACAAAGGGTCGGTTCAGGACCACCCTGACTTTTTTCAAATGCCGCCATGCCGTGTAGGGAAACCGCGGGTAATACGCGGGTAATAATAATTGAATTTCAGATATCTGTTAATGAGAAAACCTTCTACATGTTATTTTATAATATTTAAGCCACCCTATGGAAATGAACACTGATCAAAAGTGGAATAGGGAAACAAAATCCGAAAATCATACATGATTCCGCGTAATTTTAGCTGCTTCGATGTTAAACATTTTGAGTGGTTTAATATCAAAATTCAATTTCCTGATAGTTATATTTCAGTTTGTGAGCTAACAGAGAAGCGATATTAGGTATGGTATGTATGGAAAAGTAAATTAATTTTTGAGTGGAAAATTTAAATTATTGAAATAATTCTACTGGTGGGGTAAAACGGACAGTTGCCAGTGGTAGTGAGATAGACAGTGAAAAGTCTGTTTAATCTATTCCTAAAGAATGTCCTGCTTCTATAAACGGAAATCAAATCGCCAAATGGGAATTGTTTAGAAGCTGACTGGAACCAAAAGCAAAATAGATGAGGGTTTGTCCGTTTATACTGCTGAAAAGCACGATATCACTTTTAGGTGGATTAATTCAGTTTTTTCATCATTTAACGGACATTCGTTATGAGTTCAGACCTTGGTTGAATAAAATTATTCCTCTCGCGACCGATTAACCTCTACGCTTCATATATGACAAACCTGTCCATATTCCCCCCACTATATGTTGTACTTTTCGGTCTGTTTTAATTTCAGTAAAAACATTGAAAAACACTTTTTTGTAAAATATTTGGCTAATTAGTTAGAAAAACAGTATATTGAATTGCAATAAACTGCATCAAAGTTTTGGGAAACAAGAGTTTCCAAAGATATAATTGAAGTTCTTCTTAACATGTCCGTTTTACCCCCACCTCCCCTACTACAGGTAACAGGTAAATACAATTTATATAGGTTGTTTTGATGAACAGACCATAAGCAATCGAAATTGCCTAGCTTTATATAGTTTCGTTCTTTTGGGGCATTGAAAACACAATACGGCGCCAATGCGCTAGAATGAAGGGAGCAGGTCATCATACAACCAAATTGTCAACGTTGTGGCACCTTTCATTTGACACTATTAAAATTTGGTTCATTTGGCTTTTCAGAGTTGACAACTTAGTTTACAAATAGTATCCAATTATGTGAAACTATTTGAGGGGTTTAGAATGAAAGGGGTGTAAGTGATTCGATCGATTTCTCTACATCAATTCTCTCTTTTGGTCATAACTTAGCTGCAAATACATTCTCAGCTGTATTTGACAATGTGGAAGATAGGTCAGAACCTCATCTATCGGATTCTATAGCAAACTTAAATTGAATCGTTTTTGCAGTTGAGTTATTAACTAAAGAAAAAGTTGATGAAGAGAAATCGATCAAGTCACTTACACCCCTTGCATTCTAAGCCCCTCATTTGCTGAATTCACTGAGAGAGCAAATTGTGCTCAGACAAATGAACACAAATTCTTTAGAATTGAGATCGTTCCCAGGAATTACCTGGGTTATCGTTTCAAATAAGCGGATCGAAATATTTGGTTTGTTTGATAGGGATAGCTTCCTTCTCCTTAATACACGATTCAATTAGCGAAATCGGCAACCAGGAATGACGTGTCCGATTGCATCTCTTTCGTATCATAACAGTTCGATTGAAAAGTTTATAAATTGACACAGTAAAACTATTTTTTTTCGCAAAATTCAATTTTATTTTTCAACATAATTGCCTTCGAGGGCGATACAGCGATTAAAGCGATCTTGCAACTTTTCGATACCGTTTTTATAGTACCCTTTCGGTTTTTTTCAAAAAAGGCCTCAGTTTCGTTCATCACTTCATCATCGGTCTTAAATTTCTTGCCAGCGAGCAATCTCTTCAGGTCTGCGAACAGAAAATAGTCGCTGGGGCCAGATCTGGAGAATACGGTGGATGCGGAAGCAATTCGAAGCCCAATTTATGCAATTTTGTCATCGTTTTTATTGATTTGTGATTCTTCCATTTTTTTCACAATAACAAAAGTTGCTTCACTCTCAATGCTGTAACTCACGAACCAATCGACCGATTGCTGTCAAATTTTGACACGTATCCATTGAAGGAGGTGCTTTGTGATAGTCAAGTAGATTTTTGCAAGAGGCACCATCTAGACGTCAACCTTACGAACTTTTCAACCGAACTGTTACGTACGAGTTTCAACTGCTTCTGCTTGATGATCCACACATCCGGAGCTCGAATCCCATCGGAGAAATTTTCTTAACCATCACCACCACTCTTTTTCAACATTTATACTCCATTCCCACTAAAAGCCAATTGAAAAGTTTCTTTTTCTATAAACATCAATATTCTCAAATATAGAAATTTCGATGCGTGAGGTTATAAATGTGATTATAACCTCACAAATATTTCCAACATTTTTTAAAGCCTGTTATAAATCGTATATCCGTACGACAATGGTATTATAAGGTGCAAATATAAATAGTATATTTATACAAACCAATTCGCAAGCTTTTGTCATGTATATGTATCGCCCCCACTTTTGCATGTGTATGCTGGTAAGGTGCATCATATACCCGTTCAAAATGTGGGGTATATATTGATGTATTTAAGATAGTTATACGATTGAATGTTAGCTGATTCAAACCAACGCCTTGTGCAAACTTTGTAGATTTTTTTTCGCGAAAACCATGGTTCAGTCAGCCATGTTCCGATAATCATGTTCAAATAAATGGCAAAACATTATCTTTCTATGAAAATTTTATTCATGGCGTTCGTAAAAAAATATATTTATCTGTGTCTGATTTTATTTTCAAGTTTAATGCTTCTAAAGACTTCCTTCCCATTGAAACCGAATTTTGAAACCTCTCGCAAATCTAAAAAAATCAGTTTTCACAAACTTTGGAATTCAAATACAGTAAAAATCACGGTTTTGCGTAAAAAAATTAATAAAAATACAAAATGTTTATTGTTAATAAATGTCTAATCTCCCTTGAACCGCCTAAATCAGTTGCTAATGGTCGCAGTAATTCTCGAAAAACAGATCGAACTAAATTGTACTCCCAATGATACACTTAACCTATTTTTTTCATCGACAGATCCAGAGTCAGTGTATTTCTGGGCGGTGAGCCTCACAGGTATGTCATGGGGAGATACAATGTACCATATCAGAGCAGATTGCGCAACTTTACCCAAACTGTGGCGAGTTATCGAGTTACATATTCTTTGTCCATTTTTATCCTCTTGTAAGCCACTGATGTTTCAGGCAGTTTAATGCTGCTGTTTCTCTACATGTCCGCGGCATGTATTCCCGGCACACCGAGTGATCTCAATTTATATGTTTATCAAGATATCTGTGTTTTTTTCCTTCTTCCCCAACGGTGGGCTTGCCTGAAGAGGTTTGTTCCAGCAGCTTTTCTCAATCCTCTCGCATTCAAGGCGGTTCGATTTCAGTCATTTGTCTTCGGAACAGACACTGGTTTCAATTTGTACGTGTTGTATCCCGTCTGTGGTATTTTTTGCGTTTTGGTTTGTCTTGCAACACGCAAGACTTTATCGAATCGCTGAGGAACTTTCTCAGGAGACAATTCGCATAAAGGTGTAGCCAAGCTGTATTATAAAACACCAATTGTGTATTTCATAAATGAAAGATCAAAACTGGGACAGCAAGTTCGCGAGTACCGAAGTCGATTGAGTGCTCTGATTTTCGTAAAGATAGGAAGCCAGCGTTCATTACATCATCGCTTTTGACTACTGTTTAAGTGAAATGGAGTTCTCCTTTCAGGAGAAAACTGTTTCTTTAACACGTTGACTGCCACGTCAGTCACCGGTGACTGACAGTGTAACATATGACAATAAAAGTAACTAATATAAGCATATAAGCTTATAAGCATTCCCTTTCGAACAAAAATACCTGCTACTACGATAAGAAACGATGGCCCAAATACGTTTAAAAAATTCCATAGAGTCGCTATAAATACGAGGCACTCAATGTGTTAAGCTCTAGAAGTTTACAATTCGAACCTAACACATTTTTGCTGTCCAATAACTTGTCTCATCCGAGGCAATAAACATGTCCATTATGAAACTATTCAGAAACGATCTTTGTCTAACCGGTTATAGTTAGAGCTTGTGTTTTTTAGTGCTTTCCATTCTATTCATATAATGTTTTTTGCATCAGATGTTATCTACTTCCGGACAACGAACAGTATAAGGAAACAGTGATAATGAATAACACAGCCTAAAGAGGACAGGATTGACATGTCAAATCGGTTATTTGTTTTACTGTGCTACCGGAAATGACGTACCCTCTTTGGTGAATGCATTCCAAAAATCAATTAGTTTTATGACCCACAATATATCGAGAACCGTAGCATTTCCTGGCTTGCGGTAATCTGCATGGGGCAGAGGCAAATTTTCTTAGGTTAGGTCATGATCCTATTTTGAGCTTTGAAGGTAGCACTTCAGGTAGGCCCATTTTCAGTTATGCAAAATATTGTATGCCTTTGTGCCCTGTTGTCTGTCGAGTGTGATATTCTCAATAACTGTTAATAAGGACAAAAGCCAGTAATGTGGAGCAAACAATTGTACAAGTATTATCAGTAAAATTAGCGAGAGCTTGTATATTGGATTGGCTGGGATGGATGAGGCTTTTCTGTATTTTCCTGACCCTGAGCCAGAAGCCAGACCAGAAAAATTGCATTGAGACCATTTCGAATTCTGCTTAATTTTTTCCACTGTTGTTCGAGCATTTTCGAACACATTCGATGCTTGGCCAAAGAAAATCCGTCCTTGATGTCCTGCGTTGCTTTTTCAAGCTCCTTCCTCTTCCAACGTTGTCTGTTCATTCTTTTTTGTAATTCAACTGCATCTGTAATCAATTAGACCAAAGGAAAGCTTCAAACCTGTATGACCAATTCACCCCACAGAAACGTGTCCATGTCACCCCACACAACATGCAAAAATTGAAATGCAACTAATTACATTTATTGATATCAAACTGACAGTTTCGATGCATCAAATTGTTTCTTTTCTGCAGGCGAACAGAACTTCACTGCACGATACATGAAAAGTTTGTTTAATCTGCAGAAAAGACCATAAAACCACGATAAAAAAATCACATTTTCTGACAATCAAAGTGCTTGCTGTGTTCATGCTACCGTTTCCCTCCACCTGTTAATTTTTACAAAAGTTTTTTCATGTTAGGTACATACGGTTCAACAATAGAACGAGCTGAGCTTATAAAAAATCCAAGTTGATCGGTACTTTTTGAGACCAAATCACCCCGTATGACCAAATCATCCCAATTTACTCTACATATCGTTTCAATGATTAGTTTTATGGATGAGGTTTGAGTTACAACCAAAACTTCAAAGCTGAAATACACAAATTGAGTTATCTATAAAAATTGTTTGAACCATCCATTCAATTTTTTACGAGGGACTACGTCTAACCGAAGTATATGGGGGTTAAAATGAAAATCTAAACACCGAACATACAGGAAAAAATGAAAGATTCCGAATGCTTATAACTCGAACATTCCTTACTGGATCGGAAAAATGTTTGCAACAATTGATGGGGAATATTTCTACGCTTCTATTAGAATTAGTAAAATATTATTTTTCATTAGATAAACAATTGAATAACTGTAAAATGTTAGGCGTTATCTAAACGCCCTAACTACCTCGTTTTGATTGGCCCGATTTACGGTTTCCCCAACACAGTCAGCCAAGTAGCCTTGGGGAAATTGGCATTGCGAATACATGAAAGTATGGGGATTTTTGTTCTCGCCGCAATGTGTTCCCTAACACAGGCTTCAAAGCCAAACAATCAGCATTCGTAAGTAGGGGAGCTTTTGTTCCCACCGAAATGTGTTCCTTAAGAGATTTCAAAACCAAGGGGCCTGGAGGAAATTGGCATTGCAAATACATGAATGTCAGGGGTATTTTTGTTCCGACTGAAATGTGTTTCCTCAACACAGACTTTAAATCCAAGGAGCGTGGGGAAATTGGCATTGCAAATACATGTAAGTTGGGGGCAGTGTTGTTCCGACTGAAATGTGTTTCCCTAATACAGACTACAAATCCATGAAGCGTGGGGAAATCGGCATTGCAAATACGTGTAATTCGGGGACATTTTCGTTCCGGCTGAAATGTGTTTGCCTAACACAGACTTTAAAACCAAGATGTCATCATACTAAACGTAAAAGGACTGTCATTAAATTTACTTATAACGAGGAACATAATCTATCACAATGCATGAATTGACCTTACATGACATTATACAATCTTTTTACTCACAAAAGCAAATATATTGAATTTAGTTAAATTCGGAAATTGTTTCGTTCTATCAAAAATTTAATCAATACAAACAAATGATTGCTAAGCAAAAATTGTCCCACGTCAACCTTGCGGTTATGTCATAGATATAACCCACCCATTTTTTTTTGCATTAGAATCTTCGTACAGCCCACCCTGATTGATCACTTATCTATTATGGTTCCGTTTCTGGAAGAATTGGGACGATATTCACTCAATCAACGGTTTAGCAGGTTAACTATCATTTCTAAACTTATAAAATTTAATTTGCTGTTGCGCACTGTATCCTTTTTTCACATTTATTGAAATAAACTTCTAAACCTCAAGGTAAGCTTAACGAAACGCGCTATATAACAATATCGATTGAAAAAAAATTTAAACATTAAACAAATTTAAAATTGGATTAAACATTGAATAATCTATCAAACATTGCTCAGAATTAAGTTATGTATTTTAGTTTATTCGCAATCATATGATTGTGCAGACATTTGAAGGCATTTTTTCGTACCATTTGGAGACATCTGAAAAAAATCACCTGGCATCCCTGTCAATAACACACTCAGGCAAGCAAGCGGAAAAATAAAATCATGCGTCTTTTCTCTTTCTTTTCCTCATTCTTTCTTTCTCCAATTCCCTCTCGTGCGATGCTCCGCACGTGGAATAATTCAAGTTTAAGAAAAGTTAGTATTTGAGGGTACTTAAGTTTGTATACGGGTAGTTGAGTTGAAATTGAGTTGAAGTGATTTGTGGACTCTGAATGAACGCGTGTTAACACGCAGTCATGTTTTACGTCAAAGTACTAATTAATAATATCACGCGCCCAGCAACAGACAAACTTGCCTCATGGCGACCGTGACAGGACTCTGGTACGGTCCGCTCACCTGCAGTGTGCGAGTTAATTATAAGTGATGTTACAAAGAACACTTCTTTTTCTGCTACACATGTATTTGGTATCTCTGAGTAGAATGTGTTTTTCAGACACTATCTCTTGTTCTTCTTTCTTTGTTTTTAAGATGCTTTAAACTTTGAAGTTCATTCGCCTCTAAGGATCTCTTGTTGATATTTGTAAGGAAAATCTTGGTTTATGGTTCACAACTGCAAATCCTTCGCCTGGGACTTGCAGCTACACTTTCAATTCAAATGGATGATCTACTCGATGGTTCGGATTGTCTTCCAGCTACAACGTACCAAAATACGGATCCGTTGGCGCATTGGATAGCCAACTAGCAAGCACATCGATCTCTCTCGATGGAACCCCTCCGACGAAGTGGCGCCCGTATATACTAGAGTTTACATCAGTTCTGGGGTTGATGCAAATGATGCAATAAACAATTCGGGGAAGATTTGTTCTACTCGTTATTAGAACCATATGAGATTCACTTGCCAAATGGTTATCCAACGCTCCCACGAACCGTCGTCAGGTAGGTACTCGCTGGAAGGTCATTCGAGCCTTTGAATGGCTCATTTATTTGTATTGTGCGTGTAACTGCAAGTTTTGATAACACGTTGCAGTAGTATTGGGCCACTCTCTAGTTCAATTTCTTGGTGGCCCTGTTGCGAGATATTATTGTAACTTGACTTTTGTTTTCAAAAACAGATTCTAATTTTCATATAAAGACTCAGCCTCAGCATATGGCGTTGGCTGATCGCTGTTTTGACTGAAAGTAAAAAAAGGAAAGTTACTGTGTCAAATAATCAATACCTAATAATGCTTAAAAAATATTTTTTCATTTGTTTATTTTATAGAGGCTTCAAATTTAAAAGATGATAATGTGAAATGTGTGGAACCATTCTTATATAAGATGAACCAGGTAACAAAGGCATACTTTTCTATCGATTGATGCACAGATATTTCTGCGATCTATCGAGATTTCTTTGCTCGTAGAACGAACGCTGCATTTGATTCGAATATCACGTGTATGTCAACGTCTTTCAATTGAATTGCGAATTATTGAGAAAAGATTATCCAATTCTCTCACATAAAATAACGCTCACTTGTTGGCATTCAGCGTCCTAATCTGGATATAATCGGGCACCTTTTTTGTCGCTGCTCATTTTGGTATAGTGGGCTCCCTCTTTTTCAAGGCTGGCTTATGGTAGAGAATGTGATGCACCGATATTTAAATCGATGCACTGCTTCCACCGAACAGAATTGCACTGCTGTTTTGAAATATCTTTCATTCCTTTCGTTCATGTATCGAGAGGTGTGTGGTGTCACCATTAGAATGAATGTTGTCCACTCGCTGGCTGGATTGAGACTGTGATTCCAAATCCGTCTGTGAACCTACCCGTCCGTTATTGACGGTACGTGTAGGTAAGCACGTGAATGGACAGAACAAATCATAATTTAATCAGTTTATGGATAAGGGATTCGTAATGTATACCAAAACCAATCCTCGATTTGCTCTATGCCATCTTTTACTCAGAAAGCAGCCCTGAGTATTATTCACCCTATTTTCGAGGCGACTATCAGGTGTCCCAGAATGATTACTAGCTCGTTGGATTGATTAATAGTCCCTCCCCCACTGCTTGTATTCATCCTCAATTAGCGGATTCCTCGGTACGGATGAATGCGGAGAAGAAGTTTTAGCTGAGTCTGGGTTCGTCCATAGGATTGCTAATCTCTGCAAGTTCTTCTGACGGCTCAATATGAATGCCCTGGAAAATGTTTTTTTTGGACTTTAGAATTTTTGGTGGCTTCCATGCTGAGGAACAAAACAAAATGCTTTTGATTTCTGAATAAAATATGAAATTTGTATTCCCTGTTGAAAGAAAAGACGACACTCGTATAGAATAAGTAGGTAAATCGAAACAAGCTTTAAAATTTTCAAAGCTCGATTCGGCAAAGATTGATTCTTTGGTACCGATTAAATCAGTGGATCGATCCCTATGCCGTTTGGAAAATCGATTCGACAAGATATTAAGAGAAACGAGCTTTATTAACTGTTGAGTGTGCTAATCAATTTATTTCCCTGTTGAATTAGCAACATCCATTCGAAAGAACCATCAGCGAAGTGTTTCGAGTGTTTCGAAAATGATATATGAATGGAGAGGAAGGCAATTAGTGCGTGTATATATTGTATTGGTCAAATTCAGGACCGTTAAGTTACTACACATCACATTACGAAAGCCAACTCACGCTATGTTCTCCTGAGAATTGCTCATGTTACATCAATTTCTCACGTCAATAGCGTAAGCTGTTGAAGAATGATGTCCCCCAAATTATCGTATCCATCTGCACCAGCGATAGAAATCACACAGCTTCATAATTATCTTCCACTGCATATTTTTCAATTATTCAACATTTGTTGAAGAACCCCTTAGACATGTATCGCGAGCATCGTTTATGCAAATTGAGTATAATTTGTTTATGAATGTTTCCTTCTCCTCTCCGTTTTGTATTCGAATCAAAGCTGTTTGGTGTATTCATTATGTTATGTTTTTTTTCTACTTCTCTTTTTGCTGATCCTCCGCGTTCCAAACAAAACATTCGTGTGTTTTGATTCAATGTGATTGATTGATTTACCCACCATACCGAAAAAAACACTACTTTATTATGACCGTTGGCGTTTCCCATCAATTTGCGCGAATCAAATGCGCAAACCTAATTGCTGTGGTTTGGTTGTAGTTTATGTAGCTGCGCACACGTTTTGCGATGGTGCAAGAGATGCTGCAACACCACCGATGTACGCGTTTGGACCGATTGATCTGTTGGTGGTTCACCTATATATTGCAATAATAGTTTTTCGGAGCGCAGTATCATTATGATCCTTCAAATATACAAGTGTAGGACATGTGACGAATAATTTACTTCCAATGCCATTTTGTCGAACGTTTCGTGGATTTCGGTGTGGGCTGTTTTGAAACTGTAGGCAGTTATTACTTTGGAAGATGACACAAATTCTATTGAGAAACTTTCTTCTCTGGCGATGGACATACGAAGGTTACACCTTGAATACCATGAGACATCATCTCGTATTCATTGAGTAATTCCACTGTTGACAGTGGCTGAAGCAATACTATTCACAGGCCTGTGCTGGTAGTCATTAGTATTCCTCCAAGGGGGAAAATACCGATGAGAAAGCTGACTATTTGCTTTCTCATCTACAAACAAAACTATGAACAAAAGTAAATAACTTCACTGAAGGAATAAACTTCATTGAGCCTTCCGTCTTACGTTATGAGTACTTGTTTTTTTTTGCCATCTTTCATTTGAGGTGATAAACCGAAACGAGTAAGCGAATACCGAAATAAAGTGTACCCGCGATGACAACGGTATGGTTGATTAACCCATTTTAGGCCAAGCGTTCGAAAAATCGAACAGCAACTTTGATAATTTTCCATAATTTTCCAAACCAACCATATGGTAATGTTTTTGCACCAAAAGATAGCTTAATTTATTAGCTACCACTTATTATCAAGTTCATTCAAATTCATATAACTTTATTGGGCAATAAATTTGATTTAAAGCAAGTATGTTTGGAAGGTGTTTTTAATTTCAATTAAAAACCCCAATGAAACACAAAAATTTTAGAATTTTTTTACAGTATTACTTTGATAAAAGAACAAACATTGCGATATAGAGCAAAAATCATTCGATTGAGCCTCCTACAAGAAAATAACAGCCGGGAAAATTGAGTGTTCGAAAAATCGAACGTTGGCCATAACGAACATTTATTTTCTGCTGAATAAATACCAACACATCTAACTTTCGCAGCGCATTTTGGTTCGTTTACTTTGGAAGACGGAAGATTTTTCATTTGTTTTCGCATTTTCAATTGTGAATGTTTGCCAATATCGATAATTTAGCAAATATTATTGAAAATCTGTATGTTTTTTGTTCGTCAAAACCTTAGATGATGGCGGCCCGTAGAATTTCGTGTGGGCAGGAGCTGGCGGAAACGATCAGTACGTGTAACGAGGATTCTAATGAGATTACTGGTGTGAATATTTTTTCGCCGGACCGAATAATAACTACCCAACAATATTTCGCATAATTTTGGTACTTTTCAGATTTTGGAAAATGTTTGATTTTTCGGGAAATGGATGATTAGGAAGAAATAATTCTTACGGCCAACAATAAAAATAACAACATATGCTTTCGTTTGAACGAAAAAGCCTACCAGTAATAAATTAAAATTACATGAGATAAGAAATATCAGATCTCATCTTAGGTGGATTAACTTAGGTTCACAAATAGAGATCTCCATCCTCCTGTGCTTGTTCGTCCCAGAATGTGAAATTGATGCATTTATGAATACCGTATATTTGCTAACTGTAGTGACTTTCAGTTCACAGTATGTTTGTACTTGCAAAAAAAAGTGCGGGATTCGGCCAATGTTCAATTTTTCGAACAGTCTTTTCTCGGAAAATGGAAGATGGGAAAAACATAATTCTTGAACATTGAGATTCTTTAGCGTCAATAATCGAAATTACACCAATGGCTTTCGTCAAAAAAAATATTTTTACAGCTTGGTCGTTAATGGGTTAATCAGATTAACCGGCCCGAAGGCAGTTTCAAATTGCTAAAATGTGAATGAAAATTTTACTTGGCGTTATTTACCAGCAAAAATTCAATCGTATAACTTGGCATATGCTAAGTTCCATATTTAGTAGGATCGAATCACTATCTGTGATAGTCGCATCCTCTCTCGCTAGTCTTCGTCACATGAATCCCGTTGCTACTCTCCCTCACTGACAGTTCCCGTTTCAGCGCAAGGTTTGTTATAAACATGGTGGCCCTAAACTCAAAGTTTATAAACATAAAGTTGCTATATACTACAACCCCCTCTTAAGATAAACAAATTAAACTTCAGCTTGTTATATAGTACTTTTACTATTATAATGTCGATAGCATTCTGAGATGAGGTGTTGTCTTTCTAGTGTGGTACACAGTCAAGATACTTCGATGATTGTAGTCGAATTCGCTTGGCAAGATCAGATGACAAGTCAGATAGTAGCTGATCGGTTTTAGGTCCTTCGAGAAGATCCGAGTTTGTCTCTTTCGACTGATCTAAAGAACAGTCTGGTGCAATGCCATCGTCAAGGCCCTTTTTGATATCTTATCTTTCTGAGCTCCGTCTATATTACTTGCCAGTGTTCTTTGATCGTATTATAGTATCCATTCCTTTCATCCGACAAACAACCAATTCTTCATTCGTGAAATCTGCATCATGTTTGTTAGATCTATGCTCCCTCTTTTAGAACGCAATCTTTTGCTCACGCCTTTGGTCTGCGTACTTTTGACGTAGGACTACGTCTTTCATTTCTATACCGGGGTGTAAAATCAAAGTTTCGAAAACGAAAGCGTTACGCCGGAGACCGAGATTTTGAGTGTTAATAGCTCCTAAACAACTGAACGAAATGGTATGATAAACACTTCATTCGAAAGATAAAATGTCTACGCGTTCTATACTTGTTACTTTTCGATCCAAAAACTTGTTTCAATAGTCTTAAAATTGCTTTCAAAACAGGCTATTGAAATCACCAATCGGTATATAAGCGAGCGCCGCTCGGAAATCCACACAGTTCTAATTGAACAGCGATTGGAGCATGTTGTCGCTGTTGTGGTGAAGCTCTTCGTTTATCATGAAAGCGCTGATGAACGGTGTCACCAAGAGCCTGTTTGTGCACCTTAGGCTAGACATGAATCCATCAGGAGGAGAGTGATGCCACAAACGGTTCCCCGGGAAGATCTCGAAGCAGCCGCTACACACACACACACACACACACACACGCGCGGAATTCTTTCCGTTTGGATGCCATTCAGCATCGAGAAAGATCCGGAAAATAATCTGCCAGTTCCTCTGGGAATTTAAAAATACATTCATGTGAAAGAGTTTATTTGAATGTTTACTATCCATGTAACACTGTGACCAAATACATTTGGTTTTGTGATTTTTCAATCAATCGCAATTAACAGGATAGCTTCAGAAGATTATTCTTCCCCATCAGTAGGATATTTCCGTATCCAATATTGTATGCGCCCGCAATCGATTATTGCTCAGTCGCCGAAAGTTCCGAGCTCAGAGAGTTCATTCCCCTCTAGTTTGCCTTCCAAATTGCCATCCTAAACCACACCTTCTCTCGATTCAATCACACACAAAAAGCATACTTAAGCGATATTCTGGTGGTGAGACACATTCATTTTTCGTGAGGACATCGACAAGACAACATCGTTGCCTAACGTGCTGGAGGAGGTGGACGGCGAAGGATCGACACATACACGCGCAGAATTCTTTCCGTTTGGATGCCATTCAGCATCGAGAAAGTTCCGGAAAGATCTAGTCATTTCTGGAAAATAATCTGCCAGTTCCTCTGGGAATTTAAAAATACATTCATGTGAAAGAGTTTATTTGAATGTTTTCTATCCATGTAACACTGTGACCAAATATTTTTCAATCAAGTACTATTACCAGGTGGTTATCGAGTTAGTATTAACCACTGGTGGGCTTCCAGTATCGAGGAAAATGTGGAAATATCTAATCGTTACTGAAAATAATCTGCCAGTACCTCTGGGAATTTAAAATTACATTCATGTGAAAGAGTTTATTTTAAATATCCATATAATACATTTGGGTTTGTGATTTGTCAATCAAGTACAGTTAGCAGGTTAGCTTCTGAAGATTATTCTTCAGAACAAGGTTTTTCGTATCCTATATTGGATGCATAAAACCTTGTGCCTCCAACGTAACGCTCTCGTTTTCGAAGTCTCCCAAATATTCATTTATTCATTCATTCAGAATGGATTTAGATTCAACTTCAAACAAATGATCTCTAAATCAACGATAGTCCTACGTCACCCTTGCGGTTATACCATAGATATAACCCACTTCCTGTTTTTCCTTTTTCTTTATCTACAGCTTCTCTCTCTAATTTCTGCATCTTCTTGAAAGACGAAATGATCGGTAATTTGCTTTTAATTCGGCGACCGAACATAATTTCTCCAAGGGATCTTCCAGTTGTTGGGTGTTTGAAAGAATGATTGGTCAGAAGGTATAGATAGAATTCGTGGTGGCAATCATCCCCAATTTGTTGAGCTATGCGAAGACGTTTAATGATGGAGCTCAATCTCTCCGTTTGATTGTGGTCAATAGGGGATAGTGTTCAAAAGTCTGACGCCATTTGCACACTCACTACTTAATTGCGTTACATTGTCTACTTTCAAAACAATTGGTATTCCGTATCGACTGAACATAATGGACAGTTCTCTGATGACGTCGCGTGCGGTAATGGTATCCATTTCACAAATCTAGAATCCGGCTATAATAGTCTACCACTACCTTCTAGTAAGGTACTGAAGAAATCCAAAGCTACAATATCTTCAATATCGCAATATGGAATTAGCTACATGCCGAACAACTTCCCTGATGAAAATTTCCTCTGATGAGTCGTACGGTATTGCCTTCCGCACTGCCAAACGGGTCAAGGTATCAGTCACGTTGTCTTTCCCAGCCATGAATATTATCCTGTAATCGAACACCTGCAGTCGCAACACGCACCTCTCAATGCACGCACAACGTTTTGACCGCTGGGAGAAACGGGAACTCAATGCTTTGCAAACCGTGATTATATCAAAGGTTTTTCCAAGAATGTAGTTTTGAAAACGCTCTACGCCGCAGACTATCGCCAGCCTTCCTATTCCGTCTGGCAGTCAAAGATTTCAAGCGAAATGAATAACTCGGTGTCTACTGGCCTCGTCAAACTGAATCAGGATACCGCTAAGTGTCTCATTCATGGCCTTCTGAAACAATTCGGGGACCGTGACCAAGCCAAACGTCCCATGTCTCACAACACAGCCTCGTTAACCTCCCGCAAATCTAGACACAATCGATGCTCGCTTTTGGATTTCCCAACTACAACCAGTGTCGACACCCAGGTTGTAGATCCCGTTTTAATTCATCTTCTTTTCCTTTGTTTACGGACCCTTTAAATCTAGTGATTCATTCGTCTCCGGCCGGTTTAATCTCGATGATATTTCGTTTCATCCTCTCATCCCATTTTCTATTGAAAGTTTCATCCAAGCGTACGGGAATCCGACGCATTGGTTGATAAACTTCGAATCGTCGCGCTAACTCCATTCATCTTCGAGAAAGGGTACACTTCAACGTTGTTTATATTTATCCCGATCTTTAGCACTCCCAGTTGTTTTGCCGTTTTGTCGCCCAGCAAGCGAAGTTGTCCTCTTTCAACAACAAAGAACTCTGCTTGAATGTGTTTGTCGCCAATCGAAATATACGCAACGAATGATCCAATAATCACGAGCGGCTCTGAGCTTCCATAAGCACGTAAGATCCGATTGCCAGAGTCAATCAGCATTTCCAAGGAAACACCACCACCCACGCCCATAACGATATCCGATTCGTTTCCCGAATAGAAGGCATAATACATCTTCGTATTCGTCTTCTCTGAGCTCATTTTCATGGCATCTGTTTCAATAGAACTTCCTTCCACCGCTCTCACAACTTTTCTAGTTTTTCAGCCTGATCATGTAGTCAGCGAAGTGTTGCTCTGCCTGTACTCTGATAGCGGAGTTCGAAAAATTCATCAAGCTTTTCGATCGCGCAGTCGTACCATCTTGGTTCTACTGTTCCTAAGGACACATGAACGTAATCCTTGGAAACGACTTGAAGAGCAGGTACACCCAAGTGTAGAAGCTTTGCTCTTTTTGCATACATTCCAGTCCTTCCCTCCATCTCTTTCATTCCATGGCAAGCTTACCGGTCTCAACATGATCACACCGAAATGGTGGAACTTATATATTTCCATTTACTAAATGCAAAAACAAATGTTCTCCAGTGTCCAACCATTTATGTAAACATTTCTAAGAAAATATTGCCATTCTCTTTGCTTTCTTTCCTCTCCTTATCAATTTTCGAGAAATTCTTCAAATTTCTGCTAGCTTCCCAAGAAACTCATACAATCTGTACCAAATATTCACAAGTACTCTACTTCGTGAGAAATTCTCCAAATTTCCAAAATTCTTCTAATTTCCGCTATACCGGGAGAAATCTTTCTTATTTCTGCCACTCTAGGGAAATTCACTAAACTTCCGCCATACCGGGAGAAATCCTCCTGATTCCCACCACTCCTGGTAAATTCTCTAAATTTCCATCATACCGGGAGAAATCCTCCTGATTTCCGCCATTTTTTTTTTTGAAATTCTCTTAATTCCCATCATTCCGGGAGAAATCCTCCTGATTTCCGCCACTCCTGGGAAATTCTCTAACTTCCCATCATACCGGGAGAAATCCTCCTGATTTCCGCCACTTTTGGGAAATTCTCTAAATTCCCATCATACCGGGAGAAATCTTCCTGATTTCCGCCACTCCGGGGAAATTCAAGAAATTTCCGCCACTTCAAAAGAAATCCTTCAAATTTCTATCATTCCGGGGAAATCCAAAGGATTTCCGCCAACCTTTTTTTTGACTTCTTTTTTCTTCTCTTTCGCAAGAAATCTTCAAAACTCCATTTTGTTTTCACCGCGTTGTGCAATTTGTTCTAACCGAAAACTCAATGTTCACATTCTGCTTCGCTCTCACAATGCACAAACCACTTTTTATTATCCTTTCGATGTGTTTTACCAAATCTTACCGTTTTCCTTGAATTTGTTGCGCTTCGGGTTGTAATCCAAAATCGTCGTCGCCAGATTGTGATAGCCGCATCCTCTCTCGCTGGTCTCCGTCACATGAATCCCGTTGCTACTCTCCCTCACTGACAGTTCCCGTTTCAGCGCAAGGTTTGTTATAAACATGGTGGCCCTAAACTCAAAGTTTATAAACATAAAGTTGCTATATACTACACTATCGTACATATGAACTAATCGACATCATATATGCATATCAGGCAGATGCAGTTCGAGGGTCACATAAACGTATAATTTAAATCAATGTAGTACAGGTCGGACTCGATTATATATAGACTCGATTATATACAGACTCGATTGTGTGTGATTCGATTATATACAATTTTGGACTCGATTATATACAGTTTGGAAATTTTTTTTTTTATATTTCAAATATGACTTATTTCAAGAAGAAATTTAACCTTTCAATGTAAAGGTGTAATTTAATGTACAGTGCGGTAAAAATTGTGATTTTTGAAGATTTTGCTTGGATTTTCACCAAGAATTGTTTATATCGATATTGCAGCCAAATTAAGAAAGATAGAAGTTGGGTGTCAGAGAACAAATTGTAGGGTGGTTCTTCTTCTTCTTCAATGGCACTAACGTTCCTAGAGGAACTTCGCCGTCTCAGCGTAGTATTACTTGCGTCATTTTTTATTAGTACTTAGTTGAGATTTCTATGCCAAATAACATGCCTTGAATGCATTCTGAATGGCAAGCTCTAGAATACGCGTGATCACAGTGCAAGTTGTAGGGTGGTTAGAGAGCTTCAATTTAATTGATAGAAACAATCTAGTTTAAATACATTTTCTGGATAAAATTAATAACATATTAAAAATTATTATCTTTTCAGTTTTTCACTTCCAAAATTCACTAATTTAGATTATTCACTACTATATCCTGTACTAAATTTCCTCATCTTTCAAATGAAAGCAACAGAATCGTATTCCGTAGCATACTTTGTAATTTAGAGCCAGTTTGAGGCAACAAACTCCAAAACAAAAAAAAAAAGTTCAATAACTCTGTCATTGTTGAAATTCGAACATATGCGTAGGAGGATTTTTTTCATCAAATATGATCGCCTATCACTTCTTGAGAGAATTTGGATAAATTTATTTTTTTTCATGTGAGAAAGGTTTTTTTCTTACGTTAAGGTGATGAATCAAAAATCAAATTCCTCTTTTATATTCCAAAAACGAATAATACATGCAAAAAACGAATATAAAAATATTTTTTGACTCGATTATATACAGGATTCGATCATATACAGTGAAAAGAAATCAGAAACTGTATATAATCGAGTCCGCGCTGTACTGCGAAAAGTCGTGTTACATTCTGTGTAATATCTTTCAACAGTAAATCATATGAGATCGTAATTGAGGACATATTACATCATGTTATGAATTTGGCACATCAAGATTGTTGACATTTATTTCAAGACGGATCTATGGTACAAGGTGCGGTCGTTTGGTTACTAAGTTGGATAGGGGAGCGGTATATGAAAACTGTACGAAAAAAGGTGTTTACCTGAAGCATGAAAGAAAGGGTTTAAATACAAGCTTTTGAAACTCTGCATTCTCTCAATAAGTTCAGCGGTATTCAGCTTCTACTATTCCTAGGACTTATGTTTCAAAACAGAGTTTCAAGATGGATGTATAGTTGTTTTGTCGTATTGGCTAAGCACGATTTATTTGGCTTTGTATGGTGGCCAAGTTGGTTTATAAATAGTATCCAAATATGTAAAACTACGTTCTGAATTCATTGAAAGATCAAATTGTTATCAGACAAATGAACAAAATTCTTTACAATTGAGATCGTTCCTATGAGTTTACTGGGTTATCAATTAAAATAAATGAAACTCAGTATTTGATTTGTTTGATTGGTATGACATCTTTTTCCTTAAGACACCAAATCCGATTGCATCTCTTTCGTATCATATGTACGAGTTTTAACTGCTCCATAGCTGGATTTTAAACATTACATCCCTCTTTCTGTAAAAGTCAATTGTACATTTTCTATTTCTACAAACATAATTTTTTTATACATACAAAAAGCAATTCGTGAGGTTACAAAAATAATTATAATCTCACGAATATTTTCGGCCATGTTTTTAATTGTGTGTAATAAATCGTACATACGTATGACAATAGTCGTACTAGATGCACACATGAGTTGTATATTTTTCCAATCTAATTTGGAAACATTTGCCATGTATGTGCGTATGTATTATTTCATTCAATTTGCTTGTTAACCAGTTCAGTTGGAGATGGGATAGAAAGGCCGGTGCCATGCCGTCGTGAAATTTCGTTTTGAATCACTTTAATAGTTTGATCGGGTAAACATTAGGTCTTCTTCATACCTGCTTTTTATGAATGCAATCAGTGATTGCGAAACAAATAGGCCTCAGACGCCATTTTGATATTCCCCGCTCAGAACAGATCCCCGATTCTCAAAACAATTCGAATTGGGTTAAAGTGTGTGATTGCTATAGGAAACACAATCCTGACGGCACAATTGAAAGGCATAGGAGTTGGAGAACACCTGAAAATGTGGAACGAGTAAGAGTTTCATCGAGACAGTCTGTGCGCAAATATGTTGTTGCTGAGCTTTGAGTTACATCTGCACAACATCATGTTAAGTCAATAATTAAATGGACGTGATCATGCCAGTCGCGAAAAGCTTTGTGATGGAATGCTTCAGACAACCTCGTTACACGCGTTCCCATAAATAATGATGATCACTTACAAAAACAAACAAAGTAATATATTTACACTCTACAAAGGTTACAGTATACCGATTTTGACCCGTCTAAGCATCTGAGACCGATTCATAGCGTAGAACGATTACGCTTTTGACGTTTGTGTCGCGCAAAACTATTGTGTGTGACATTAGCATTAGGTGAGATTGCTGATTGCTCGCTAGCTGGAGCGAGACTGAATATTAGAAATTGCGAATGGTCTATTCATACCCAATAAGTTATGAGAGGACGGGGTTAATTTACAATATCTCATCTCTCCACAGTGTCCGTACGAAAGATCACTGCATTTACATTTCTAGCGAGCGATTTACGTACGCCTCATTCGCAGTGATATATAAAATTTATACCTCACGGCTACATCCATACCTCGGAATAGAAAGTACAGGTAGGTAAAGACCGAAATTTGGGAAAATGAGTGTGCTTTCAATATTTGGTAACTTTAACCGTTTGAGGATTAGGGAATCATAATGAATAACACACCAAACATCTCTTAGAGAAATTCCAATCCGATGGGTTCGCAGTAAAAATAGTTATTAACTATAAAACTATTTCATAAAAACGTTACCTGTTTTCTGATTTGATATCCTTATCCTACGTCAAAACTAGTTAATTTGGTGAAATAAATTAGGTGATTTTTTTAAAACTATACTATCATTTTTATGATATTGTGTTAGAGCACATTGCCAAATGGAAGGTTAGACTAGGAGAACCATAACTGTGGTATATTAGCCACTATCTCTTCGATTTCATTTCCAAATGTTCGAACCAAAATCGAGCACATCGAGTCGTTCCACTATGCTGAGCGAGCGTCAGGTTCGATGTTATAGGTTTTGGCACAGTTTAGTGTGGTTCTACGTTGCAGGTTCACGAGTAAAAAGCCATTCATGAATGACCAAAGATTCAAAGTAGCATTAGTGAAAAAACGTGTCCCGTTTTCATTCCTGAACTATTTGGTCAGCCTACCAAAGTCTATTTCCGTTGGCGCAAAATAAAACCGCTTGAACGGCCATCACAAAGTCCTGATCTCAACCCGATTGAGAACTTATGGGCCATTCTCGACAACAAAGTGGTAAAAAATGGTGTCACTAATGAGGACACTAATGAGGGCTCTCCAGAAGCCGTGGAATGAAATCGACCTTCAGAACTTGGTCAATAGTATAAAAAAAGACTTCAACAGGTCATTGTTTCTTCAGGAGGCCACACTTAATTTTTATGCTTTTAAAATTTTTACTTTTATTGTGTGATTTGTTATTTCTCGAACTCGGGTTATTGTACTGGTTTTTCTATTTTTATTTTGCGTGCCATTGAACTAAAGGGTTTGGTATGAGTTTTATGAATTGAGTCCAGCTAAATATGATGGAAATGTAATGAAAAATGTTGTTTTAATAATAAAGGCTCATGAAAGTGTTATTTTTACTTGTCAAAACTGTTTTTATTCAAACCAAATTGAGAAAATCGTTATCTAATGTTGTTTTTGATACAATGTAAACAACATTTTGTTTATATCGCTTCAATGTTGATTGCTAACAATACCACACAGCCCTAACTGTCATAACATGAAAAAACGAGGTTACTCAAAGGTTTTGAGTGATTTTAATATTATTTTTTGGGGGTGGGCTCATATTTTTGTCAACGCATATTTGCACCCATTAATAAAGTCATCTGAGGGAGTAAATAAAATCTAGCAAAAATTGCAACACTATAAAATATAATTCTATAAAATTGCGGTAGTAGTTTTTGATTAAATAATCCAGTAATCGAGAAAGGTTTCTGAACATCCGATGTAGGCTTTTTTATGTCTATCACTGTACTTCATTGAATTTTTCGTCTTATGTTACTGTCATCTTTCATTGGACGTGATGAACCAACCAACCTTTGTCTGTCAAGGTGTGTCGGGTTTTCGACCTCCGGTCAGGTAGGGAACGACCACCCCTTAGACTCTTTTTCCTAGCTGCACCGTTCGCATGCCGCACAGAAATGGGTTTGCGGATTTTTTCTTTTAATTTTTATTTTCTATAAGTCAGTTATCAGATTTGGAGTTTGGTTACGGGTTTAGATTCCAGGGAATGGTTATGGATTCATGTTAAATGTGTAGGTTCTCGTTTTGTGTTGCAGTACAAATTTTGAATTTAGGGTTCATCAGTCCAACTATGATTTTTACCAGTTTTTGATATATGTATATGTAAATATGTTCAAGTTTATTTTAATTTTGGAGGATGATTTATATGACATATTAGGATCGATTCTCGCATTCATTCTTGTGATTTCGTATACAAATGATATTTTCTCATAAAATTAAATTACAGTGGATTAAGTAGTGTTTTGTTTTGAGCATGTTTTGTGGTGGTATGCTTTGTTCCGTTTCAGGCATGTTCTTCTTCTTGAATGGCGTTCACGTTCCATGTGGAACTTTTGCCGTCTCAACGTATGCATTAACTAGCGTCATTTAGTAATACTAAGTTGAGATTTCTTCAGCCAAATAACACGCCTTGAATGTATTCCGAGGGGCAAGCTCTAGAATACGCGTGACCACAGTGCAAGTCGAAGGAAATTTCTTTGACGAAAAATCCCTCCGACCAGAACGGGAATCGAACCCGAACACCCGGCATGATAATGTGAGACGCTAACCACTCGGCCACGGGTGCACATTTCAGGCATGTAAGAACAAGATAACTTTTGTATTTTAAGAGAGCAAAAATATATTTTGAAAAAGAAAAATAGAATTCTTTAATTCTCTATTTCTTTAGTTCTTTTATTTTTCAATTTTCAATTCCTTCATTGTTTAGTTCTTTAATCCTTTAATTATTTAATTCTTTTATGCTTCAATTCTCGTATATTTTAGGTCTTTAATTCTTAGATTCTTCAATTTTTGCTTTGGATTGGATTGGATTCATATACAAAGTACTTTCGATAAATAATAGGATATGTTTATTTCTCTCGGTTACTTTCTCAGGTTTCTCAAAGATAAAGCGTAGAGTCATTTCGATAAAAAGTACATAACATAAATAATAGAATATATAGATTTCTTTCGGTTACCTTCTCAGGTTTCCCAAGAATAACTCTCCGCCGTCGCGAATGGATTTCGATAAAGGATACATGCAATAAATAATAGAATATGTGATCGGTTCAATTCATTTTACAGGTTTTCCTTCTCAGGATACCCACATATAATTATGGCCGCATGTCGTAACACGAGATTTTGAGGTTTTCGTTTCGTCGAGTTATCGATAGTTCGCGTTTTGAAATCACATCGCTTACCGCAGTCAATCCTGATTTTCCATAACCATTCCAACTAACAACTATCCCTTCCATGATAAACGCTAGGGAACCTCACTATAGAGGCGACCCTTCTGGCCTTCGGGCGGCGAATAAAGGGTGTGTCACATCAAATTGCATCACGGAAAAAACGCTGTAGAAATTCGCCCAGTAGACCGATCCTTTAGAAAATTTTAGACAGTAAAATAAAAACTATTAAACAACTTTTGGCATTTTCTTTTTATTCATACTTTGAGCCCACGCCCGTATGCTCGCACCTTTCTCTTTACCCCGTCCATAAGGTTTTGTACAACATCAGGTTGTAGTTTTTTTTGAACAGAAATCCATTTTCTTTTGAAGTCCGCCTCCGATTTGACAACTTTTGGGTTCTTCCGGAGGGCCTGCTTCATAATCGCCCAATATTTCTCTATTGGGCGAAGCTCCGGCGCGTTGGGCGGGTTCATTTCCTTCGGCACGAAGGTGACCCCGTTGGCTTCGTACCACTCCGTCACGTCCTTTGAATAGTGGCACGAAGCGAGATCCGGCCAGAAGATGGTCGGGCCCTCGTGCTGCTTCAATAGTGGTAGTAAGCGCTTCTGTAGGCACTCCTTAAGGTAAACCTGCCCGTTTACTGTGCCGGTCATCATGAAGGGGCGCTCCGCTTTTCGCAAGAGCAGATCGCTTGCCACACCATGTACTTTTTGGCAAACTTGAATAGTTTCTGCTTGCGAATCTCCTCCGGAACGCTGAATTTGTCCTCTGCGGAGAAGAACAACAGGCCCGGCAGCTGACGAAAGTCCGCTTTGACGTAAGTTTCTTCTTTGCCTTTCGTCGCGGTTAGGAGCCTTCTGAACCTTGTATGTACGCAGGCCCTCCCGCTGCTTGGTCCGCTGGACGAATGAACTTGACAAATTCAGCTTATTGGCGACATCCCGGATCGAACATCTCGGATCACGTCTAAACTGCTTAACTACGCGCTTGTGATCTTTTTCACTGACGGAGCATCCATTTTTGCCGTTCTTCACCTTCCGGTCGATGGTTAGGTTCTCAAAGTATCGTTTTAGTACTCTGCTGAACGTGGATTGGACTATTCTCAGCATCTTACCGATGTCCCGATGTGACAACTCCGGATTCTCGAAATGAGTGCACAGGATTAATTCACGACGCTCTTTTTCGTTCGACGACATTTTTCCAAATTTACGAAAAATTGACAGTGAAGCATGGCCAACGTGATCTATACACTCTTATCTGATTATAAGCGAAAGCTGAAGATATAATTCCTAAAAATTAAAATTCTACAGCGTTTTTTCCGTGATGCAATTTGATGTGACACACCCTTTATCATACTAACATTCCTTCCCTTCCCCTGGTGACTGTAAGGACGTGGCCGACTATTTAAAGCTCGAATCACCGAAAATTGCACAACGAGAATGATTTTCCAGTCCCAAGCGTCATTCTGTGTGTTCTTTGAGCAATTTGGTTGGTACAGGTCAATCACAGAGTACGAATTGTACAGTCTACCCAAGTTCATTTGAGGTGATAAACCGATACTAGTAAGCGAATTAACAGTGTTACGGGACGTATAAGAGATTATTTCCTAATCAATGAAAACGTCTTTTGGCATTTCTCAAGGTGCTTAAAGTTATAAAGCTGAACAATATTATTCATTCAGTTTTAGTGTATCACATTCGAAGTGCCGCCCTCTTTTCATTTCTAGAGCAACATGTCAAAAGGGTCTATCTTCTTTGATCGTTTCTCTTCATCGACTTTCTCTTTCGATATCCACAGCCTTTCAGACTGATTTTGCTCTAGTTTTACCATATAGTTTGATAAACGAGGTTCCCTTTCACACTCCTTATCGTAGAACACATCAGGAAATGCTTTTACCGCTGAGTTATTAATGAAAGAGAATATAGATGAAGAGAATCGTACAAAGAAGATAGGCCCTTTTGACATGTTGCTCTAGATTTTATGCCAACGGATATACAGATTTGACGAAATTTTTGGAATAGATTTCATGTTTTGCCACGAGTTCACTCTTATACCTTCTATCGACTGAGAAAGGGTATCTCGAAGTGTTAATTTTAGATTTGGATCAAGAGACAATTCAATCAGAACAATTCCAGGAAAACACGAATATTTTTTCTTTTTGTTGTTCTTTTTTGTTTTTAACATTCTTGGCCAGGTGTTCCTCAAGGAAGCGATCTTGTTCCGATATTGTTACCTTATTCTTAAATCTACAATCATGATTAGACAACAGATTCCGAAAGAACACATACACACTTCCAGAAACAGAAATATAATAAAGTGGGCATGGGTAAAGTGGAACAAGTAAAACATGGGAACATCCACAAAGCGTACAACGTACAACATGACACATATGCTCGGATGACGTTAGGTAAAAGACACTAATTGAGCCCCACTTTCGGCCGGCTATTGTGCGTTATTTTTGACTCCTCGACCCAAATCAGTTTCCGTAAATGTCGATCCATAAATTACGCGGTGACTACCTACGAGGAGGTGGCCGCAGATTTATTGCTAACTTATTCCGTTGGAAACACGTCACATTTCATTCCGTACATACCGAAAAAAAATTGACTGTTCGGCGAAAATAGACCCTGACTGGAGGCAGCGAACAAGGTTCGTAGAAGAAGAAAGCGTGTGAAGATTCTGCGAGTCGTTTTCGTGGTTTTTTGTTGGGTCTCTCTCTTCCGTTTCTCGCCTCCGAAAACAGCCAAAATGATTATTGCCCGCTGAAAGGTCTTGTTTTGATGGGCGGAATACCGTTCGTTTTCGTCTGGCAAGACGAGGTCACCCATTTTCGCCCCGACCAGACGGAGACCTTCGGGGCGCGTCATAATTTGAATAATCTAACAATTTACGACCGAAACATCCAAATTATTATTCGCGTTCACGCTGCGTAACGAGATGCGTTTTGTCACCGCCCAGCAGCCAGCAGCCGGGACGAGACAAATGGAAACACGACTGCATTTGCATCGGATGGCGATAAATTGATTCTTTTCATAGATCGATAAATCTCATACTTTTCTTTCACCCTTTCACTGTCTTCTGTCTGGTTCGTTATTCCATATTAGAGCCAAATTTTCGAATGCAGTCGCGTTCGGACCAGCCGAAAACTTGTCTTTTTTTAGGGGTATCTTAACGAGCCGTCATTAGGAAAAGGGGTACCTCAACTTCGAGCCCTAGCAATGGCGGGGCGGAGCGTTCTTGGTGCGTTTCTCCTTCTGCGGCCAGCATCCATTAGAGTTGTTCTTTCTTTTTAGGTTACAGGGAATCACGCCATCAGCGCGAGATGAGATATCAAACCAAAATATACATGACGGCCGATAAATTTTTGAGTCGTTTCAAATCAATTTTATTAAATACATTGGATTTTACGATGAGCTCTTTCCTCGTCCCCCTCCTAGGTAGAGTTCTTGCTGTTGATTTTCTGTGTTGGAATTGGGAATTAACTGTGAAATAGGAGAGGAACCGATCGGCCAAAGTTAAAAGGAAACTTCCATAGCAAATAACAAATAACATTGTTAATGGTGAAATAAGAGGTGAAAACACTCTTTGTGGGTTGAATTTATTGCAATCGCGCGATACGAGGCGGGGTAATATGGGACTCGATTCGTTAATTCTAATTAATAACTTTATTCTATTATGCGATGCACAAAAGGAAACGGCAGTTTTCCGCTTGGGTTTGTTTTTATATACGGTTTTACACGATTGTAACGGAACCGCATTGCACACTGTGTTTCAAATTAGATGGTTTCTAACGCTTCTTTACATTTGGATTCTTCTTGACGCAAAATTAACACAGAAACAAAATTTCATATAAAATCTTTTTTTTTATATTGGCTTAAAAAATACCCCCATTTTTCTATCGCTATTATTTTTTTTTTTCAAACAGAACGAATTTATTTAAGTTGTTGAACGACAAATGGAGCTACCTACGCTTCATCTAACTTTCATCCGCGCATTCGACTGCGATTCCTACGACACAATCAGCAGAAGTGGCGATGGGAAGAACACATTCTCTTGTGAAACGCTATTATGAAGGACGCTGACACAGTCTTTGCTATTGCCAGGCTAAAACCAAAACCAGACCAAAAATATTTTTTGAATTTATTCTGCAAACATCAACTGAAATAGTAGGACTGAAAATTGAAAATTAATTCTAAATTTGCTAACATCATAATTTGAAAATAAGACCTTGCGAATTGACAGACCAATTATTTTGAAGTGAACTTATTTCTTGTGTTTTACGACAGCCACACATCGAATCAGAATTTAAGTACGATTTGTTAGATACACTATTAGACAAAATAAAGTGTCCGCCACATCATTTTTTAAATTTCACTCATTTATTTGGTTCAAATTAAAGTAAACACGCCGTAGTCTTTTTTGTTATCTTATTTTGTATATTCTTTTTAAGTTTACTTAAGGGAGTATTCTAGTCTAGAAATTTGAAAAAAATAACAAAAATTTTCCTTCATATTTCTTTAGTTTAGGCATTCAAGAATATACTCTAGAAAGGACTTATCGAAAATCCTATTATTTACCTAGTTAGAGCCATCTTAGTGATGTGGTATCTAACCTGTTACGGCCATCACAATGAACTTCAAACGCGTTTCTCTCGGAACTAGTTTTTTTCTAACTGGCGTACACGATATCTCAAGTTATATTGAATCGATTAATGTCGAAATTATATGGATACAATCTGCAGGCATCTCTCTATCGCATGAACCTCTAAAAATAATGTTTTTTAAATTTTATTATTTTTAAAAAATCGGGAAACGTAAGAAAAAACGTTTTATACCGCATTTTGTTTTTCAAACGGTTGTCATTTTGCCAAAAAACGTGTTTTTGACTTGTCCGAGGTTCATGCGATAGCGGCATCTTTATTAATTCAGAATCTGTTCGATGTTTTCTTTCAGATAACCAGAAGAGCTGGAATCGGGAACGCCATGACACAAATTTTTTTTGAACCCTCTCACTTCATCAACTCTTAACTATTCTAGTTATGAATATTTTTTCTCCGTTCAATATTTGTTTTATTGTTAAAAGATAGATGAACAAATAATAATATAATGGATAGTAAAAATATTCTTTGTTTTATTTTTACGGAGCTCGAAAAAACGTCCGAAATTCGTGTCTCTGCACTAGAATACCCCCTTAAAGAAAAAATTTATTTGTGCTAGAAAAACATTTGAAAAAAAACAAACATTTTTATATTTATTGTACCCTCCTTTGGCCTTCAGAACCTACTGCAGGAATATTGGAATGCTCTCCGCCAGGTTCTTCGGTGCTGTCGCTACATGTGCACTCCAGAACTACAAAATAGTTATTTTTTTATTGATAACAGTAATTTTGTCAACCCTGGCATTGAGAATCGTCCATAAATTCTCGATGGAGTTGAAGTCCAGGGTTTGTAATGACCATTCCAGCGGTTTGATCCGACAAGACCGGAAGAAAAATTTGGTTTTCTTGGTGGTATTCTTCGGGTCGTTGTCCTGCTGTAATACGAACTTCTCTGGACCAGCGAAACTTCCTGATTTTTCCGCAAGATGTTGATATAGGAACCAGCCTTCATTATCCCGTCGATTTTCATGAGCCTTTACACTCCATCCCACGAAAACACCCCTAGATTCTTCCCCCATGATTCACCCTACCGTGGGTGTGACGCTCCTGAAGCTCCTCACTCGATCTGCGCTGCACACGAACCCGCCGCTTTCGGTTAAGCCATTCGGCTTCGAGAAAATTATTAAAAATTGGCGCTTTCGGACAACTGTGTTGTTCAACCCCTGTGCTACGAGACGGTGGCGAACAGTTTCACCAGAAACTGAAGTGTTTAGTTCAAGTTGATGTTTTCTTAGTTGCTGATTGCAAAATTCGAGAGAATGTTGCATACAATTGTGCATATTGATAGGTGCTCAGTTCTTGAAGAGATGCAAAAACTGCATCGCAAGCCCCACCCTTTAATGATCCATGAGACAACCAGAAATATATAAAAGCGTCGTTCTAGCGACGAGAAGCATTCAGTATATTTCGAACCGTGAAGCAGTTTACGCCGCCGTGAAATTCTAGTACAGTGAGTGACATTCGTTAAGCCGCACTTGAAAAAAAAAACTTGAAACACTTACTAAACAAATAGGAATGTTCTTTTTATCGGGATACTTATTTACTGTAGTGATATTATATTTAAGTCACTTTTATCGAAAGGACGTGCGTCACAATCACACACACAAGGCGGCATCGGTGGATATAAACATTCAAACGTCGTTTTTTCCCGAGACATACGTTTAGCCGCAGGGCATAAAAATCGAGTTTCGGCATAATCACCAAGCCTTTATCTGTGTTTTTTGAAAAAAAATTGGGAATGTTCAATTTACAAGATAAATATTAGATGTGCAACGTAAGAAGTTGGTCAGATTAGTGATTTACGTAGAATTTAAAGGAATGGCGAAAGGTTTTCTATTGAAGGAAGAGGGGCGGAAAATAATAAAGATATTCAGTGAACAAAAGTTTTCGCTCGATCGTAACAAAAATTGGTCTATCTGATAAAGTGGTACGGAATTTCTTTAAATAGTGTCAAAAATATGGGATATAACGACCAACAAATAAGAACACCAAAGTTGCTTTGCGTCTTAAAGGTCGAATAAGACACGAAGCAACTAGGAAACGATGTCCTGTTCATACATTAAGGCATAATCGGTTGTTCCAATAACGAAGAGGCATATTGCGCGCATCTTGAATGAGTCACCAAACATAATGTGGAAGAAACCTCAAGGGAAGCCGAAACTGACCGCCACCCATAAGCAGAACCATCTCCAGCTTTTCGCCCGGCAATACATGGAATGGAAACTAGAATGGAGAAATGTTGTATTTTCCGGCGAAAAAAGTTCAATTTGGATGGTCCGGACTGTTACAGTTGCTATTGGTACAATTTAAGTCAAAGGCGTCGTGAGATCGAAGCGAAATTTTGGGGGTGGAAGTTTGACAGTGTGGGGAGCCGTTTCTTATCACAGCAAGCTTTTCATTTGTTTCATTTTCACCCGAATGAACTCCGAAAAGTATCTTCAATTACTGGAGGACGTTTTGTTTGGCCATATTGAGAATAACGCTACCGAGGATGTCATTTTTTCAGCAGGATTATGCATAGATTCACGTTTCCAAGCAATCGAAGGCATGGTTTGCCGAGAAGTACATTCCGCTTCTTGAATGACCTGCTGGCAGTCGAGAACCTATGGAGAATCTTGGCCGAGATGGTCTATGCAAACGGATGACAATTTGACAGCATTTCCAGTCTCAAGGCAGTAATTCAGGAATGTTGGGCTATAATCAATATGGCAACACTTAAAAAGCTGTCTGACTCGATGCCAAATCGAGTTTTCAAAATGATCCGAGATGGAGGTGGACATACTAAATATTATTATACAAATTTTCTTTTATTGAAATTTTAGGATGCGGCTAAACGAATGTCCACCCTGATTCCACATATTTGAATTACTTAGAAATCAAAAAGTGAATTTATACTTTTTTTTAATGAATTCGATGAAAATAAACAATAATCGTCTTTTATGAGCAAAACTGTACAAAGAATTGACTTATTTTTAAAAATATTGAGGAAAAATAGGGTGCGGCTAAACGAATGTCTACCACTGTAGTCAACTTTTCATATAACTTTCAGCCTGCCGGTTCGTTTCTGAGTAGTAGGCGGTGTTAGCACAATTACATACTCTAGCAGTTTTGCTGGAAACAGCTTCAAAGCCAGTTTTCTACAATATTCATATGATAAACACAATCGCTATAAATTTCGTTTGTTCGCTCATCGAGATCGAGATCGTCCAATTTGAACTGTTTTGTAGTGTTCGTATTCGCCCAAGAATATTCATACGGCAAGAAAATTGGTTTGAAGCGAAAATAATAATGGAGGATCTATTCATTCACACTCCATACATATTTTTCATTATTTTATAAATACAGAACGCAGGAGCCATCTCGTTCAGAGGTACAGAGGGCTGTTTCCAGCATACCTCATTCCACTTCGGCATCTTTTATCGTGTTGTGCTCCATCCAGCGATTAATCAGCGTCCTTCTACCCTCATCGCAACAATTGTACCACTGATCGAGTGAAAAAACGATACCCAACAATTACATCAAAACGGGCCTTTTCAAAGCCATCAAATTTTGATAAAAACTTTGTAACTTTTTTTTGCAGAATGACACTAACAATTTTAGATGTTTAATGTCAAATGAAACAACACCACTATTATGTTAAATCGGAGAAATGCATACAACCCCAGCTAGCAACAACTAAACATCAACCGGATAATTTCAACTCGCACGTCTGGTAAGATAATTTTGAATTTCCCATTTTTTAATCGAGCAAAAGTGCGGAAATTATCAATTTTTAGATTTCAATAATATTATTTTACCGTTGTAGTTTATTGCTCGAAAAATTAGATTGCGCGTTCTGTTTGCAAATTTCCCGGAATAGATCTCTCTATAATTCCTCATGCCTCTGAAATCACGATTCTACTGTAGCATAGTGCTTTCGCTCCGCGTAAATCCTCCGAACTAAGATCCGCTAAAGGTTTGTTTTTACAGTAAACATTCACTAACTGGGCGAGAAGGGAAGACCAGTTATCGACATTCGCGTTTTAACTGGTCCGGCATGTTAAACGTCAAATAAAATCGAGGGGAACTTCATTGAATTGTTGATCATGAAATTGGATAAACAAAAGGATTCAAATGGAAGTTTCGCAGGACCAGTTAGCGAACGATTACTGTATTGGCTTCAAGTCAAGGAAACGATCTGGATACTCTATTCTATGGTTATTGATACACTGCTTGGTTTCTTCGCTTGTATACACAATTGTATTGTCTGGAGCGCAACATGTGGTCGATGATATTTGCACCAAAAAGGTACAACAGACTCCTTCTGAACACGGTCCTTGCTAATCATTTTGATGGATGTGAAAAGTATATTGAGCTTCCCAGCTTCCAGCCCGTACGCATGATTCGAAAACAAAGATCTAGACCTATAAAATCACGATGTTCAAGTTTAACAACTCATCCTAGGATCGATATACAAAAATTGAACACAACAATGTTCCATCATGTATGTTATGTCTTCAATATTCTATCTGGGGTTCCGGCACCGACAATTGTTCGTTTATTTTCACATGCTACCGTACCATTTTGTTCCCCAACCAAGCTTCAATCAGACAATACCATACAATTAGCTCAAAACACCACGATCGCTTCAACTACACCTATTAAACATAAAAGTTTGCGCCTTCTTTTCCAAGTCCATCAACCGAAGGTGTAAAAATAAAATAAGTGCCCTCAGGCACGAACTGATCGGATCGTCCACTTTTTTCCCCTCAAGTCAGTTTATTGTAGGCTTCACCACTAAAGGCCCATTTATACGTTGCTAGTAGCTGACTTCACAACGAGCAGCTACTGACCCGGTGAACTCGCTTGACAAATGGTTGACTCGCCTTGTCCGTTCACACAATGTGAGCTGCTGACAAGAAACTAGATACTAAGTACGGGTTTACCAGAGATGCCAGACGATTTTTCAAATGTCCATCAAATAGTCAGAAACAGCAATCAGGTCCGAATTTGACAGATGATTGATCCGAAATCAACTTATTTATTGGCTGTTTTCGGCTTAGGTTTTCAGTTGAATTTATCATTACACAATTTTAAATTTTATCGCGAGACACACGCTGGCCGTGTTTACAAATACTTTGTGCTGAATTTCTTTGAACTGAGGGTACTATCCGAAAAAAGCAGAAAGAAAAAAGGATTCGGGCCAGGAATTGGATGCAAAGAAAAGGAGTAACAAATACAATACTGGAGTAACTCCACGATGATGATCCCCGAGAGTACAGAGCAGTGTTGGAAATAACACCTGAAAAAGTGAAAAAACTGTTGGATTTAATTGCTCCACAAATACAACGCCAATATACACTCATGAGTGAAACTAGAAATGATGTGCCTTTCTTCTGGAATATGGAATATATATCAGATTATTGTCGCTATTTTTTAGAACCTCGAAAGCATCCATAGCTTAATTAATTCCGAAAGTATGTGGTGCTACAAATGGCAGTCTAAAAGATTTTTCAAAATTTGATTTACTTCGCGTTGACAGCAGCTTCGTGTACCAATTTGTGAAATGAAAATGATAGTAGATTCGCCGGAGGAATAAATACGTCTCAAAAACTAAAATAATGAATGAAAATATACTTTTTTCAAATCGAATATGTATTCTGTTTCTTAGAACAATACTTTTTTTTGCAAGTTGTGAGTGAATTTTGAATGAAAATTGTGCCCGATGATGATTTTATATTTAGATTCCCAATAAAACTGTCTCAATAAGAAAACGTGCCCCGCCAGTGTGCCAAACAAAATAACAACGATTCCGTTTAGAAACTATTAGGGTTTTATTTGTTTTTCCAATATTTTTCAAGTCTATAAATATCTTCGCATATTTTCAAATATCTTAAAAATAGAGACATTTGTTTACATTTGGCATCCCTGATTCGAACGCTAAATTCTGTTTTTTGACGTTTTGAGGGATGCGAGTGCGAGTAAATTCAAAAAACTTTGAAGTAGCTCGCACGCCGAATCACACATGACACTAACTGGCATGATGTGTTCACACGGTGTGAGTAGCTGCACTGCAGTAACTGACTAGATCGACTCGTATGCTTACTCGCACCGTCTGAACCCGGCTTAAGTAAAATGTTTTCCATCGAAACCCATAGCGCATATGGAAACTGTTCGAGCGGAATTTTTGCGTGGCGGACAGATTAGTAAAAATAGGAAACCAGTCTCAGGCATCAAACTCATACCCAACCACTGCAACAAGGAAAATATTATAATTTCACAACAGTCTCGACCAAAAAGGTGCCGCCAAAATAACAACACATAGCAAAAACTACTTGTGTCGGTAGAGTTCAAGGTGCGTTCATCTTTCCGCCTAATTAACAAGTAAAACTCTGGACGTTAGATAATTGTTTCGAGCCATGCCAAGCCAACGCGGACAGTTGCGGTTGTGGGGACGGAGAGGTGCTATGTGAGTCGTTTTGTACGTGGATTCCAAGCCGTTGATCAATCAACGCTTAGCACGCGTTCGAATTATGTGGAAACAATCGATAACGATACGTTTTGTTAGTTGGAGGTGTGTAACAAAACTGTTTCACACTGCCGCTTGACACGCAATCGGGTTACACTTTGGGTGGACTATAGGAAAATTGGTGACCGGAATAAATCGCCACAGTAAACAACTGCAACAGAAACAACCGCTTAGAAAAAGTGTAGTAGGCTAGAAATATTTGGCGCGGGAAAAACATCATGTGCCTCACATTTCTATTATAAATTTATTCTCTTGTTCTCGTTTTTCGAAATTTATTCTGAGGACAATGTAATGGGGACGAAGTCCCCATTTGGCGAGGATAAGGAATCGAGGCGGCCTATGCCGCCAAGATGACGCAATCCGAGTCCACCGCCGACCCGCCGTCGGAAGCGGCGGTGTCTCGCACGCAAACCTGGGATCCACTGATTGCCCGGTTAGTTTGAAACATAGGATACGATCCTTTAGCAATGTCCGACCGAGCTCTAGCGAGCGTCGGACGGTATACGTCTGCCCGGGGCGTTACGTTTGCCTGGGGCGATACGTTTGCCCGGTTAATTCTTGTTTTGAAATACAATACCGCGCCACAATATTTATAGCCTACTACACATTTTATAAGCGGTGGTTTCTGTTGCAGTCGTTTTCTGTGGCGATTTATTCCGGGAACCAGGAAAATTATGGATACAAAACGTCAGATTGATTTAGGGTTTGTACAAAACGGAGTTTTGGTTTGGAAAACATGTTGATGATTCACTAGTTAAATCACTTTTCAAACATTGTGGCAGTTAGAGGTGAATGAACCGAAAAGTTTAAATCCTCTTTAATTCCACATATCTCTCTCTCTCTGTCTCTCTCTTTATCTCTCTTTTCTGACAGTATTTTGTGTATCGGAAAAACAAGTCTGTAAGGCAATTCCAAATGTGCACCGTTTTGTTCGATAACTTGTTGTCGTTTTGGAGATACAGTAGAGCCCCGAATATCCGCAAACGCAGTATCCACAAAAATAATCGATCTCTTAACCCTTTCACTACGGCAGTGTGCTTCGTCGGAGTGCTACCGCTGAACGGAGCACCTCGCCGGAAAGTATGCATTCGCGCTGGTGTGATCGATGTGCAGTATCAACTTGACGTCGTCTAAAGACGACGCTCGTATTGAAAGGGTTAAGAAACGTGTTTTTATACAAGCGTCATCAGCACGGAAAGTACAATAGGATCTACACTCTGTCCAACTTCTATAAGACCACCCTGATTCTATTTCGTTGCAACACAAACAGTTAGAATTTCAACAAGATACATTCATTTAACGTCAATTTCGTTCAAAAGAGTTGTTTGTTTATATATTGAGCTTAAATATGATAATTTCAGCAGTCCAGTTTCTATAAGACCAATTCAAAATTCATAAGTATTATCAATGAAAAATTTAAAACGATAGGCTGATTTACATGTCAATAATTGGCAACCTTGCCATTTCGACTAATAACCTTCAAAATTCGAGTTGGAATACTATTTACCAAATTCTGCTGTACGGTTTTCTCGATATATTTACATTTTTCGGAAATTGCGACCTTGAGCAATTGTACCGTTACACAGCTGTGGTGTACCGTTTTCCCTCAATGTGGATTCTGCGTACAAGGATCCCCCCTAAGATTTTCAACAGGATTCAAGTCGGGAGAGCGAGCCGGTTACTCCAAAAAAAAATATATTTTTGGTCCTTAATCCATTGCTTAGTTTACTTGCTGGTATGAATAGTAGCATTGTTTTGCTAGAATTCGATTTTTTTGTGATGATATCCACGCAAAAATGGTAGGAGAGAGGATTATAGAACATGTGTGTAATCCTTGAATGATGTGAAAGCTATTTTGAGCTTTTCGGTTGCACAGAATCCTACCCAAACATGCACAAGCCTCCACCAAAATTCCTGGTTGAAAAATACTGTTCCTTCTTCCGTAAATCACACCAGTACCCGTTGAAACCATGACGGCCATCCAAATTGAACTTTTTTTCGTCAATAAACATAGCATATACAATGAAGAACTTTTTTGTTATGGTGTATAGCAAAATGTATTCTTTTGGAAACATTATTTGTCACAACATTCCATGTCCCACTGTCGGTTTATGTGAGCTTTGGCAAAACTCAGACGTCTTCCGATGTGAGATGGTGTAAGATGAGAAGCTTTAACCTTTCAAACCCTCTTAATGTGAGGATTCATTACCACAATTTTAAGAATTTTCACCCGAGTAGTGAGAAGTTGAAATATTGATTTATTTGCAAAAGCGATTTTGAAGTATCCGAAACTGTACTAACTATTTCCCGCTTATCCCGGTCAGAGAGCTTCGATTTACGTGGAGCTCTTTCTTACCGTATCCTTGAGAATTCGCCAAATAATTGAGTACTACTGGATGGAATCGAACAATCCGACGAGCAATTTCTCTGATCAACATTTTCTTGGTGAAATGCATCGATTTGTCTTTCTTCTCTCTCCATGAGCACTTTTCCCTTCGGCATTTACCGGATTTATTGATCAACACAACGGAAAATGTAACTGATCTTATAGAAACTTGACAGTTAAAAAATACGAAAACATTCGTTTACGCTCAGCGCTTGCACACACACATATGAAAATCGTGCAGTTTATGGCAGTCACCAATACCTACGCACTACAAATTGAAGCATTGATTGTTTACAATATCACAAAGCAGCAAGATCATCACCTGGTCTTATAGAAGTTGGACAGAGTGTATAAGGCGAAGTGAAACGGTACCGATACTAATACTGATACGATATTGAAGCAAAGACAGCAAACACGTTTCTTTCAGAGCAAAAATCGCCACCCGGAAGAGAAACAATATGAGTAGATGGAGATGAATATCCGTTCTCGAGAATCGCGGAAGCTCTTCAAGAAACCAAACGCCTCGCACAAAGACTTTGTGTTGCGGCACAGTGGGGCGACGTTAAATGCGAAATAAAACATGATCATCATCATCATCTACTTCTTCTTCTTCTATTTCTCCTACTTTTTCTTCTAATTCCACTTCTTCTTCTATTTCTACTCCTTCTTCTTTTATTTCTACCTCTTCTTCGTGTATTTCTTCTTCTTCTTCTTCTTCATCATCTTCTTTGTTTTTTCATACTGGCGTACACAATAACTCTGAACCGATTTTTTTTTTTTATCCAAAATATATATTTTTATTAAGGCTCATATGGCGTCAACCTGACGGGGCCGGGAGTTCAATATTTCGACAATATTTGCCTTATAACTATGTTAGTAATATGTAACCGATTACTCGCGGTTGGCTCGAGGTTAGTATTACAAGTGTTTTCGTAATTGTGATGTTGCTGTTTTCAATGATCTGTACCTGTGCCCGACACGGGATACACGGGATTGGGATGCAGCTGACCATTAATCAGCAACGCCCCCCTAGTCTGTACCCCATATCTAGCGTGGTGCGTCTTCTCGAGGAATCCAGGATAGAATGGTCACTAGCCGGCGCAATCATCAGCTCGTGTAGAGTTGTCATGAGCGGTACAACCTTTGGCTTTTGTTGAATCATCAGTGGACTGCACAACCTTTGGCCCGTGTATCTGTAAAGAGTGTGTGTATGTATTGCCGCGACTAAGTAAAAGTTTATAGATCGGATAGGAGGGATACGAAACAGGGACACAACGAAGGAAACATCATTAAACGTTGACATCGGCGTTTCTGAGGAACAGGTATAGATGAAGCAGAAGATCAGGATCACGGCTACCTAAGATATCCCGGACGGGGATATCCGATTGTCTGCCTTTTGCTCTCAGTGCTCTAGAGAGCTGAGAGCGAGCAGCATGGAACCGGATACACGACCAGACAATATGCTCGATGTCGTGGTAGCCATCGCCACAATCACAAAGATTGTTTGCTGCGAGCCCAATGCGATAGAGATGCGCGTTTAGGTTGTAGTGATTGGACATAAGCCGAGATATCACGCGAATGAAATCACGACCGACATTCAATCCCTTAAACCAAGCTTTCGTCGAAACCTTAGGGATAATCGTGTGTAACCAACGACCGAACTCATCTTCACTCCACATGCGCTGCCAACTAACGAGTGTGTCCTGACGAGGAATGTGAAAAAATTCGTTATAAGCAATTTGCCTTTCAAAAAGTGTGCTTTCTGAAGCGCCCACCTTAGCTAGCGAGTCCGCTTTCTCATTCCCCGGAATCGAACAATGAGAGGGAACCCATGCTATGGTAATCTTGAATAATTTTTCGACCAAAACACTCAATAGATGTCTTATTCTTGTTAGGAAATAAGATGAGCGTTTATCAACTTTCATTGAGCGGATTGCCTCTATTGAGCTGAGACTGTCTGAAAAAATAAAATAGTGGTCGATGGGCAATGTTTCAATGATCCCTAAAGCGTAGTATATCGCACCCAGTTCAGCGACATACACGGAACAAGGATCTTTGAGTTTGAAAGAGGCACTGGAATTTTCATTTAAGATGCCGAAGCCAGTGGACCCGTTTATGCATGAACCGTCAGTAAAGAACATTTTATCAGATCTAACTTTCCCATATTCTGCCGAAAATATCTCCGGAATATAAGATACTGAACCGATTTATGTCGAATTTACATATGGTTGGGGTTCTGCCAAAACGAACCAAGCGCTATTTTTTTCAAAATTGAGTTACTTACACCATTGCGCATTGAATGCAGAAAACAATAATCTATCGACTGTAAAATGATCATGTCATTCGGATAATTGACAACAGCTCCAAAACAAAATTCTGTGTAGCAGACTGTAAAAAAACGAAATTGCATTCAACCAAAGCGAACCATGAACCCACAATATGGCATCGGACGATAGTGATCGTTTTCTCCAAAAAGGCAGATCCGAATCTACAACAGATTTTTGTGCTTCGGACAGCTCCTGGAATCAAATGTCGTCGGGATCTGGTAAGTAAGACAGCCTACGGGCTGCAATGAAGTGCAGAAGCGCTGATCTGCATTTTTCAAAATACCGTTCAACCAACATGCATTCTTAAATCAATTTATTATCATTTATTAAGATATTTTTTTGCCATAAACAGCAAAAGTGAGTCAATATATATTTATATACCATTCATGAAATTAGTCAAGAGCCGTTACAAAATACTAATGTGTTATGTAATGATATTATGTTAATAGCTAGCATGGACTTGGTTCGCTCTGGCTGCAAAGAAATCGAAGTTTTGCGTGTCTAGTAGAAACATAATTTTGTTTTTTCATATTTCTAAAGGTTCTGAATCAGAAATTGACGAAGATGTGTGCTTACAGCATGAAAGGGAGTATTATGTTTGACATCCTATTTGTAACACGTGAGCGATAAAATGATAGATTTGGTCCGACACAGTCAATTAGTGGGAGCCCAAACTTCAAATTGAAATATCTCAAAACAATGTTTTTGGCGCTTCGTTCGTTTTGGCAGAACCCCGACCAATTATTTGGAATGTTTAAAATTTGGAAATTTAAATCTGGAATTCAGGCATGATATCTGAAGTTCTACAGTCTTGAATCTCAATTCTAGACTTACATATTAAGAGTAGAATTTACAGTCTGAATCATCTATTTAGTTATTTATTTATAGTCAACAGGTGAAATATTCACCCCAATGACAACGAATTCTACTCGCCCTATACAACTTAATTTAAGACACTACGGAAACTACATTTGTTTTAATAACGAGAAACATTGAACTCGAACACATCGTAGCATGTGTTGAAGATTCGGCACATCCTCCGCATGTGCTCGTTGAATCCATAGTTGGTTCGTGAGGGACGGTTATACAAAAAAGTATGAGAGCGTAAATTCCGGCGGCAGGTGTTTATATGTAGACAGCTTAACAGCGAAGTGCAGTCAATGTTTCCCTGGATCAGATCACCAATGAAGCTTGCCATCGCAATGTTGCGTCTCGCCTCCAATAGTTCCAGATGTATGAGCGTACAACGGCTTTCGTAACTGAGTAAATTAACGGTGTCATTCCACGGAAGATGCCTCAGAGCGAATCGAACAAACTTCCGTTGAATAGCTTCGATGCGATTCGTCTCGTTTTTGTAGCATGGACACCACACCACAACCGAGTATTCCAGAATAGTATTGGCGAAACGAAATATGAAACCGAGTCGAGAGGAAGCTTTTGACACCACGTAAGCGACATGATCCTTGAACGTGCGCTTAGAATCGATGAGTATTCGCAGATCCTTGACAATGAATTCCCGTTTCAAGGTAGTACTCGATAGGACATAATTATAATGAATAAATGTACGTTGTCTGCCGAATGATATAATGGAACATTTCGAAACATTAAGTACCATGCGGTTCAGTTGGCACCACTCGGCGAAAGCTTCCAATTGATCTTGCAGGAATCTAGCATCACTTGGTTTCCGTATCACTGAATACAGTTTTAGGTCATCAGCGTAAGACAACTTAAAACATTTCAGAACACTGTTACATCGTTCATATATAGTAGAAACAGAAATGGTCCTAGATGGCTGCCTTGAGGAATTCCGGATGTCACAGGGAAGGGAGAAGAAACATAGTCTCCAATTTTTACAGACATGCTTCGACCAGTCAAATAAGATGATAGCCAGGCAAGCAAATTGTTATGAACACCTAATCGATCGTATTTAGCCAAAGCAATATCATGATTCATTTTATCAAACAGTATAGATGGCATCTACTTGATGGCCTAGCTTCGCGGACGAACGAAGTAAACTTTACTAAATTAGTAGTCGTCGGACGCTTGGGCATGAAGCCATGTTGATTCTCTGGAATGCAGTGAGCGAAGTTTTGAGCCAGTTTTTCGAGAATAACCAGCTCGAATAGCTCGAATAACAAAAATCTTAAATATGAAAATTGAACAAGAATATGGGATTGACCACCTGGAATTTGGACTCTGACAACTATTATTATGTCATGGATTTAAAAATCATGTCAAGTACCCAAACACGCGATCTGTAATTTGGGCGTTTATACAAATCTTGAAATTGAAAAATAGGAAACTATAATATGCATGTGAATTTTTTTAATCTGAAATTCGAATCATAGATAATATAGCTGGAGTTTGGAGGCATTGAAAGTCTGCCACGTGCTACGATGGTACGGGGATAACGGAATTAAATTCTTCAAAAATAAACTCAACAAGTTTACTAACCTAGAATTCTTCAGAGACAAATGTGGTTTTGCGACATCCCGATGGAACACACCATTTTTAACCCAAAGTTCTAATGAGAGCTGTTCGCTTTTTAACTCAAGCTACTATTCTTAGTGCTCCGACGAGTAACGTGATACTGTAACTTATTGTGACAGTTTACACTGATTTTATGAGATGTTGGATGTATACTTCGGTATACGTTTCCAGTATATAGTTTGATTATTGAGAAATCACAACACCGACTGTAATGATGTCTACCGCGATTCCACTATTACAAGGCTGTTACGGGCCTTTGAGTTCGATTTTCCCCTCTCATGATACAAAATACCCAGCAGAAGTTATATTTATCCGGTGCGGTATCACTGGTGCACTGTTCGCTCCCATGAGATTTAGCGCAACATCTGATCCCAGTCAGTCTCGATCACAACTTCTCCGCTCCTCTCGCGACCCGTCATCGGAACACGAGCTGCATCCACTACAAGGCAATACAGGAAGCAGACGAGTTTGAGATTTTTTTTCCGTAACGTGACACCGGTAGAGAATCTCATCCGATTCGATATGTCGCGTTGCTACTCCGATCGGTTTGGACGCAGAACTGCGCGCGATTCGAATAATTTTGAACGCAAACCACAAAACCGATTTTTCACAATTCATCGGCATCAGTTTTCAAACTCATCGCTGTGTAATGTGCATACATATTTTTGTTGAACGATAGACTGGCATCTGTCTCATGCGTTCGGTTCCAACGTGGGTGACGCGGAAAATCGGGTCTTGAAATAACATTAACGACGATGCATTCCATCGCCTTCGGAATGGCAGAAATAGAATTTCGACATTGCAGGTAGGTCCCCGAATGAGGAGCATTCCCACTCACTTTTTTATGGCACACGCTTGTCTTCTAGCCGTCTGGAATGCAAAGGTACGATTTTGTAAACCATAATGGAGCGAAAAAAAACCGAGACAGGACGACGGAACTGTCGAGAGATTTATCATGCGACACGGCCTGATGAGGTGCGATTATTATTACCTCGATAGGACATGTTTCTATCATCATGACTCAGTCGTTATTCATTAGTTCCGACAGCGTTTGGGTTGTTGGTATGGTTGGGTGAAGCTTTCCCTGGTGGAATTATCGACGTCGTGCAGTTCCAAGGTACGGGTAGCGGGACTACATCATAATTATGTCTGGTGTTTTGCCAACACAATTCAGCTGAACGTTGGCAAGATTCAAAGATATTCCATACCGGAGCGGTGAAAGAATGATGATCGATGATTGTATGCGCACTCCGACTCCGAATCGGGCGACTGTCGGCAAAATGAGCAATCACAGCATACGAAAAAGTATCAGCAAGTAAAAGGGAATGATTGCGATTGTTGGGAAATTGATCGTTGATATCCGAGACTGAATGTCTCATTTAATTTCTTGCTTTTGATTGCCCCAGACGCTGCTCTCCGGTTGAGTAATTGGCGGCAGTCGAATGCGCCGATGTGCGATGATCTGTGACGCATGAGTCGAAATTGGCGACGACGCTGGCGATGTGTTGCAGCATGGAATGTTTGGTATACGATTGCAGGGAAAACGTAAACAAGCGGTTTGCATAATTGGAAAGTGATTCGCTGACAGGTGAAAGCATTTCTCTCTCTCTCTCTCTCTCTCTCTCTCTCTCGCGTTCGTTGATTGTTTTCTGTTTCATAATTTTCCGTTTTAGCCTTATCATCACAGGAGATATTACAACATGCAACATACACATATACACCCATTTCATGCCAAACCGATATAGTGGTTCTCAGATTTTCGTGAAAAGTGGTAATTTTGTTCTTTATCGCAAAACATTAGACCCGTATTATTTTTATTTTTTTCGTTAGGATGACCATTTCCTTTTTAGGCTTGTCCGAAAAATCAACTTTATCCTCTTTTTTCCTTCTCCAAAAATGACTTTTTGTCAAAAAATCATAACATTGGACTACTGGACCGATGATCGACATATCAAATTAAAGCCAATAAGCTGGTCTTTTTTTTAAAAAATACTATACCTGCAGAAAATTTGAACTCTGTTCTCGTAATTATTGATTGTATTTGTTTTTTATTGTTGTCATAGTCTCGGGACCAAAGGCGCTATATGTTTTTATATCATCAGTACAAAGATTTGATATTGCATACAAGGAAATCATATAAAAACTTTATTGTCATACGTCATACGTCATTTTCAAATTCCAGGTTCCCGATCCCGGTTTTTTTGTTCGAATTTCAGATTCTGATCTAATTCAAAAACTAGATTCCAGACTCTACACTTCAGTTTCCAGGTTTCATATCCCAGTTTTCAGATTCCACGTTTTAGATTCCAAATTACAAATCTAAAAATTGAAATTAATTTTTTGATTCCACATTTCAGATCAAGAATTCTAGACTCCAGATCCAGATACAATACTTTCAATTATCAGATGAATAAAGTTTTTACAATTTACAATTACAAATCTAGATTCAAAGATTCACAAGATTCTCAATAATTCTTAAATATTCTCAAAGATTCTCAATAATTCTTAAAGATTCTCAAAGATTCTCAAAGATTCTCGAATATTCTCAAATATTCTCAAATATTCTCAAAGATTCTCAAAGATTATCAAAGCTGCTCAAAGATTCTCAAATATTCGCAAAGATTCTTAACGATTCTCAAAGATTCTCAAAGATTCGCAAAGATTCTTAACGATTCTCAAAGATTCTCAAAGATTCTCAAATATTCTCAAATATTCTCAAAGATTCTCAAAGATTCTCAAAGATTCTCAAAGATTCTCAAAGATTCTCAAAGATTCTCAAATATTCTCAAATATTCTCAAATATTCTCAAATATTCTCAAATATTCTCAAATATTCTCAAAGATTCTCAAAGATTCTCAAAGCTTCTCAAAGATTCTCAAAGATTCTCAAAGATTCGCAAAGATTCTTAACGATTCTCAAAGATTCTCAAAGATTCTCAAATATTCTCAAATATTCTCAAAGATTCTCAAAGATTCTCAAAGATTCTTAAAGATTCTCAAATATTCTCAAATATTCTCAAATATTCTCAAATATTCTCAAATATTCTCAAAGATTCTCAAAGATTCTCAAAGATTCTCAAAGATTCTCAAAGATTCTCAAAGATTCTCAAAGATTCTCAAAGATTCTCAAAGATTCTCAAAGATTCTCAAAGATTCTCAAAGATTCTCAAAGATTCTCAAAGATTCTCAAAGATTCTCAAAGATTCTCAAAGATTCTCAAAGATTCTCAAAGATTCTCAAAGATTCTCAAAGATTCTCAAAGATTCTCAAAGATTCTCAAAGATTCTCAAAGATTCACAAAGATTCTCAAAGGTTCTCACAGATTTTCGAAGATGCTCAACAATCCTATGAAATTCTCTAAAATTCTCAAAGATTCTCAAAGATTCTCAAATATTCTCAAGGATTCTCAAATATTCTCAAAGATTCTCAAAGATTCTCAAAGATTCTCAAAGTTTTTCAAAGATTCTCAAATATTCTCAAAGATTCTCACAGATTTTCAAAGATGCTCAAAGATTCTCAAGGATTTTCGAAGATGCTCAAGAATCCTCTAAAATTCTCAAAGATTCTGACAGATTCTCAAAGATTCTGAAAGATTCTCAAAGATTCTCAGAGATGCTCAAGAATTCTCAAAGACTCAAAGATTCATAGATTCCATTCTGCTTTCGTGTTTTTCAGGCTTTTCTTGAAGACTGGTAATGTCCATTGCTCATTCCACCACATCCTAAACAGTTCCCCTGAACCAGTGTATGCAAAAAAAAAAGATTGACAAATGATGTCATACCTAAGCAGAGCGGAAATCAAATTCGAAGCTCCCATCTTGTTAAGCGCCATGCTTACCACTAGGCTATTGGAGCACCCAGAATCCAGATTCCAATTTCAAGACTCCATGCTCCAAAATCTTTTCAAATTCAAAATCCAGAGTCCAGATTTCAGAATCTAGAATCCAAATTATAGATTATAGATGCTATATTCCAGATTTCTGATTCTGAAATTCAGAATCTAGTTTTCAGAATCCAAATTCCCGATTATAGATTGAAGATTTGAGATTCCTGATTCTGAATTTTCAGATTCCTACATTATCTGAAATTTAGAACCCAGATTTAAGAATCTAAATTCCACATTCCAGATTCTCCGTCTCAAACTTAGAATCCAGAATACTGATTTCAGACTCTGAATTTCACATTCTGGAATCTACATTAGTGATACCTAATTTCAGATACCGAGCTAAAATAGTTAAATTCACAATCCAGATTTGAGACTCCTGAATCCCGATTTCATATCCTAGACTCCGTGCTCCAAAATATGAAATTCAGAATCTGAATCAGATTTCACACTCTAGATTCCATATTCCTGATTATAGATTCCATATTCCAGATTTCAGATTTAAATTTTAGACTCCGTGCACCAAAACCTGAAATTCAGAATCTGGATTTCAAACTTCAGATTACAGTCTCGAGAATTCCGAATTCCAGATTCCAGACTTCGTGGTCCAAACAGCGTCGCAAATCAGGAATTCTACAGCCAGATTCGAGATTCCCAATTCTAGATTCCGCGCTTCAAAATATGAAATTCAGAATCCAGTTTCAGATTCTAAGTTCTTGATTCCATACTCTGGATTTCATATTCTAGACTCAATATTCCTGATTTAAGATTCCAGATTCCAAATTCCAAATTCCAGAATCCGTGCTTTAGAATTTGAAATTCAGTAGGTCGAATTCAGATTTCAGACTTCGAGACTCGAGATTCGAGAATTCAAACTCCAGAGTACGTGTTCTTAAATTTTGAATTCTGAATTCAGATTCTAAAGTTTAATCCCCGTGCTACAAAATCGGAATTTGGAATTTAGAATCCAGATCCCAGACCAAACCAGATTCCGTGGCAGGATTCCAGAATCCAGATTCCATATTCCGAGATTCCAAACTCCGTGTTACAAAATCAGAAATTCAGATTCTAAATTCCGGGCTTCAATATTTAGATTTCAGATTTCCGTATTCGAATTTTACATTCAGCTTTCAACAATAAGACTCTACAATTCGGACCACACCAGTTATCAGGTCTCAAATTCCAAATCTGAAATTTACAATTAAAATTCAAGTTCTAGGTTTCAGGTAAAAAATGCCAAACTCTGAAATTTCAAATTCTAGATTCGAGTTTCTATATACCAGATTCCAGATAGAAGATTCCTGATAGTTCGTTTCCAGATTACACAAATTGAAATACCAGTTACCGAATTACAAATGCGGATTTCAGATTTCACATCGAAGATTCCATACTCTCTCTAAATTCTAGATTATAAACTAGGCTTTTGGTTCTCTGTGTATAGGGTAGGCGTTTTCGTCTAATAAGGGTATTAAAAACACTGTTCAATAAGTTTGAAACGGTTAGAATCATTGTTAGAATAATATATTCACTGGACCATCATGGGACTTGATGGAGAGTAAAATCCGTTTTTGAGACACTGTGTTTTGTATAATACCGAATTCGTAGACCTAATCAGTACAACATCTCCGGTTTCTTGCCGCATCTATAGACTTTTTGCTCTATAAAATGTTAGTTCCGTGATTTAGTTCACAATTTGCGACCCGTCGTATGGAAAAATATAAAAATATATGATGATGCAATATAATAATAGGATCTGTTTACAAAGAACAAAACACTATCAAAAGGTTCCAATTCTGACAACTATACTGCTGTACTACGCATAGTTGTCCCATGTTCCAAAATCAGCAACTGAGAGAAACGCAATCAAAGTTTTCTAGCATATTTGTCCGCCAGAAGCTTTAAGTATTTCGATTTAGCAATACACAGGGTTTTTTATGAGCATTGTCTAATGAAATGTGAAGAGTTTCCCTCACTTGAATCAATCAAGCTTGATTATAAGTTTAAAAATTCATGGCGGGACAGTTATGCCTAGAATATCAACATGGGACAATTGAACTTGATGTTGCTTTTGGAAATACTGGGAACGTTTTTTGTGTTTTTCCAGTAGATTGAGCATAAAAACATCGTTTAATGATGAAGTGAAAGTTGTCAAAAAGTAACATGGGACAACTATGCGTAGAACGGCCGTGTAGACACTGCGATAGCCAAAAGTGGGTGTCTTATTTATGAATGATCTGAACGTTAAAATACATATTCTCGACATTCCTAAATTTCCCTATGTCGTAACGTTTAATGACAATATGTTTACATCGGATCATATGCCAGAAGTGAGCGGTGGCAGCACATTCATCAAACATTCCATTTTCCCAAGTACCAATATACATTACCGAGGGGTACCAAGGGTACGTAATTTTCTTCATATTTATCATTTCTTGCATGACGAAGTCACCTTCAGCGGTAACCGACCTCGCTTCGCTCCGAGAGATCATTAGTGAAGCCCTTAACCGGATGGGAGGCTCGCGGACACCGAGCTAGGAAACGCGGCAAATCCAATCCGGCTGACCACACCGCAGGTCTTGCAACGGTGCGGGAAAATGCCGCTGCAAATTCCATGAAAAGCGAAATTGACCTCGAACGTCGCCCCTTCCCACTACTGCTAGGCCTCTCTCGGACTCCTAACGAAAAGGGAAAATTATTGATTTGCGATTGGATAATGAGATTTTCCTTCGCTTCACGTGTCCGGTCATCTGATCTGGACACAAACTCCGCAAGCGGCGACTTGGGGCAACTGAGGAGATTTTTTTCCCCGCTGTGGTCTGCCCGAACGAAAGCGAAATTAATCGCGTTTCCGCAGCACGTCATGTTATACTTGAAATCGATAGCTGAACTTGGGCCTGTTCGGTTTGCCGCAGCGGGAAATATTGCCTTTCTCGGGCCGAAACCAGGGCGCCTCTGATACCCAAAATGGATTGCAGGAACTTCGATACATGATTCGATAACGGTGATTCAATGAATGTGCGTTCGTTCGAGCTTGCAAAATGTATCGGTTTGCAAACGATGTGATGTTTCTACGGGTTGAAATATATTTTAAAAACAATTGCTAAGCGTAGGTTACCTTTGAATGTTTTTTTTTAAGAATGAAGTGCTGTAATATATCTCATGTAAATTGTTACAATTTTTAAAATTAGGACTTAGTGCTTCGTGTATGAGGAATCATTTCGTTCGTTTCAAGTGTAAACATCACATTATGTAAACACTTTTGCCTAGCCGAAAGTGTTGAAATGCACGTTTTCCGATAATATTTCGGTTGTCATAAAAAGCGAACATCAAACCAGAAACTATCCATTTGGTGCGGAAACAAACATAACGACGAACCATGGTGCACTTCTTCTCGACGTGACAACAGGCGTCTAGGCTTACATTGCTTCTGGATTATGCGGATGCAGATGCCGCTTTTTAAATCAGTGTGTAAGATAAAGTCGATGGTACAATATGAATTTTTCATCCATGGTCAGATGAAAATGGGTTGTTGTGCTAATTATTATTTACCGATAGCCATTATAGTGATGCGTTATCTAAGCTGGTACGGCTTTGACGCAAAACTTCAAACGCGTTTTCTTCCAAACTTGTTTCTTCAAACTGGCGTACACGATATCTCAAGCTCTACAGATCCGATTTATGCCAAATTTATATGAATACAATCTGTATGCATCTCTCTATCGCATAAACCATTTTCTTTAAATTGTACTATTTCTAAAAAATTGGGAAACGTAGAAAGAAAACCTAACAGCATTTTTTAACTGAATGACACGGCCGTTTTTAAACTAAATACATGTTTTTGGCATGTTCGACAAACAAGCCAGGCTCGTCGTGCGGCGCTCACTACCGGGGAACGCTTATGATTGTGCTATTAGAAGCCCTTGCTGAACGCCTTTCCGCCGTCGGCGGCGTGAAGGCGTTTAGGAATGTAATTGCGTTGACGCTTCCGTTTACGGAAGTCATGATCTTCGATTCCAAAAAGGTATCGGAATGCGATATTCGACTGTTAAAGCCCTTTCACCCAATAGCAATACAAGTCGGACTCGATTATCCGGAGTATTGATTTTTTTTCACTACGGATAATCGAATCCTCCGGATAATCGAGTCAAAACAATTTTTTTCTTTATTTGTTTTTGTGTGCATGTATTTTTCTATTTTTGAAAATAAAAAAGGAATTTGATTTTTGATTCATCCCCTTGAAATCAGAAAACACCTTTCTCACATGAAAAAAATAATTTATCCAGATTCTTTCAGGAGGTGATAGACAATCATATTTGATGAAAAAAAATACTCCTATGCATATGTTCGAATTTCAACAATGACAGAGTTACAGAACTTTTTTTTTGTTTCGGACTCTGTTGCTTCAAACTAGCTCTACATTAAAAAGTACGCTACGGAAGACGATTCTGATAAGTACAGGATATAGTAGTGGAACAACTAAATTAGTGAATTTTAATAACATTTCGGAAGTGAAACACTTAAAAGTTAATAATTTTTAATGTGTTATTATTAATTTTATCCTAAAAATTCATGATACATTTTTGGGCATTTTTCATAAATCACTGTGTTCTACTAGTAAAGCCTTTTCACTTGATAGACATATTGATGGAGTTCTGAGAAAATATGCAATCCGCTATTTTGTAGTGGCCGCCATCTTGGATTTGTATTTTTCATAAATAACTGTGTTCTACTAGTCAAGCCCTTCCGTTTGATACCCATATTGATGGGGTTCTGAGAAAATATGTAATCCGCCATTTTGTAGTGGCCACCATCTTGGATTTGCATTTTTCATAAATAACTGCATTCTACTAGTCAAGCCCTTTTTTTAATACTCATATTAGCTATTCAATATAGAATTATTATACAAATTATTCAAAATTCCCGAAAATCAAAAATAAAATACTCCGGATAATCGAGTCTAAAATTCCGAATAATCGAATCCCGAATAATCGAGTCTCCGGATAATCGAGTCCGACCTGTACTATAGAGGTTTCCATCAGTCATGTACCCTGAAATGGTGAATACAAAACAATGTGTAGAATCAAACGGGGATTATTTCGAATGAGAATATTTTGAGGTTCTCCTGAAAATAATGTGCATTCTTCATCGAAAAACAACGGAGCCAATCAATGGAATTTCATAATTTCGTGGAACAATAGTGTTTCGAGATATGCATTTTTTTCTGCAAGCAGTTATCGTTGAAACCAATAAATATGTAGTATTCATGACTGAATAGACAGTGATCTTAAAACATGGCGCTTTTAAAGTTTTTTGCTCCTATGTCTTGGCAAAATCAATAAAAAAAAAAGTTTATCTTGCCATTCCGTAGATATAACATGTTTTGAAAACAATCATCATTCAAGAGACAGTCAGCTCGCGCAGTCCGAAGCCGCCGGACGCAAAGTTGTTCGTGTCCGTTATTGTGTTGGAACAATACCGTTATCGGTTTCGCTGAAGTGATTGTGTCGCTCTAACGGTGTTTTCTTTATTGCGAGAGTGAAGTGATAAGTAATCACAACCAGCGGGAGGGAGAAATCCTCCACTGCGGGCGCTGTGAGCGTGTGCCGTTCCTCGTCATCGTATTGTGGTGCGATACACCATTGCTGTTGTGCCAAGCGATCATCACGTGGTTCGATTGGAGCACCGATACAAATCATCCGCACCGTGCGCTTCAAGTATTTTAGTTTATATATATATTAGGTTAAGGATTTAAAAAAAAAAGAAAAAGTATAATTGTATATCTGCCATAATGGCAGAGTGCGATCCTCTTGATATGGACATTGAATCTGATGTTTCCTCCTCACTAACTACTGGGAAGTCGCTTAAACGCGTTCCCCCCTCAGACGATGTCTTTTCAGAGGAAGAGTTAATCAACCTCAACAAGCCCCCTTCAAGAAAATTGGCAAACTTTTCCACTTCGCCCCCTCAATCTCCCGCTCCCGCTTCCGATTATCTCCCGAACTTGCCTCCCAGCCCAACTGTTCCCGCTCCCGCTCAACAATCGACCTCGTCCTCCCCCGCAGTTGTCCCCTCTCCGCGTGTCAAGGTCTATCCAGAAGATGCATCTGGATCTGGCCCATGGGTTGTTTTCTTCCGGCCAAAACCCAACGGGAAATCGCTCAACGTCATTCAGATCATGAAAGATCTGACAAAAAATTATTCCTCCGTGGTCGAAATTAGAAAGGTTCGACCGAACAAACTGCGTGTTGTCGTGGCTGATCGGAAGCAAGCTAACGAGATTGTTGTCGACAATAGGTTCGTACTAGAATATCGCGTCTATGTGCCCTGCCTAAACGTAGAAATTTCGGGGGTGATCACAGAAACGGGTCTGACGAGCGCATTAATAAAAGAGGGAGATGGCAGATTTAAAAAGCTCCCTTTGACGAAAGTTAAAATTTTGGACTGCCATCAATTAGGAAAAGTGTCCCAGGAAGAGGGAAAAACAAAATTCACGCCGTCCGACTCGTTTCGAGTAACTTTTGCTGGTTCCGCCCTCCCTGACTACGTTATGGTGGACAAATTGAGGCTTCCGCTGCGTCTCTTCGTGCCAAAGCCCATGACTTGCAACAAATGCAAGTCAGTTGGTCACACAGCAGACTACTGCGCCAACAAGGAGCGCTGTGCCACTTGCGGAGAGCAACATGTGGGCAAATCCTGCAGTGCGACTGAGCATAAGTGTCCATATTGCGGGGGGACCCCACATGAGCTCTCAGCTTGTGAAAATTACAAGAGTCGCTGGGAGAAACAGAAGCGCTCTTTAAAGGAACGCTCGAAACGCACTTTTGCGGAAATTTTAAAGGGCGCTTCTCCACAGGCCCAACAACAACAACATCCAATCTCCTCACACAATATCTTTTCCACGTTGCCAGTTGACGAAATGGAAGCGGACACAGCTCACGGGGGTACACCGTTTATTTCCCAAGGGAATCCCCGGCGCAAAAATGTGACCACTCCCAAAATTCAATCACAAGTCCCTCCGGTGATATCCCCTGTTAGCTTGCCTAAAAAACCGAGTGCAGCGGACAAGCAAAATCAGGTTCCTCCTGGCTTCCGTGGGAATAGTTCACCTTCGAACGACCCAGCACTCGAGGGGACATCAAAAACCCCAACTGTCCCTATTTTTCCGTCCAGCTCAACTTCCCAATCGGGATTTATAAAGTTGTCTGACCTTTTGGATCAAATCTTCAAGTGTTTTAACGTTTCCGACTCCATCAGAACCATTGTCATTTCAATGCTTCCAGTATTAAAGACAATTTTGCAGCAATTGATGCAAACATGGCCCCTCCTTGCAATGATTATCTCTCTTGATGTCTAATTCAAATAGAGAGGTCGGAGATATCACTGTTTTACAGTGGAATTGTCGTAGTCTTATCCCTAAATTGGATACATTCAAATTTTTAATTCATAAGTTCAATTGTGATGTTTTTGCTCTGTCCGAAACTTGGCTTTCTTCGCGAGATGATCTCTCTTTCCATGATTTCAATATTGTACGCTTGGACCGTGATGACAGATACGGAGGGGTGCTATTGGGGATCAATAAGTGCCACTCATTTTTTCGAATTGACCTTCCACCTATTGGAGGGATTGAAGCTGTTGCTTGTCATGCAAACATCAGAGGCAAAGACCTCTGTATTGTCAGCTTGTATTGGCCTCCGAGAGCTGCGGTTAGCCGCAAGCAACTTGTTGACATGTGCTCACTCCTTCCTGAGCCACGATTGATCTTGGGAGACTTCAACTCTCACGGAACTGCCTGGGGGGAACAGTACGACGACAATCGTTCATTGTTGATATATGACCTTTGTAACAGCTTCAATATGACCGTTTTGAACACTGGGGAAACAACACGTGTACCTAAACCTCCTGCTAACCCAAGTGCTCTTGACCTCTCGCTTTGCTCGAATTCACTATCGTTAGATTGCAAGTGGGATGTAATCCAGGACCCCAACGGTAGTGATCACTTGCCAATCAAAATTTCCATCACCATTGGGTCGAATTCTTCTGAATCTATAAACATGGCATATGACCTCACAAGACACATTGACTGGAAAAAATATGCGGACGCGATTACTCTAGCCATCAATTCCAGAGATGGTTTACCTCCATTGGAGGAGTATAACTTCCTTTCTCGTTTGATCTATGACAGCGCAGTTCGCGCTCAAACGAAACCCAATCCAGGTTCCACCATTTTCCGAAGGCCTCCCAATCTATGGTGGGATAGCCAATGTTCCAAGCTTTATGTAGAAAAATCGAATGCATTTAAAGCTTTTCGGAAACGTGGTACTCCTGAAAATTTTCAAACGTATTTAGCCCTTGAGAATCAGTTCAAAAATTTGATCAAAGGGAAAAAACGTGCTTATTGGCGAAATTTCGTGGGAGGTTTGTCACGAGAAACGTCAATGAAAAAATTATGGAAAGTGGCTCGAAACATGAGAAATTGCTCTTCATCCAATGAAAGCGAGGAATATTCACATCGATGAATCTTTAATTTTGCACGAAAGGTTTGTCCTGATTCAGCTCCTGTGCAAAAATTTGTTCGAGATATACCACAAGATAGGTGCGATCTTGATTCCGAGTTTTCGATGGTAGAATTCTCTCTTGCTCTCCTTTCATGTAACAATTCTGCTCCGGGATCGGATAGAATTAAGTTCAACTTGCTGAAAAATCTCCCTGATGTGGCGAAACATCGCTTGTTGAACTTATTCAATCGGTTTCTGGAGCATAATATTGTTCCAGATGATTGGAGACAAGTACGAGTTATAGCTATTCAAAAACCCGGAAAACCCGCGTCCGACTTCAATTCGTACCGCCCAATAGCAATGCTGTCTTGTATACGGAAATTGTTGGAGAAAATGATCTTGTTTCGCCTTGATCGATGGGTTGAAACGAATGGCCTACTCTCAGATACACAATATGGGTTCCGCAGGGGCAAGGGGACGAATGATTGTCTTGCGTTGCTTTCTTCAGAAATTCAATTGGCTTACGCCGAAAAAAAACAAATGGCTTCAGTATTCTTGGACATAAAGGGGGCCTTTGATTCTGTTTCAATAGAGGTCCTGTCAGACAAATTACACTCTCGGGGTCTGCCGCCTCTATTGAATAATATGTTATATAACTTGCTTTGTGAGAAACATTTGAATTTTTCTCACGGGGATTCGACAGTAAGTCGGGTCTCCTACATGGGACTCCCCCAGGGCTCATGTTTAAGCCCCCTTTTGTACAACTTCTATGTAAGCGACATCGACAATTGCCTTACACAAAATTGCAACCTAAGACAACTTGCAGATGATGGAGTGGTGTCTGTCGTAGGATCAAACGAATCCGAACTGCAAGGACCCTTACAAGATACTTTGAACAATTTTTCAACCTGGGCCATTGGGCTAGGGATCGAATTCTCCACGGAGAAAACAGAGATGGTGGTTTTTTCTAGGAAGCATAGACCAGCAAAACCAAAGCTTCAACTTTTGGGTAAACCGATCACTCATGCTATGTCTTTCAAGTATCTTGGGGTCTGGTTCGACTCCAAATGTACTTGGGGGGCCCATATTAGGTATCTGAGTAAAAAATGCCAACAAAGAATAAACTTTCTCCGTACAATTACCGGCACCTGGTGGGGAGCCCATCCCGAAGATCTTCTAATGTTGTATCGAACAACTATTCTCTCAGTGATGGAGTATGGCAGTTTCTGTTTTCAATCAGCTGCCAAAACACACCTCATTAAACTCGAGCGAATTCAGTATCTTTGTCTCCGTATTGCGTTGGGATGTATGCCCTCAACGCATACCATGAGTCTCGAGGTTTTGGCAGGCGTACTCCCACTAAAAGATCGCTTCAATTTATTATCTCTTCGGTTCTTCATTCGGTGTAAGGTTATGAACCCATTGGTGATCGGAAATTTTGAGCAGCTGATCGAGCTAAATTTTCATTCTGGATTCATGAGCTCATATCATGAATTCGTCTCCATGCAGGTTGATCCTTCTTCGTATATTCCCAACCGTGTTTGTTTTCCTGACTACATCAATTCCTCTGTGCATTTTGATCTGTCCATGATGCAGGATATCCATGGAATTCCAGATTATCATCGATCGGGGATCGTTCCTACGATTTTCGAAGCAAAGTATGGGCGTGTCAATTGTGATAATATGTACTTTACTGATGGGTCCTCTATGAATGAGTCCACAGGATTTGGAGTGTTCAACAAATTTTTTAGCACCTCACACAGTCTTCAGTATCCTTGCTCAGTGTATATTGCTGAATTGGCAGCAATACACTGGGCGCTGGACAGCGTCGCCTCACGACCTGTTGAACACTATCACATTGTAACGGATAGTCTTAGCTCTGTCGAAGCTATCCGTTCAGTGAGGCCGGAAAAGCACTCGCCGTACTTCCTTGAGAGAATACGAGAAATTTTGAGTGCTTTATCCAGACGCTGTTATGTCATTACCTTTGTCTGGGTCCCTTCACATTGCTCAATTCCGGGTAATGAGAGGGCTGACTCATTAGCAAAGGTAGGTGCAATTGAAGGCGAAATTTATCAGCGTCAAATCGCCTTCAATGAATTTTATTCTTTAGTTCGTAAAAATACCATCGTTAACTGGCAACGCAAATGGAACGAAGATGAATTGGGCCGGTGGCTCCACTCAATTATCCCTAAGGTTAGCCTCAATCCGTGGTTCAAAAGTCTGGAATTGAGTCGGGACTTTATTCGCACCTTCTCCCGACTCATGTCCAATCACTGTTCGTTAGACGCGCTGCTTTTTCGTTTTAATCTTGCCGACAGCAATCTCTGCGGTTGTGGCCATGGTTACCACGATATCGAACACGTTGTTTGGTCGTGCGAGTTGTATCTTGTCGCCAGATCGAATTTAGAAAACTCCCTTCGGGCTGGAGGAAAGCAGTCCAATGTGCCGGTGAGAGATGTGTTGGCTCGGTTAGACCTCGATTACATGTCCCAAATATATGTTTTCCTTAAAGCTATCGATCTTCGAGTGTGATTGTTCATACATCCTTTTTCCCCTCCTTTTCGTCCTTCGCGAGCTATCGGTTCCCTTCCTACTAACATTAGAATAAGTTAAATTGTAAATACATATTAGATGTAAGGATAGTTTTAAGAATTGAGTGTGAAGTGTCAGTGTGAATGAGAATGTGAATGTGAATGTGAGTGCGAGTGTAAACACACATCTCCTTACATCCCATCCTTTTCCTAATGAAAATGTGTCATCCTTCTAAACTCGAGTCGACCGCGAGTAATCGGTTTCCTATTTCATTAACCATAGAATTAAGGAAACAACATGTTGATATATGCTAGTTGAAATATAGTTAAGAGTTTGGCTCCATTAAACTTATGTAACTGAGCCTGTAAAAATAAACGGATTAATAAAAAAAAAAAATCATTCAAGAGAGAAGAAGAAAAAAATTGTGCACTGTCACATAGAAAATCCATTGATAAGCTTGGTGAGCTTGCTAATGTGTTGAATTTATTTAGAAATATCGTGCGACCGTGTGTAATTGTCGACTGTGTAGGAATGCCAAAAAGCTTGGTGCTATACGCAGTACGCTGCGAAGAATTCATCTCCGGGAATGTTTTAACTCCTACCGAGCCATCAAACAGCCAAACCAATGACTTAAATAGATAACTGTGGCTCGTGTCTTGAAGCTGTATAGTAATGTATCGAAATCCGGACGCTTAAGCGCTTACGAATATAACTTCAACTACTAAAAAATATTGATATATAATAGCACTAAAATTAGCGTTCCTATGGAATTAGAAGGCCTTCATCTATGTTATGAATCACAGAACTCCACAAAATCATGTTATATTTATTCAAAATTTGAAATTTCTTTTATCGTGTCGTGATTTTACATCCGGACACTTTGGCTTTTAAATCCGGACACCTGTTTTTTTTTGCAATTCTTTGAAAGAAATTATTTATTAATTATTGTAGAACTTATTAACGGGTGCGTCATAAGTAGCGGGACTAAATGGAAACGAGTTTGGTACAAAAGTTTTTTATTAATCCAATTATTTATTGTATTTTCGATATTATCGATGAAAAATGTAAATCCAAGATGGCGGCCGCTACAAAATAGCGGATTACATATTTTCTCTAACCCCTAATCTAATATTGATATGGGTGTTGAATGAAAGGTATTGACTTGTAGACAGTTATTCATGAAAAATGGAAATTCAAAATGGCCGCCACTACAAGATGGCGTCAATTTTTTTTTTCAAAACCTCATCAATATGGGTATCAAATGAAAGCGCTTGACTAGTAGAATACAGGTTTTGATGAAAAATATAAATCCAAGATGGTGGCCACTACAAAATGGCGGATTACACATTTTCTCAAAACCTCTCAATATGGGTATCAAACGAAAGAGATTGACTGTAGAACACGGTTATTCATGAAAAATGCAAATCCAAAATTTTGAAGAAATTGATAAATGGTTTTATTGTAGAGAAATATACTAATGATACAGATAATGTACTAAACACTTAAAAATAGAATGATGAAAAAACACTTTTTTAGTTCAACGGTTTCATTATTATTAAACCTAATAACAACACAGATGATGTACTAAAAGCTAGAAAATAATTAGGCAAGTAGTAGTTAGTAATTATCACACCCCTTTCTTCATCAATCTAGGACATTGATGAGACTAAAATAAAATCCTGGGTCATGTAACGAAACAACTAACGGTAGGTAATGGAAATCTGACGTGGCCCATTTTGGATTTGCATTTTTCGTAAACAACTGTGTTTTACTAGTCAACCCCGTTCGCTTGATACCCATATTGGTGGAGTTCTAAGAAAATATGTATTCCACCATTTTGTAGCGACTGCCATCTTGGATTCACATTTTTCCGTCCATGATTGTATTCTACCTATCAAGCCGTTTCATTTGATACTCATATTGATGGGATTTTGAGAAAATATGTGATCCAGCATTTTGTAGCGGCCGCCATCTTGGATTTACATTTTCCATCAATAATTGTATTCCACTAATCAATCCCTTTCATTAGGGGGTCTTCGTAGCCACTTGGTTACGCGTTCGCTTACCAAGCGATCGATCGTGAGTTCAAACCCAGGGCCCTCAATTGTGACCATGTTTGTGTTGTTATAGAATAACTACGTCCACGCAACCATCTTTAGCGATGGAAATCGATCCAGGGTGGAACAAAGCTCGATTCATCCATACAACTGCTCTGCTCTGCAAGAAACATCGGGCTGCTGTTCTATAAATAACTCAACAATGATCAATATCAACTGTCTCCGCTGTCCGGTCTGCTGAACAATGGAAGAACAGAAAGAATACCCTTACGCCTAAATGGCTACTACTGTGTAATTTACCATAATGTAATGGAACATAAAACTTAAGGCCTAAATGGCTACTACTAACTACGTGTAATTTACAATTTATAGAAACATAAACATATGCACATGTACACGTAAAACCCGGCTCTGTTACAGCTAAAATGCTAATGAGCCTGACAAATAAATAAATGGGATTAAAAGAAGCCCTTTCATTTGATACTCATAGTGAAAAAAAATGTATATGTATACAGGGTAACTTCGATATAACGTACATTTTACTTTCAAAATAGTACGTTGTATCGAATTGTACGTTATATCGAAGCATAATAAAGAACTCTGAAATGTAGCTTATACTACTTTATTGTGTTGCTGTTTGAGTAAGGTTGATGAATAAAATCAATAAGAAAACGAAACCAACTTTTCTCATGATGTTTCCCTTCGTTCTGTTGATTGAAGTTTGATTCATTTAGAAACCGGAATCACAAAACAGTTGGTTTCCCGGATCGAAAATCTTTGCTCCACACTCCATACTCCATACAAAGGCATCTAACATACCCTTATGCAAGTCCTTCAATGAGAAATTTAATCATCAACTTTTGACCGTCCGGATTTAAAATCATTTTCTGAATGTGCTTTTTATTCCGGACGTAGGTTTGTGAAATTAACATTGATTTTTGATTTTTAACATTTTTTGTTATAAGCTAGGTATCATGTTTGACACTAAACTAAATTGACACAATAGTAACTATCAATTACATCAATTCAACATGAAAAAAATGTCATGGTTTTGGCATAATATTGAATGTAATGAAAAAGCGTCCGGATTCAGAAGCATCACTGTACGATCAGCTGATGATCAAACTCCACAGGTGTTTGCGCATAGACGATGAAACCTACGTAAAGGCCGAATTCGGCTAGATCCAGTGAAAAAAAACAACATGTAAACGACTAGAGCAAATGTTTCTGCTAAATCACAAAACTCATGATGCATACACACCCATTCTCGTTCGAGCAATTTGTATCGTCAAGGAAAGCTCTTCCAATTTCTATCCTCAAATTAACCCTTCATAATATGATCAAAGCCTTTTTCAAGCATCAGAAGAAATGAAAAAATGGGCTCAGGTAATGTCGAAGTTTTTCTATGAAACGTAATGCCATTGAATTATAAAAAACTTCAAAAACTTTTTTTTCACCCACCCCATGCAGTGTTAGTTTCGTAATTGGAGCTAATAAAAAAATAATTCATTATCCAAACAATTCTCTCATTATCATCTTTGAATCGTTTATCCATGTGTCCAGTTCTGAGAACAAAATCGTCTGAAGACGAAAAAACAATTTTTTGTTCTCTTTACCTTCTACGCCTCATACTGCCGAGAGTCACTCACAAACTAAAACATTCCGCACTCACTCTCAAACGCAAGCGTGAGTTTGCAGCGGCACGGTCTGTGTTCATCGATGGTTGGATTTTGCTGTCAGCGGCACAAAACAAAGTTCGCTGCAAACGTGAGTGAACACACACGAGGATTGCGCGCGCGCTTCTGTTGCGCGCTGAGAGCACAAAGTAATTCATTCTACCGCTGATGCTCATCGGTGACGGTCGCGTATATTATTTCCGTTGTTCTCTCCAAAAACTAACATCAGAAAACAAAATAATAATAATACTCAAAATAATCGATGTTTCGTGTGTTACGAATGGTAATCAGCCGAATTTCAAGGACGATCATCGGCATATTTCGGGATGAAATCAGCACTGTTGCTGCTGGAAATAAAAAAATATAAATAAATAAATGAAACAACCAGCTTTAGTGCCTTAATTAGTGCCAGTGACGAGGGTCTTTTAGCGTGCGGTGATTATCCTAATTATACCGTGGCTGTCTGCATTAGCAAAGTGAGGAAGCAGCTAAACACCTGACTCATGGATGTGGTGTTTCTTTTAAAATGTAGATCCACAGGCTCATGCGTGCGTGCGGTTGGAAGGAGCACTGTGTTAAGAGCTTGTTCCTCTGACGACATTCGACAAGGAGTAAAGAATTATTAATGTTGGACTGACCAATGAAAAAATGTTCACGACATTCACAGTGGAACCGTTGATGCCGAAGATTACGCAGTGATTTATCAGAGTGGTAATACAACGGCAGGGATTGTTCCTTTGGCGTGATTTTTGACAGTTTTCGACACATAGTGGAGGTGGACGTGCCCAAGTGGTACCCATTGGGACCAGATAAACCAACAGAGTGTGAAGATCGTGCGTGTCCAAACCCGATAGTGGTCGATTAGCTTGATACAAAGTGGCCAATTATGCAAATGATGATGCACATGTGATTCTGGCGTTTTGGCGCGCCTCCGTTGTCGTCCCGTGAGTGAGTGTGTGGAAGTGCTCCCCTGCAACTTTCACAACATTTTCTCGTTTCGATTGTTATTTTGTTTTGTTTCGGACGTTTTCTGGTCAAGTTTAGCCATGCAGCAGCGTGGTCGTGGTCGTTAGTATAAATAATTAATTAAGTAGGAGTGGAAATCGGACCGCTGGCCGCGAAGGGGAGAGGCGGTTCCTAACAACCGAACAACACAAGATGTTGGAAAGTGTTTTTTCGTGGCCGCGTGTGGTAGTTAAATTCACCTAATAGCTTGTCTAACTTTTGCTTTCGATATGTGCCTTTCGGGGGGTACTGAACCAGCAAACTATTAACGCAAATGGATACAGCTAAACTCGAATGCCCTGCGGCAAGCGATGAAATGTGACCAGAAGTGTGATTTCGTAATGCTTAATTGGTGAATCGGAAACAACGGGGTTTGGAAGGTTATCAGCTCGGTCATATTCGAGCACTCAACGCGAGAGGATTAAGAACTCGAAGCCGTCTGACCTACAGAAGGTTGTATTTGGGGCAGAAATAAGCTCCAGGCGGGTACCTTACGTCGGACTGTGGATTATCGACAATAAATAGTGTGACACCTTGGTGAGGCGCCAAAGTCTGCCGATATTTCTTGGCGGTGGCGAAGAACGACGGTTGCAGTGTTAGGGCAAAGCAGCAACGGCACGAGAGAGGGAAACGACCAAAAGGGCAATTGCAGTGGCGTGGCAAAAGGCTATCCGGGGCTAATAACTAATCAACAGACATGTACTTGGTTCAGGTAAGAAACGGGGTGAACGTGTAATGTGGAATAGCCATGTAATGAATGTTACTTGTTATTGCTGCTAGCAGAGAACCTGTGTAAACGTTTGGTACACATTTTGCTCGGGAAGGTTTGGAAATTATGTTTCAGAGTGTTATCGATTGTAGAGTTTTGAAAATAGAGCATTACTTACTAAATCGATAACAAGAATTGAGTCATTTATTAATGTTCTTGTAATAGTTATTACAAGCAAAAGTACTGAACTTATTTTGTCGACAAGCTTTTCTGTGTAAAACAGAGTGTAACGCAATAGCATAGCTCTGCGATAAACCCTATGGTTGAGATGTATATTTTCAAAACATTACCATTTCAGCATCCTCTATAATAAATTTACAATTTTCCATGATTTCATTATCATCAAAGATTGAGGCAATGCTTTGTGGATTTAAAAAATATCGCTGCATATAGTCAAGGTGAAGTACGATTCGAAAGTTGTTCCAAAATATATGTTTACCGGTGTTATTCAACTGAATAGAATCCCACTCACCCTATTTTTCTAATGTGGGAATAGTCAGTTACAACTCAATCTTCCCAAAAGGAAAGATGTCTGCTCCTCCTTGTCCTGATTTTGTTCCATCTTCAGTGCTGAAGTCTACGCTATTTAGAAAGCCTTCACCTTCAACACTCTCCAGTCCGGAAAAACAGTGGTCATCTTCCGCTATTCTGCCAGCTATTTACAGTCCAGCTCATGTTCTGCTCTTACCAAACATCTTTGGCTCTTTTCTACAGAGATTTTCGCATTAAAGAACAAAGTCTTCTATTGCTGGGTTCCAGGTCAATCTGGTATTCTCGATAATAAGAAAGCCGACAGACCGGCGCGCGAAGGTTAGTACTGTGGAATAGAGGAAGTTGATGCCCCATTCCATGGAAACTGTCTGTAGGACCAAATTATTTAGCAGAAATCACTCTATCTTGCGTAGAATAAAATCGACTACATCTGATTGGCATGATGGTTCTATTAACAGAGTGTAAAGTATATGATATTGAATCTTCGGTCAATAATCTGAACAACACCTTGGAAACCAAACTTGCATTTACGAAAAGTTCTGGAGCAATCCGAAAGCGTCGAATGACTTTGAAGTTAAAATCATTCATAAATAAAAACGGAAACGGAAGCGATTTTCTCCTTTTTTACTGTCATGCACTGCTTGTCCATGCTTGTACAATGTTTTGTTTCAAGGATTCAAGAACCAAATCGAAATATTTTTGTAGATCGAAAGAAGTGGTTTGCAAATTTTAACAAGGAAGATAGGTGTAAGCGTCTCGCTTACGCATCAAATATTTTTCAGCACCTGATTCCAAAAATGTTGATTCCTCGATTACTCGATAATTGATTTTTATTTTATTTATCACCGTCTTCGTCCTAGACGTACAGACTGAATAATGGTTAGTAATCTATACAATATTCTTTATCTTAATTTTAAATGTGCTTTTGGACAAAATCTAATGAACTATTTCACAGATAAACTCGGATTATCAGCTGAAAATGTGCCTTAATCTGTTAACACGTTCGTCGCCGTTGTAGTACGGATGGTTTACACTGCAGTTTTTTGCAAAACCCATATAATATAAATATAAATAAAAATATAAATATACAGCCATGCCATGCCAAAACGATATATTGGTTCTCAGATTTTCATGAAAAGTGGTAATTTTGTTCTTTACCGCAAAACATTAGACTCGTTTATTTTATTTTTCCATTGAAGTGCTCATTTTCATCTAAGGGTCGTCCGAAAAATCGACTTTTTCCTCTGTTTTCCAAAAATGATTTTTTTTCAAAAATTCCTTATTTTTTAACTACTAGATCCGATCCAAACGATCGACATATCATATTAAAGCGAATTTAAAAAAATATTATACTTGAAAAAAAATTGATTTTGATTTTGTAATTATTGATCGTATTTGTTTTTTATAGTTCACGTGGTCTCGGGACCAAGGGTACTATATTTTATATTTTTTCTTGACAGCTTAGGATTTTTTACATAACATAACTCGGAAACATAAAATAACGATATGTTATGTGGAAAAACCTCAGCTTTTATGAAAAAACATTAAAAAATATAGCGCCCATGGTCCAGACACCATGTAAACTATGAAAAACAAATGTAATCAATAATTACAAAATCAAAAATCTAATTTTTTTTCAAGTACACCCAGGTTTTTCTTACGCGGTTTTTTTACGCGGATTTTCCAATGGTCGCGGTTTTTTACGCGGATTTTCGAATTAACGCGGTTTTTTTGCGTGGATTTTCCAATTAACGCGGTTTTTTTGCGTGGATTTTCCAATTAACGCGTTTTTTTTTACGAGGTACGTATCCCCCGCGTAAAAAAAACTGAGTGTATAATATTTTTCCGAAAAAAAATAGCTATTTTTTTTTAATTTGATATGTCGATCATCTGAATCTCAGTTAGTAGTTAATTAGTAGTTAAGAAGTTAAAAATTTTTGAAAAAAATCATTTTTGGAAAACTGAGGAAAACCCCTTTTTTGAACCATCCTTAGATGGAATTGGGCACGCTAATGGATAAATAGAATAATACGGGTCTAATGTTTTGCGGTGAAGGACAAAATTACCACTTTCCACGAAAATCTGAGGATGTAGTGGTTCTCAGATTTTCGGTTTGGCATGGAATGGCTGTATATAAATATATCATGTAAAAGTTGTCTACAAATTAAGTATGATCTTCAGTTATCCGCAAGTTAAGCCCCAAAAGAAACTCGGAAATGTCGCGTAGGGCGACGAACGTGTTAATAGTTGATTGAGCTCTGAAATAAACTAGCGCAAAGTCAAATAAAGTGTTTCACAGCAAAATTCGATTTAACAGCTTCAAATACGCCTTGATCTTTTATAAGGCCGTGGAAGTTAGTCACGAGATCAATATATACCAATATATACCACAATTTTTACATGATTCAATCAATTTCCAATTGAGGAGCCCAAAAACGTTGGAGGCAATATGTTTGCCACTACCTCGTAGGATTGTTTACAAGAAATAATGAAGTTTAGTTAATTTTTGCATTAAGTAAATAGAATCATGGTGTTATGCAAAGTGGTACGTTACACTTGGAAGATCTTTTTTTTTTTACTACCTAGACCAATTATCCCCACTACTTCTATTACCCCCACTACCCCTATGTTTTGGCAAAGCTAGTTTATTTAACCTAGACTAAACTTAACCTTGGACTTAACGCTACCCATCAAATCCTGTGCAACACTTGCGCCATCTTTCTTACACACGTTCATCCACTTTTTCTTGAAATCTTGTTCGTTTTTGAAGACCTTCGGATCATGCCCGTCTTCTTCTTCTTGAATGGCGTTAACGTTCCCTGTGGAACTTTTGCCGTCTCAACGTATTCATTAACTAGCGTCGTTCATTAATACTTGGTTGAGATTTCTACGCCGAATAACACGCCTTGAATGTACTCTAAAGTGGCAAGCTCTAGAATACGCGTGACCACAGTGCAAGCCGGAAGAATTTTCTTTGACGAAAAATCCCCCAACCAGAACGGGAATCGAACCCGAACACCCGGCATGATAGTGTGGGACGCTAACCACTCGGCCATGGGTGCACATAAATCATGCCCGTCATAATGGCCAAGAATCTGGCGAATTTGACGGATTTGCATCCTTCGGCACAAAAACAACATCGTTGGATTCGTACCAGTCCGTCGTCGGTTTCCTGTAAAGACACGATGCCAGATCCTGCAAAAACAGAGAGTGGGACCGAAGGGAGGGCATTCTTCTCTATATATTTGGCCGTTGATGGTGCTGGTCGTCGGATTGCGCTTGAAGTAATCCCTCAACTTCCAACTTCCTTGGCAAGGAATCCTTGCTTTCACTGGTTCGGTTGTCTTCGCTTCTCGTCCGCTGTCAGTTCGCAGCTTGGTCGTCTGGGGCACCTTGAACCATTTTACAACACGGGACACGGTCTAGCGGTCGATTCCCAACTGTTTCGCGATCGACCTGTGTTACTGACCTGGATTTTCTCGACCGTGCTCGTAATTTTTGTCGAAGCAAGTCTTGCATGGAAGTCATCACGATAACCACTTGATGGATTGCGACGAAATTTTGCAAATGTAAACATTACACTCTAGACTAGTTTTACCCAAAATTTAATCAATTTTTACCTATGCAATAAATAGAAAGTAATGCATTTTTTTGGAGTAGAATCTTTATATTAGGAAGGAATTTTAGTGCTATGCAGAACATTTGTACAAATATAATTCAATAGAAAATCAGTTGAAAATTTTCATTTGAAACTTTTTTTCAATATACAACCACTTGACAAAGGTTCCTAATCAATTGCGAGTGACTTACAGAACAGGATGAACGGAAGAGAAGCAGCAAGCTGCTGGCGACAGTGATCCCTTCCCAGTGATTATGGACTATTGTGAAATAGTGTGAAGATAGAACGAAAAATCATTCTGGTAATGGTTATTTTTTGCTATCCACAATTGGCTGGCCAACCGGTATCAACACCAGTCAGACGACATCTTTGGATGGAATTTTTTTCGACCCAGTCGATAATCAAGATCGAAGCGCTAACGAAATGGGTGATTAGCACCCATGACACTGATCGCGGGCCCTAAAAAAGCATATTAGCATGAAAACGACAAAAACCCAAAAAGATATTTTGGATTTATCAACGCTAAATAGTCCATATTTTAATCCATTAATAGATTATTCACGTCCGTTTCCATAATGGTAGAAGATTCGACAAACTTCTCACCGCAGGGAAGCAAACGAACCCTACTGAATTTGGTCAAATGACGCCGGCTATGATTTATGGGCTACTCAAATTATGGACCCTATTGTATGCATGCACTGCAATGAGTTGCACACCCCACATAAAATAAAGTGAGATTTAGCGTGCAGACTGAGTATGTGTAAAGGTCGATTCCCATTGAAGGAAGTGAAGCGGGTAAAACAACAGCATCACACAAACGAATGACCAATGACATTTCTAACTAATTGTCACTGTTGAAATACATTTTTTTTTTAGTTTTGCCAGACGTCGCCGATGATGTTTCATTCCGGTTGACGGTTGACGTCAAGTGAGAATGGAACTTAAACCAGACTAAGAACGACGCAGCAAACGATCGAGCGAAATCTACCCAGCTTGATTAAAATCCTGTTTTGCTTCTATTGTTTGGATGATTTTATTTCGTTTATTTCCATCCCACTTTTTTTGTTCAATAGTATGATAAACAACTTCACTCTTGTAAAAGAGGGTTGATTTACTCGTCGGGGGTTTCGCTTCACGCGTGATCAGCAAACGTATGACGTCAATGACAACTCTACACGAAGTACATAAATATTCTGAAGGGAGTACTCTTGATAGTTATAGAATATTTCAAGAAAAACGCGCCGAAAATCACATTCGGAGTAGAAATTCCATTTAACTACTAACGTCTCCGCGTGAGGAATCACGTCCAGCGAAATTTTCTACTGATTTTGATTTCCTGTCACGCTCTCAGCAAAGCGTCGCCTTAATCAAGACCACTCGACGATTGAAAAAAAAACCACAAAAAAAAAGATACAACACAAGAAGAAGCCGCCGCGTCATCCGCGCGGTTGTTGGTGCCTATTAAAATATTTAGGGTGAAAATTACCTAATGTTTCAATCCACTTCCCGCTACACACCTAATGGGAAACACGGGTGGCACTGACTGCTGCACACACTGCCGTGTCTCTTAGCACGTGTGCGTTGATGACGAGTTGCCCCCCCTCTCGGAAGGATGGGGGTTTGGAACTCGATGCTGCTCCATTTGCGACAGGTTGTTTGTGACTAATTATCTATCTGCGCGGAATGGGTCGGTTTAGGTTGCGTGTTGACGACATGGCTTGTTTGCGCGATACGGCTATTAAAACACGAAACAGGAAGCAAATTGTCATCCAGTTTTGCGCGCCCAGATTGCATCACTGAACTTGTTGTGTCAGTGCAGTTGTGTGTTGATCGGAGTGAGATGATTCGTTTGAATTGTTTTTTGAACAAAATTTCGTGTTTTGGAGATTTATAATTATCAGTTATGAAGGTTCTTGTACATACGGAATTTTGACTCATGTACCCTACAATGAATGCTTCAAATACCATGTTAAAAAAATACGGAGCCGGAGACATAACCGGAGAGGTTTAAGACTACATGGTTCATTATGTTGTTTCTTATTCATATTTCAGTACATATATAATGTAAGCAATTTATATATTTGCACTGAGCGGTGCAAACCATTCTCGAAGCAGCGAAGCTATTAAATTTTCAAATTAACAAATTAACTCTTAATTTGTGCTGTTGATTGCTCGCTGTCTAGAGACTGGATTTATGGAATATCCACGTAACTATTTCAGTATCTCTGAGCAAAATCATATCTCCGATGCTTCCAAAACATCATTCTCAAAGGAATAATCCACAAATTATATTATGCAGCAGGCATGCAGGCACGTAGATTCAGTCTGTTTTGGCTCACTCGTTATTTTGTTTCATGCGATCCTTCCAAAGGAATATTCATTTATTGAATGTTGTTTTACACTCTTTGTTTTGTTATGTTCACTCTCAGTCCCGAATGAAGATGGTCGGAGAATGGAAAATGAACCCTCGTGCAATCTCACGATTGCTTGCTGCATTCTTTTCGCCATGATTATTCCAAGCAGATAAAAGAGTGATTTATAATTAGGTGTGGAGAAATAAGCGAATGAATTTTTCCATACTTGCTACCTTCCACATACCTTCCACAGAACGGCAACAGAAAATCTGAAATCAATTATGTTGTGATGGCGATGGCTATAACAACCGCAGTGGTACGAGTTTTCACCTTCAGTTTTCAATCGAAGAATACAACTATCACTGATAAAAAAAATCTTTTTCCCATCTTGCTGCTACCGCTGCCGCTGCTTGTGTCGGTTGTGTCTGAGGTTGTGTCAGTTGAAGTTGCTGCTATGCTAAGGCTGACCAAACGTACCGTTTCTAACGGGACATTACAGGTTTTTCGACCCTTTTTGATCGTCTTGTCTTTTTATCAACTTGTACCGTATATTGAGTATGAACAAATATTTATTTCTTTGTCATTATTTTCAATAAAACAGTGCTACTAAAATTCTACGTTCCTTCGTGTCGTGTCGTTCTAAAGGGTGTGTCACATCAAATTGCTTCACGGAAAAAACGCTGTAGAAATTCGCCCACTTGACCGATCCTTTTGAAAATTTTAGACAGTAAAATAAAAACTATTAAACAACTTTTGGCATTTCCTTTTTATTCATAGTTCGAGCCCAAGCCCGTATGCTCGCACCTTCCTCTTTACCCCGTTCATAAGGTAAACTACAACGTCAGGTTGTAGTTTTTTTTTGAACAGAAATCCATTTTCTCTTGAAGTCCGCCTCCGATTTGACAACTTTTGGGTTCTTCCGGAGGGCCTGCTTCATAATAGCCCAATATTTCTCTATTGGGCGTAGCTCCGGCGCGTTGGGCGGGTTCATTTCCTTTGGCACGAAGGTGACCCCGTTGGCTTCGTACCACTCCAACACGTCCTTTGAATAGTGGCACGAAGCGAGATCCGGCCAGAAGATGGTCGGGCCCTCGTGCTGCTTCAATAGTGGTAGTAAGCGCTTCTGTAGGCACTCCTTAAAGTAAACCTGCCCGTTTACCGTGCCGGTCATCACGAAGGGGGCGCTCCGCTTTCCGCAAGAGCAGATCGCTTGCCACACCATGTACTTTTTGGCAAACTTGGATAGTTTCTGCTTGCGAATCTCCTCCGGAACGCTGAATTTGTCCTCTGCGGAGAAGAACAACAGGCCCGGCAGCTGACGAAAGTCCGCTTTGACGTAGGTTTCGTCGTCCATTACCAGGCTTGCGGCTTCGTCAGCATTTCGGTGTACAGCTTCCGGGCTCGCGTCTTCCCCACCATGTTTTGCCTTTCGTTGCGGTTAGGAGCCTTCTGAACCTTGTATCTACGCAGGCCCTCCCGCTGCTTGGTCCGCTGGACGAATGAACTTGAAAAATTCAGCTTATTGGCGACATCCCGGACCGAACTTCTCGGATCACGTCTAAACTGCTTAACTACGCGCTTGTGATCTTTTTCACTGACGGAGCATCCATTTTCGCTGTTCTTCACCTTCCGGTCGATGGTTAGGTTCTCGAAGTATCGTTTTAGTACTCTGCTGGATTGGACGATTCCCAGCATCTTACCGATGTCCCGATTTGACAACTCCGGATTTTCGAAATGAGTGCGCAGGATTAATTCACGACACTCTTTTTCGTTCGACGACATTTTTCCAAATTTACGAAAATTTGACAGTGAAGTATGGCCAACGTGATCTATACACTCTTATCTGATTATAAGCGAAAGCTGAAGATATAATTCCTAAAAATTAAATTTCTACAGCGTTTTTTCCGTGATGCAATTTGATGTGACACACCCTTTATCTATGGGTTTTCATGGGCTTCGGCTCAAATTTGGAATTTTTTAGATGCCTTCAGAAACTTTCAGTAATACGGTGAACAAAGCCGGTGGATAGAGATGACTATATTGGGACGTCTAGTTTTGAGCCAAACACAAATAAACAATCATTTTAAGCTTTCAAGCCAGGGGAAAAATGTTGCATCGTGTAATTTTTTTCGAATTTGGATTTAAATTTTACTCATGGTATTCGCAGAAATTTTACGAGCATTTCCTCCTTCATGTGGAGCATGTTCCTTGTTGAGTGTTGATAATTTTGTTCGAGAAGAATGAGACTGACTGGATTCTCTTTTCTGTTTCTAGATGATTAGTCCCCATACTCTGTATTGTATCTAGTTTCTAGATTGACTTATTTTCACACATCCATTAACCGCAATTTACCGATAAATTTGCGTAATTTTACTAATCAATTGTTATTTATATTTTCATTTTGATATTACCCTTATATCTGGGGAATTTTACTCAATCTTGCGGTAATCCTTTATTATAATTTAAACATCAGTTGGAGTATATAATTATTATGATGAAGATATAGAGAGGGTCTCTCTTAAGTAGATGTCGAACTAACATTCCTTCCCTTTCCTTAGCAGTTGCAAGGACGTGGCCAGGACAATTCTTTACTGTTGGAGAAAGCTTGCCTTCATCTAAGAGATATTACCAATCATCAGCAACGGATGGAAGCTAGTTTTTAACTTAACAGTTCTGAATTCGTACCATCTACAATATTGTGCAACTTGCTCAATGCTAATGCTAATGCTAATGCTAATGCTAAATGGTATTCGCAGAAATTTTACACAGCTGTCATCGACATAAAATCGATTGTTTGGCAATCGATATTGAAACCTTCGCTGTGAAAGTTTACAAATATTTTCATATCTATAGTAAACGGTATGCTAAATTGCTTGAGCATGGTAACACATGATTTCTTTCTCTTGGGTCTTTTATCTAGAGGAGTATTTTTGATGGACCGCGCTTCTATTTTTTTTCAAAGGATAAATTGACTGCGTGATTAACTTGAAACTCCATGCCTCAAACTATGGTTGCTTCTTTTCAGAGATCAGCTGGTGGCCTTTCAAACATTTATTGCCTTGTTAAAAAAGACGATGCATTTGCTACTGATTTATTTTTGTTATCTCTGATGATTTCATTGATGTTCTTGAATGTCTAGTTGATTCAAACTCATTACAGGAGGCGAAATTTATGGAAATGGAAATTTTTTTACGTTACTGTGTTGGGCTCTATTGTAAAATGGAAGACTAGCCTAGGAGGAACACTACAATATTCCTAAATGAACTGAGAATGTGCTAGTTGCAAATCGTTGGGTGCAAATATTTTCAGAAATGGAAAACAAATTTCTAGAGTGCAAAAAATTGCCTACTGCATATTGCCTATTGCCTGCAAAAAGTCTACTAATTATATTTTGCGTCTGCTTGGTAGTACCAGACTAGTTGAAAGGCTGTTTGTACGATGAACATTATGTGTGCAACGAAAAAGTCGCGACTCAATGTTGGATCCCTGATAGCTAAGTTATCTGTGAAACAAAATTGTGATTTGGAATGTGACAATTTCTATGACAAAATTCCCAAAAATCCTGATCTGCTTCGCAAAGTATCTCCATTATCTGAATACGAACGATAAAATTCATTGTCGAGATCAAAAATATAGGTAAATCTATGAATGTTTGATTGTTTGGCCTTATTCCCTGTTTTATCACTCATTCATAAAATTCTTCAGAAAGTTATATTTTGTTTTTTTTTGCTCGCGTGTCCCGTTTTTATTCCTAAACTATTTGGTCAGCCTAGCTATACTATCTCTCCTCGTGCTGTGAACTGCTTCCCCGTTAGAATGGAGAATCACACAGGGGTGGGCCTTGTGGCAAAATGTTTTGCTTCTCTTCAGGCTTAAATTTAATCGAGCAAAACCGTTGTATTTGCCAACTGCATTATGAAAGAAAAGGAAAGCAGACAACAGCTCGCTAGCTTGTGCGTTTGTTGGCTTATTTGTCTTATTTTTCGTATCCCCTTGAATCGAATGATATGCACGGTGGCTAACTACGTTTGTTTTCGCAATGGTATTGATGTCGCTTGGCACTTAAATAATGCTTGCTATTTTACAAGTATTCAATTGTGTATATTTTTTTTATATTATCGTGATAGATGGACATGTTCCTAATCAATTGATACAAACATCTTTGCAATTTATGAAAAAATGGTCGAGTTATAGGTACTCGAAATATTTTATTATTTCTTACATGTTCAATGTTGAGATTTTCAGTTTACCCCCATATCTAAATGCTAGATGTAGTCTTACGTCAACAGCGCTTGTCTCATATCTAAAACAAAGCCGAAATCAAAATGATACGGTGAATTTTTTTTTTAATTTTGAAGAAAAATTGGTAAACTCGAAAAATTGATTTCCCGTATGCTTAGTAGTGTGACGTTTTTTACAATTGGAATTTGATTATCCAATTCGAATTTGCGTTGATGACATTGAGCTTAGTGTTCCATTATTGTGAAACGAAAATGATGATGAATGATCAGATGAAAACTTATGAATGAAAATCAACTTTGCAGGGTTGGATAGTAGGAAAACAGGAAATTAAAAATCTACATCATCCTTATTTCCATCAAGCTGGAAAGGAAACCGTAGTGTATACCATACAAAACAATTCTTAGAGACCTTCCGATTCGGTTAATATGCAAATCATCTAGATTCGTTAGTTACGATAACATTATTAAAAAACGAGGCCTGTTTTGATTTGACGCGGTGTGTCACGATGTTTGTGATCAAACTTCTCCGAAACGGCTCGGCCGATTTTATTGATATTATACAGAAAAAACTTGATATTCTCATTCTCACCTATTCTCATAGGTTGTAAACATTATATCATACCGCTAGGATACAGGTTACCATATTTTCAATACCGATTACGGTAGCCCTATGCACAAAAAAAATATTTGAATCATGTTTTTTTTGTATTTTTCTTCTCAAATTGGCTGTAAAATATACATATGACCACAAAATTTCACCCTCTTACTCCCATTCTCTATTTTTCAATCGCGATGTTAGTATTTTAGTGTAAACAATTCATTTTGTTACTTGTTCAAACAGAACGAATTTATTTACGTTGTTGAATGACAAATGACGCTTCGCTTGCTGCATCGAATTTTCATCCACCCATGAGCAAGTAATCTCAATTCACTTAGAGTCAGACGCATCACCGGCTAGCTCAAATCCTTATTGATTGGGCACACCGAATTATTAAAGTTCCATCACACATGCTTGGGTTGAAAAATGACGCTATCGTCAACAATCCTGATAAATCGCCAGCTGAAGAGCATTTAGAAAGCAGCGTAATGAAGAATACATTCATTTGCGAGACACTATCATGAGCAACACCGACACAGCCTTTGCTATTACCAGGCTAATACGCAAAACATTGTTATGACATTACAGCACGTTTGTTCAAACAAAAAAAATAAGTCTACAATAAGAAAGTTGCAAGCCCCACAAGTTGCTGGATGTATTTGGTTGAATGGCGAAAACAAGGATTACTCATACACATATTTTCAATTCGTTCAGTCGAAACAATACGCCCAGGGTAAATCGATAGTGTAATTTCCTCCCAATTGCCGGATCCTTCTCCTGATCAACTACTCACCCATATTCTGAAATCGGATCGAATTTGAATTACCCGAACGGATCGCAATTTCGCATTCTGTAATCCGTTCGACTCAAGTCAAACAAGGTGACAACCAGTGTTTCCACACTTAAATCTGTACCAGAGGGGTCAACATTCTTTCTCATCTGTACTTTTTTGTCAAAGATCTTTACCATCGAAAATATTCGTTGCAGAGAAAAAAAAAATGTATTAGTTATCAAATTGCCATGAAAGGCTTTAAGTAATTTACTACAAATACTATATTTACATTTGCAAGTCATTCGTGTGTTTGGTGATGCTTATACATAGTTTTTTTGAATCTAGATTGCATACTATATTTTTTTTAAATTTTCGAGCTACCACCACGATGTTTGACCAAATCCTTTGATCTCAAAATAGCGTTCATCGTATCGTTGCTAAGCCGACTTCAAAACTTAATTTTGTTCTGATTGTATTTATTATATTATGCTCGACAGATGTCGAGGAGTGAGGCATAGTTAGAACGTTACAAACAAGGCAGAATCCTGGAAACACTTCTAACACAACGTTAATGTTAATCAAATTGGAAAAGTTTCTGGAATTTAACATTGCCGTAGACTTGAGCGTCAAATCATCAAAATCGAATCTTTTTCTCATTTGTTTGATCAGCTCCACGAAAAAAATGCGACAAATACCCTTTGAAATGATCTGCCTTTCGCAGTCCATTGTTCTGATAATTTCTTCTGCTGCTATTCCAACCTGAAATTCTTGTCGCTATTCAAATGATCTTCATATTCAATAGCATTGGAAATTGAAACAACGTAAGATTCCTCGCAGATATTAGTGAGAATGATAAAATAAAAATCTTTCAGCTCTTCATGTGGCATCGTGAATTCAGGTTTTTCAGCCTGGCACAAACGATTCAATCTGTTGATCTGGGGCAAAACATACCTCGCACCATCCGACGCGAATCCTTTCAGACGATCCTTGTAAGGAATTTCGTCCTTATGAAACTGATCATTGCATTGCAAACAGATAAATACTTTTCCGACAGAATAATTCGTCATTGGAATATTCTATTAGATGAATGGAATTTCACGAACCTCAGAGGGATTGTTCTTAACGATGGTGATGTGATGTTAGATAAGCACCAGGAGCTCAATGATGCACCCACAGCATTATGAAATGTTTAATTTTAATTTCAAGTATTTGCAGTGGATTGGAAATATTGAAATGACATGCAATCTTTCAAACAAAGCTCGTCGTTTCGTGTAGTACTTATGAGAGGTGTCATATACCAGAAAAACGATACCTCTTCCGTTTCCATGTGATTTGCTTTGAGGAAACAGACGAGCGTTAAATAAATAAAATAATCTCAATGTCATATCATATCAGACGTTGAGACGATCCATTACGATTCGGCGGACAGAACAAAAACTCAACAACCTTCATCTAAGGCACGGCATTCGTTCACAAGGCACATGTACCAAAACAAACCACGAATAAACAATCTTCTCAATCTGATCCGATCCCAGTGCCGCGGCAACAAACAAATTATCGCCTTGACGTGCGAGAAACAAACTTCTTTCCAGGTTTTTTTTTTTGAAAACTGTGCAGAATTCTGAATTTTGAGAGACCACCGATCGAAATCAATCATCGCATGCTGTGATATTTACGCCCCAGGGATCGGATTGGGCAATCCGACGCAACGCAAGAGAACCCGCATCCTTGGTGCATCAGAGTTGAGGCAAAACAAGAAAGAAACAAAAGTAATCCCTATTATGCTCCCTCCAAGGACGATAAATTCCTCCGATCGGTGATTTGGTTTAAGGAAAATCCTACCCCCCGGGGTCATCAAAGTCATACTCTTTTGGCAGCAGACCCATTGATCAAGGAATTAGTTGGGTCTGTGTGGTGTGTGTCTACTTGCATGTTTCGCGTTTTCGTGCTCCGTTCTTCGACTCGATCACCGAATGATCTGACGTTCTCGGAAGTTTGAAACGAAAGCGAAGGTTTTTGTGTTGTTGTTGAGGGTGAAACGGTTTTCCGTTTTCGCAGCGATTCGTAGGCGGTACTCTGTGCGGATGAATTATTCAGTTGAAGTGCGTGTCCTGAACTGTGCCCTTCAACATGGAATTCAACATGGTTTATGCGTTCCACTCACTCTCGGACAATTACAGCGGCCCAATCCAGGCTTCTCTCATGTTTCGAAGAAACGTTGATCTAGAGCGTGATTATATAATTCTGTCTGTCTGACTTATTTAATCCATCACCGGGTAACTTTTCCTTGATTCACTTAAAATCGACTTTGTGAAGGTCAACGAGAGTAAAGGTATACTTTCATACATAGTCCTTCCAGTTTTCTCCCCCTATTTAGCAAACGTCACAAAGATCGCTGACAGCTGTTGACGGCATAACCGTTGAACCGTTGACCGTTGACCGTTGACGAACGGTAATGCATACTTTTCTCTAGCGCACTGAAGAAAACTTGTGTTGTGTTTTTATGTTCTCTGTTTGGCTGCCCCCACAGTCGAAGGTGATTCATGAATTCATGAATAAATTATGAATACCTGGCGGAGCCGCATTCGTGTGCGTTTTTTTGCCGATTTGGACGAAAGAAATGTGGGAACCAAGGGAGCGACCACACGACGTTTGATTGGATCGCTGGCTCGTTGGCCGGCCGGTTTTCCGACTTACATACACAATTCGCTTCGTTCACTTCCTCGAAGTCGTAAAAACGTAAACCGACCATTTATATCTATATCGGCAGCATTGAGTAATTGGGAATGAATTGCGGCGTTAATCGAGACGAATTCTTGTCGTTTAAGCATCGGTGTTGGGTTCGGCGGGGCAACGTCGAATCTCGTCGCGCAAGTTTATGTGGATGGAATGTAAATTGAGTAATTTGATCAGCCATTGTTGCGGAAATTGCGTGGGTTTGTCGATGGGATCGTGACGTTGGACGTTTGTTTAGAATTGAAATTCCTTTGAATTTTCTAAAATATGCAACGGGACGACATAGAAGCGATGTACAATTTGTAAACTACTTACATGTACAAAAGAAGCTAATTAGATTTCAAAGGATAAAATACATATAAGACATTCCTGAATTTTATATTTTTATCAAGTTTGTTTGCCGATTGACTTAGATTTTATGATTCACAAGAGAGTCCCACCTGATGGCTTATATTTCGGTTATTTCAATTCTTTGACGTAGGACTACGTTTTTGATTATTGTACACTGCGTTTCACAACTATAGAACCACTCATTTTTTCTAAGAATTCGGTTGAATTGAAGTATATAGTGTAGGATATAACAACTATCTTCATTTGAAAGATTGGCCATTTGAATTTTATTGTTGTGTTCAGGCGTGAAACAATAAAAAAACAGAAATTCCAGTGTTTCATAACTATAGAGCCAGATGTAAAAACTCTCACTCTTTTACAAAATTAACGTCAATTTAATATAATTTATAATAAGTTTCTAATTCATAGATCGTCTTTAGTTCTCAATCAGTTCAAATAAACCATTCGGGGTGGTTTTGACCGAGCTGTGCCTTGTTGTAGTGTGTATTGTTCTACGCAGAGGATACTTCTCGTTTAAGCTCTTCAAATCACTCATACTGCTTGAAGCAGCATCTAATATTCGTACGATCACTCCTCATAAGTTCTTGATAGGTTTTGATCTGGTAAACAAGCTGACCAGTCCAGAATCTGGAGCCCTTATTCATCAAACCATGCCATTACTTACCGGATTTTATGAATTGATGCCAAATTACCCAATTATCACGGTTTTTATGCAAAAACAGAAGTAAATGAAGTACTTCATTGCACTTTTGACTGAGCATTCGTGTTGATGAAAAGCTATCTGAACCAGGCCGTTTTGAAAATATTTTCCTCAATCCATTAAACTGTCGCCTGCAAAGTAACGAGTTGAAAAATTACATGACACGTTCCATAAGTCCTTCCAGTATGAAGAAATTCTATTCAAGTTGGATTTTTTTCTATCAGAGAAGTTCTCCTGAAATAATGAAACCCACGGTATTAGCTTCCACATTGATTTTTGGACCCGCAGCTTTGGAGATGAGATTTTTATGGTTTGGGGAGAATTTTCTCAAAAAGGCCTGGTTTAGGTAGCTTACCACTAACACGAATGAACAGTCAGAAGTGCAAAGAAGTACTCCAAAATCATTTACTGCTTACGAACTACAACAAGGCGCAGCTTGGTCAAAACCACCCCGAATGGTTTATTTGAACTGATTGAGAACTAAACATGATCTATGAATTAGAAACTTATTATAAATTATGTTAAATTGACGTTAATTTTGTAAAAGAAAGAGAGTTTTTACATCTGGTTCTATAGTTATGAAACACTGAAGTTTCTGTTTTTTGATTGTTTTACGCCTGAACAAAACAATATATATCCTACACTATATACTTCAATTCAACCGACTTCTTGCATATCTCTGGAAACTCAGAAAAAATGAGTGGTTCTATAGTTGTGAAACGCAGTGGATTGGGGACCACTCTAGTTCATTGAAAATGAGCCATGTAACGAAATTTTTAGAGGTGAAAACATATTACGCAAAATCTATATTAGAATATATGTTAACACTATACCGTCCGGTGACACCTCAGTGGTTCCGTGCGCATAGTATCGTTCAGTGGCCGGCTACAGCACTTTAGCGTAAACTTAGTCCGTTTTCGGATTCTGGCCAATCTTCTCTATTAACCTACAACTTCCCGGACTCACTTCCCGATAACCAACCAGCGGAATAGACACCTTGTCCAAGTTTTGGATATGCGAAAAAGGAGGTCTTACACGAATGCTCGCCCTTTATTCTACATGAAAGAGTAATTATTTCTACCTCGATTTGGTGTAAGTAATATTCGGCTGATGCCCTAACTTCAAAAATTCCAATCCGTTCGGTGATTCTGACTTGGTAGGATTTCAGAATACGCGTGAGCAGTTGATCATTAAACGGATTTGGAATTTCCGAGGACAATACACTATCGATTTTCTCAGGGCGAAATTGTCATGTGCATTGCGTTTTGGTCTCGCAATAGCAAAGGGTTGTGTCGGCATTGCTCATCATAGCGTCACGCAAGTAAATGTAGTTTTCCTTACACCACTCCCGTTGTTTATGTCGTTGGAATCGCAGCCGTTCGCTCTCTACCTGTGGCTTGGTACTGCTCACGACATCGTGGAATGGCGTTGTCCTGGCCGCATCAAATCATCATACGATATATATATATTCTATATATATATAGCTCGCCGACTATGCGTCTGGTTTTAGAAGGATTGAGGTTACTTGCACATGTGTGGATGGAGGTTCGCTGAAGCGAACGCTATTCTGCTATTTAACAACGTAAATAAATCCGTTCTGTATGAAAAACGAATGATTTTATTGAAATTTAAAACGGTTTAATTATTTGAATATATTTTTTTAGAAACATACTAAAATCGCAATTAATAATAGGGGATGAAGGTTTATATTTGGGATAACATGTATGGTTTGAAGCCAAATTTTAGATAAATAAAAATATTCAGTTTCTATTTTTATAGGACCACCCTAACCAACCCAACCCAAGCTATATGTATGCATACAATTCGGGCGTTAGCTCAAATGGTATGGTTTCTTTTCCGTTCTTACATCTTTTACTTTTTCGTGACGGACTAGGTGAGTCGATGTGTACTACAATTTATTCTTCGTTTCTATTCTTCACTGAAAGAACCAACGTGTCTGCCAATATGCATGTTCAAAAGCATACTCTCACAAGCCAATTCGCGAAATCTTAGCTAGATGCGATCGCAAGTTCATGTTTATGACCACCTTTTGAAGGCGTTTCGGCATGCTCTTCTCCAAATTCTTCTTCGGACGCTGAGCGTCAACAGAATTCCAGGCTGACAACAAGGCAGTGTTATGGGTGTCCGTATTTTTAACACCGGTCTTATACCCTTCGTTGTCCAGAAAACGGTTGAAATTTGGACTCAGAGCGGGCCACTCCTGTTTTCTCCGTTTAGATTTGGAAAAAGCTAAGGATCATTGCTCTGGTGAGAGAAAATTTTCTTTCCTACTCTTGATTTTGTTATCGATTCTCGAAGATTCTCATTAATGATATTAAAGATATGATAAAAATTAAATGTTAAAAGCTTCAAAGTTCGGTCAATCGCATTGAATGTAATTGACGTTCGTCTGTTTTCGATTTCATAGCTGCAGATTAGGGCCTTACAATTTCCCTACCATGGACCAATCGTCTCTCAATAGTGTACCGCATTTCAAGTCGCAACCTATTCATGCTGGTTCAATATATTGCTGTTCTCCTTTCACGCTTGATAGATAAAATAACTTTTTTCCTTTGCGTTTTATCGATTCATTCTTTGCACTAAAGCGATTCAAAAAAAAAAGGAGAAAGGGGGCAGCTTCGGACAAGGCTTTTAAAAAATACGTATTACAATTTTCAACCAAATTAAAAATATAAGTCATTTAGTAGCCCTTCCACCAACAGCTGTCATATAGTTTGACAGATTCTGGTCGTTTATTACTTACGAAAATAACACAGTGCCCTCTTTCACACGTTTCAATACTTTTGAGCTTGAAATTATAAGAATTTCCCCAATTCCTTTGTGAATGATTTAGAAATTTAAGTACACCACCTCATTTAGTAACTAATATGCAATGAAAAAACGTGCATACAACGGGGAAACAGAGATCTATTTATTACATAAAATTATGATTTTTGTCTTCGGATGGTGGTGGGGCTTAACCGCGGAAAACCACCACTCGAGGATGGAAGAAGGGAAAATCACGGGTTTTGACTGACTCTCCATAGCAAACAGATTCCGTTCAGACAAATTCTGATAAATCGAAGAATGCAGAAAAGAGGAAACGGAAGAAATTGTTGATAAACACCAAATTTTAATAGGGGAAGCAAAGCTTTTTCTTTGTTTTCCGAAAGAGCCCCAGGACTGTCCGAAATTGCATCGCGAATATGGAATGAATGAAATGACTGAACCTATTTTAATTATATTTAAAGTGGGGTTTTTAATGGAAGGTAGAAGTTTAGATGGGAAAAAGATTGGAAATTTGGAAGAAAAAATAATGGGACCCTTCCTCTTCGTTCGCACTTTCGACTACGAACATAATGGGTGTTCGAATGCTCTGAATGTTCAATAGCATCGATTGCTGTTGGTAGCATTCGTTAGGCTGGAGTATTTTATAGAAGATCTTCTTGGATGGCACTAACGTTCCCAGTGGAACGTTTGCCTTCTCAACGTAGTATTAATTGCGTCATTTTTATTAATAGTACTTTGTTGATATTTCTATGCCGGATAACACGCCTCGAATGTATTCTGAAGTGGTAAGCTCTAGAATACGTGGTGCAAGTCGGAAGAAATTTCTCTGACAAAAAATCCCTTGGCCAGAACGGGATTCGAACCCGAACCCCCATCATGGTAATGTGGGACGTTAACCACTCGACCACGGGAACTCCGAGTGAATACCATTAGATTAATAGATTCACAGCATCGGCTTCTTGTTGATACATGACCGATCTGCGCTTTGAGTTGGTACTTTGAGTTTCCTGTTACTTCCTGCTCTACATTAGGAGCAGTTGTTCTTAGGTGCACAATTGTCAGTACCAGGGTTGCCAACTTCAATTTTCAAAAATCAGGAAGATTAAAGCCAACAATTAGGAAGAAATCAGGATAGCTCATATTGGGTTGTCCGAAAAACCGACTTTTGGAAAAAAAAACATAGACAGTTCAATTCCATTTTATAGACAGATCTCAATAAATTCAATTTTATTCTGCATAATCTCATTATTGAATTCTACAATCTCTTGCCATCATATTGACTTTGAATATACAAAGTTTCTATTAACTAATATTACACTCTGTATTTCTTCATCAATTCAACTTTGCGGCTACTTGCACATTGAAAAAAAGGTAGGTAAAGCTTGTGTGAGAATTTAATTTCATGAAAGCATTATATATAGTCTGACCAAATAGTTCCGGACTAAAAACGGGACACGTAAGCAAAAAAAACATTTTTTTACGAATTTTATTGAGTGAATGAAATCGAGAATAAAACCAAGCAATTAAACATTCTTAAACAGCCTTTTTGGTACTTTTGGTGCTCCCGTGGCCGAGTGGTTAGCGTCACACCTAACATGCCGGGGGTTCGGGTTCGATTCCCGTTCTGGTCGGGAAAGTTTTTCGTCAAAGAAATCTCGTCCGACTTGCACTGTGCTCACGCGTATTCTAGAGCTTGCCACTCAGTATGCATTCAAGGCGTGATATTTGGCATAGAAATCTCAACTAAGTAATAATAAAAGTGACGCAAGTAATACTACGTTAAGACGGGGAAGTTCCTCTAGGAACGTTTGTGCCATTTAAGAAAAAGAAAGAAACAGCCATTTAACTCCAAACCAATACAGGTCGGAATCGATTATATACAGACTCGATTATATGTGATTCGATTATATACAATTTTGGACTCGATTATATACAGTTTGGAAAAATATTTTTTATATTTCAAATATGGCTCATTTCAAGAAGAAATGTAACCTTTCAACGTTAAGGTGAAGTTTGAGTGGCTATTACAAGTACAGTGGGGTAAAAATCGTGATTTTTCTTGAATTTTCACCTGGAATTCTTTATATCGATATTGCAGCCAAATTAAGGAAGACAGAAGTTGAACGTCGAGGAACAAATTGTAGAGCGGTTAAAGAACTTCAATTCAATTGATAGAAACAGTCTAGTTTAATATAAATTGTTATGATAAAATTAATAATAACATATTAAAAATTATTAACTTTTAAGTTTTTCACTTCCAAAATGTTATTAATATCCACTAATTTAGTTGTTCCACTACTATATCCTATACTAAATTGTAATTTCATCTTTCAAATGAAGGCATCAGAATCGTCTTCAGTAGCGTACTTTTTAATGTAGAGCCAGTTTGAGGCAACAAAATCCGAAACAAAAAAAAAAGTTCTATAACTCTGTCATTGTTGAAAGTCGAACATATGCGTAGGGGGATTTTTTTCATCAAATATGATCGTCTATCACCTCCTTAGAGAATCTGGATAAATTTATTTTTTTCATGTGAGAAAGGTGTTTTCTGACTTTAAGGGGATGTATAAAAAATCAAGTTCCTCTTTTATTTTCAATTTTTTCAGATTTCGTTAATTGGTAATTTTGTTCTAGACCATATATAAAATATTAGATATGAATGTTTTGGATAAAAGGAGAAAAATGATTTTACGGACCGCCCTAATCAAAAACTAAAAAAAAGTACGGGTCTAATATTTTGCGATAACAAACAAAACTACCAATTTTAATAAAAATCTGCCGATAACTATATCGCTTTGGCCTGGAATAGCTGCCAATATTGAGTCTTCACTTTTACGTTTTCACATATTGTTCATCATGGAAAAATCAATCCAACTGATGCGGTACTGCTAGACACACATAAAATATAATAAGTAAATTAAGTCACACTATAGAAATTATAATGCTACAGTTACGGCAGACCAGCAGGAGTAAAAGTGCAACGTCAACATTATGCTGCATGGCATACGCGGACCACCATGAAGACAAAACATCATATCAAATTCCTCGCATCAGCATCTTAGAATGCATAAATACGACCACGAGACGTTAGCCAGTTTAGTTCAGCTCAGTTTTAGTCAGTCGAGTGTTAGCATTAAGCCTGTAAACACCGTAAAAGAAAGTAATAAATGTTTTTTTTTTGAATAAATCGTTTTAAGAACTCATAATTCTACTTTGAATGGTCAATTAGGAATGGACTTTTATAAAATCCATTAATACTGTTGTGTGTTTACTAGACTAACTTTTCATTTTTCAATATTCTCCAACGCAGTATCGTAAAAATATCCACAGTTGAAATAGATTTCGCTTACTGTTTTTCATCTGAATCAACTAAACTTTCAAGACCACTTGGCTTCTCACTAGTCAGAAATACTTCTTTCCTTTTATGTTGAAGAGTTGTATTTTTTTATAAATCGTTTATTCTTACATGCTCAGTTATATATTTGATGAAGCCAAATTCTTATTTTTTTTTTAAATTCTAAAGTATATTTACAATTTGCTTATTCTACGGTTAATAGGACGGGGAATCGGTTAAACGGCATACGTCTCGAAATTAATAGGGTGACATATTTTTATCATAGAGAGGAGGGTACATAAGGAGAGATGGAGTCGGGAGGAGATGCGAATGAAGTGCAGGCTTTTGAACCATGGTTTGAGGCTAACCTTGGGGATAATCGAGTTTAAGACGATTTGACGCTGATAAGAGTTCTAATAAAATCATCAAAATTAGCGCAATATCAACGGTAGATACTTCGTCTTTTTCAACAAGACGAATAAAGGTTAAAAAGTCACCAACTGATGTCTCTGGCAGAAATCAACCACAGTTTTAGGCATCGATTTCCAGTTCAATTCCGTAATACAACAGAACACTTTTCTTATGGAAGAAAATATGAGCGCAACCCTTCAAAAATACTTATAATCCTCTCGATAGAAGGTCCAAGAGAAAGGAATCGTGTGTAACCCTGCTCAAACAATTTAGTGTCATGTTCACCGACGAAATCACGAAGACTCTTCAATTATTAAAATAATTTTTTAATAATTTTATTTTTAATTTTACAACGGCACTTTCAATATCGATTCCATGTTGAAGACAGTTATGTGAAATCTCTGCGAATACAACAAGGTAAATCCTAATTTATTCGTCAGATGTTCATTCGAATAAAATTATTGAAAATAATGATAGTGGAATATTAAGGAATGTGAGGATTTACATATAATCCTCAAAACAACAATTACAATGGTACAATTTGATAAAAAGACGGGACAGTCAAAATCGGTCGAAAAAACGATACTGCCCCGTTCAAAATGGTACGTTTGGTCAGGAGAGCTATTATGACAGTTCTCATTTCCAAACAGGATTTATTTCCGGATAACTTTCATTCTTATAAAGTAAAAAGTACAAGAATCAGGAAAAATCAGGATCATTTCAGAAAAATCAGGCAAAATTGAGTGTTTGTCAGGATATCAGGGAACGTACCAAAAAGTCTGGGAAATCCTGAAAAATCAGGAAGGTTGGCATGTCTGGTCAGTACACTTAAGCAATATTTTACAAATTGACCTTTAACGCAACAAACAGAAAATCACGAATCGTGACGTTTTCATTTAAAATTCGCTGTATATTGCAACACTGCTACAAAACATTAAATAGTTTGCTTTCCTCGATCTTTGCGATAGAGTCCGGGAAAACCGTTCATTGTGACCCAAGTGATCGAAATGAGTAATTTTTTAAGCAATTTAAAATAATTTGAAGCACAAAATAATCGGATAAGGTACTGAAGGACAACCAGGTGTTTACAAAATTCCTGAAAAATTAAACAATAATTCCGATCTCGAAATCTCAGCAGGTACATGGTCTGCGCTATAAGAACACCAACCCTTATCGGTACCGCTTCCTGTAACCGAACCCAAATAACGGCACCGTCATCATTTGTGCATTGAAACTATCAGCAAAATACGGCTCTCGAAAAAGCAACAAACCAAACAGCCAAACAATATTAATGGTTTCAAACAAATATGAAACCGAGAAAAATTCGATCATCCTGTAAGGATGCCTTTGCGGGGCTATCCTACCTGCAAAAAAAGGATAACTTCACTTATGTGGAGAGGAACATTACCAAACTGGATCGAAAATGTGCATCCTTGTGTGGAAGCAAACGCTCGACAAAGGAAATGCTGTCTAATAGTGCTTTGGTCCCTTGAATTTAATAATAACGTTAAGAAGATTGATGGATTCCACATACAATGTTCTCGCATCACGCAGTTGAATGACGTGAAGAAAGGTGGAAGGAAAAACCTCAAACAAATTCCAACGCAACGCATTACATCACCGTACCTGATCGTGCCCCGGCCAGAGGCGGACAGCATCCACCACCGAGCTGCAACGTTTCTCGAAAGAGGGGGGAGACAAGGAGTGAAAGTTTTTTTCTCTTTGACAGGCGGCATTCAACGGCAACATGAGTCGACGCGGAGTCAAATACGCCAGATAGCTATCTCGCGCATAATCTAGGCGGTACCACGTGCTCATCACAGCTGTATTATACAAGTGCCCTCGGCACGTTTCAAATTCGGAGCGTTATGCCTCATGACTATAAACTTTCTATAGGGGGGCCTTGTGAGAGATCGTCGTCAGATGATCAACGCTACTGGATACGCTGATTGTATTGTATGAAATTTGTTAACATGATTATAAATTCGCGAACCAATCGTTTTGATTTCAAAGACAATAGGAAGAGAACACTTGGCTCATAGTGTGGGAAAATGATCAAACGTTCGATCAACAATTCACAACACGAACCATTCGCTGGCACTCTTCTAATCCCCTTGATTGAAGTTGCTCTAGTTTTATTACGTCGGTTGGTTGGTTTACCATACAAAGCAGGTGAACGACGGTACGGCGATATTTATGGAGAGTTTGAACCTCGGCCCGGGCATTTACCGTACAACCGTGTCGCGGCCGTTGTATGTCAAGCGACCTTTCCCACCAGTACGAATTAATTGTTTCGATAACCATCTCGGCAGACCGGCAGACCACCATCGCCGTGTATTCATATGTTACAAGGTGGCATGAATCACGAAACGCGGTTTTTATCGATTCAATTCCCCGAGCAGCGCTAGTCCAAGTGCTGCGGTTGAGCTTGCACCAATATTCCACGACGGGAGTCTCGCAGAATATATACCTTCCGTAAATCAACCTGCAGTACGCGCTTATTTATGACAACTGCATTCCTTTACCTCTTCTGTTGAGCATAAACAAACTAGGTAGAACTAGGCAAGAAACCAAGTCTGTCAAGGTTTTTTATTTGGTGAATATGGGCCGAAATTGGGGGTCGGAAAGAGTTAGGCGTAGTGTTTTGTTTTTTTGTGTTTCCAGATTCTGATTCTGATAAAAATAGCAGCCATTTTTGAGATATGCGAACAATGCAATTCGACGATTGTTAGTGTCATACAATGTATTGTATGTATTAATTTATTGATTCAACCGACTGGCAACATTGTTGGCAACAGTTCATTGCATGACAGACCTAGGAAGGAGTGTAGTAGACCTCAATCTCATGGTAGGCGGGGTGGTTGCGGTTGCGGTGAGAACATGTCGTCGACTGAATAGTGATTCTCACGCAAACCGCGAGGACCTCGGGCGCATGCAACAATCACGTCACGTTTGTTAATAAAGGAATCAATATGAGAACAGTTGTGGCGTCGTTTTGATGGTCCGATGTTAGTTAGGTAAATGCACGCTCTAGTCACTGAGTGACCTTATTGAGCTTTGGCTGGGACATACATTTACATTATTAACTTGTGATCACTTGTCGACATCTCCTCTTTTTTATTTTATTGATTGTACGAACAGTGTTTGAGGAATTCACAATACAGTAAAACCTGTTTTTGTGCGATTTTTGTGCGGTTTTTTTGTGCGATTTTTTTTCGGTATATGATAAGAAGCATATTTGACGAAGCTATCGTCCATTTAGTTTTTTTCGATGGTTTATATGCATTTCAGTGCGAAAAAGGCATTCTCCTCCTCCCATCAAATGCTCTAGGTTTTTCTAAGTTTCTGCATGACATGATATCTAACAGCATCACGTTTCGGCATGCAACTAAAAGCTCAAAACAGCCACGCGCAACCGTAGATGAAAACTGTCCCATCGCAAAGCAGGGAAACAAAAAAAAATTGAACGGTGAACGGCGTGGATTTGAGTTATTTTCTTGGGGAAACTTTTTTATGCGGTCCCTATCTACCGCACAAAAAAAGTTTTTTTTCAAAATGTGTACCGAACACGGTTTTTTAAAGCTACTGATGAAGTTTTGCACGATTTTTTATGCAATTATTTTTATGCGGTCCCTATCCCCCGCTCAAAAAAAGGTTTGTCTGTAGTTTTTTTCTGTATTATAGTGATTTTTAGCACTTTTGGCTTTTTCGTCACTTTTGCTTCCATTTTTGGAAGAATATCGGGAGTGAGAATTGAACTCGTGATCTTGAGCGTGAGAGGTATGGATGTTACCACTACGCCAGATCGCCTTCACAATTGCCTGTAGTTTGTGTGACTATAAATAAATCGCATTGGAACATCTTTATTGTTTATTGTTCTTAAATGGTTTAACATATTTTGACATTAAGAGTTTTCAAACGCATTCAAGTAGACCGGCATGTGAGCACTCGCTCGGTTGGTCAGGAACTGGGTATAGACTATAAAACCGTTTGGAACCATTTGCAGAAGATTGGATTCCAATAAAATCTGGATGTATGGGTGCCTCACGAGTTGACGCAAAAAAAAAATCTTTTAGACCGAATCAACGTCTGCGATGCACTGCTGGAACGGAACGAGCTCGACCCATTTTTGAAGAAGATGGTGACTGGTGATGAAAAGTGGATCCCGTATGACAACCTAAAGCAAAAAAAGTCGTGGTCGAAGCGCCATGAGCCGGCCAAAACCATCGCCAAGCCCGGATTGACGGCCAGGAAGGTTTTGCTGGGTGTTTGGTGGGATTGGAAGGGAATCATCCACTATGATCTGCTCAACTATGGCCAGACCCTCAACTCGGTTCTCTACTGTGAGCAGCTTGACCGTTTGAAGCAGGCGATTGACCAGAAGCGGCCAGAAATGATCAATAGGAGTGGTGTTGTTTTCTACCAGGACAACGCTCGGCCTCACACATCTTTGATAACCCGCCAGAAGCTACGGGAGCTCGGATGGGATGTCCTATTGCACCCACCGTATAGTCCGGATCGCAAAATTAAATAATATTTTTCATCTCTTCCGGTCCACGCAAAACGCAAACGGTGATACTAAGTTGGCCTCAAAAGAAGCTTGCGAAAACTGGCTGTCTGAGTTTTTTGCAAATAAGGAGGGGGGGGGGGGTTTACAAGGGGATGATGAAGTTGCCTTTTGCTCTCGTTATTATTGATTGTATTCGTTTTTTATTGTTTTCATAGTCTCGGAACCAAAGGCGCTATATTCTTTTTCACATAACATATGTCGAAACTAGATAGGTGTTTTTTCGTTTTTGAGTAATGATTTTTCAAAGTTAACCGATGTTTCAAAAAATTATTTTTTTTCCTTTTTCCAACACAAAAATTCATAGCTTTTGATCTACTGGACCGATTCAGATGATCGACACATAAAATTAAAGCCAATTAGATAGTCTTTTTTGAAAAATATTAGACTTGCGAAAAAAACGGATTTTGATTTCGTAATTATTCATTGTATTAATTTTTTTATAGTTTACATGGTTTCGGGACCAAGGATGCCATATTTTTTTATATTTTTTCTTGAAAGCTGAGGTTTATTTACATAACATATCCAAAACTCAGAGATGTGTTATGTTTCGTTTTTAAGTTATAATTTTTCAAAACTAACATGTTTTCAGTCTTCGTTCAATATTTCCATGCGACTAGACTGGATGTATGCGACTAGAATTCAATTGATAGACAAATGTGTCATTTTTTTCAAAAAAAGGCTTTAATTTGATATATCGATCATCTGAATCGGTCCAATAGTTCAAAAGAAATAAATTTTTGAACAAAGTCATTTTTGGAAAAAAGTGAAAAATGATTTTTTGGTTAATTTTGAAAAATCATAACTCAAAAACTAAAAAAACGCCTCTATGCCTTCGACATATGTTATGTGAAAAATCTTCAGATTTTCGGAGAAAATGTGGCGCCCTTGGTCTCGAGTCTATGAAAACAATCAAAAACGAATACAATCAATAATAATTAAAACAGAATTTGAATTTTCTGCTTGCATTGGCTTTAATTTGATATGTCGATCATCTGAATCGGTCTAGTAGTTCAAAAGTTATGAATTTTTGAAAAAAGTCATTTTTAGAAAAAACAGGAAAAAGTAGATTTTCTGGATAACCCTAAAATGGAAATGGTCACCCTACTGAAAAAATAAAAAAATACTGGTCTAATGTTTTGCGAGAAAGAAGAAAACTGCCACTTTTCACGAAAATCTGAGAACCACTACATCGGTTTGACATAGAATGGCTGTATACATTAGGGTGGCAGCGAAAATGGTCATGTCAAATTTCGATAACCGACCATGTTCATTTTCTTTATTGACCCAAAACGATGACCTGTGCAAAGTTTTAGCTCAATCAGACATGATTTAGGGGTGCCTCAAAGCCCCCAAAGTTTTCCGAACATGTATATTTTGTTTATTGGTTCAAAAAAATTACTTGTGCAAAATTTCAGCTGAATCGGACATGATTCAGGGGTACCTCGAAGCACTCAAAGTTTTGATTTTTTTAAAATGATTTCGATATTCCAAATTTCCTACTACCACCTTGGAGGATTTTCGAGGATAAAAAATCAAAACTTTGAGCGCTTTGAGGCACCCCTAAATCATGTCTGATTGAACTGAAACTTTGCACAGATCATTTTTTGGGCCAATAAATACAATGTATATGGTCGGTTTTTGAAATACGATGATGAATTTTTTTCCATACATCCATTGCCACCCTAACATATTTATATACAGAGGTACCTTGAAGATACCTGACTTCAGGTACAATGTAGACATAACGTAAACAAGGTAATTATTTCTGTACCCATAACGTCCGGTTCAATCCACGAGGTGTTATTGGGATTTCAATTCTTTAATTTTTTTTTGGAAAATATGATCAAGAACTGAAAATCAAAGTGAATCAGTATGAGGAAGTAATGTTTATAGCTTCTATATTAGGAATTTAGAGTGATTTTTTTATTTAAATTTGATTCACTGGTAGTATTTTTTGGGAGGGATGTTAATATCGTAGCGATGTTGAGAATGCAAGGTAATTTATATTGTAAGTGAATAATAATGAATGACTCGAATTACGGGAATAGTGGATAAAATTTCTTCTAGTGGTGGTAAAACGGACAGTGGAGAGTTAGCGATGGAAAGAAGTTTTAGCTCGCGCTTCCTTTCTTTCTTTCGCTTTTCCCAAATTTCAGTTGTGTATAGAATTTTTCTTCTCGCGAGCGATATCCTTCTTCGTTTCATCAAGAAACTGCGTTTAAATTTTTAAGAATGTATATCCTCACAAATACAATCGAAATTCGTCTTAAACTGTCCGTCTTAGCACCATTCATTATACCTTCCTCTACATATCATCGGGACACTGGACGAAATCAACTTAAAAACTTTACACCTCCTGAACTTGTAGAAGAATGTGGAAGGATAGTGCGATATTCGTATGTCGGTCTCTCAAAGATCCCACATTTTTATTGACCCAGAAAAGATATACCGGCTTGATCATCGAAACAAACAAATTCCTGATTTCCCGCATCTCAGATTAACCAACATCAATTGTCTGTGTTTATATGGGACCGTGTAATTGGGAAAACCTACGGATACCCTGCGGGTATCCTCCAATTTACGGTTAAGCTCCTCCGCGCTGCACCAGCAAAACCTAAAGTAGGTGAAATGGAGGGCCTCTTTCATAGATTTAGCCGCAGTGCATGGTCACTTTGCTTTGATTGATTGTTGTTATTCATTATTCTTTCACTCGGCGGTCCCGCCGCCCATGGGTGCCACAATTATGACCTCGTTCTCTCTCTTGCGGGCTCTTCTCTAGCAGAGGACGGAGTGTTCTGTCTCCTCCTCGTCCTCCTGCTGGCCGGGCTCCTTCGGGACGATGTCAGTTGCAATCCGGGACGTCGTCGGAAGACAGGTCTAATTACGGACCGAATGACCATTGAGGGCCGGCCCTTGCTTTGCCCTGGTGACTGACTGGGAGAGCTGTAACTGGGCTCGCTCACGTGTGCATCCAACCAACCGATACATGTGAGATGACGCTAATAACGATGAGCGCGGCGAGTTGACGCTTTCGCCCCCCGAGCTGTAAGAATCTGTGGCCTTTTTTCCAGCGTTTTTTTTTTGTTTCTGCTCTACCGAAGAAATAGAGGTCAGATCGCATCAGGGCTTAACCTTGATGCTGAAAGCTCCCTGAAGGAAGATGATCGTTGTTTATGGCCCTAATGAGCTTAAGTCCCATTTCCGAGTAAATGCAGCGATAGCTGGGACAGGATTGAATCCAGCAGCAGCAGCAGCAGCCTCGGTATCGGCCTGGGTAGTTTACATTTCATTTCATGTTTTTTTTCTCTTCAAATTGCTCCGCGGTCATAATTACTACTCTGTTCCAGCGAAGTAACAACAGCCGGAGTCGGGTTCTGGGCGCGCGGAAATAGCGCGAGATGACTATATTCCTTAATAATAGTTATTACGGGCGCACACCTGGCGATGTACGCTTTGTTGTGTCTTGTCGCACGCGAGTCGTAGTTTAAGATTATTTTTCTTCGAATGATTGAAAAGCCTTTATCACCTTCATTATGTTGAGTTTTGTTTGTTCAATGATCATGGGCATTGACAAGGACAGGACCATAATATGGTTGGAATGCACTCTCAATTACTCGCAGCTGCACATTCTTGCTGTGTGAGCTCCAACTACTGCGCTAAGTGTGCTGAGAGTGGGTTTCGATAGGACAAAAATTGATAATAAAATTGCCTTGATTTTGACTCAGGCTGCAGCTTTTTATATTTTTTTGAAACGTTCAAACTTTTTCAATTTAGATAACTTCTGTATATATGAAAATCTTGTGTCACAGTGTTTGTGATCGAGCTTCTCTGAACGGCTCGACCAATTTTGATGAAATTACGCACAACAAACTAGGTAGGCATGAGAATAGGTATTAATCTATATATGATACCGTTAGGGTTCCGATTACTATATATTTACACTATGAACACCATTTGTGATTTTCGCGATTTTTTTCAATGAGAAAATAAATTACTATGATTAATCTAATATCACAGTTTCATTTGGTATATATGAATTAGGAAACAAACAAAAAATAGTGTCAATTGGACTGTCCTCTGAATAGCTGCAACCGGATTGTTAAACCCTTGCAGCCAAAACCTTGTAAATTGGTGGGAGTTCTACAAGTTTTCAATTTATTTTAACGTACGTAGGATTTTGGCGAAATTTTTTGTTAAAAATTGTGTTTTTGCCTCAAAAATCGAGACAAAAACATTAACCAAAATTTTATTTGCCAAAATATTAAAAAAAAACTCACGTAAAGGAAATTTAGTGGAGAGTCTGACAAAACAAATTTTATCAAAATCGGACGGACCGTTCCGGAGTTAGAACTCCCACCAGTTTGAAAAACATGGTTTCGAGAAAAACGATTTTAAAATTTGGATACAATTGTTTCGTGAATTTTACATCGTATCTTCAGTCTGCAATCCTTGAACCATAAAATAGTCCTTCAACGTTTAAAAGGTGATCTTCCTATCGCTTTTTTGTTGCGAAATTGGACTTGCGGGCTTCTATAGCTGCTTCTGACATCCGCATCTCTGCTCGTTCGATTCGTTCTTTATCCGATTTTCCGTAGAAATTGCCGCACCCGGTCCAATTTCAAGCTTATGTTCTTTCATAATCTCCTAAACGGCTTGTGAACCAGCATTGATTAACTGTATTTGCATTATGTATTTATATATTTGCTATTGCAATCCACTGCTCTGGTCGGGATAGAAAGCGAATCAAGTTGTTTGAATCTTTCATCGACAAATGCACATAGGACCAATTCAGAAATAAATCTGGATATCTCCATTGTTCCAAAAATCAATCTAGATATCTTCCATTGTTCGATAGCACTGATAACCAAAAGGATATCCATTCCTGTAAGCAACTGAAGTATGCGTCGTGCGCATTATTCACGCGCTCCTTACGCAAAAACTTAGGCGCACTAATTGGCTTGTAACTTCAGAAAGGAGTATCGGGCAAACCTGGGACGAATACTACAGTGAAGTAGACATCCCAGAAAAATCAAATTTCCATAGTATACTACCCCCTCGGTAGCGATGAGGGTGGCCCTATGTAGAAAAAAAATTGTAAATAGTTTTTCTTCTCAAATTTGGCTTCAAACCATACATACAACCCCAAATTTCAACCATATCCTTTATTTTTAATAGCGATTTTAGTATATTTGTATACATAATATTCAAATAATTTAACCACCGTTCGTTTATCAAACACAAGGAATATATTTACGTTTGTTAAATGACGGATGGCGCTATGTACACTTCATAGAACTTTCATCCACGCACGCGTAACCTCAATTCGTCTGAATCCAGGCGCATCGCCGGCAAGCTGGAAGCTTTTTCGAATGAGCACAATTAACTATTGTTATACATTCCGTTCATACGACTCTCTCCGTGTTCTTCATCAATGACATTTCATTCCCAACGTAATTTTTTATTAGCTTTATTAGTTGAGATTCTATGCCAAGCAATACGCGTCAAATGTATTCTGAGTGACAAGCTATAGAATATTTGTGACTATAGTGCAAGTCAGAAGAGTTTCTTTGACGAAAAATCCTCAGCCGTTCTGAACTGACAAGACGGATATTGCATAAACATTATACAACGATACCAGGCCACAAATATCTCATGCATTATGAGCATCATTCCTCATTTTGAATTCATATTCGTGAACATCCAATTAGGAGACAAAACAAACAAAAGATTGCATTCGATGGAATTTTTTGTGTATCATATGGTGATTCGACATGGCCTGGACAACGCCATTCACGACTATGTCGTGAGCTGTGCCAACAATTTATGATCGGCATGGGCGTGAAGGTAGAGAGCGAACGACTGCGATTCCTACGACACAATCAACAGAAACGGCGTGAGGAAGAATACTTTCACTTGCAGAACGCTATCATGAGCAATGCCAATACAGTCTTTTCTATTGCCAGGTCAAAACGCAACGCATTGTCATGGCATAACAGTGTGTATATTCAATCAAAAATGAAATCGGATTCGGTTCGGTTGAATGGAAGAAGCGAGTATTCATCCATTCATTCGAGCATCCATTCTTATTTTGGTTAGTCGACAAAATACGCCCTAAGGAAATCAATAGTGTAATTTCCTCAAAAATTACATATACAGCCATTCCACGTCAAACCGATAGAGTAGTTCTCAGATCTTCGTAAAAAGTGGTAATTTCGTTCTTTATTAGACCGAAACTATTAGACCCGTATTTTTTATTTTTTTGTTAGGGTGCCCATTTTTATTTTAGGGTGATTCGAAATATCGACTTTTTCCCCTTATTTCCAAAAATGACATTTTTCACAAAATTCATAACTTGTGAACTACTGAATCGATTTAGACGGTCGATATATCAAATTAAAGCTAATTAGCTAGGAATTAGATCGGAGAAATACTACGCTTGCAAAACATTCAGGTTTTGGTTTTGTCATTATTGTTTGTATTTTTTTATTAAGGCTTATATGGCGTCAACCTGACGGGGCCGGGAGTTCAATATTTCGACAATGTTTGCCTTATAACTATGTTAGTAATATGTAACCGATTACTCGCGGTTGGCTCGAGGTTAGTATTACAAGTGTTTTCGTAATTGTGATGTTGCTGTCTCCAATGCTCTGTACCTGTGCCCGACACGGGATACTTCCTTTTGGGATGCAGCTGACCATTAATCAGCAACACCCCCTTGTCTGTACCCCATATCTAGCGTGGTGCGTCTTCTCGAGGAATCCAGGATAGAATGGTCACTAGCCGGCGCAATCATCAGCTCGTGTAGAGTTGTCATGAGCGGTACAACCTTTGGCTTTTGTTGAATCATCAGTGGACTGCACAACCTTTGGCCCGTGTATCTGTAAAGAGTGTGTGTATGTATTGCCGCGACTACGTAAAAGTTTATAGATCGGATAGGAGGGATATGAAACAGGGACACAACGAAGGAAACATCATTAAACGTTGACATCGGCGTTTCTGAGGAACAGGTATAGATGAAGCAGAAGATCAGGATCACGGCTACCTAAGATATCCCGGACGGGGATATCCGATTGTCTGCCTTTTGCTCTCAGTGCTCTAGAGAGCTGAGAGCGAGCAGCATGGAACCGGATACACGACCAGACAATATGCTCGATGTCGTGGTAGCCATCGCCACAATCACAAAGATTGTTTGCTGCGAGCCCAATGCGATAGAGATGCGCGTTTAGGTTGTAGTGATTGGACATAAGCCGAGATATCACGCGAATGAAATCACGACCTAATTGTTTGTATTTGTTTTTTATAGTTTTCATGCTCTCGGGACCAACAGTGCTATATTTTTTTATATTTTTTATGAGAGCTGAGGGTTTTTCACATAACATATCTCGAAACCAGGAAGGCGCTTCTTTTCGTTTTTGAGTTATGATTTTTCATAGTTACCCGATGGTCCAAAAAACCATTTTTCCCTTTTTTTTCCTAAAATGACTTTTTTCAAAAATTTATTACTTTTGAACTACTGTACTGATTCAGATGATCGATATATCAAATTAAAGCCTACTAGCTAGATTTTTTGAAAAGAATAACACACTTGCCAATTAATTGGATTACAGTCGCATACATCCAGTCGCATAGAAATATTGAACGAAAACTGAATACGTGTTAACTTTGAAAAATCATAACTTAAAAACGAAAAATAACACCTCGCTGGTATTCGGATATAAAGGGTGCTCGGATCAAAAAGTGGTCAACTTAAATTCGCCGTATTTTTTCTAATCATTCATATAAAAAACCTGATCACCCCTCATTTTGTAGGTGTGTGAGTGTGTGTGTGTGTAGAATGATGCCTCTATTTGGATTTTGACATTAGATCTTTAGTTATCAAAATGGCGTCAAAGCAAGTGGAGCGACGAATCAAAATTTTGTACGTGCGTCTTGAAAATCCAAACTACACGCACGCAGAAATAGCTAAATCGTTGAATGTGGCCAAATCAACCGTCACCAAAGTAATAAAAGTGTTCGGGGAACGTTTGTCGACAACTAGAAAGCCTGGATCTGGGGGAAATCAAAAGCCGGGAGCCGCAGTGACGAACAGAAGAGTGGCTAGCGCTTCCAAGCGCAACCCCAACCTCTCCGTTCGAGATGTCGCAAATAAGTTGGGAATATCGTCTACAACCGTGCATGAAGCTAAAAAACGATCCGGACTATCGACTTATAAGAAGGTAGTGACTCCAAATCGCAACGATAAGCAAAACCTTACGGCAAAAGCAAGATCTCGGAAGCTGTATACGACATTGTTGACAAAGTTTGATTGCGTGATAATGGACGACGAAACCTACGTCAAGGCTTCAGACAGCTTCCTGGACAAGAGTATTATACAGCAACCGGAAGGGGAAAGGTGGCAGACATTTTCAAGCATATTGAACTATCAAAGTTTGCGAAGAAATAACTCGTTTGGCAAGCTATCTGTACCTGTGGCTTGAAATGCAACATTCTTGAAGAAACGTGACTTGTCTGTGCTGTTTTGGCCGGATTTGGCATCCTGCCATTATGTAAAAAAGGCCGTGGAGTGGTATGCCGCTAACAAGATGGAGGTTGTGCCCAAGGATAAGAACCCTCCCAACACACCAGAACTTCGCCCAATCGAAAAATATTGGGCGATAGTTAAGCAGAACCTTAAGAAGACCCAAAAAACTGTTAGCAGCGAGAAGCAGTTCAAAGCCAACTGGCGATCTGCGGCGAAGAAAGTGGATAAGGTGACTGTATAAAATCTGATGGCAGGCGTCAAACGAAAGGCTCGCCAATTTGGACTAGGTCGACCGGAATCTTAACTGAGTATTTTTTCCGTCTTTTATACATATTGAAATTCAAAAAGAAAGATACTTTAATTTTTTTAATAAACAAATAATCGATTTACACGCAATTTAGTTTGACCACTTTTTGATCCGAACACCCTTTATTATGTGAAAAAACTTCAGCTTCCAGGAAAAAATATAAAAATATATAGCACCCTTGGTCCCGAAACGATGTAAGCTATGAAAAACAAATATAATCTATTTTTCCAGCTCATTGGCTTTAATTTGATATGTCGATCATCTGAATAGTTTTTAGTAGATCAAAAGTTATGATTTTTTGTAGGGAAAAAAAATGATGTTTCGGACCATTGGTTAACTTTGAAAAATCATCAACTCAAAAACGAAAGAAAAACGCTCCCCAGGTTTCGAGATATATTATGTAAAAATTCTCAGCTTTCCAGAAAAAATATTAAAAAAATATAGCGCCTTCGGTCCCGAGAACATGAAAGCTATAAACAACAAATACAATTAATAATAACGGAAACATATATCAAATTTTCTGCAACTGTAGTATTCTTCCAAAAAAAAAAACCAGCTAATTGGCTTTAATTTAATATGTCGAATGCCTAAATTGGCCCAGTGGTTCAAAGGTTATGAATTTTTGAAAAATTTAATTTTTGGCAAAAATGCGAAAAAATGGATTTCTCGGACCACCCTAAAATGGGAATGGTCATCCTAACAAAAAAATAAAAAAAATACGGGTCTAATAATTTGCGATAAAGAATAAAACTACCACTTTTGACGAAAATCTGAGAACCGCTATATTGGTTTGGCATGGAATGGCTATATATGTTTACTGAGGTTGCCACATGTGCATAACTCTATTGGTCTTGAGACGAACGGATTGTAGAATGCAAAATTGGGATCTGTTCGGGTAATTCTGACTCGATCGGATTGCAGAATACGAGTGAGTAGTTGTAGCTGTAGTAGTTGACCCGTATTCTGAAATCCGATTGAGTCAGAATTACCCGAACGGATCCCAATTTGCATTCTACAATCCGTTCGCTTTTTCCACCATCGAGATAGCAACTGAACGAAGTGAATATTAATTTTCTGTACTTCATTTTGCAACATTACGACAAGGATTCATCACTTTTTTCTCTTTACATTCAACTTTTAAGAGATCAAATATGTCAGTTACGTTAATGAAAAAAATTGTTGGACCAATTAACATCACGAATTTGAAATTGTTTCATTTGTTCTTTTTTATCAAATATATTCCATTAATTTTATAGATCGTAAACACATTTAAATACACTTACAATGCGTTAGTTATGTTTTATTTAACACACAAGATATTCACTAGAAATAATTTATATGGCTGAACAACCCGGCAAACGGGGTAGGATAATATTTTTAAAAATATATTAGGCTCTTTGTTTCATCTTGAACCACCTTTGCGTTTCAATTGGCTTGAAATGAAGGTATGGGAGGAAATGAAAGAATAATAATATTTTGACTCATTAAAACCCCACCACAAGTTTTCAAAAAGTGGATTTAAATGGGATCGTTTCATCTCCAGCAAGCAACAAATGTTGTACGGGATAACAAATGTTTTCTACGACGCATGAAATTCAAATTCTCGCCTCATTCCGATCATCGGATGGATCAATTTCACGGTGCGTTTAACTTTGTTTAACGATCTCAAAGATCCACGCATTGATGATCGAAAGCGACGACTTCGTCGCGATTGTTTCAACATTCAGTGTGGGTGTTTTTGTTTTGACTCACGTTCACCGTTCCATTTCCTCCTTCTGCTTTCACGCTCGAGTGTGCTCTCCTAACAGCGGCCCACGCCCCCCGGCAGCATCGTTACACATATCTTGCAACGGTAACCCGACAAGCAACATAAACGCGAACGAGCGCGCGAAGTGTTTTGAAGCACACTCATTTGGATGGGCCTGGTTTAGCATATAATCCGAGCAATTTACAGCCTCCAGCATTCAATCGCATTCCCGAGGGGGGCTGTGCGCGGGGTGTGTTTCACGCGCGAGAATCGTCGATTTACCTTTTAGGACTCACGCACGAGTTCCAATTTTTAGAAGCCTCCGAGGAGCTATTATGCTCTGGCATCGCAGGGAGAGCTAATATGTACGAAGGCGTAGAAAACTGTTCATTATCTTCCCGGGTCGTGTCGTGCAGTGGAAATGGCTCAATTCGATTGGGGAAGTAACATTATGTTGCGCCATTGTAGTTTTCCTACACCGGAGTAAAATGTGGTGAAATGAATTCAGAAATTCGCAGACTTAAAAAAATGTTTCAGCGAGAAAGTATGTGCCGCACAAAGAATTCCAGAAGTGATTGTTATCACGGGCTGCAATTGCAGTCACACTTTTGCTATCGTTGCCCCAGCTGTAACGCAGAGAGCGTTGTTTCTCCACACAAAGTAAAAAATATGTCTATTCCCAGATGTGTTGCAAAATATGGGCACAAGTCGTCAAACGGGGAGATGACGACGTGGGAAGCGAGACTGTGTAGAATTTGTACTGATATTGCACCCTCCCCATGTGCATAGCGCGAGGACTAACTGGAAATTATGATCGGGCCCTTCGAATGCGCATATTTCAATCGCAGACAAAGACGACGACGACAACGGCTACAATCTTTGGAACAACTGCAGCCCGTGGAGTTATGCGCGGAATGCTGGCCCTTCGGTACGAGTCTACACTGGCGGGGAATGGAGAATTAATATGTTCATAGATTGATTCTAACACGAGGATATGGATAGGAGTCGAGGGCGGCAGTGAGGGGGGTGGAGTTGATTCTTGGAACGGCTACTGGTTTCGATTGAGTATATTTATTTATTCGAGAAGTTCACTCGATTAGAACCAATGGAGCGGCGGTTTACGGCCGTAAAACAGAAGCTACTTGTTTGAATAAACCTCGATCTCTCTCTCTCTCTCGTTGCGTTGATCAGTTGATCATCAAAAAAGATGACGAAATTGGATAGCCCTTCTGGGTACGATCGTAAGCCGTGCTTATTTTCGTTTCCCTTTTTTTCATGAGCTCGAGACTGTCTCGATTATCTTCTACGGCAGATTCGATCTTGGCGTAATCGATAGCAGCAGAGAGAGAACGTGTTTTCCGGGAACTCGAAAGGCAACAACGGAAGATTAGGCGTTAGAACGCGTAGTTGTACTGAGCTATAAAAGGGAATAATTTTGGTGAGCTGTGAGCGGAGCACCCGTTTAATGTTCGAATCGTGTAGGCAACAGATTATTTATTTTTTATTGCGTCGTTTCTCTCGCTTCCTCGCCAGAGGGAAGTGTATGAGATATGAGGCAGAAAATTAGTTTTCTTTTGTGTAAGCGCTTACCAAAAGATTCGGATTTTCTCGGGATGAAAAGCAAACACCTGAGTAGCTGAGATGTCTCACGTAATCATGTGCCAAGGTCGATAAACCGTACCTCCAAACCAGCCCTTTTCACGATAACACTTTTAATCTCGCGTTGCGGTGTTGTCGAAACCGGTTCTGTAACGAGTTATGATTTATTCCATTGGGATTGGTTTACGAATCTTACCTATAAATAGCACCAGAATGTATGGGCACATTTGTGAATATTTGAAAAATGGATGTTTTGGTTCAAGAATTGCAATCTTATTACCGCCACTGATGATGATCAAACAGAGACGCAGATTAAGAATAATCCTCGATACATGGATTAGATCATCAGATTTACTACAGATATCCAGAGCCACCGGTCATGAGCGTCTGCTGGATTTTTGTTGCGTAAATCGCTACGATATATGGGTTCCACACAATCTGATGAGCATTTAATGAATGGACCGTTTCTCCATTTGCGACACGCTTTTGACGGAGGACAACGTCTCTGATTCCTATATAGGGGGGTCACTTCACGAAAAATTTCACGGAAAATTAAGGGATTGCGATGTATTTTTTGACGTGGGATTACGTCCAACCGAAATATAAAAAAACAAACGTGTAAATGCAGGAAAAAATGAAAAATTTCGAATGCTTATAACTCGAACATTCTTTAATAGATCGGAAAGATGCTTGGGTCAATTGATAGGAAATATTTCTATGCATCTATCTCAATTAATAAAATATTATTTATCATGAGATAAACAATAGAATAACTGTAAAATGTGAAGCGTTATATAAACGCCCTAAATACCATGTTTTGATTGGCCAGATTTACGGTATCCCCAACATAGACTTCAAAACCAAGCATCCTAGAGAAATCGGCATTGCAAAAACAGGTCGGACTCGATTATATACCTCGATTATATACAATTTTGGACTCGATTGTATGCAGTTTGAAAAAAACATATATTTTTTATAGTTCAAATATGACTTATATCAAGAAAAAATGTAACCTTTCAAAGTTAAAGTGAAATTAAAGTGGCTATTATGAGTACAGTGGTGTAAAAGCGCGATTTTTGGGGATTTTGCTTGGATTTTCACCAGGAATTGTTAATATCGATATTGCAGCATATTGCAAGACCCTAGAGAGGATGGCAAACCGACGGCTCGTCACCTACTTGACCGAAAACAGGAAGTTGGACTGCCGACAATTTGCCTTTCGACCGTTGATGGGGACAAATACGTATTTCGCATCCCTTGGAGAGGTGGTAGCTGAGGCCAGAAAAAAGGAGATGGTAGCCCTGGTTCTAGAGAAGGCGTACAACCGAACCTGGATTCCACTAGTTCTTAAAACACTGGCTGAACTTCGCGACAAACCGGACCTTTGAGGTAAAAGTTGGGAACACCAGCTCCAGGTTCCGTCTTAGCCGTCACCCTCTTCCTGATATCGATGAACAGCCTGTTCCGGGTTATACCCAAGGAAGTATCCGTATTCGCGTATGCGGTCGACATCCTTTTGGTAGTGGTAGGGAACACGCACAGGACACCACACATCAAGATCCAGGCAGCTACCAATGCTATCGGTAAATGGGCTGTCGCACGAGGTTTTCGACCTTCGGCGCAAAAGAGTGGTCACATGGTGGTATGCAGTCACAAGCACCAAGGTTGCAATTCGGAAGTAAAACTCTACAACGACCGCATTCCCCGCCGTAGAACGTTAAGAATCCTGGGAGTGGTGGTCGACTGCAACCTGAACTTCCAGCACCATTTCGACCAGGTGAAGAAAAGCTGTGCCACCCGGTTAAACCTCTTAAAAACCATCTCCAAACCTCACCGGAGTAACAACCGAACGATCCGTTTACGGGTGGCCAAAGCCATCATCAACAGCCGCCTCACCTACGGTCTCGAAGTGACATGCCTGGACAGAGATAAACTCCTGAAAACTCTATCACCGATTTACAACAATGCACTACGGATTATCTCTGGTCTGCTACCATCAACACCAGCAGCCTCGGTATGCGCCGAAATAGGAGAACCTCCGTTTGACATTTTTGTGGACGCAGTGATAGTCTCCAGAACTGCGAGGTTCCTCGCTAAAACCAGCGGAGGTAAGAAGACACACCTGACTGTTTTAACGAACGAAATCTTGCAGCAGGTGACACACTCAAACCTTCCACCGATATCTAAACAGCTTTTGTTTGGGACTAACGACTGGAGGTTGCCGGTGGTCCGAGTGGATGATAAAATCAGGGACAACTTCCGAGCTGGGGCGAGCTCTGTGGGTCTGAAGCAAACCTTTGTCGAACTTATCTCAAGAAAATATCACAATTATGAAATTCGCTACACGGACGGTTCCAAAGGGATGCAAGGAGTTGGCTTCGGGGTAGCGGTCATAATAACTCTCTTATTTCCAGCAAGAAGTTCGTCGACATTTGCCAGGTGTTCTCGGCTGAAGCTGCCACTATGCCGTCAAGCAAACCGATCCTGATAGATACCGACACGGCTAGCGTCATCGATGCTGTTGGCGCGGCTATAACTAGGCACCCATGGATACAAGCTATCAGGAGGTATCTGCTGCCGGACAGCTCTCATGTGGGTACCCGGACATAGTGGCATAACCGACAATGAAGCTGCCGATCGTTTTGCCGGAATCGATCACCTTGGACAACTTTGAACGCGTAAAGTACCGCTAGACGACATCAGACTATGGATCGCCAACACCTTCAAAATTTTTTGGGCTTAAAAATGGTCCGTTGAAGCGACGCTGTTCCTCCGGATAATCAAAGGATCCATCACCAGATTCGAAGACGTCAAAATGATGAGAGAGCATCGAATCTTATCCAGGTTAAGAACCGGCCACTGCAACATGTCTCACAACTTCAACAGAGGACCGATTCATCCCCTTTGTGACTTGTGCGAGGTTCGCAATTCAGTCGAACACATCGTCTGTATTTGCCCAAAGTACGAGGACCTCCGGAACTTACACGGGTTCACACGGACCCTTCACGAACTGCTGCACTGCTCTGTTTTTTGAAAGATGCCGATCTGTTTTTTAAAATTTTAACAAAATCTTGTAATCAAATCGAAGATCCTTGTTCCTTCCCTTTCGTGATAAGGAAAACAGTCGGCATCTTCGAGTGGCGCGGATTCCCCACCTGTGGCCTGGGGCCATGGTAAGCGGACATCCTCGTCAAACGACCAGAGAAAAGAAAAGCTCAAATGGGTGGAACGAAAACGTGACCGTGACGAAATCTGTTTTTTGTTTATTGTTTTATTTAAGCGCACATCGCGGCATGGTTTCGGCCGTTTTTGCTGAGACGAACCAGCCCAGGAGGCTGAAAGTCTCAAAAATAAAGAATAAAAAATCCCTACGGCCTCAGCTAACTCGCGTAACTTCACTTTACGAGCCGATGTACTTGTTTTATGATTTCTAGATTCGTAGCCTCTTTTTGTCTTCCAGAGCGAGGTGCATCTGCGGTGCTTGTACGGCCCATTTTAAATTCACTGAACCACCGATAGACTGTTGTTCTCGAAAGAGCAGAAGTGGGATAACATTTCGTCAACCACTGCATTGATTTCTTAAGACATTTTCCCATCAAAAACAATGTTTGATCAAAATACGATTTTTTTCCATTTCCTATACTAAAGCTCAGGTAGAGACATGAAATGTCATAAATCTTCACACATAAGCTAGTGACAGATGAACCTTTTGAAATGAATCTTGTTCATTTTTAGTGGTGCCATCTGTTGAAAAATCTCGGAAAAAATGAAAATAGCCATATGAAATCAAAAATACACGTTTTGATTTCCTATGGCTAAATCTATATCTATTACTAGCTGACTCGGCAAACGTTGTTCTGACATTTTTCTTTTTCTAGTGAATCTGTTGATTGTTAAATAAAATTTGAATGTTTTTCGAATTATAAAATCAAACAAATGTGTTCGATTAAATAGAACGAATGAAATGATTTGACCGATAGAATGTTATTGCTGCCAGAAATGACGGTACGTCATTGGACGGTTAGATTTATAACAGCTGGGTCCCGTTAATGAATGGGAAACCGCACGCACCAGAAAACTTCATTGGAGCTGATGTTCCGACCAATATGGTAGCGCACTATTTCGTCGTTGTCATTCAGTCGAGGAGTATTCACATCGGTATTCTGAATTCTAAACATAGTAACACTTCAAAGTGGTACTTATTCGTTGATATATTGGATATCTGCCTACATTTGAGATCGTAACGTTGATGAAATTTGAGGGAACCATTTTGGACATTTTCTGTCTGCCATGCAAGGCGATAAACATTTCAAGTCCCCGCATGGGCTATAACCATATTTGTGGTAATAATATCGAACTGTCACACTTATTCCGGAAACCGATTGGTTCGAAATTCCATCGAAATCAACATTTGCACCCTGAAATCCGTTTGACTCAAATTGAATTGTGCTATGCAAATTTGACCAAACTGCCTTGACGCAAAACAAAAGTCAAAATAATACATCCGTATTTGAAGAGTAAATTCATTCTCTATCAGATTGTCAGGCCCGAAAATAATTCCAAATTATTAGAACTTGAAAGAAAATTATTAACTGATGTTATTTGAAGACTTAGAAGACATTCTTGATCCAAATTTAAATATTTTTATATAAATTAAATTTTTATATATAATAAAATCATTATCAGGCACAATTTCGATTCAAATGTTTACCCACATTTCAGAGAATGTGTTACCCTGTTATATGGAGCACATAATTGAAACGGTAAAGCAAATCTTCTCTCATAATGTTTGTTTCAAGAGCGTGTTTATTCCACCCGGAAATCCATTACCATTTTTGCTTCACAGACATGGAACTCGAAGCACAATGTCGTCTTTGATGATTTGCGTGGCAAGATTTTATATTACACTAGCTGTGCCCTGCCACGCTTTGCTGTGGCACATAGTGGTTGCATGATTGAGTTGAATTTTTCTACTTTTATGTTGTAACAACAATCATAGATGTGTTTAATTGTTTTGTATATTGTATTATAGTTTGAGCTCAATCGGTTCCGAACTTTTCGAGTTTTTGACGCGTACACAAACGAACAGAACATTTATATATATATATAGTATTACATTTATACAATTCGTTTGGACTTGAGTCGAACGGATTACAGAATGTGAAAGTGCGATCCGTTCGGACTCGATCGGACTTCAGAATAAGGATGAGTAGTTGATATGTAGAACAATCTGGAATTTCCAAGGAAATTACACTATCGATTTCCTCAGGGCGTGATACGTCGACTGACCGAACTAAAATGTGTGTATGACGTAACCCACTCAATCTAAAAAAAAACATTCAACCATATAATATTGTAATGAAGTTCATGAAGGCTTCATTTTTTGACGTAGAACTACGTCTTTCATTAAGGGTGCCAAATCAGAAAACAGGTCACGTTTTTATGAAATAAAGTTAACGTTAATAACTATTTTTTCCGCGAACGGATTTTGGCGATTTTCATACTCAACGAATCGGAAATTCCCTAAGATTTGTTTAATATGCTATACATTATAATCCCTTGGTTTGTAAATGGTTAAAATTCATGAAAACTTTAAGCGTTTCCATTTTCCCATACATTTGTTCTGTCCATTTGTGTCCTTTCCCGAACAGAGCTGTCAATAAGGAGCAACTTATCGACGACCAACGGAGGGGAAATCGTCTCCGTGAACAAAGGAAAAGAAGAATAATGAAGGGGAATACTTGCCTAGAGTATAAACAGTGGATTTCGCTGAGGCAAACTTTCATTCAGCATCGGACTGTTGAGCAATTCAGTTCACTTTGATTTCGCTGCGCTTCGATCTAAGATTGGACCCCACCAGTGGTAATTCAACTTGGATATCGTTGTGTGGTTTTTCCAGTTCGTTTTTCGAGTTATTCGTATCTTGTGTTTTTCTTTCCGCGTCATAAATTGGATGCTTCGCATAGTGTGTGATGAGCAGGAAGAAGAGGAAGGCTGGCTCGAGCCCTGCAAAAAACGAACGCATTGCCAGGGGCAATAAAATTTCGAGGCAAGCATCATCTAATGATGCACGCGATGTTGGTGCAGTGAAAAACGCTCGCACTGAACCGAGCCTTCGCGAGTGTGATACCGCATCAAACAACAGCGAAGTAGGCGACTTCGGCGCGTCGGTCTAAAATGTAAACGCCGTTACCCAGGCAGCAACCAAAATCAAGCTCCCCCCGCTGGTGGTGAAGGCGGTCGCTCTTGATAAACTCATTAGCGAATTCGCATCGATCGGTGTTACAGCAGAGTACAAGCTGTGTGGCATAATTCAGTCTTTTTCCAAACAGTTAACATTGTTTGTTTTTCGTCATCATAAGGGCTTCGTTGGTGCCTTTGACATTGCATGAATGCATTAAACTGACTTTATGACGAAGCAGACATCGAGGTTGTGCGCCAACAAATCATTTGGGGAATACCAAGCATCTTGAATGTCGTACTGGAATGTTATAAGTTATTTGAGTTCGCGTGCCAGTCGCCTTCAACTGGGATTGCGCTAATCTTGATCATAATAAAGCAATGCTACTGTTTTCGAGGTTGTTGATATTAACAAAAAAAAAATTTATTTCGCTTGTTTAGACACCAAGAAAGTAAATGTCGTTCTGCAATGTTGTATGTAATTAGGTTTCGCTTACCAGTAGAAAAACTTCCTTCCTGGCTGCTGCGCTTATGTCGAACATGAGAAAGTAATGCATCTTTTTTCGAGGCCAGTAATATAAACAGAATCGTTTCTTTTGAGAATAACGCAAAATGATGAGAAGTGTTCATATTCGATTGGTTTACGTTGTACGAACGATGCCTGGGGGTGCAATTCCACTGAGACAATGCTAAATAACATGTAGCATGATATTTGATACTTGCATGTGTTGTCATTGTTGTTGTTTCCTAGTGGTGCCAAAGATATATTGATGTAGTTATGAGATGTGGAATAATGGTGATGGTGCAACATATATATAATCGACTGTAGCCGAGTCTGTCAATTGCGAAAAAGGCCACCGAAATAGCGTTCGACGTAAATTTTCAATGCATTTACATGAAATTAATTGCTACATATGATTAGCCAGTGTATTGTTCTGCTAGGGCAAGAATGAATCATCAATCAATTATCGTCAACTGATTCTACAATGAAAAAACATTTAAGAGATTATTCTACTAAGCAGTTGTTTCTAAAATTTCACAGCACTATAGAATAATATCCGAAGGTATAAATAAGCGACTTATATAAAATAACAGCGTAGTTCTACGTCAACAATGCGGTTGTATCTTGGACACAACCTCCTATAATTTTTTGACAACACGCACTGTCATAACAATTATATGTGAGCCTGGAATTTTTAGAGGCTGTGTCGGCGTTGCTCCTGATAGCATCTCGCAAGTAAATATATTTTCCTCACGTCGCTTCTGTAGATTGTGTCGTAGGAATCGCAGTCGTTCGCTCTCTACCTTCGAAATCTCGTTTTTTAATGTTGTCTCTTCTTGTTCCTTCAGAACGTCTCTCCGTTACTTGCTCTCCAGTGTTTTTTTTATCAGAATTGATGACAATTCTCTGATTGTCATTTCTAAATGCGAGCACGTGTGACAGAATTTTAATAATTCATTATGATCATTCAATAAGACTTCCAGCTCGTTGGGAGTGCGCCTGGCTTTAGGTGAGTCGAGATCACTTGCGCATATGTGGTTGAAATTTCGATGGAGTGAACGTAGTGCCATCTGCCATTTAACAACGTTAATAAATTAGTTCTGTCAGAAAAACGAACCACGGTTTAATTATTTGAATATTATTTATACAAAAGTACTAAAGCTGAGATTAAAAATATGTTTATTTTATGTGTTTTGGTATTTTAAAAAACGAATTTAAAAAAAAAGAAAAAAACAGGAAGTGGGTTATATCTATGGTATAACCGCAAGGGTGACGTAGGACTATCGTTGATTTAGAGATCATTTGTATTAAGTTGAATCTGAATTCATTCTGAATGAATGAATATTTGGAGAACTTCGAAAACGAGAGCGTTACGTTGGAGGCACAAGGTTTTATGCATCCAATATTGGATACGGAAATATCCTACTGATGGGGAAGAATAATCTTCAGAAGCTATCCTGTTGATTGCGATTGATTGAAAAATCACAAAACCTAATGTATTTGGTCACAGTGTTACATGGATCGAAAACATTAAAATAAACTCTTTCATATGAATGTTTGTAGCATCACTCTCCTCCTGATGGATTCCCTTCTGGCCTAAGGTGCACAAACAGGCTCTTGGTGACACCGTTCATCCGCGCTTTCATGATAAATGAAGAGCTTCACCACAACAGCGACAACATGCTCCAATCGCTGTTAAATTAGAACTGAGTGGATTTCCGAGCGGCGCTCGCTTATATATCGATTGGTGATTTCAATAGCCTATTTTGAAAGCAAATTTAAGACTATTGAAACACGTTTTTGGATCAGAAAGTAACAATTATAGAACGCGTAGACATTTTATCTTTCGAATGAAGTGTTTATCATACCATTTCGTTCAGTTGTTTAGGAGCTATTAACGCTCAAAATCTCGGTCTCCGGCGTAACGCTTTCGTTTTCGAAACTTTGATTTTACACCCCGCTATAGAAATGAAAGACGTAGTCCTACGTCAAAACATATTCAGAAAACAAATTTTCTCCATATGCCACCCTATTTGTTATTAAATATATGGTGATCGGTATCCTAGCGGTATCATATATTGTTTACAACCTATTCAAATGTCTACCAAGTTTTGACGTAGGACTACGTCTTTCGGGAACATATTGGGGTACAAATTGAAAATCGAAAATCGAGCACATCGTGAAAATTGTCCAATTTCTAATGCTTATTGCTCAGTCGTTTCATGATGGATTGATGAGATTTTTGCGTGAATCGATCTCGGCACTCAGTAACAATTTTTTATATTGAAGAAAATAATAATTGTCATGAAACTAACTATCAAACAATTGAAAAATCTCAACCCCTATCCTAACGGAAATACCCACTGCTGATTGGTCGAAATTGACGACACATGCGGCGGGTCCCTAACAGAGACATCAAAACCAAGTTGCCTGGGAGAAATCGGCATTGCAAATACATGAAAGTAGGGGGAGCTTTTGTTCCTACCGAAATGTATTCTCTAACAGAGACATCAAAACCAAGCTGCCTGGGGAAATCAACATTGCAAATACTTGAAATTAGGGGGAGCTTTTTTCCCACCGAAATGTGTTCTTTAACAGAGATTTTAAATCAAGATGCCTGGGGAAATCGACATTGCAAATATATGCATGTCGGGGGCATTTTTATATTGCAAGTAAGGTGAGTGATACGATAAATTCTAGCAAATAGAATTTTAATTTGGAACTTGAATGTTGGTTGCTTCGTGAAATTTCATATTTCAATTTCAATCGTTCATTGTGAAAAAATTAGCACAAGTGTGAGTATAAAATTGTATATGGCAGTTGTGTTGAAACTGATTTGATGTATGAAACGATCTATTTCAATTTTCATAGATAATAATTAAGGTTTGTTACCGCTCGAGAACGGGTCTTTAGGTTTAAGCTTGTTGTGTTCATTTTCACCCAAGGAAAGTTAATACGGCTGAAAAATTGGAAAAGTGAAGAAATATTACAAAAAGTGATTTCCCATATGCTCTACATATAGTATTAGGTTTTGTTGTCCAATTAAAATTCGCATTGGGTTGAAGAAACACTCAGAAAGCAAAAAATAAAAAAGAAAATTACCTTTTCCATTTCAAATAAGTTCTCTCTATACAGGAAAACTTCGATATAACGTACCCTCGTTATAACGTACCCTCGATATAACGTCACTCGATATAACGTACATTTTACCTCGATATAACGTACATCTTTTCAAAGTGTAAAGGAAAAATTTTTTCAATATTTTTTTTCTGATAGAACAATGAATTGTCTGTATTATGATGCTAAAACAAGTTTTGTACCTTCAATCAATCTCGATATACAGCTGGTTTTGTGATTCCAGATTCTAAATGAATCAGTCTTTAATCAACAGTACGAAGGGAAACATCATGAGAAAGGCTGACTTCGTCTTCTGATTGAAGTTATTCATTAACTTGACTAAAACAGCAACACAATAATGTATTATAGACTACGTTTGTGAGTACTTCATTATGCTTCGATATAACGTACAATTCGTTACAACGTACAATTTTGAAAGTGAAATGTACGTTATATCGAAGTTTACCTGTATTAAAGAAAAATTGATAATTGTGTTCAGTATTGGTAATTATCTTATATTACATTGGTGAGTTTTTTTTATTTATTTCATCCATACATAATACAGGAGCCATCTCGTCTAGGATCACAAAAGGCAGTTTTCATCATATCTCGTTCCACTTCGGTATCTTTTATCTGATACGCCCCATCCAACGACTGTTTACCATCCTTCTGTCATCATCACTCGGTAAACACTGGTGGAGTTAACAAACAATACCCAACAACCAAACAAAACGGCCCTTTTCAGGGCCACCAAATCATTATCAAAGAGTTTTACGATGTAATACTTTAAACATATCCAAAATCAACAGATAGTCTAATGGAATCCTACGTGAACTATGCGGTCGTGTCTCGGACACGACCCTCCTGTGACTTTTTTGAGCATAATTTCATCAAAATCGGTCGAGCCGTTTTGGAGGAGTTCGATAACAAACAACGTGACACGAGATATTTATATGTATAGATTTATCGATGTGATGATCTGAACTATTTATTTTATAAATATTTGGTTAGCTTACACTGGAAATAATTTGTTTTTTTATATGCGAAAAGTGGTATGTGGAAAGACTATAAAAAATGTAATAGTTGAAACAATTTGGGATGCGTGCCGATGCTTATCTTCCATGAATTTATAATTTCACACTGTTAATAAAAAAAAATCAAAAACAGTATGGAGGACCTCATCTGTTGTAAAACATGGAGGATAACTACAAATTTCACCGTATTCATTGTTGTATATTTTGCACTTAAATCGACCCGTTCGAAACATATAAATATACAATACCGGTTATAGTTTGTTCACAGTTGGAATCCTTTTCGGAACAACAAGTAACACTATTCAGCAGCACCTGTTAGACCAAGTCTCAAGCCGGTACGGATTGAACTTGTACTGGAATGTCTTGATGCTCTCGAGTAAAAAATCAATGATACAGCCTTACAGACAAACTCAAGGCCAACATCCGTAGTCCCTTACTGTGCAACAAAGTCGCTTTCTTAACTAGAAACCTGAAACATGTCATGGCGACTGAGCTGCTGTTGCTGCTGCTTGGTTCCACTTGTTTCTGTGCGGTGTGCCATCCAAATTGTCGAAACTAATGAATATGTTCTGGCTTTAACTACCGGACGGAGGTTCGCTAGAATTATACTATCATTGAACTACTCATCCACTGCTGCTGAAAACACTTCACATTACGGCAAATTGATCAGGCGAAACACCGCTGCTTCCGAGGCTGGTAATTATGCTCACAGGCCATGCAGCCCTTGCGGTGCTACGCTTGATAATTGAGACATGAAAGGTAATTTCAAGCGGCGAAATCATCCTATCACTAATTTGCCGCTTCACTGGCTCTGATTGAAGAGATCTCCAAGGAACGATATACCACCACCATTGGTACGCAAACGCCGACCACCGTCAACGACCCCATCGATTTATGGGTAATTAGTTCAGAGCGGAACCATCCATCGTTAGAGTGCACACTTTCGACATTCTGGGCTCCGATTCTGGGGTAGATACGGTGCCAGCTAATTATGGGAAACGCTCAGGTAAACAGCTAGATCAGGTGCGCTGTCCAAAGCAAGCGAGCAGACCGTACAACAACAACAGCGCAGATCTTGATTAATGGGTTATGTGTGGTGTAATGCTAACCGCACACACAGGCGCTTTCTATCGGTGCGGGAAAAAATGTTTACACACCTGTCAACTGTGTCCTATACCCTTTCCCAGACGAATTTACTCACGTTTCTCGATCGCGTGGTCTAGAAGACCAGAGGCGCATTGCGCCAGACAACGCAAAAGGTATGACCGTATATCTATTACAACCCGCTAATATGCATATTTTAAATATTTTGTAATACAAGCACTTGCGTGATGTGTGTGTGTGCGTCTGTCTGTTTGTGCTGCCAAAGGCAATTTAGTCTGGTTGCAGCTTAAACGCCGACCCTCCTCTGACCATTGCGAGTGCCGCTAAACACGCTTTCCATTCATGAAACGTTTTGCGACGACCGGACGACCGTGTATCTCCCCCGGATTGGAAATTCCAGTTTTGAGATTGTTTCCAATCAATCAACCGATCGTTTTATTCCAGCGAATGCGCGTAATTTAGACTGGTAAAATGTTGTCGAGATCATGCGAAAATTGCTCCATTGATTATGCAATCGGACGCGGCTTACCAGGGAGCGTAAGAAGGGGGAGCCACAGTGATTATTTAGGAGTGACGAAATTCCCGCAGTTGAATTTCACCAGCGGCGCTTCGAGCGCAACGAATCGCTGGGACCTGCCCAGTAATCAACTCATCTGCTTAACTTCTACAAACGCCAGAGCCGCTTGATGCGGCACGTTGCTGGGAATTAAACACTTTGAAGATGGGCTCCGCTTCGAAGTCACATTTCGAGGCGAGCAAGTGCTGGCAGGTCTCGGATGCGAGAGGTTTGCGGTTTTATTTAGCAGTTTTAAGGTGCGGAAGGTTACGTGAATCCTCACCGCAGCTTGATTTGGACGTGTTTTGAAATACAATAAAGTATTAGACTACGCGTTGCGCCATCAGTCGAGAATTGATCCCCAAGCCAGAAGAAACGTGCACACGTAATGACGGGTATGGGATCCGCCCTCGGCGATCGATCGGTTTCTTTGAATTTGCTTTTTTTAAAGTTTTGATCAAAGGGGTAAACTAGCTACTTGGAATACCACATGAAATAAAAATCCCGAGCATGACACAGAGAAATCGCATCAAATATTAAATCGTATACGTTGGTATCGCTGGAAACTGTTCTTAAAAAACCTCATTCAAAAAGTCATTTTATTTGTACAAAATTATCATATTTCTGGTGTATATTTGATTTATTAAATTCCGCATCTTGCCCGAAATTGATTTTTAGATTTACATAACTTCGAACATTCACAATTAACAACATATGACTCCACTCGTATTTCAATTAGTGATTGAATGAAACACTTCTCGAATTGTTTTTTGACGTAGGACTACGTCTTACATTAACCGTGCAAAATCAAAAAACAGGTTTTTTTTATGAAATAATGTTAACGTTAATAACAATTTTTGCTGCGAACGGATTTTAACGATTTGCATACCAATCGAATCGAAAATTTTCTAAGATTTGTTTGATATTCTATACATTACAATTCGCTAATCTCAAAACGATTTAAATTCATGAAAATTGAAAACATTATTTCCCCATACATTTGCCCTGCCTATTTGTGTGCTAATCCTACCCGTATTTCGAATGCTTATAACACGAACATTTCTTAAGGTGAAGGTGGAGCCATTGTAGTAGTATATGTAAACCCATGTGTAAAAATGGGGTAATAGTGTTTGTGAGAGAAGAGCAAAGCACACGAAAATAGATCAATTCACTTATCAGACTGTGTGGCGCTTCATTAACACGAGTCTTTGAATACATTTGAAAAAAAAAATAACAATTCAATACTAAAGTAAAATGTATGAACGATATGTTCCGATGAACAATTGCAAATATAAAATCATATAGAAGGTGCATTTGCATATGAAGTAAAATTCTGATTATACGCGAGCGTAACATGAGCAAATTTATAACACATGCGAATTGGGGCTCTTTTGGTATTAATAAGTTCTTCCTCATAGTAACTCGATGTTGATAATTCCTCATTATTTTCCTTCGTTGATCGTATTGTTTTCACATATTCACGTTGGAGAGCCTTAACCCTTCTCTTCTTTGGTCGAGGCATTTTGATTGAATGTAATACTTTTCCGTTTTCTGTTTTTGAAAGCATAGGCAGCCGTGGCAGTGTTCCCAGCTCTGCAATACAATTTTCTTAACCAATGTTAAAGTGGCTAAAACTTACATTATAGACCCATTAAACGTAAAAATAATAATTGTATAGATATCAACACAATTTTATTCTATTGATTTTCATGACATGAAACGCTATAACTCAGGAATAACATTTTATTGAGTGGTTTTTATAGCTGTTTCGATGATTTTGTCTGGCATTAGTGTCGAAAAAATAACGATGCTTTCACCAATACAAACAAAAACCATTGCCGAAGATTGAAAAATTAAAATTTAACTTTCAGAGCACTAGCTCGAGTTTTCCGACGTTTTTCACTATACAATGCGATAGCAGATGAAAAATTAATATCTTGTGAGTAATCTATTAGAGTTTGGTTGATATTACTTGATGGGAAGTGTGCGAAAACGATCATTTTCTTCACACTGTTTCGCAAAATTATTGATTTTCTGGCGAGGGGTGAAGGAAGGAGATGAAAGAAATGAGCGCCATTGTGGCAGCCATTTATGGCTAGCTTCCACCTTCACCTTAACAGATCGGAAAGATGTCATCAATTGATAGGAAATATTTCTACGCGTCTATCACAATAAATAAAATGTTATTTTTCATGAGATGAACAATTGAATAACTGTAAACTTTCAAGCGTTATCTAAACGCCCTAACTGCCAAGTTCTGATTGACCCGATTCACGGTTTCCCCTACAGACTTCAAAATCGATGTACCTGTGGAAATTCGCTTTGCAAATATACATGCAAGTTGGGGGTATTTTTGCTCCCACCGAGCTGTGTTTCTCTAACACGGACTTCGAAATCAAAGTGCCAAAGTGCAAAACATGCAAATCGGGGGTATTTTTGTTCCCACCGAGCTATGTTTCCTCAACACAGACTTCAAAATTAATGTTAATGTTATGAGCCTAATTCACCTAAGACCATTGTTCAGTGTATTTTGTGAGACGGTAGGTGGCTTGGTGCCTCATCGGTGATCAAAAACATAGTTTTTCGAGTCCATTCGGGGTAAATTCGACACCTTCAGTCAGGATAAAACTGACACCTGGTTTGTGTTTCACTGACAGGTAAAATTTGTCCTTATTTATTTCTAGATGCCTCTTGTTATGTTTATTTGATAAAACGGAACAGCTGGATTGATATTCAGCAACCTTATTCTATTTTTCACGACAGCTGATGCGAAATCCTATTGTTTATGATCTAAAATGGAAATCTAAAAAGTGGACATGATAAATGATAAAATGATAAAAAGGCATATTTTGTACACTTATAACTCGATAATTTCTCGATAGAACGCAAAGATGTTTGCTTTATGTCACTGGAAATATTTTTACAAACCTATAACGATAAAGAAAATTGTATGTTTTTTTTAAACAATTGACTAATTAAAAAATGTCAAACAGTATCTAAACGAAAGCCCCACGTTCTTATTGGTTCAATTTGTGCTCCCCCAGTTGAGCTGTCATAAACATGCAAATAATGCAGCGGCGGAGCGCAATTCACCAGACAAGAATATAAATAATAATGTTTGCGGTTCTTCTCTCAGCCGCTCGGTAGATGCATACAGTATATTTGAAATATATTTGTTGCTTTGTCTTCTGTTGATGTGACTGTCTTTTCCACTCATGTCATGTTGCATTGCAATGTTAGTGTCATTTAAAAAGAAGAAAAAGGATCGTTATATTCAGACAGACCGGGGAACAGGTATAGAAATTTAGAAATAACGCCAAATGTTCTTTGACAGCAGGGTAGGTAATAAGCACAGATAATAGTACCCGTAGAAAAGCAACCTCTGGCGACACGGTTTGAAAACTGAAGTTTCTTGATAAAAAAAGAAGTTATGAATCGGAATAAAACAGAGTTTTGCCTTGAGCTACTCATTTATTTTCTCTTTGATTTTTTTAGCAATTCGGCAGTCATCTAGGTATTCGAAATGGCTTTTTTCAAGGCCAAGAGATGGGGGTATTCGTAGTCATATCGGTTGCGCGTTCGCTTACTAAGCGATCGATCGAGAGTAAAAACTCAAGGCACTCAATTGAACAATTTTGTGTTGTTATAGAACAACTGCATCATCAGTGATGACGATCGATTCACGGTCGGAGTCCTGACCTCTCTTCATCCATAGAAGTTCTGGTTGGTACAACAAACATGGGGCTGATGTGCTAGAATGCTAATGAGCCTAAATGAATAAACAAATGGGAGAAGAGATAAAGGCGAATGAACTACAAAAATTTGAAGCGTCTATTCAAGACTCTCTCTCTCTTTCTCTCTCTATTTCTCTTTCTATTTCTCGCGCTCTCTCTCTCTCTCTCTCTCTCTCTCTCTCTCTCTCTTTCTCTCTCTCTCACTCTCTCTCTCCAGATCGATGATTGATTGCAGGTAGCAAATTTTGAAGATATTTAACAGATTTCAGTTTTTTATTAATTTAACACAGAATTTACCGATTTCTAAATATTTTTTTGACAATATTAGTTATGACTTAACGCTAAAAATATTTTTCATTCTGTTCGTTTCTAGTGCAACTTTTAACATATTTCATTCGTTTGTTTTATCGCCTACTTCATCATACCTATTTCGTCATAGTGTTTGAACCAATGTGATTTCAGACAAGAAACTTTTCTCTATAAAATAGTTCTTACGCTGAGAACACTTTTAACTGTATTAAATACATATGTTTCAAATATTTCATCTCTTGGTCAGATAATTGCATTCAGACATGCAAAAGTTATTATTGAGTAGTTCGCTGTTCGCTGTTCAGTATAACGATTAGCTAATCTGCTATTGTAGGAACAAGCTCGGAGTAGCCTAAACTGCTTGAAACAATCATTAACCATCGGAATCGGAATGCATTGAATTCATTTGAAACTTGTTTTGTAGGGTTTCGGGAACCTTTGCCGGATTTCAAAAAGAAAAATAACTACATTTATGTTGGGGCTTAAATGGCAACCGGTTGCAAATTATGGTTCCATACATTCACTAGATATAGCGTTCTCATTCATTTCGTTCAATACTAGGCCACTTCGTATACTATATTCTCCTGAAATAGATTTCGGCAGCATATACGTTTCATCCATTAAATGGTTCGATAAATTGGGCTGGCAATAACTATCAATGTTATTAGTATGATTTTGTGTCAGTTCTGGATACAAATTAATGGAAACTGCGGCAGAACAAAAAATGTCCGAGTTAATAACTATAAAGCGCTCTGTCGTTGCCACAGCTCGACAATCAGAACAACAAGTTCCACAATGGCTCACATTCGGATAGAACTCATATCCACGCTCAAAGTCAAGGTTACCCCCTCCGTGTGTGTGTTCCTGTGCGACTGTACCTGTGAGAGTGATTCCGCGGAACTCCGCCGGAACAATTAGCGGTAAAATAAAATAAAAAATTTATGAGCTTTGTCGCGGTTGATAGCACTGCTAATCGTGACTTTAGTGTGCGCGATAAAATCCGCGATTTTCTACAAGCGCGATGTTGGAGAGAGACGGCGCCAGAGGTCGCCGTTGATTATAAGGTCATCTTCTCAGCTTTGTCCGGTGTATCGAACACGGAAACCCCCCTTTAGCTTCCGAAGAGGTGGGAAAGTGCCCGAGCCGGGTGAGATTACCGCCGACGATGGCAGCGGTTGTATTCCGACTTAATTGCCTCGTTTGCTACAGACACACTGTTGATCCATTAGAATTACTCCGCAGTAGCATACCGCAGCTAATGATAATGCAATTAGTCCAATAAGGGCAACCTTCGGGTGTCGGCGCATGTTTTCGCCCGTTGTTGGATAACCTTTTTGGTGGCAGCAATTTTGCGCGACGGAGAGTCGGTTTCTGAAAGCCAACCAATCGGTAATTAGGCGTTGGGCAAAACAAGCACACACTTGCTCTAGACTCCATAAGTCGCTGTCGCGAAAGCGAACTAAACGAAGGCTACCAAAATCGCACCGCATGGCGACTAATTTCGAGGTGTTCATACACGAACGTAAAACCAATCAGTGCTTAGCCACCAGCCACGGTAGCGGAGAAAATCTCATTTCGCCATCAATACCTGCCACTCTTGGTCGATCGGTTCTGTTGTTCAAGATTATGACATGTTGCATGGTCCATTTCGTACCCACCCAACGCGGCCGTAATGGGAACCATGCGGTGTTCTCCGACGGTAGCAAACAGTGGCGTGGCGCGGCGTTTGGCTTCGACGTAATACATGACCGATAAACGCAAATTATCGAGCTCTATTATAGCGAACACTGACGACGTGCGGCTCGTAAAATGCCAAAATTTGTTGCTATCGTGCTGTTAACATAACGTTTGTCATCGGGGTTAGCCCAAGATATGACATTGTGTACGTGAATGTAGTTTATTGCGTAACTCATTCAGATAATTTTCTTGGAATTGTGAAGATATAATATAATAGACCGAATATGTTCTTGGAATTTTATAGGTTAAATCTCGATTCACTGCAAATTTTACTATAGCGCCTCTACTGGTCGGTACTGGAATATTTTGATAGCAAATTGTTTGGAAAACTATCCTCAGTGAGTCTTCGTTCAGTTTTTTTTAGTTCTTTAGTTCTTTAGTTCTTTAGTTCTTTAGTTCTTTAGTTCTTTAGTTCTTTAGTTCTTTAGTTCTTTAGTTCTTTAGTTCTTTAGTTCTTTAGTTCTTTAGTTCTTTAGTTCTTTAGTTCTTTAGTTCTTTAGTTCTTTAGTTCTTTAGTTCTTTAGTTCTTTAGTTCTTTAGTTCTTTAGTTCTTTAGTTCTTTAGTTCTTTAGTTCTTTAGTTCTTTAGTTCTTTAGTTCTTTAGTTCTTTAGTTCTTTAGTTCTTTAGTTCTGTAGTTCTTTAGTTCTTTAGTTCTTTAGTTCTTTAGTTCTTTAGTTCTTTAGTTCTTTAGTTCTTTAGTTCTTTAGTTCTTTAGTTCTTTAGTTCTTTAGTTCTTTAGTTCTTTAGTTCTTTAGTTCTTTAGTTCTTTAGTTCTTTAGTTCTTTAGTTCTTTAGTTCTTTAGTTCTTTAGTTCTTTAGTTCTTTAGTTCTTTAGTTCTTTAGTTCTTTAGTTCTTTAGTTCTTTAGTTCTTTAGTTCTTTAGTTCTTTAGTTCTTTAGTTCTTTAGTTCTTTAGTTCTTTAGTTCTTTAGTTCTTTAGTTCTTTAGTTCTTTAGTTCTTTAGTTCTTTAGTTCTTTAGTTCTTTAGTTCTTTAGTTCTTTAGTTCTTTAGTTCTTTAGTTCTTTAGTTCTTTAGTTCTTTAGTTCTTTAGTTCTTTAGTTCTTTAGTTCTTTAGTTCTTTAGTTCTTTAGTTCTTTAGTTCTTTAGTTCTTTAGTTCTTTAGGTCTTTAGTTCTTTAGTTCTTCAGTTCTTTAGTTCTTTAGTTCTTTAGTTCTTTAGTTCTTTAGTTCTTTAGTTCTTTAGTTCTTTAGTTCTTTAGTTCTTGAGTTCTTGAGTTCTTTAGTTCTTTAGTTCTTTAGTTCTTTAGTTCTTTAGTTCTTTAGTTCTTTAGTTCTTTAGTTCTTTAGTTCTTTAGTTCTTTAGTTCTTTAGTTCTTTAGTTCTTTAGTTCTTGAGTTCTTGAGTTCCTTAGTTCTTTAGTTCTTTAGTTCTTTAGTTCTTTAGTTCTTTAGTTCTTTAGTTCTTTAATTCTTTAGTTCTTTAGTTCTTTAGTTCTTTAGTTCTTTAGTTCTTTAGTTCTTTAGTTATTTAGTTCTTTAATTCTTTAGTTCTTTAGTTCTTCAGTTCTTTAGTTCTTTAGTTCTTTAGTTCTTTAGTTCTTTAATTCTTTGGTTCTTTAGTTCTTTAGTTCTTTAGTTCTTTAGTTCTGTAGCTCTGTAGTTCTGTAGTTCTGTAGTTCTTTAGTTCTTTGGTTCTTTGGTTCTTTAGTTCTTTAGTTCTAAAACAGATTTTAAATTTATTTTCTATATTAGATTTTTTTTTTCCCAAAATATATTTTTTATTAAGGCACATGTGGCGTTAGCCTGACGGGGCCGGGAGTCCAATATTTTGACAAATTTTGTCTTACAACTATGTTAGTAATATGTAACCGATTACTCGCGGTTGGCTCGAGGTTAGTATTACAAGTGTTCTCATAATTGGTATGTTGCAGTCTTCGATGCTCTATACGTGTGCCCGACACGGGCTACTTCCTATTGGGATGCAGCTGACCATTAATCAGCAACGCTCCCTAGTCTGTACCCCATATCTAGCGTGGTGCGTCTTTCTCGACTCGAGGAATCCAGGATAGAATGGTCACTAGCCGGCGCAATCATCAGTTCGTGTAGAGTTGTCATGAGCGGTACAACCTTTGGCTCTTGTTGAATGATCAGTGGACTGCACAACATTTGACCCGTGCATCTGTAAAGAGTGTGTGTATGTATTGCCGCGACTAAGTAAAAGTTTATCGATCGCTAGGAGGGATATGAAACGGGGACACAACGAAGGAAACATCATTAAACGTTGACATCGGCGTTTCTGAGAAATTAGATTTGTTACAGGTCTTAGATAGCTCAACAACAACCCTCCACGTCGCGTTAATCTATGATATAGTACTACGCGCGAAAACACACAGAACATATCGCCAATTCGAACTATTGTTGAGGAATTCTTTCTGCTACCTTCTCAGGTAATCCATTGATAACCTCCGATGCAGCGATTTGAAAATTCAATAGTATACTTGGCGTGAAAAGTCATAGAATATGTCGCCGATTCGATTCATCATAGAGCAGTTCTTTCGGTTTACCTTCTTAGGAAGCTTAATGATAATCTCTGGCGTCACGATTTTAGCAAACGAAAGAGTATTACGCGTGAAAATTCATTTAATAAGTCGCTGATAAAAGTCATTGTAAATGAGTTCATTTGGTTACTTTCTTAGGTAGCCCATTTATAACCTTCAGGAAACACAAAAGAGCACTACGCACGAACGATCTATATCGTCGATTGGACCATTGTAGAGGAGTTCTTTTGGTTACCTACCTTAGGTAGCTTAATATTAGTAAACTTCGACGTCACGATTTGAGAATACAACAGGAACCATCATAGAGGAATGCTTTCGGTACCTTCTTAGGTGCTCAAGAAGCTCAGAGCCAGTGTTGGGATGATTTAGTGTATTAAACAGAGACATGATCTAAGGACCTATAAAAAGCAAAAAGTGGCCAAACAAACACCGCAGCAGCATGATTGCGCTAGAACACGATCTCGAAAGCTATATGAGCGTATTTTGAACAATCACAATCAGTGCATTCTCATGGATGACAAAACATACGTCATAGAAGATTCCAGAACGCTGTCGGGACCTCAATTTTATACCAAGTCGATTGGAGAGAGTGTACCATTAGCGAATACGATCTGTTGCTATGGAAAAAAATCGGGTAAAAAGTGCTCGTTTGGCAAGCCATTTGCACGTGTGACATGTGACCGTCGCCTTTTTTCACGAAAGGGACTAGAAATGTTCAAATGTATGTGGAAGAATGCTTGAAGAAGAGATTGCTTCCACTTTATAGAAAGGACAAGGTTCTTCCTCCATTCTGGCCGGCATTTTTTTTGGCATCGGCACATTATGCCAAATTCACTCTACAATGGTTTTCGGAAAACAACATCATGTTCGTCGAAAAAGACCGCTGTTCCCAGCTGCGGCGAATTGAACGCTACTGGGCAACTGTCAAGGTCAAGTTCAAGAAGGAAGATACGGTGTCTAAAAATATGTCAGAGTTCAAGACGAATTGGTCTGCACCGTCCAGTAAGTGCACAGAATTTGATGAGTGGAGTTAAATCTAAGGTTCGATCATTTTTTTAAAGAAATCAACAATAAGCTTCATTTTTTCATTTAATTGCTATGTAAACTTAATATTTTTAAATAAAATTCACTTTTGTAAACACTTTCTGAACGTTTTTAGTTTGATGTTTGAAAGTTTAAGACTACTTTTCGATACACTCCTCAGTTACGGGCAACGAAAAAGTCGCAACTCAATGTCGGATCTTTTTTTTTTTTTTATTAATCCGATTATTTTTACAGGCTCAGTTACATAAGTTTAATGGAGCCAAACTCTTAACTATATTTCAACTAGCATATATCAACATGTTGTTTCCTTAATTCTATGGTTAATGAAATAGGAAACCGATTACTCGCGGTCGACTCGAGTTTAGAAGGGTAACACATTTTCATTAGGAAAAGGATGGGATGTAAGGAGATGTGTGTTTACACTCGCACTCACATTCACATTCACATTCACATTCTCATTCACACTGACACTTCACACTCAATTCTTAGAATTATCCTTACATTTAATATGTGTTTACAATTTAACTTATTCTAATGTTAGTAGGAAGGGAACCGATAGCTCGCGAAGGACGAAAAGGAGGGGAAAAGGATGTATGAACAATCACACTCGAAGATCGATAGCTTTAAGGAAAACATATATTTGGGACATGTAATCAAGGTCTAACCGAGCCAACACATCTCTCACCGGCACATTGGACTGCTTTCCTCCAGCCCGAAAGGATAAATTCGATCTGGCGACAAGATACAACTCGCACGACCAAACAACGTGTTCGATGTCGTGGTAACCATGGCCACAACCGCAGAGATTGCTGTCGGCAAGATTAAAACGAAAAAGCAGCGCGTCTAACGAACAGTGATTGGACATGAGTCGGGAGAAGGTGCGAATAAAGTCCCGACTCAAGTCCAGACTTTTGAACCACGGATTGAGGCTAACCTTAGGGATAATGTGTCGGATCTTTGATAGCTAAGATAATTGTGAAACGAAAATTCGATCTGGAATCTGACAATTTCTAAAACTCGCGATCTGATTTGCAAAGTCTCTCCATTACCTGAATATGCATAAATAAGATTTTTTGTAAAGAACAAAGTAGGTAAATCTAGGAAATTTTGATTGTTTGGCTCTATTCCTGGTTTTATTCACTCACTCATAAAATTTTTCAAAAATTCATTCTTGTAATTTTTTTTGTTTGCTCGTCCCGTTTTTATTCCTGAACTATTAGGTCAGCCTTATTCTAGGGAATATAACATAATAAATGGAGGAAACATATCTGATTGTTGAAATAAGATGTTGAGGCCAAATTTGACCAATATTTCAATATAATTCAACTGAATCAAGCATCGCGATCGAATATTGTCGATCGGAAATGCATTTCATTGTTCACCCGAGAAAAATCATCATTTGATAAAACACTAATTACGTTAATCAATTTGGTTTTCCATCACACCGGAACCACTCGAACGTCGTCATCGAACGCCCACTACTATTAGTCCGTTATTAAAAGCCACAAATCAATCGCTGCTGGCGATGGAAATTTTCCTCGTTTATTGATTTCGGCCAAGCACAATTAAAGCCCTTAAGAGCTCTCCTAAATGGTGGCCATAAAAGCAAACTGCTGTAAAACGGTCGTCGCTCCTCCGGACCGAGATCACCGCATCGCGCCACTTGTCTGTGACAAGCTTA